>NC_140296.1:69214135-70414135 GCF_964211825.1 Aythya ferina
CAACAACAACAACAAGAAAAGAAGAGGGGGGGGGGGGACAGGAAAAGCAGAAACCTCTTTTTTTAAACAGACAAATCTCCAAGTTCATATGGCTGGAATTAAAAGTGCGGCCAGTAAACTGTGGTGAACACTGTTTATTCCTAATACGTTGATTTTCTTTCCGCTATTACTCACTCTCTGCCTGGCTACAACATGAAAACCTCCCCACTCTTCTGCTCTCTGACCCTCCTTGCCTGGTCCTCTGGCTCTCACAGCACAGACCTTGGCCGGATCATCATGACAAACTGGTGCAAGGTATGCACATCAATCAGGAGAGTGATGAAGTGTGATCTGCAACCAGCATAGCTGTGCCAGCAGAAACCCCTAGTGTAGATTAAGATGCATCAGCAAAAGTGCTCTTTTAGCAGGATGACTTTTGTTGTTGTTGTTGTTTCTCAAGAAGGCTGCAACAAGCTATTTTAGCAGAAGTGGAGTTTTCCCAGTCTAACCTGTAACCAGAGTATGAACACTTTACCAGAGCACATCTATCGACATCAACTCACCACGTACAGCACTCCTAATATAAATTTGGCTTTCTCCACTCCAGAGGTCAATGTGAACATCTCCTACACCCATGCTATGGCCTTGCCTCTCTTTCTGCTTCCTTCTTCGCTCGTCATCCGACTTTGCCCTGTATCACTCCTCTCAAACATACCCAAGATTGTGTATTTCACCTCAACACCATTTATTCTCTGTAGACTGATCTTTACTGTAACATTCTCTACACACTTTCTGCTGCCTCCTGCCTGTCCTCAGAAAATTATCTCCCTATTACCTAGATATGAACATTTTTGTATCAGACTTCTAATGCAAGGCATATAAAAATAATGATTTTTTTTTTTTTTTTGTTCCCTAGGCCCCTCTAATGTGCAGAAGAAAAATAGTACATTTGGGTCTTTTTTATTTACCATCTGGTATTTGAAGTGTTGGGACTCACATTTTCAGGCAATGAGGACTAAATTCCTTGTGTAGTTTTTATATGAGAACCAAGATTCTGAAATAATAACACAATCTGAGTATCTGGGGGTTTAAGGATTATTATATTTTTTATCATCTGCCTTTTGCTGAACAAACTAGTTCAAATCCTGCCACACTTCTTTGTTCTCTGCCTAAACCCAGGAAAAACAGCCTAACCTCTCCCAGGTTCCCAGAATTCAGATTCAGGACAGGCTGCCTGCGCTCATCTCCAGGCAGCTTTTGGAGATCCCCAAGGAGGAGACCCCACAGCCTCTCTGGGCAGCCTGTGCCAGGGCTCCTCACCCGCACAACACAGGAGTGCTCTTGGGGCTCAGGGGGAGCCTCCTGGGGGCCAGTTTGTGCCCAGGGCCTCTGGTCCTGGCAATTGTGGTTCTATACTGAGGAATAGGCATCATCACCAAGTGAGAAATGATGCTTCATGAAGGGGATCCAGTTATTGCTATGATGCAGTCGTCATAAATTTCAAGGGGCTGAAGATCATACTTTACAGCAAGCATACATGATGCCTTGAGGTTCTTCTGGAACACCAGCCCCTTATATGAATTTAATATGAATTTGATATGTTTATTTACATATCAAGTTGCTATGGATGGCAGATGGAATGGCTATGAAAATAGTGCAGAGTTGAGTTGAAGTGCTCTCCCTGCCCCTCAAGCTTCTCCAGGTGTAAGCCCCCCCCTATACAATCCATGGGGCAGAACTCAGTCTCCTTTGACTCACCTGTGGCTAAAGGTGAAGCAGAAACAAAGCTTGGGCACAAGCACCAGCATATAACCATCTGTAATGCTTATTCATTAGCTTAATTTTCACCTTCTAATATTGTTTTGGCCTGTGTTACCTACCACTCGTTCAGCCAATGGTTTGGATATGAATATGCATTGGATATTTAGGAGGGGATTGTGAAGGAGGCATCTTAGCTCTACAAATGTGAATGGTGCCATCCTGATAGCCTGGAGAAGTTGGGCTGTGGCCTACTTGACTTTTATCATGCAAATATCCTCTCAGGATGACATGTTGTCCTTCCACACTTCCATTTAAGCCATGATTTTTATCTCTTCCCCTTATATTCTCTTCTCCACCTAACCATATTTCTTTGTCCCTACAATGAAACAAGTAATTTTTCTCACCTGCAAACAACATTCACCCGAATTCCCATGTCTGTACAACACACAGCAAAATTAGATAGCGTGCTAGCTGCTTGCAGATACCTGCTCCTCAAAGGATAGAGAAAACTCTGGAAGCACTGGCTGATGTCTTGTCAAACAAACCAATTCTTGAATTGCTCTGCAGATGGGATATTCTCTGCAATTCATTGGCCATCACGTGGAAAGCCACTGCTATGCTTCATTTCCACATCATCAATAAACTGATGACACAGCTGGGAACTCTCATAACCTATATGCTCCAGATATTTTTCTCCACTTTCTGCCCACTCTATAAAATTGTCTTCTTTTTCTCCCCTAGTGGTGGTTTTAAAACCTCTTATAAAATATTGGATGAGATTTGTTGATTGCCCCAGAAATTAGAGTCCAAAAGACCCAAAGAGTGGGGCAAAATGATGCTTTGAGTTGGTATTTAATTAGCATTTATCAACAAGCAGATTTTCAAGCAAGTATTAATACAAGCTTCCTAATAAAGAGAAGTGTTTGTATAGTGCCACTCCCACTCATTTTCACCTTGAGATGTTTTAGGGATCGGTGACCTGGAAAAGTGAACAAGTGTTGAGTATTGCACAGACTGTGGGCAGTAGGAAAAACTGTTTTGTCTAAATTCAGTGTTGTGACAACTCTGAGATAGAGACCTCGGGCCCTGGTGTCCTTGGAGTGTAGGTGGGTGGGTGAGTCACTTATTGGTATCCCGACGTGCCATAAGTAGGTGGCTGTACTCACTTGTTGGAGGATGGCCTTCAATTTTTATTCAGTAAGAGACATCACCATTTAAAAATGGATTTATGTTGGCTCACACCCAATGTCATTTTTCATTCTGAGCAGTGAGCAGCTTAAAAACAATACACTTTGGGCCTGCCTACTGCATTTAGTAGTCCCATAGACTCAAACCACTTCATCTGCTTCAACACAGTGTGAGGTGTCTGAGCGCGGACAGTACGGCATAAAGCAAGAGGAGCAAAATTGCAGCTAAAAACTACCTTGGAAAAACACTGCTATGAATGTTTTTTATCGCTGGCCATGCTACCTGTGACAGAAGATATACATAAGAAAAGGTATAGGAAAATGAGTAAGCAGCCCAATGGCTAACTGACTTATCTCATTCCAGACATCACCCCTCAAAGAACTGGAAGAATGCACAGATGCAAAAAATCTGGTATTGCTGCTATCTAAATGGGAGTTTACCACTGTGTTCCCTGAAACTGCTTTGGTTAATTGTGGAAATCTGTCAGAATTATTAGCACATGATATTAAAGAGAAACTTCAGAGTTTCTCCAGAGGACATCACCTTTTGCTAAGGAGCAAACAATGCTTGCTAACAATGGTGTGGCTGTGAGAGGGCCATTTCAGAGGTATTCCAGAAAGATTCATCCCCCAAAATCTTCTGTTACCATTATTAAAAATGAAACATTCATCCACACTCACATATAGTGGTTCTACAATCCCAAATTCTGAGTTTTGTCATGTTCAAAACTCCTAAAACCTTAGTAGAAAGTCCTAGAAACATTGGAATCATTAATGTCCAAACCAGCCAGCTACCTACAGTATGACAATTTGAAGGGCTTGTAGCCAAAATGAAAGATACTTGTTTAAAACTGTCATTCCTTTCTCCAGGAGGCCTCCCTCCTCACTCTCCTATGCTCTTAGGAAACTGGGCTGAGGTCCCCAAAGCAGTAACAATTCTGCCCCTCTAGCGAGTTTCAGGTTCAGAAATTGGTTAGCTGCATTTGGGTTTATGTTTCCTCCTCTTGGAGGAGCTTGTACTAATTTTACTCTTTCCTCCCTATTGTGTTCAATAGAGAGCTTTCCTTGGTTATGGCCAGGCAGAGACACATTTTTTATTTCACCCAACACCATCTGGTTGACCTTGGTCAAAAAAGGTAAGGCCTTTCATTGTTCCCTACATATCTAGCTGCACTGCATTGGCATCCTGGTCCCCATGAGCTGTGGGCATGACCACTAGCTCTAAATGCCTCCAGACTTCCCCAGACTGTCTTCTTTTCCTCATCTGTTTCTTCCTGCCAGCTCCTTTGTTTTACCTTCTACCGCAATGACTTTGCTCATCCTCGCCAATTCTGCCCAACCCATGAGGTTGTTTGCTCCTTCCTGAAGGCTACAAAGATCTGGCCTTTTCTCTCTCATTCCCCATTTCTCTGGAGCTCAGTAAGTTCACTTTGTTCTGTCTCTTTTGATGGAAATGTCCTCAACAGCTTGCATCTATAAAAATCTTCCTAACACAGCTACTTCAGGTAAGAGTCTTAAAAGCCACAGAAAAAAAAAGCTGTTTCTGTCCTTAAAAGGTATGGGCAAATTTGAGTTTGGTACAAGTAGTCATAACACCACTAATGCTAATAGATTTATATCACAGACAGAATTAGTCTAAATTCTCTGTTTTATGCTTAAAATAACCCTGCAAAATAGAAGATGTATACTCTTTGCAGCCACACAGTTCATTCATCTTCATTGTCTGTGTCTGTTGTGGCAGTGTGGCAAAACTTGTATTCTTATTTAAGGCTTCAGGAATACAAATATTTCCATTTCTACTAACACACCATTGTTTGCAAGATTTGGCAATTCAGCATACTTATAATACGTTTTGGAGGATTAGCTCTTGTATACTGCGTACTTATTTTAGCACAAGAAAGACTGGTCATGCATACTTGAAAAGTTACAGTTGAATTTTCTGCTAGAAACAGATGCCTACAAATGCACATGCTATTACAAAACCCAATAAAGTAGAGAAGAATAATTTATAGTGAATATTTTAAGTTCCACTCCAGTTTTTTGTCAAAGGCTAAGAGAGAACATGAATAGTTTGGAAAGGAGTTAGCAAATGGTTTGGGACTAAGAAGTAAAAGTGCAGCTTCCTTATCTTTCTAGCAACCAATCTGGCAGATCTCATAATAAAAATGCTTAATTTTCTAAAGTTTCTTTTCCAATATACCCTTCAGTTGAAAAATGCTGATGATTTGTAAAAGTTGGTTTAGTGGTCAGGGTGAACTATATGTGTACATAATTAAAAAATTAAATCCTTTCTCACTTTACAGGATGCCTCACTGTCAAGAAAAAGCTTTGCAAGCTACCTGACTTGCAAACAGACAGCTGGATATAGCCTGGGTCTGTCCAAGAAAGGAAGTCTTCTGGGTCGTGGTTGAATACTCGTGGTTAGGGAAGCTGTGGAACAGCAGAGCTTCAGAGCTTCAGGTGGCTACAACAACATCACTTTCTGCTGCACATGCTGGTGGTTTGTGACCTGTAAGCATATGGAGAGAACACGAGAGTGAGAACCTGTTTGAGTACCCAGCAGAAGTCCACAGACAATCATAGCTCACACTGTGGTCCAGAGAAACAAGCACCAATACTTTGGGCAAATAGGTTTTTCCCCCCTTTTGCACTTCCTGCATGCCTCTGGACCATGGGCTTCAAAGTAATAGTGGTAATAATGTTATGGATGTAGCAATTTAGAGAACAACAATGAGAAAAGAGAAAGGTATAGCTGGGGCAGTCTAAACAGAGATAGGGAAAAACAAAACAAAACAAAACAACCAACTTTCAGAAATCTCCTTTTGTACAGAAATGCCACCAGGAGACTTGTGCATACTGACACAAGTGTACCCACAGAGCTAACAATTACTCTGATACAACACCGAGGATCTGCTTTGATAATAAAGGGATATAGCCAGCTTAGTGCAAGATGTTGGCTGCAATGTAGAGGTGTACAAAGGAGAATGAAACATTTAAAATTCAATGCTGTCTACACAAGAGGCAGTGTAGCATGAATGGCCTCATTTGGAGCAGATACCCTTTACGAGATATGGGAGGAAAAGCTGTCAGACAGCTAATAACTACTCACAATATTGCATTGACTTGAATTCCTTTAGATTGGTATAAACAGCAGAATATTGACCACATTGCTTTTAAAATGGGTCTGACAGGACGTTATTAGAATTCTCCCTTCCTTCCAATGTTTTATGTCTGCATCTGAAAAACTGGAAGGAAAAAAGTGCAATTCCAGCATCTGCTAGAATGACCTGCTGCACTGAAGAAGCCCTCTAGTCCTCATATTCTCCTGGGGCATGGTTAATGCAAAGAAATCAGCTTTTGCCTTTGTTTCTAACAGGTCTATAACTCCATCCCGCCCAACATAGCGAAGCTGTGCTGAAACACCTTTGTTTCTGACTGACACCTCTTCCAAAGTCAGTGAATGCTGACACGGGCTATTTTGTTATCACTAAAGTCCACACAGCTTTGCCAGCTTGGCAATAGTCTGTGATTCAGAACGATAAGTAGGCCAAAGCGCCTTGATATTTACAGCCTCAGCACAGTAGCTATTTTCCTTTAATTACAAAATCGCTCTGGCTACATTAAACGCCAGATGCTTCTTTCTGCGTTCCTGTTCCAGTTCACTTCCGTGAACACTTGGGCTAGCACATCTTGACTGAAGTACCTTTTTCCTTCTGCCCTTCCTTTTCCCAGCCCACTTGCAGCAGTCCCTTTGAAATCCAGACTGACAGAAAACAAATGGACCAGAGCTGTTAATATAAGCAGCCGTCAGTGAAATGCAAGGGGCTTTCCGATCAGAAAAGGTCACTTCCTTTCTCTTGGGTGCCATGAGCTGCTTGGAGGTGCTTGCTTGTCTTTGTTCACACTGTTATCAAACGGGGCATACCTTCTTAAATTTTGGAGCAGTGTGGTGGTTGTGAGCATGACACCTTTGTGCAGGCAGAGGAAGCATGAGGCAAGGCAAGTTGCTGTGTTCTTCTCACCCTTCCACATGTCTTGGCTGGTTGATACTACGTGCTGTACAGACAGACTACGTGGACATTTCCTGGAAACAAACAAACAAACAAACTCCAACGACACAATGCGATCTCCAAGTTGGTGTTAGCTAACCATAGCAGCTATGTGCCAAACTGTCATAGGCCCCACAGAGAGCAGGTATGGGTTCAGGAGGAAGGAGCTGTGGTAAGCATTTCTGTCTTGCAGTTATTTCTGTGGCCCACAGTCCATAACTGCATGCTGAAGCTGGGGAAAAAGCCTCTTTCCCGTCTGGTTTTTACATTATGTGAATCTCAGTAGCAACCCAGAACTATCTTGATGGGCCCCTGGGGAGGTCAGGCTGATGAGGTCGGGGAATGATGAGCACTCATGTTTGTCATAAATGTGATTTATTTCCCATGTAAAACTCACTCATCTCCATAAAGATGCACAGACTATTGTTGAGTCTACACAAACTGCTTCATACTCATCAATCAAATGGTTTTTGGGGGCATGTTGGGGATGTCGGTTCTCTGGAACTGCTTCCGTATTTAATTTCTGCTAATGTATACTATGAGATTGTGTCTAATTCAATTTGCAAAAACATAAAGTGCTGTTTAAGGGGAATTCATATATGGTTAGATGAATGTGTAACCCAGCTGCTTCTGTAATTTCTTTCAATGTCATTAATTTGATTTTCTGAATCACTATTTACAGATTCTAGTTCCATCTACAGCGGAATAAACCTCAGAGATGGAACCACAGTAAGTGCTTTGAGGAGTTTGTTGTTTTTCTGTGCAGTAGCAATGAAGAATACAGATGTCTCTTCATATTTTATCTTCAGCCTTGTAAGGGCATTAATATCATCACACAGAAATATCAAATCACCGACAAATGAAAAATGAAACAAAAAGACAAATACTCTGCAAGATTACCGACTCTGCCTTTGTTCTCTTAGGTATCACCGTCGTCCAGCAAGTGTGAGAATCAGTAATACTGAAGTCAAGATAATTTAGATTTCAATGTATCACAAGTGTAACAGAAAACTACCGCATCTGTATTGGTGTTTGGCCTTCTGACAGCCTTTTTAATTATTTTGTGTAGCTCACCTCATGTGTAATCATCCAAGCTGCAGCAAGATTAAGCAGACAAGAGAACCCAACCCAACCTTTTGTGCAGTGAGTCAATTTGATAAATAGGATGAGGGTGTAATTTTTACATTTCTGAACAGCAGAGCTAACCTTGATTTTGAAAACCTTCTCTGGCATTTTTCTTTCTGCATTTTATTCTCCCAGAGGCAATGTAGCTTTAACCCTCCCAGCCTGACTGGATCCCATTCAGCTGGATTAATCTCAAATCTAACTGTTATTAATGAACTTGAACTTGGAAAGCAACTTAGCCACAAAATGGGCTCAGGCAGCAGCAAGCTTACCCTCATGTGCAGCAAACAAATCAAATGAGCAAAGAAAAAATGCTGGGGGTGCCTTTGTACTAGTTACGAACACTGATGCGTTGAAGTTATAGAAATTATTCTTGGAGATTCTGGAGCAATTTCTCCTCTCGTGTTCAGTGGTGCCTGGTATCTCTGGAAAAGGTGGTGTTGAAATGCATTTGCAGCCCCAAGCCGTTGGTCCTGAGGACATGACACCAACACAGGGCACATTCCAGGGAATTTTTACTTTGGACTAGTTCTAGCTGTGCTTTGTCCCATGCTCGGAAGATGTGTTAGAGGCCATAGAAGAATGCCAGTAAAAGCCTGGCCGGTGGGGATGGCCAGGGGATTCACTCCAAAAGCACACTTCTGTAAACTTCAGTGCTGCTGTAGGGGCACCCCTGAGGCCCAGTGAGCAAGGTGCTGTCCAGACATTGAATCTTTATGCTGGAAGCTCAGCTGTGGCACTGGAGCTTCCCAGGAATTAGGAGCAGGACAGATGCATTGGTTTGAAGTCAAGATGTAAGTAACAGGCATGAAAAGCAGCTAAAGAATGTGAAAGAGAAGATGCCAGTAAAACAAGTCTTAGCAGAAAAAGGCAAAATTTACTCAGAAGTAATTCAAAGCTAAATGCAAAGGAAATATTTTCCTGAAAATTTCAGTTTTCCCCATCAAAGAGGGGTGCTGTTTTATAAAAATCCTGCAGAAGAAAATTAAAAAGGGAAAGGTTCCACCTACCCTTTGTAAGGATATAACTTTTTTTTTTTTTTTTTTTTTTTCTTTATGGGATGTAAAAAAGTGCAGAATTCATGAACATAGATAATTTTGCACATTTTTTTTTTTTTTTGTCTGGTCTGCCCCTCATTAAGCTGTAAGCACTGGGCAAAGAAATGAGCCTTATCTGGTTTGCTACCCGCCTAACCATTATCAGCTGGCATCAGGTAAAGAAATGAGCCTGAAAGAGTGAGGGACAGATGCAGATGCTGGAAGCCAGGAGGTCAAAGGAGTCACACTGATGAAAGAAATGAGGATTTTTCTTAATGTTTGCTTTAAAGCAAGCTGTTCTAGCAGCAGGACAAGCAGTGATTCCTGATTTGCCTATGTATTTGTGTCTTGTGGCTGGATTCTCAGGTGTCTGATAGAGGCAAAGCAAAATCTGAGGATTCCTTCTCAGCTGGGCAGTTAATAATATCCCTCTATCATGTACAATTCTGGTGATTGAAGGGTTGATCTCCCATTACCTAGTAGCCTATGCTCATAAAACTGGTTGTGTCTTTGTATCACAGAAGTTGGTCTTCATATAGTTTGAACTTCATATTAAATTTGATTGAAATTAATGAAGTGGTTCAAGAATTAGGGGGCTGGGGGTAGGAAAGAAGAAGGGGTACAAAGGTACAGGCATTCAGACACAGCAAGATTGCACAAGTCTTGTGTCCTTTAGAAACCTGGCTGAAATAAAATAAAATAAAATAAAGTAAAATAAAATAAAATAAAATAAAATAAAATAAAATAAAATAAAATAAAATAAAATAAAAGGAACATGTTTTCAAAGAACATTATTGCTAGATTCCTGGCAGTGTTCTTTTTCCTTTTGATTCAATTTCTAGAGGTTGAATGAAAAGTTATGAGTGCAGCCTAAAAAAAGTGCAGCTGCTGCATGTCATCAGATTTGGGTGTTTTGCATGAAGCTGCTTATTCTGGAGTTTGATAAAGCAGCAGAGGACAACTGCCTCCCCCTTTAGGGTCCCACAGAAATCTAAAGGTGTGTCTTGTTAAGGGTATGTTTTAAAAATAAAAGGAAACAGAGGCTGCTACTGTGCTGCTTGGAACTGAAGAAGAAAATAACCTGCTTGAGTGAGCTCCCCTTTTCCTCTGGAGCAGTGTGAGACAACCGCAGTGAATCAGAGCCCGGGCTCCAGATGCCATGTGCAGTTGGAGATGGCTTCCTGCCAAGGAGTTTCCAAAGCAAACAAGGAAAAGCAAACTTGTGTCGTACGATGTGCAGCCACACAGAGAGAGGCAGTGAACAGGGTGGTGCTTTTTAGCGTGGAAGGGAATTTGAAGGGCTTTTAGCACAATGTCATTTTAGCCAGAACAAGGCCTGAAAGAAAGAAGGTAATTTTCAACTCTGCTCTTAACTTTTGGGAGCCTAACCAAGTCAGCAGTTCAATAGCATTTTGACTGGTGGATACAATGCTGTGTTTGTGCTTTCCTTTAAGGCATGTCCCCATGACTTGGAGAGGTTTCCAGTATTGCTAACCAAGCTAGCACTGAAGTAGATCAGAAGCAATATCTAGACCAAACCTTAGCTGAGACCAAACAGGGCCAAATGCATTTGGCAATAAACTGCTGAAGGCAAAATCCTCAGATCAGTACAGCTGGCCATTTCAGGTGACAGAAGGAGGTAACTTTTAATGTCCGTGTATGCAGCTGGAGATTGCCTCTGGAAATAGGGCGAGTGGAGCTACTTATTCGTATAAAATGCATTCCAAGGCTACAAAGGTGAAGGGAAAAGTACTGTTCATGTCCTTGAAAATAAACACCATCTGAGAGAAGATTTTCCGCCATTCAGTCCATTTGCTATGTGTGCTTACCATCTTCAGGAGTTATTTATGAACCCAGGAGTCTTTTATGAACCCTAAAGCCATTTCTGCTTTGCCACCTTCACTGGGGACACCTTCACTGGTGACCTGAGTGTCCTCTTCTTCTGTTTCCCACAGAAGCCCCTGGCTCTGGTTCCATGTCTATGAAGCAGCAGCCCTTGTTGTTCGTGAATTTACTGCTGAGGGGTCTGGTTCCAAAAATACCAAAGGAATATATTGGCCCTACAACAGACTGTCTGGGAAATTTCCAAATGGGATTGCACCTTCACAGGAATGACTGTGGAGGATCACAGACTGAAAACTATGACTTCAGCTGGTTACAGCACAGGTCTGGGTAGCAGGGAAGCCTAGTATGGGATAACGATTTGGATTCTGAGACTGTGATTCATTCAGTGACCATTGCCCAGTTCTGCACCCTCCTCTGGCTGGTAATAGCTGAGCTAAAGAAATAAAATAAAATACAGAAACTTGATGAGAAACAGATGCTGCTGCTGAGTGGGTCTGCAGTGGGAACTGAGATTATAAAAAACACCTCATTACTGGTCCAGATACATTTTTTTTTTTTTTTTTAAGGATAGATAAATAATTATTAGTTCTCTGCTAGCCCAGAAGTTCAGGAACATCATCACAGGACTGAGCTGTGCCTTGTGTGCAGACATGCATGAAGAAACATGCAATTAAAGGCAATATCATGCTGCAGCTGACCTCTGGGATCATAGTGAGTTCTCTCTAGTGGCAGACAGGAGCATCTTTGAAAGAGCAATGTGTGTTACTTACTGCATAGTGGCACTGCTCCTGCATCCTGAGTATGTATGACTTGCTGGTAATTGTTTACCTTGACTGCAGGGAAGAAGAGGGAATCTGGAGGATTGCTGCAAGGGATGCGGTCTCTTTCCCAGAGTGGGGGACTGAGATGCCTGTGCCAGCTGCCTGTGCTCCCTACAGAAGTGTGTGGGACGAGTCCTGGGGATCAGAACAACCCAAACTGGCATTAAATCGGATGCCTCTTAGAGCCTGCCAACAAGGGAACACTTCTCTGGGGTTTTGGTAGTACTCTCAAAGCCTTGGGGATTCAAATGTCAGCTGCTGGGTAAAACAGCCAGTTCCCTTTGACTGGGGCTGGGAGGGAGGCTACTGAATTGCCCAGCATGGCTTTGCGGGGTGTCCTAAATTCTGTTGAGCCCCATCTTCCAGTTCATGATATTTTCTTTCCCTTAAACCGTATGCAAAGACCAAATCCATTCCATGCAGCATTTGTTGTTGTTTCTTTGTTTCTGTTTTAGGTAGATTAGCACTGTTTGGGAAACAATTACTTCCAAAACCAAAGGTTTACACATCAGTTCACCATCAAATTATACATTCTGCCTGTTTTTTTTTTTTTCTTTCCTTTTTTTTTTCTTTTTTCTGTATTGTTTCTTTACTTTGTTAAAAATCGAAGAATAACACACACAGTTACCTTTTAACTACAGATGTCGCTCATGCTTCTATTCCCACTCTTCTCCTAATGCTGCACAGTACATAAAGTTTTAACTTGTGCACATCAGTGCCACCTGATCTCCAAAGTGTCTGTGTGGTTCATTTCTATAGCACTGTCTGCTCAGAGATTGTTTTTTGGTGGTGCGGCATGTTAGAGTGGGTTCTGTTACAATTCGAGATGAACCCATTTTAGACAGGTACATGTATATATGAACATGTGTATATTTGAAGCTGTGCTGTCACTTTCCAAGATTGGAAATATAACCTGAGCGCTGCAACTGTGGATTCAGCGTATTTCTTCCAACACAATTATCTGAACATGCAGAGACATGTTGTAGTCAAAAAGCAGCCACATAACGTTTTAGGAGCCTAGTAGATTAAAGTATATTTCTGTTTCATTTGTCACTTAAACAGGCCTGACTATTCATTGTGAATTGGGGCTTTAATAGCAGCTCCCAGCTGAAATGAATGGTGTTTGCTTGGCTGAGCATCTTCGTCAGCTTTGAAAATTTTAAATATGGATGTATCCCCGATGGCCTTTTGGGATCTCCAAGGAACAAACCCAACTGTTCTCTCAAAGCATTCCTGCTTGGGGGAAAGCAGACAGGTGATGGCACCTGGTGATCAAAGATGCTAAAGTCATCAGGGAGCTCTATGGATACCACTTTGGTAGCTGATTCACAGATACAGCCAGGAGCAGATTGCAAGTCAGTGCCATCTGTGTAGTCTCAGAGACATAAGCAGAGCTGAAGCCAGCTAGATGAGAACATCTAGCTTTTATAATACATCACAGCCTTAAACACAATATGGAAGTTTGTGCAAGTCTGTCCTTGCCAGATTGTCAGCCTCAAGTGACAGCTGTCCAAGCAAAGGCTTGCGCACCGTCTGACATGCTGCAAAGAATCCCATACTTCTCCATCCACTTACATCAGCCAGCAAAGGGGGAGGAGCCCCAAACCCAATTTTCTTTCTCTCAGAAAAAAAGTTGCAGCAGTACGTGAACCTCAATGTCCAGGCAAGGACTAAAGGCAGAATAGGGAGAGAAGAAAAGGGAAAACAGGGAAAGATGAAAAAGAGCCATCACAAAGTCCATCTCCTGAAGGTAGCAGCCCTTGATCAGCTGCCACTTGTCATTTAGCAGCAGCAGACCGTGTTGCACCGAAGCCTTCCTTCCCTCCTGACCCTGTTAGCACTGCCCTGACATTGCCCCTAGGAGGAAGTGGTCATGTGTGAACTACCTCAGAAGCAGAACTGGAGCGCTCACTCTTCTCTTATCAGTGCCTTGCCTCAGATAGGCCATACAAAACTTAAACTGAGCAGCCTTACCATAAACCATTAAAACACTTTCTAAAAAAGGAGCACCAAGAACATGTATCTTCAAGGCCAGAGATGGCACAATGACACTTTCGCCTTGTAAAAGGCTGTTCACAAGTAGATCTAAAAGACTTTTGCTAAAACCATGATCACCACTATTTCACAGACAGAAGAACCTGAGTCAGAGAGAAGCTAGGACTTCTCCAACATTTTGCATGCTGACAACACCAAGGAGAGAACCCAGACCCCTTCCCTCAAGACCCAAACCTGTGTGCTACCCACTGAAGACCATGTTGTTTCCATGAAGCTTTGGTCCACTCTGAGTACTGAAGACTTGGTTATATTGGAAAACATATGTGTTTTTTTTTTATAGTTTTTAAAGTTTTATTCACAAAAAAAAAAATAATAAAATAAAATAAAAAAACACCACAAGTAATAGCACACTGTCTCTACGTAGGCCTCCTAAAACGGCTCTATAGGTTAAGTACTGTGGCTAATACTATATGCATTTTAATTCCATGACTAGCTATCTTTGTTCAGCTTTTCCTTTGGATTCTGGGTGGCGAAGGAGCTGAGAGAAGGAGCTTTATACAGCACAGAACTGTATAAAAATATCTGTCCTAGCCTGTGGCGAGAGCATCTGGGTTAGGCAGAAATGTGAGGGCATGCCTGACAGCAAGTGTACACTGGATAGTGCCACAAGGAAAAGAGCAGTCCAAGATTACCTCAAGTGATGTCTCTCTGACATAGCACAGCACCATGCAAAAATCCTACTCAGTTCATGCTGGCTGTGTGCTTCCTAAGGATCTCTGTGCTGAACTGCACCATGCATTGTAAGCATGCACAGAGCTACCAGCTGCCCCACGTATATTTGTGGTGCCCATCCACACGTGCACTTACCTGCAGCTGAGTGTCATCATTCATCACAGCCAAGCTGTATGGCTTGCTCTGGGAGTGCAGGCATGAATCCAAGCACGCTTGGGTGGCTTGCACTGTCGTGAGGACAAGGGCAGCCCTTGGCGTGCATCCAGTCTGTCTCAGGAGGAGAGAAAATTCACCTGGCAATTCACTGAGAAGATGTATCTTGGCCAATGAAGGAAAGTAGGATGCAAGTAGGATGCAACTCCTTAAGAAATAATAAATCCAAAGGACAAAGAAATAATAAATCCAAGGACAAAGGAAGCACCAGTGACAATGCTGTAAGCCCAGTGCAGGAAGACTGTTGTTTTCTCAGTAAGCTTGGATAATTTCTGCACTCACCCTCCCTTTCAAAAAATTGGTGTCCCTGGGGATCCAAGATCTCTTAAATCTTACAATTTTGTCATAAAGCACCAAATTCTTTCTTCCTTCAAACAGTTATGACCTGTAACTTCTATGAACAAATAGCTTCTTCAGAGAAGAGTTTCAATGGAGAAGCATGTTTTACACTCTTAACGTGATCAGCACATGGATATCAGGACTTGTGAATAAAAAAATACTTGATATTTTCTCAGGGTGTTCTCTGAGAAACGATGCTGGGAAAATCAGACTGAATTTCTTCTTTGTTTACAGTGATGGCCCTGGCTTTTCATGGAGGGGCAGTATGTTAGTTTGTGGAGAACTTTGCTTTTGTGGGACCACAGGTCAAGATGTCACACAACACTCTTCTCTGCAGCCCAGTGACAACAACTGGGGAGGAGGAGATATCTGTGCCCACCAGCCCTCCAGCTCCCAAACAGTTAGATGGCAAGTGCAATTCCTTTTCAGCCTTTGAGTGGTTTGGAAGAGAAATTTCAGGCTATTAATTCTGACCATACTGAGTGTAAAGGGTTTCAAGCCAAGCAGTATCCTGGCAAAGAAGCTAAAGCAACAAGCAGGCAAAGTTAGTGGGTGCCTTTCAGAGAGTGAGCTCACACCATGGTTAATGGGGACCCTGGGTGGCTTGTAAACAGCACCTTGAGCTACACAGCCAGCAAGTGTGAGTTGCTACAATACAAGAGAGGTAATAAACTGCTCTGGCAACCTGGGGAAAAAAAAAAAAAAAAAAATTCCTCTTTGGATGATTGCTTCATTTCCTGTGGGAAAGCCATCCTGAACAAAGGAAATGCAAACTGGCAGAGAAGCAAAGGACAGTTTTCTTTGGTGTTTGGCCTTTATGGTAGCAACTTTAAGCTAAACCATGCCCTTTGCTGAACTCACAGGTGCTTGAGAAGACTAAAGCAGCTCATGTGCTCATTGGTTTCCTTAGCTTTTGATGTAGGTTACAGCCAAAGTGACTGTTGCGATCTGCATAGGTACCAAGCACAGTGCCACTACATACTGTTTTAATGGCTACCTTTCTTTCTTCCTACATCCCTTCACTGCCCTCTGAGAAGAATTCTCTGGAAGAGAATCTGCTGAACCTCAACCAGCAGGGCAAGAGGGATGCTTCCTGCTTCATGACCATAGTTGTACTCCACCCAGAACAAGTCAGATTGTCTAGGCTTCTGAGTAGGCAGGGAGAGACAAACACCTTTGGGAGCGGGGAATCTTCCCACCAGTCTCAGACATCCATCGCAGAGGCATCCTTCTCTGGCTGTGCCTTGTCTCTCCCCGCTGGCTGCAGAGGGGCTGGCTGGTTGAGAGAAAGGCTGGCCCTTAGATGTTAGTCACGTCCTTCTCCCCTCTCTGAATGGCTCCCCCACTCTTTCTCAAAGACTTTCTTCTCACCGGACGGCTGCTTGAGGAGTCACAGAGCTGCCAGCTGAGAGTAAGGAGGGGAGGTGCATGCCTGAAGGAAGGAGCTGGTGCACAGAAAGCAGAGGGAGAAAGAACCAATTCCCCACAGAAATATTAATTTATCTTTAGTCGGTGTGCAAGCACAAGGCACAGCCATTGGCTTTAATTACAGAGACTGTAATTTGGTAGTAGTCTCTGTTCATAACCCTCGAATGGAGTATTTTACAACCTTTTACTGTGTTACATTCTCATTAAGGATCTTTGAACTTTATTCCAGGGGCACCTGTTCGAGAGGCAGGCAGCTTAATCACACACACCTTTTTTATTTTAAGCTGAACAATATCAGTGCAAATATCCTACTAAGGAACATTTAAAGTGAGTCCCCAAGGTATTAATATACAAGTGCAAATGAAACCGGTAATCAGTATCAGGCAGACTTCATCTGGGTCTAGAAACTGCACTTGCAGTAAATAACAGCTTGGGTAAAATTATCTACAGTTCAAAGAACAGTTTCACTAGAAACAAAACAAAACCCCAATAAAGCAATCAGACCATACAATGAAAGAGTGTGAGCTGCTTAATTGTCAAGCGTATTAGTTAGGATTTTAGGGCGCTGAACGTTTATGATAATCAGGTCCATTAGAGCTGCTGCTTTTAATATATATATATTTTTAAAAGCAACAAAGGAGTTGTTCCAGTCTACCAGGCAACATTCAAGCAGTTTTCCACAAGCGTAGAGAAAAAAGCGCTGTTTAGTAGCATAATCTCTCTGCATCACAGCTGCACTTTTGTGTGGGTGAAGAACTGCTCTGCCTTCCCTTCCCCATCGTGCTCTTCACTACCTGAAGTACAGACAGAGCTGCATGAAAAAGGCAGGAAAAAAAGAAACTTTAAAGAGGCACTGGGACCCAAAGCAGAGTGCAGAGGACAGGAGCAAATCCATTGCCAAATATTTCTTGGTACTGGCCAAGTTCTTGCAATCCCTGGCAAAATACATGTATACCATCCTGCTTGTGATTCAGTTTGTAAAAAGCTCTCCCATTCTGCACATGTTCACGTATCCGAGCAACTTCATGCCTCTGTGGAGTGCTAGTGAAGCCAGCTACCAACATAAAATGCCTTTAATGTTGGACCTTCTTATATAGACAGATTGCTGTATAAAACCTTCACGCATTAGTTTCTCCCTGCTCTCTCAGTCAGGGCTTCATAGCAACTCCAGCAACCTCTGCTGGCTTTCCTCCAGCTCTTCTACATTGCTCTTTTTGTACATGCGTCCATAGTTCACATGCTAATGTATTATGGGGCATTATGATGGGCCCAAGAGGTATAAACGTTCCGCAAAATTCCAGACCTGAGCTAAAATAAGCCTGTAGATCCTCGCACGGCACAGGTACAAGCCCTCAGTGGCATGGATAGGGTGGAGAGTTCTCACTGTACAGTCTGATAACTCATCAGCTAAAATGCCTGTTGCCTATAATTGAGCCTGTGGTGACCAGGCAGAGAGGATACTGCCCAGACCCTGGTGATGGGACAGTTCCCACCTGACCAGAGACGTCTACTGAAGTTAGGTCCCATATCCACTGTGACATCCACTGTGTTAGACTCCTGCTCCCAGCTGGCCTTCCCAAGGGGCTGCGTCATCACTGCTCGCTATCCTCATCCGCATTACCCAGGTTCAGCTCTCGCTGCTCAATTTGAGATTAGATTTTTTTTTTTTTTTTTGTATCTCCTTTTTGAAATGACTCTCTTTGATTCACCTCCTGTTTCAGACAGCTGGAACTGGAAGGCATGCCTTTTGTCGGCTATGGGCAGAACTAGGCACTCTTGTGGTGCTAACCTAGGCTGTTCAGGTCTTGATGTGTGTCAGGTTCTACAGCTGGGTCTGCCCCAGATGTTAGGAATGAGTCCTAGAATTTGCTTCAGGTAGCTGGATTAAATTAGTGCATAATTCAATCAAAGTGAAAAATTCTTATGGCAATAAGTCATGTGCAGCTTTATCTCATAATACTTTTATAGCCAGTTTAGAGCTACTGAAAGCACTTATGTAATTCTCATGCCCCTGTAATAAAATTTCTGTCCCCTGTGGTTATCACAGGGCAGAATACTCAGGTTTTCTCTGAGGTTGTTCTCTGGGTTTATGTATTTCAGCAAGTTATTATAAGAGGAAAATCCAACAGGAAACATGTTGTCTGGGTGACAGTGTGACCTGAGCTTCTGGGAATGAACAGGCAGGCACAGAGTCCTGGGATTAGGAGAAATATTGTGCCTTCCTGTGTTGAAGAGTAATGCATCTGGGCAAATGGACCTTCATTTTTCCCTGAGATTAAAGAAAAAAAGCCTGTTACTGCACCATTCCAGTAGGAAGATAGCAGAGAGAGTTTCCAATGCAACCTCCCTTTCCTTCTCCACCAGCAGCTTCATTTAGGTGGTTGCCCATGCAATAGCTCTCTGTTCAGACACTTATGAGCTAAGTGGAGCAGGTGTTTTATTTCAGACTTCCAATGAAACCAGAAAGGTATTATAGAAGTGGACCTGAAATGATTTCTTAAACTATACATTATATACATATATACATTAGCATCCATCTCTGACCATATGTGACATGCTTAGGTCTCTTACGACAACCCTTTTAATCCCTGTCCTCTTTCAATTCTTATGTGCTTAAGAAATACATTAAACTGATTGTTTCACTGATATTTATGGCATATATACTTCCACACATTGAACATTTTGTGTATGGTGGCTGGGTGCCACTTCTTGATTCATACAGATTAGCTAAGGTAACTGCTCTGCAGTCATTAGTCCTACCCCTAGCAATATTCAGTTGCTTTTTTGTTGTTGTGATGAACAAAGCTCATTTCTTTTTCCATATGTTCTTTTCATGGCTGTAACTGTGAACCTTTTTCTTTTTTTTTCTTTTTTTTTTTTTGGGTAATTTTTTTTTTTTTTTTCTTACAGACAGAGGAGTGCATAGTGAGACTGTGTGAGATCAACTGCATATTTATTTTTCAGAAACCTTAATTCAAAGAGAACTGTGTAGTCCTACATGTTGACCTTTGCACCAGGCTGCATCATAATATTTAACTCAAGCAATGTCACTCAACAGATGTTGTCCTTAAGGCAGGGATGTAAGTGACTTGATCTATTTGATCTACAAATGAAAGATGTTTTGTGTAGGGAGATGTTATGTGCTGAACACTTATTTTTTTTTTGGAAAGATGATCTATATTCTCTCATTGTCTATCAAAACACTAACAGTATAGTCAGAACTGAAGCAGTAGACGTTGATGCTTTCTTTAAAAATACGGAGGAGCCATTAGCAGTGACAAGGGTGTTTTACAATGCTTTCCTATCTTTTTCCAGCATTGGACATGAACACTGAGCCTTGCTCAGAAATTTGCACATCTTTGTGCCCTGTTATGACATGATGCCTAAGCACCAATATTTCCAGAAATTTAAGAGAACAACTGAGTCTTAGGGGAGAGGCTTGCTTCATGTCTGCTTCCCCTGCTTAGCGAATTGGATGGGTTGTTCAACTCATGCAGTGAACACCAAATTTTCCCTCTGTCCTGTCTGCTCCAGTGGGAGCCTTGCCTGGGGAAGCACTTCTGAGTTTTTCTGGTCAGAAGGAAGTTATTCTTTTTATTGGATCAGAAAATCATGCAGTTACGCATGCAGTAATTAAAGATCCCTCTCACTGTGCAAGAGACGAACCATCACTTTAGATTAGTTCTCTGTTAGACGTTTTTTCACTTGCCATTAGAGTAGTTTAACCTTATCCCTGCCTTAGAAGCCTGATCTGCTCTACACCAAGGAAGCATTATGTGTGTGCTTACTGAATATGTGTCATATGCCGTCCTGCCACAGAGCATTAGTGAGCAATGCTTTTAAATAGACTCAGGCCTTGTTTTGCTATCAAAAGGCAAAACGTGTGTATGTAGGAGGAGGCAAAAAGATATAAAAATTATGAAAATTCTGTATTTATAAAATGCGGTTTTACATCTGTCAGAATACATGTAATGTTTGCAGTCTATTTCCATATACGAAATGCTTCCATAGCCTAAGGAAGAACAAACTTGAGCTCCAGAAGAAGAACCCACGTTTGTATTCATGCCCTTTCTGCACCAGTGTTGCACTTCAGAAAGCAGAGAAATTTCAGAGGATGTCTATAAGAGGATGAACACAGCTTTCCAGCAAGTTGTGGACTCCAGATGGATGGTGCCAGTCAAATTAATCAAGCCCAAACCAACTCAGACTTGAGAAAATGCCTGAATATATCTCTCTGTATTTGGAAGGCCCTCTAAAAGAGACCAGACCCTAGTCCGTTGGTCTTTTCATGGATCCTGACAATCATGAAGTCTGGTTTTCACTTGTCTAATGTGGGAGAGATTGAAGGTGATGAAGGAAAGATTGGAAAAAGTGGACTGTATCAATTTCAAAACAAGGGAATTTTAGTCCAGCAGCTCATCTGATTAAATAGCATGGTCATTACCTACCAAAAGTATTGATAACTGCAACTCCTCCTTAGGCATAGGGTGGGGGAGAAAGGGCAGTGCACAAAAGAAGGTGGCCTTAGCAGTCAGGAATGAAATTATCATTCAAAGCAATAACAGACTCCTGAGAAACATTTGGTAAGTCAGCAAACACAACAAAGGTGATTAATTTTAACATTAAATACTCCTTAACTGAATGCAACTGCATACTATATCTCAGGCATCTCTCCTCATTGCATCTAATACTTGAGCCCTACAATCATTCTAACTTTACTATGAGTTTAACCTAACCTGAAATTAAAGAATTTGGGACATTCTTGTTAGGTGTTCACCTGTTGACACCCTTACATGCAAGGTCCCAATTAATTAATCATTCAGTAGTATAAAAATACTTTCTATTTATGAAATCCTTTCTATTTATGAATCTCAAATTTCAGTTTTTATACTTACAGTTCTTGCTTTGATGATTTGTTATGAACTAAAGTTGATTTCTTCAGTGTCTTAGGCTTGAAAGTAATCTTTCTGTTTTGAGAACACTCCTGGTTCCACTGGTTACCCCATTTTAAGGCAGAATGATCTTGCTTCAGATGAAGTCAATGGTAAGCCATACAAAGTCTCTCTCAAACCAGTGGATGCTTTCTGCACAGGAGAAGTAAGAAACCCCCTAGAAGCACAACTGCTGTAATTCACTAAGTGCTAACCTCACAATGCACAAGTTGACAGTTCCCAACCACTCACAGGTCAAGGTATCAATTGCTACAGAAAATTGTTGACAATTTAAGCTAATGAATAGATTTAGGGTCATGATCCTCCCAACTGCACTACTTGGGGAATTAATTTTCCTGAATACATAATTTTCTCAGTTTCACTGAAGAAGTGACATAGAAATTGAATTGCCTTCCATCATCAGAAGAGAAGAGAAACGCAGGCTATGTGAAACCACAATCACTGGTGTCAAAGAGATCTGAGAAAATTTCACCCCAACCTCTCAATAGATTTACAATGAAAGATGTGAAACTGAAGTGTAAATATAATATTAGACTTAAGAAAATAGTTCTTGCCAAGAGCCTCTCTAGGTCTCATTATACTAGTGAATCTGACCCCAACTCCAACCTATCTACACCCAAAAGATTCTCCCTTGATTCAAATTATGCTTCAACCTACAAAGCAGGCATGGCTGTCAGGAAGAGACAGTGACTCTCATCTTTCAGTCTTGCAGCTAACCGAGCTGCCTTGCAATAGGGCACTGTGGCAACTTGAGCTGTACTTACTAGCATGCATGAGCCCGTCTGTCCTAGGTTGGTCCCAAACACCAACCCTGTCCCACTTACATGCCACTGTCCCACTTTACTTATTGTAAAGCAGAAGTTTTCTGTGATTAAGGTATGTCTGCATATATGCAAACTACTTCTTCTATCAAAAATGACTAAGCTAACCTACTGTCAGTATGGCAGACTGTGAAAGCTTCCATTTGAAAACATTTAAGGGTCCACAGATCAAATGTGCAAACTTTCATCATAGAGAAATAAATATCTTTATACCTTTGTTACTCCTTCAGTCATCTTTAGTACTCTCCTCAGCAACTCCACTTCCTCCTTATTTTCACAGAATCACAGAATTTCTAGGTTGGAAGAGACCTCAAGATCATCGAGTCCAACCTCTGACCTAACACTAGCAGTCCCCACTAAACCATATCCCTAAGCTCTACATCTAAACGTCTTTTGAAGACTTCCAGGGATGGTGACTCCACCACTTCCCTGGGCAGCCTGTTCCAATGCCTCACAACCCTTTCAGTGAAGAAGTTCTTCCTAACATCTAACCTAAAACTCCCCTGGCTCAACTTAAGCCCATTCCCCCTCGTCCTGTCACCAGGCACGTGGGAGAACAGACCAACCCCCACCTCGCTACAGCCTCCCTTGAGGTACCTATAGGGAGCAATAAGGTCGCCCCTGAGCCTCCTCTTCTCCAGGCTGAACAAGCCCAGCTCCCTCAGCCGCTCCTCGTATTTTCTTCAGCATAGAACAGCATGAACTCGAACTCAGAGGGTACTGCACACTTTACACATCAGGCACAAATGGACAGGAAAATGTCAGTGCAAAAATAAATGACACGTCTACACAAAGGCAGAGAATTCAGGTAGATCAGATGAATCTTTTCCCCAAACTGTAGTGAAATCTGTTAAAACTGGGTGCATTCCATAAAGATACAAGAAAGTGTTCTTTCTTCCTGTGTTTCTGCAATTCACAGTTAGCCTCCAGACTACAGAAAATTAGTTTTGGTTCTCCGACAGATTAATTGGTAGTGCTCTCCACATTTTTTTACAGCAACTAGTTGAAAAACATGTATCTGGGGCCTTCTAACAAAGCTTCTAGGTATTCTACTATACCCTACAATACTTTTAATACTTTTGTTAAGAAACATCTTTTCAAAATGATTCACACACTTTTTTTTTTTTTTTTTTTTCTTGCAGAGTGTATGATGGCATGTTCTTCTAGCAGAGGTTATGTTTTCTATCTACTGATGATAATTGCCAGGCATTGCTAGGCAGCTGCTGTATCTCGCTTCAGAGGCCACTGACTTCTGAGGAGGGATGCCTACTGTTTTATATATGTGTACATACATATGTATGTATATATACATATTTCAACAGTGTGAGGATGTGGTTTGATGATGTGTTAAAACTCAAGGGAGTCTAGTACTCAGTCAAAAAAAACATGAACCTACAATATGCAATGCCAGTTGCATGTAAATTCTCTCTGCCAATTTCAAATATGTTCAAAACACTTTGACACATTAATTTTCTGTCAGTAGACTTTATACTAGAATGATATTTCCCATCCATATCCAAACAACCACAGTTATTTCAAGACCTTTTTGCTGTTATTTCCTGTTCCTGCACATTCCTACTCAGCACCATGTTTCCTCATTTGAGGAAATGCATTTCCTCGTGCAGGTTTTGAGCCCTGTGCTTCCACTTTCTCTGTGGACTGTCTGATTCCACTATACTTTTGGTAGCTACAGCTGTCTGCAGTGAACCTTGCTTTGCAGCTCTTCTCTCCAATAACACCTTTCCTTGGTTGTTTTTCTTTGAATGAGACCTCCTGTTTTATACTAGACTTCTGCATAGCTGAAAGACTTTGGATTTTCCAAATTACCTAGTACAACAGTATCAAATTGTCAGTGCAAGCCATCCCTGGCCACATATACACCATTCTTATCTTTGCCTGTGTCCTGGTTTCAGTTAGGACAGAGTTAATTTTTTTCCTAGTAGCTGGTAGAATGCTATATAGAATGCTACCAAGACAGCCTGCCAGGGTCCAGACTGATAGAGATAGGGGTATTACTCTTGGTCCTGCCAGGGTTCTGGGTAGGAAATCTGTTTTGCAGCAACATACCACTTTCTGAACCCTTGTTGCATAGATGCTTCAACAGGAGCAGTGAGGGAAATGCACAGAGACAAGGCCAGCTCTCCTTAGAGGACGTACAAAGAGGGCCAAAGTTGGCAGGGGCCAGTATAGCAATGGGGCAGGAAAGCTTGTCTGTGTTACAGCAAACCTGATGGCAGTCTGAAAAATGAGGAGGGGCTGGTCTGAGTCAGTCCACCCGATTCCCAGAATGGAGGAATCCAAGGACCAGAGCCCCAAGGGAGAGAAGAACCTTCACAAGAATGGTTGTCTGTCTCCTTTGTTCCTGGACGTCTCCTTCTTTCCCAGTTGTCCATGAGAATGTCCTAAACTTGAAGGTAGAACACAGTGCCACCACCCCAGGTAGAAGGCTCAGTTTCTGTGCTTTCCCAACCCTCTTTTGAGCATTTTGTTTGAAGTATGGTACAACATTAATACTTCTGCTTCTTCTTTGTCTGCTTTTGTCTACACAGCTTCTATTCTCAGAGTGGAGCCAGGAAGTGCACAACAATGCTCTTTTGTCCCAAAATGTGTCCCCAGCATGTGTACCCATACCTCCTTACCAGCCCTGTCTGGAGGGCATATCCAGGCCCATTCTAGGTGTTGATCCCAACAACTCCTGAGAAAGTCTGCCAGGCCCTGTAGCCAAAGATTTCCAGGCAATCCATCCCTGGTCCCAGAGATGTTCCTTTGGCTGGTGTTGAGAGAGGAACATAGCAATAATTTTATAACCTGAATGCAGGTGTGTGTGCATGTTTGTCTGACCATTCTGCCTCAGAATGGCAGACACAGAAATGATGATGGTTTGACCAGAAAAAGCCTCTGATGAAGTGAAACTAGTCTGGGCCTGTACTAACCACTTCCTGATCCTCACCGATCTTTCATCCAACCTCAATTTGTGTATTGTAGGTCGCACACTTTTACTGCTGCTTAACAGAGTGGCATTTTGCTCCCTGTACCTGCCCTGAGATAGACAGGCTTCCCTGATGAATCCTCCTCCTACCCAGCTGTCCAGGGTCTTGGCCAGGGAAGAGTCAGCCTGGAGTCCAGCTCTGCCCACGCTGGGAACCAAAACACCCCAAAGCATCCAGAGGTAGCTGGTGCATGTCTTCTCTGTCAGTCTGCTCAGGTAGTAAATTAGAAGTGTGCTGTGCTGGCCTGGGACCTTAGCAAAATGGCTGCTGCCCACAGAGCTAGCCCAGGCAGCAGAAAGTTGGTAATGGCAATCATCCTAATATAGCCCAGGAGAGGAACACAGCTGGGGAGAGGGCAGTCACTGCTTTCATTTTCTTGCTTGAGGAGAACAGAAACCTGTGGTTGAAACCAGGCAGAGAAGCCCAGGTGTGCACCTCATCTTGGAGGCTGGATACTTTCTGTAGAGGGAACTTAATGGGGAAGGTAGGGCTGGCTGGTCAGCCATGGAGAACGTGTTCTGGGTTAACACTATGCACAGCAGGGATCAATGTTTTCTGCTTGCGCCATACCTGTGAAGTGGGACATAGGAGATAGTTAAGGTGGTGAAAGGCATTTATTGTGCATAGAAAAGTCAGCCCCAGACTCCTCAACACCTAACATCCTTCATACCTTCAGTCATCCTCTGCAGTTGCATTTTCTAAGCCAAGTTAGTACTGTGGCACCTAGCCTGCCACAGGCCACATCTTGGAGTAATGGAGGTGAGATAAAGTAAGAAGCACTATAGAGTTAGCAGAAGGATTTCTACTCCTAGTTGCTAAATTGTCTCCCTTCCTTCTCCCCTGCAGCTCTGTGCCCCCATGCCCCCATGTTTTCCAAGTGCAACTTTTTTTTTTTTTTTTCCTCCCTTTGCTTTGCACTTCATTTTCATTAAATACTAGCTGCTTCTCCTTGCATTTGAATAATGTTAAGATTATTCCTGAGAACAGGATACCAAGCATTGCAGAAAGCCTGGGGCAAGACAAGCTGCATCTGAATATCACAAGAAATGCAGAGTATACCATCACACTGTTATCACTTGCTTTTCATTTCTGCACAGCCCATAGTTATAGCCAGCAGCCACAATAGCTGTCCCATAAAGTAGTTAGCCAGGATTTCCCCAAACCTCAGTGGTACATGCTGGTACAGAGACAGACAGTCCCATCTGTCAAAAGTCCCACCTGCTGTTGTGGTTTAACACCAGTAGGTAGCCAAGCACCACGCAGCCACACTCTCACTCCTCCTCGTCAGCAGAACAGGAGAAGAAAATATGGTGAAAAATACTGTTAGGTTGTGATAAGGACGGGGAGATCACTCACCAGTTATTGTCAGGGGCAAAACAGACTCAGCATAGGGAAGATTAATGATTTATTGCCAATTAACCACAAACCAGAGCAGTGAGAACTAAAAGCAAGCTACAAACACCTTCCCACCATCCACCCTCTTCTATATCCTCCTCCTGAGCAGCACGGGGCAAGGGGGGAATGAGGGCTGTCATCAGTCCCTAACACTTTGTCTCTGCTGCTCCTTCACGGTCACTGTTATTTATCCCAGGAAGATAGTTTTGGTTGTGCTGCTGTGCAAGTGCACGCAGGTGCATTTCAAAGCTCCTGTTGCTGCTCAGATGGAGGTGAAAATGTCACATTTTTATCACTGTGTAGAAGTGTCAGTGGTGACCAAGGCTTGCAGTGCCTGCCACCATTTAGTGATGCTGTCTCTCAGGAAGGGGCTGACTCCCCAGGAGAGCAGCCTAGCAGCCCCCAAGGTACCAAAGGATTTAGCATCTCACCATTCCCAGGCTGGGCAGGCATCGGGCTAGATGCAGTGTGAGGCAGCAAGAGGCACAGCTGTGGCTCATACTGGTGTAAAATTACAAGGTTGTGTGATCTTGCTAATTTGGCAGTGGCCTTTTGTAAGCCAGCTACATGACTGCAGCTTGAGCCAGCTCTGTTGAGGGGTTCAGTAATATGCAGCTCTGCCACTAGGGTGGTCATGGGGCCAGCAGAATTAGATCTGCGCTTTACTGGAGTTTTATATGTGAGGAATGCCTGGACGGTAATATGAACATCCCTTACTTCCTTTCCAAAATAGAAGTTTTTTGTTTGTTTGTTTGTTTGTTTATTTGTTTTTTTCCAATCATATCCCTTCCTGTTCTGCTGCCTCTTTAGCATTAAATGTACTTCTTATTAGTTATTGAATAGAATGATGCTGTTGTAATTTACCACTAACCCACATGAGTTTTCTGCAGTAGAGACACAACCTTCCTATGAATTTATTACCTCATTGCACAGAGAACTGAAAACAACTACATTTCAGAATATGACACAGCTTGCCTGTTTCTTCAGCCTCAGAAGGATTTTTTGTCACCCCCAGGTTTCCTCTGATACTGAGTTTCAACTTTCAGACAAGCTCAAAGAAAATATCATGCAAAGTCTTGCATTTACTCACTGTTTCACAAACTTTACTGTTTGTTATAGCAACAGATCCTGCACCACCAGGAATGCCCATTGCTTCTTTCTTTTCTTGAAGTTGAGATCACGTCTTATAAAGGCTTGTCAGCTGGAGGGGCAGTGGTACTCTGTCTGTGCTCTCTGAAAGAGAGGATGGCTCAGTCACAGGCACAGTAACCACCTATGGATTTTACTGTCTTGCAGAAAAGGGTGGGCAGTTGTAGCTTCTTACAATTAATCTCAGTATTCCCTTCCTATGCTCTTTGCCAGATGATTTCTATACTTTTTCTTTTTTTTTTTTCTTTCTTTTTTTTTTTTTTTCACTGTTACATAAATTTAAATTAAATTTATCTCCTTTCTCTGCCAGGTGTAGATAAGGTACTGTTTGGAGAAGATATCTTTGCAGTCATATAGGTGATCTATCATTTGTTCCATACCATTCAACACTCTATTGACCAAGGCATAAGGGTTCATCTTCCCTGTAAGTGCTGAGGTCACAAATATTGGAATAAATAGACAAATGGACTTCTGGGATATGTTATAGTGCCCCGTTCTTCCTGCATTAATGTCCTCCTTCATCTTCCTCAGGTCCCAAATAAATGCTTATTTTTGCAACTGTAGGAATAAAGGGGAAAAAAAGTGTAAAGACACATTTTTCCTCCTTAAAATGAGAGGAGGAAGCAGGCCTATTGCAAGCCATTTTCATCTTATCTGCATCACTAAAAGATGCAAATAAACTGGAACTTTGCTTGCCATCACTTGCCTTCCTTTTCCTGGGTGATATGGTTAAATTCTTGAGATTGCTTGTCTTGTATAGCAGTTTTGCCTTCAAATTGGATTATAATACTAAACAGACGGGTGGGGCAAAGGCTTATTGCTGAACTGCAAGACGAGGATGTTTAATCGGTCATGCCAGTGTCTGAAGTAGAAGGAAAATACAAGGTCTAACTAAAAATGAGAACATCTAGCAACAAAGGGTAGTCAGAGCTGGCAGTTAGTCAGGTTACACATCCTGGTTTGCAATTTGCTGAACTGTTCTAAGAAACTTCATGGAGACGAAAATAATAGGGTTATAGAGGAAGTCTTCCAAACACACAAAATGTGATAAAGGTTTTACTGCACAGAAGTTAAGCTAATTAGTTTGAATTTGGACAATTTGTATTTAAAAGTGACATCTAATTCCAGTTGGGGTCCCACGGCCAATTTTGTGAGGTTGATAGAAACTGTGCCACAGTCTGATACATTTTAAATACACCTCGGCTGAATCTCACTAGTTCAACAGTCCACTCAGTAATACTTATATAGGAAAAAAATGCAAAAACATGAGACTCAAACTCCTATACCTGTAGGTTAATTTCTTACCAACAGCTCTTACTGAAGAGCAGACAGCTTTTGTGAGGGCAGGGGGGAAGGAGGAGCTAATCCATCCTCCCAGAATATTCAAAACCCTTAACATGGATGTGAAGTATTAGGAGAACAGAGCCAGAGAATAAGTGAGGATGGGGATTATTTAATAGGCACATCAGCAGCTTTCCTGCCTCGGCATCATGTTTTATGGAAATTCAAAAGAAACCTTATCACTCTCATCCATCCCTGGCAATTAACTAGACCATAGATGAAATTCAGGTAGTATTCCTTTCCTCCTTCTATGTATGGTCCAAAACCATAATAGTACATTTTTAATTATGGAATTCAGATATACAAAAAAGCAACAGAAGTAGAAAGAAGAAAGAAGGATGGATAAAAGTTCAGGTTATTCAGCAGGATGATCTAGGTTGCCAAGATAGGAGTGTCATGGTTCCGCTCAAGTGGGCAGCCGAGCTCCACCACAGCCGCTCTCTCACTCCCCCTCCTCAAAGAGAAATGGGGAGAAAATATGTGAAAAGGGCTCAAGGGTTGAGATAAGGATGAGAAAATCACGCAATAATTATTGTAACGGGCAAAACAGACTCGGCATAAGGAGATAGTAAGATTTATTGCCTATTACTAACAAGCTAGAGAAGTGAGAAAACAAAGGAAAAAGCAAACCAAAAGCACCTTCCCCCCCATCCACCCTCTTCCACCTCCTCCCCCGAGCGGCGCAGGGGAACGGGGGAGTGGGGGTTATGGTCAGTCTACAACTCTTCTTCTCTGCCGCTCCTTCTCGGTCACTCTCGTCCCCTGTGCTGTGGGGTCCCACCCACGGGATGCAGTCCTTGATGAACTGATCCGGCGTGGGCTTCCCACAGGCAGCAGCTCTTTCAGAACTGCTCCAGATATGGGTCCGTACCACGGGGTCCATCCCTCAGGAGAAAACTGCTCCAACCTGGCTCCCCTACGGGCAGCAGCTCCTGCCAGGTCACCTGCTCCTGCGTGGGCTCCTCTCCACGGGCTACAGGTCCGGCCCGGAATCTGCTCCGGCAGGGGTCTTCCACAGGCGGCAGCCTCCATCGGTGCAGGGCCACCTGCTCCACCGTGGTCTCCTCCACGGGCTGCAGTGTGGAACCCTGCTCCACCATGGCACTCCATGGGCTGCAGGGGGACATCTTGCTTCACCATGGTCCTCACCACAGGCCGCAGGGGACTTCTGCTCCGGCGCCTGGAGCACCTCTCCCCCTCCTTCTACACTGACCTTGGCACCTGCAGGCTGTTTCTCACTCCTGGCTGCTGTGTGGCGCAGTGTTTTTTCCCTGTCTTAAATATGCTCTCACAGAGGCGCAAAACAACATCGCTTATTGGCTCAGATCTGGAAAACAATGGGGCCTTTCCCAAACATGGGGCAGCTTCTAGATCTTTCTCACAGAAACCACCGCTATGGCTCCCTGCTACCAAAACCTTGCCACGTAAACCCACTACAAGGAGAGAGATATTTGTTGACATTTTGTATCTAGTGCCCTCTATTCATTCTTGTATTGGCTATAACTAATCATCGTCTGCGTGGAAATCTCTTGGGATATAGTCACATTATTATTTTGCTGCAAAATACCCAGAGGATATAAGGTGGTATTCAAGAACCTGTTTAGGTTACGGGAAGGTTTTTCCCAAGTGTTCTTTGGAAACTTAGGAACATCTCACCTAACTGCAGATATAAAAGTCTTTTAACCATGATAGCAAGGTTTTAATTGTTCATGCAAGAAATTGATAGACTTGAGATATTTTATAGCATCACAAGGAATTTATATCAGTCTCGTTGCTCTCTTCTTTCTGTCACTCAGACAGGGAGTCTGGAGACTAACTGCTCCTATTTTGGTGCCTAAAATTAGCTGGAGTAAGCTCCCGTTGGATATTATCTGGATGACTCAATGTTGAATCAGTTTTTCTGGACTTTATTTGTTTTTCCCCTCCAGGACCAAGCCCATTGTTTCTTTCCTTGTCCTTTTTCCCCTCTCTATATGCTGCATGCGGATAGGTGTGCATGTTTTATTCATATCCTGGTGTTACCCTCCTTCCAGTACCATTCCTCCCTTTCATTTTTTCTCCAGGCCTCAAGTCAGCGTACAATATCAAGTGTGTCTGTTGTTTATTGATTTATGCAGTGTTCAGAGACTACTCTACAGAAGCCTTTTACATGCAGGGAACACTTCATTTATAACTAAAATACTGGGACCTCTCAGCTGGAACACAACAGCCATATAACAGCGCCAGTAACACAACTCAACAGCTCTCAGAGAGGAGCTGAAGAATACCATATCTAATTGAAGCAACAAGGGATTTTTAACTACTGTGGGGAGAATGTAATTGCTTATGCTGGAAACTGGCCAGGACACTAGGGTTAACATTTCTCCTCTTGCAAAACACATACTGGGACCTTTAAATGACTAACACTAATTATTGTTACCCCAAATAACATTGCTTAAACCACCTTTTACTATCACATCACACCATCAACTTTATTATTATTAATGCATCTTTCAGACTGCTCTTCTTGCAGTCTGCTACACAACAAAATAATTCAGAGAATGCTAGTAAAGCTATACACAAATTGCTTTAAGTCAGAAGATTGGGCAGGAAAAAATCAAAAATGTATACGACTCTCAGCTTCAGGTAGTTTTTATTTGTAGTAAAATTTAAAACTGTCAGTAATTATAACTTGAAAAGAAAAATCGTGCAAGTTGGTTTGTGAATTTAACTCTACAGTCCTGAGTTTATGAAGGAAACAAACAAACAAACAACAACAACAAAAATAGAGACAAATCTCTCCCCAATACATTGTGCAGTGACTGAAAAAAAATATTGTAAACCTTGGGGATGAGGTAGTGAACCTTGTGTCCTTCTGAATTTTATCAATTCGCTCCCTAGCTCTTCCTACCCATGTATGAAGAAAGGTGTCTGTGCTCTTCTCAGGATTGCTTATAACCAGAGGAGACTATCCTCTTTAGCTAAGTTTATCCATTTAAACTTACATGGCCAAAACGGCTGCATTTTCGTTAACTGCCAGTCAGGTTCAATTGAGGGAAATTTGACTCACATCACGTAAGATTGAAAAATAATTGCTAATGGCACACAGCAGATGCCTTTAACTGTATATTTTTTATGTTTCTCCATTAAGCATCGTTTAAAGGTATGTTGCATATTTTTAGATTTAATTAAAAAAATTGCAGCTCTCGAGGTCTACAATATCTGTCAGTTATTTTGAATAACAGCCTATGCAGGAAATCGCTGCCCAAAAGCATAATAAGTGCAGACAGACATGTTCAAGCATATAACATCACCTCATTCAACTCCACAGTTCCCACGACTTTCACCTAAAGCTTCAGTGGTCAATACTCTGGCTTCAGGCTCCAGAGGTGACGTGATGGGGCTTCTGTCAGACCCAGGGAAGGGAAGTTCACTGCCCCGCTGTGATGGGGGACCCTCACTGCCTCATGCACCATAGAAATTCCAGCTTTTAAAACCTTTTAAGGCCTTATTTGGGGAGACACCATCAAGTAACTTCATTTTGGCCACAGGTAGTGCTTCAGGGTCTGCCAGGGAACCAAGCTGCATGCTCATGATTATCAACACTGCTCTGTGTATGGTTTATTCAACTTGGGATTGAACCAGGCTGGTCTGGGGCTTCTGCAGGAAAAGATGCTCAACATGAAGCACGCAAGTGTATGTGTAGGCTTTAATAGTGCCACTCGCATGCATGAAGTTTTGTGTGTCTGTAACCAGCTGAAGGAACAAGGCCTTGAGTTTTAGCTCTGCAAGGATGTCAGTAAAGGCTTCTGCTCAACCAAGGGACTGGAAGTCAGGGTGCTGGTGGCCCCTCCAGTGATTCACCACCACAACTTTACCAGTCACATCCCCCAGCCCAGTCCCTGCCCCTAAGAGGAACACAGTAAAAGCTCTCATCTTCCTCATGCGCAGGGAAAGCAACTCTCAGGGGGTTGTTTGTATTTGCATTTATCACGCTGCATCTTCCCCCTGAAAGGGTCTCAGCCTACAATATTTCTCATATCCTCACAGACTTTCTAAGTTGTGGGCTTGCTTTTTGTGTGTGTGCTTTTGTAAATGATTTCCTTCATTTCTGCAGAGCTAAGGGAGCTCTGTGGTGAATAATAGTACTGCATTTGCAGAATTTATATTGCCAGCATTTAGATCTAGGGGAAGAATGGGTGTTCCATTATGCTGAAGATTCTGAAATCTGATTTTCTTCTGAAGAGGAATGAACTTGAATGTTTTAAGGCTTCACAAAATCTTTGCGAAAGAAGGACTTCGGAAAAAATATTTTAGATAAATACAGTTCAACAGAGTGCGATATCTTATGTCAATGCTTACTTGTTTTCAGTGTTAAAATAAATATAAAGAAATTATATAAATATGTATATATAAAAGGTAAACATAATCGGAGAGGAAACATTTATGTATTTAATGAGGCATTTTTATTAATGAATGCAATAAACATGAGTAAAATATGACATTGCATAGTCCACAGATAAGTGGCCCCATCAGAGTTTCTTTATCCAGATCCCTTAGGAAAGATGTTGAAGCCAATAAATAATCTTAGCCTCAAACCCACAGCTTGCCTGAGCTTGTGGAGATGAGAGACTGTTCAAAGCTCATTCTTTTACTAGTTAAGCTGAGCCTGACTTGGAATTCCCTAAGACCCCACATACATGGTGTCTCAGGGACATGGTGCCAAGCATGGCAACCCCATCTTTTCAGGCTGGACTTCATATAACCAGCTGGCACCTCTCCCCAAGCTAGCATACCACTAGGGCATCCTGCTGGTGGCTACAGAGGTTGCTATCCTGCCTGCCACAAAATGCCCATCTTCTATGTTACGTGACTGTGTGAAAGATGCATTCAAGTGGCCCCGTGGCTTACACCATGAAATTCACCTAGCACAAATCCCTGCTTCTCAGAAAAAGGTGAGTTTTCAGAGGAATACAGATGTTTCGCCACTGATTTGCGCTGCTGCATGTGGTTCCAGTGTATTAGATGGAGACCAGCTGAAGCTGATTCATGCTGTCCCTGGTTGTTTAGAGCTTGCTTTCTGACTGACATGATAGTAATTTTATATTGTTTTTCAATTGGATTTGTCTGGCAGCAGGATATTATGTCAGAAGTTTCTTTAAAAACATGCTGCAAAGCTTCTACTGTACATCTTGGGACCAGGTTGCTTTGATGCCTGAGAAGGGTGGGCTAGGTAACCTCATCTAGGTGCCTGAAGTCTCTAGGAAGCTGGTTGTGATCCTAGTAAATATCAACCATTGCATGCTAGGTTAAGGCCAAGACATTAATTCCTTATTGTTCAGCGTAGATTTTATTTTATCTAAATCCCTATCTAGAAAATATCAGAAATAATTTTCTCCATAATAAAACGGTAGATTTTATTATGGCATCAAGCGATCCCTTGACACTAGTGCAACAAGAAAAAGAGAGAAGAAACATTAAAACAACCTATACACAATAAGTCACACAATACAAAGTGTACGATGTCTCTGTATATAAACTAAGGCATTTAATTACTGACTGAGTAGATTACACTGAATTGCAAAAGTCATCAATACTTATGGAGATAAATCCTGGCTTATAACAGCTATAGAAATAAGGAGATGAAACCCACCTGCATTATTAGATCTTACGACATTTGTCATCGGAGGTAGCTGTTTGTTATTCTAAATGAATCATTAACCTGACATCTCCACCAATACAAAATGTAAATATTCGGAGGAATCTCATTTTTAAAAGCTATTTACAGCCTTAAATTCCTCTCAGTTTCCAAGGGGTTTTTGTCATTATTATAAAGTGCCGGACAGAGCATGCATACTCAAGAAGCGTGCAGAGCCAGGAGGCAGTATCACAGATACCATTCCCTCTGGAGGGATGTTGTTTCAAGCTGAGGAATCCCAGTAACCAAATGAACAGAACCCAGCCATTCAGAAACCTGAAGCTTTGCCGGGATTTCTCTCCATTCCCCACCTCATTTCTATATTTGAAGTTTTGCAGACAGGATATTTACATTTCCAGCTGATTCCTGGTGTGGAGGTAATTTGGGCAGCGGGATAAATGATTGCTCTGTGTAAAGAGATGTGTGTCGCAGAATGAGCTGACTATCTTTTCAGCAAAGCCTTACACAAAGGCAATTTCTCTACTGTGAGGAGAAGTATGTTTGGACCAGATAGCTGTCTTGCTGTAAAATGAGGAGGTGGGGACATGGCACTGTGCGTCTGTGTGACACATGTAGAGGAAATCAGCCCCCTGGGTGAGGGCTGCCTTTGTCAGACTCTATCTGGGTAGGTTCTCCCCGTACCTCAGCATCACCACGATTTTACCACAGGAGAGCCAGCTTCAGCTACTTCCCTCTGTATATGCTGTCATCTTTTCTGGCAGGGGAAACACGGCTGAAGTTACATTCCTCTAATCCACTAACCATAGTATCACTACATGTATTTTAAATCTTTCATCCATAGTTTGTCTGTGTGCTTTCCTCTAAGTTCTTTCATGGAAGAGTGATCTCCATGTTCTTGCTGCTTCCTCCTGCACTCCATAACTGGGCTGAAATTTTAAGTGTGTTTTTTTTTTTTTTTTTTTTTTTTTTTTTTTTTTTTTTTTTTCGCATATGAACTGCATATCTTCCAGGTTTTCACCTGGAAATCACTCAGCAAAATTCTTTTTACTATCATATTTTCAGCTGTTATTCATTCACATTTTCATTTTGCTGCTCCAAATAGCTTTGGAGATCAATACATATTTTGTAACGTTGCCTCATTGTCTGCTTTTAAGAATCATCAGGCAAAGGTTACAGACCTCTCTCAAACAAGTAGGTCCAGGAAACTTACTGTCAAAGGCTCAGCATGGAAGAATCAGCTGCAAAAGCCTTTTGATTGCAACTCCACCATCTGCAAACAGTGCCAGCATCTGGGGCGGTCTGGCAGCCCAGTGACCCAAGAGAGCACAGAGGTCTCCTTGCGGGCTGGGTGGGGATTTAGCAAGGAAGAGTACATTTTGCAACGAGCCTGGATGGGACCCTGCAGTGGCTCTGATACATACTTTTGGTGTCTCTGAAGGGGAGAAGAAGACCCCTGGGCACTGCAGAATATACCCAGCTCTCACTCATGGGAGAGGCACGGGTTTTTCCCTTTGCCATCACCACAGGTTGTCCTGTGGGGCAGGGACGGGGGACTGGAAAAGAACAACACTGAGCGCTTGTAGCTTTATTCCCATAACTGTTCAAGAAAATGGGAAATGGTCATCAGGGACAAAAAGGCTCTCCAGACATTTCACTCCATGTTAGAGGGAAAATAGCCACTACACAGAAAGGAGCTCTGCTCCTCTAACTCCCTGCAGCAAATTCACCTCTGTACCTCTGCTTCATGAATAAATTGATGTTGTAATAAAACCCATCTGTCTGTGTCATCGGTTTCTTATCCAAGCAGAAAACATACTGCAAAGACCCAAATTCAGCTATTGTTTTGTTTATAGAACAATAATATGGATCATGGCTGTAATTTTGTGTCCAAGGGTAGGTAGAGCATGCCAATTAGCTCATGCTACTTTGGGGCTGGGATATGCAAATATCTCTTGGGCAAAAATTCTATATAGACTCCCCTGGTGAGGAAATGCCAGTGCCCTCAGTGAAAAATAGGTGGCAGGTAGTGTGAATCTTGCTTTCTTCAGACAGCTAGAAAGGGCAGAGTCAACACATTCATACCTATAACACCAGGTTGTTTCTGCACGGCTATGTCAACAATGACTTCATTTTTTATTCCAGCTCGTGTCTGGCACCTATAAGGGACAGTCATTTCTGCTTAAATTGCTCCTGTTTGGTTACATAGCTTGGATTACAAGTACACAAGTACACATACAACTTGTTTCCTTTTTTTTTTTTTTTTTTTTTTGAGCTCACAGGAAGTCTACCCACTCACACTTTAAAGTACTGACAGTATTTTTTTTTTTTCGTCACATCATAGATTGAAGATCAGAAGGTACCAGTGTGATTATCTAGTCTGGCTTTTTGTGTAACACAAGTCAAAGAAACTCAGATGCTGTTTCCTTATGAAGCCCCAAGCATCTGTTCTATCCATGAGATGTTTTTTAGAAACAAATTAAATTAAGGATCACACATGATGAAGAATCCATCAGAGCACTTGTTAATTTGTTCTATAGTTAATTCCCCTAATGCTTAAAAATGTGTCTTATTTACAGCTTGAATTTATCTAGTTCCCATTTAAAGGAACTGGAAATCAGCATGTTTTTTCCCCCTGCAGTATAGAATAGTTGTCTACAGGAAATCTTTCTCCTATAAAGATACTTGTAGATCATGAACAACACCTCTTGGCCTCTTAAATAATCTTAATAAATAGAGCTCTCTGAGTATCTCACTAAGTTTTATGGACAACAAATTACTTTTGTGGCACTTTTCCATGCTTCTTCCCATTTTTCAGCATCATCCTCCCAATGCATATATAGAGTTCAGACACATTGGCTACATCTAGAGTAGTAAATTAAACAGGAAATGTTTCTGGGCACTTGAACTTAGTTGCCCCTAGTGTGAAATTGTTAGCATGGGCTCTGGTGTGGTTTTGGCCTGGATCAATGAGACAGATTGGCCTGGGCCAGACAATGTCTGAGCACGGTTTGGGGTTAGCACAAGCCAGCTGCCATTCCCAATGGGCAGCTTGTTGCAGCCACTGTGGTTTAGAAATTAAGATAGTTTGCAGGCATGGACACAGACCATTTCACGCCAGCCATCCTCAGTGCTAGTGGGTAGCACAGGGCACTTACAATTTACTAGGAGACACACGGGCAGTCAGCCCTCTGCAGTGGCCTTACTAGATTGCATTTTGGGAAGGGAATACCAACTTGCTGTTCCATTTTTGTTCTGTATTGTTCATTTCTCTATATCTAACTCCTTGCTATCCAGTTGCCCTTGAATCTTGTGATTTTATTATCTACCGTGGTCTCCAAATGATTTTGTTGCCCAAGGATATCAGGATATTGGATCTTGCTCTTACAATAGGAAGTAACAGGGATAAATTTTGCATTCCATAAGATGTTTTGGAGAGATTTGACTACATATGATATTTATGAATGGGGGTAAGTTTTCCTACACAAGTATTCTGCTCTCATCACAATATATCACCATTTTTATGGGGAGCTATTTTAGAATTCCTTCCAGAAAGTACTACTAACAAAAAAAGATAATGAGAAACATCACACCAAGAAAAGATCTATTTGGTAACTCCTAGGAACCTTAGAATTTGTGTAGGGGAATGTTTTGCCCTTTGTATTTCATGTTTGAGATGTAGCAGATTCCCTACAGTTAACCCTTTGCTTTGACTATGCAGATACCACACAGACTCATGTCATGATCAGACCACAATCAAAGGGCTCGAGCATCTCTCCAATGAAGACAGGCTGAGGGGGTTGGGGTTGTTCAACCCATAGAAGAGAAGGCTCTGGCTAGTCCCTGGCACAGGCTGCCCAGTAAAGCTGTGGCTGCCCCATCCCTGGGGGTGTTCAAGGCCAGGCTGGATGGGGCTTTGGGCAACCTGGTCTGGTGGGAGGTGTCCCTGCCCATGGCGGGGGGGTGGAATTAGGTGGTCTTTAAGGTCCCTTCCAACCCAAGCCATTCAGTGATTCTACAAACCTATGGCTGTGGGTCTCAGCTTGGCTGAAGGTGCTCACGTCAGTGATTTCCAGCCCAGTATCTCTGGAGAGCTTGTCAGCAGCACCACTTGAGCCATTGTCTGAAGATGGGCTGAATGAGGCAGCACTGCTTAAATGGTTGCTTTCCTCCAGTGCGAGGTTAGTTGCATGTCTGTCTTGTGATGGTCTGTCCCAGGAGGAACTATTTGAATTGCCTTGTCTGTGTGGCTGGGAAGGGAAGAAAATAAAACCTTTGAATAAGGACACTGTGTAATAGAAATAAGCTGAATCTGGCCAGCCCTGGATTTCAACCCTCTGGGAGACTTTCTTGGTCTCTCTATGCCTTGGGAGAAAAGTAAGCAGATTGAAAATCCTCCTGCATTTGTAGATGGGCATTTTTAGTGATAATCCAAACACATTTTGTCCTTCCAGTTGCAGAAAAAGTTGCATTCCCAGCCTGAAGTATAAGCATTTTTTCACTGGTACTTTAAAGATCCAAGCTGCATTTTCATCATTTATCATCTCTTGGAAGGTGCTTTTGCTGCAGCTTCACACTATTCCATAACTGGTTAAGTCAATGCATATTTCATATAATCTCCTGATAGTTTTCAAGCTAGGATGTAGGATCTTCTGAGGTTCTTAATGGCTATAAAATTTGTTCACCTCAGCAATGAATTAACTCAGCAATATGTTGTCACATCTCCTGTTAATGCCAGACCATACAATGATCTGTGGGATCAAGATCAAAGTGTGTATGTCTGGGGACAAAGTTGGTGCTCAAATTAACCTATTTTTACTTCACATTGGATTACAAAAAGCTTATGAATTGATCCACTGACTGGTGGCAACTCTTGAAATTGTTAACCACTGATTTTGTTACTTACAAACTTGTCACCATACTATAAAATATCTTTGTGCAATGTCTCTGTCTGTATCTCACCTGGATTATTGTCGACTTCAGAGGATAATCATGTTTTAGCAAAGATTTTGGCGAGGTTTCAAAAAAGAAATAGTATTTCTAGAACAGCATTGACACTATTGTTTCTTATATGTTGGGTCATGACTGACTGGGGTGCATATGGAGAGGGAAGTGTTCAAATAGCAAGGCTGCAGAGTGTAAAGAAGAGTATGGCTTCCTCCTCGTAACTGGCAGTGGTGCAGCATCTGCAGTGCAGGGATCACACCAGATCATGATGTATTTCTCTTGCTGCTGGCAGAAGCCCTGTTCCTCCAGGATGGGGAGGGGTTACACTGGTGATCAGTGAGGAGGGATGGTCTGACCTGCCTGCCCTGAGAAGAGCTGAGCTGCAGCAGATAGAGGGACATTGCAAGAAATGTCAAAACAACCTCCAAAGTGGGGGGATCCTGAGCTCATCAGGGTTTGAGAAGCCTTGCCATAGATACCAAACATGTATTTCTGTGGGTTTCCTTACCTCATGCTGCAGGACTTTTCTATCCTCTTCCTCATTCCACTTCTTTCATTCTTTTTCTCCCCCGCAGGCTGGCAGGCTTTTGATTCCAAAGTTTTTTTTTATATATATTTCTTTTCTTTCTGTTCCCCACCTATGCTGCCTGCTCTCTCCACCCCTTTCCTTCTTGCTGAAAGAAAAACACAGCAGAGGGTGTGCGGTTTAGAGGTATGGAGCTCCACTCCAAGTCGTTGCTCAGAGATTCATGAGGGCCCGGTGTCTGTGGCAGGCGAGGGGCGCGCTGCTGTGTCCCCAGGGTAGAACAAGCAGCCCGGTGACACTTCTTCAGGAGAGCATTTTGGGGCTGATGGAGTGTTTCTGCAGAAGGGACCAAAATGGGCCAGCTTTTCAAGCTACTTTTGGGTGATTAAGGATTCAGACAGACTCTGGGAGATTTGCAGAAGGAATTGGCTTTGCTAGGTATACTGAGCAGAATTTGGTATACTACCAGGAGAGGAGCACCTCGGGATTTATTGTGCATGTCTGAAGACACTCAGGAGGGCACCCAAAACCCCACTTGAGAGCTTCTAAAACATGTCTGCACCTCATTGTTGGCAAGCATGCAGCCTCCTCCAGCTGAACCAGAGCGATTGTGCTCATATTGTGCCAGCAAGCAATGGCCTTTTCTTGATGGTACATTTTTGTTTCCTACTTGTGAAGCTGTGAGAGCATTTTCCATCACCATAACAAGGGGTGATATACCACTTGTGTTGCCCAGGGAGCAATTCACCCCTGTACATGGCTCACGTTGCACCTCAGAGGGGCTGCGGCTCCGCAGAGCCAGCCCTGCCAGAGCAAAGCCCGGAGGCGGTGGTGGTGGGGAGGTGGCAGCGTTTGAACAATTAAATAGCACCATCTGCAGGCTCTGCACTTCCCGTGGTCCACGTCTGAAGATGTTCATGGAGGTGCAGAAGCTGTTGGTAGCTGTTTCATTCATGTTCATGTGGGTATTTTATCCCTGGTGCAGGCAGTGAATGTGGTGATGGAGTCACCTCCTGAGGGTAGGCTCAGCCAGCGGGTGTTTGGCTGAGACCTTGCAGGCAAAGCACAGCTGCAGGTGGCATTTTTAAAGGAGAAATCTTCTTTGGGATAGCCATTCACTTGCAAACATCAGTAGGGGCTTTTTTGGCTTCCTTTGCCCACAGGTCCCAGCAGTGCGGTGCCGTCACACTGAGGATGCTGCCTGAGCTGCCCCTTCCCAGAAAAACACCTTGAGGGGAAATGTGTCCGGCAGGAGGTAGGAATCATCCCCTGGCTGGGAATGTGCTCACAGACTCACTTTTCTACCAAAAATAAAAAAATAAAAAGAAAAAAACACTTCTGCACTTCACAGGCAAGAGAGAGCAGGAAAGCACGAAAGCGAGTGAGTGACAAACTGATGTTTTAACGTTGATAACTTTCCCTTTAAATCACAAACTTCTTTTATTTTTAAGCCTCCTGCTGCTGGCACATTAAAATGTCTGCTGTATCCCTGACTACTCTTAAATCATCAGCACTAGGTTGTGAACATTTTTCTGCTGATACTTTTCTTTTACTAATAATATCTCTGCTGTCTTATAGGAATCTTGCTAAAAGAACCATGACTGATCCCTCCTCCCCCCACTTTTTTGTAATGCTTAAGGTCTATCTCTTTATTCTCAAAAAAAGCACTTTCCTGAAATTCACTGCGGGAGTTTTGTCTTCCACCCAGCTGCATCTTTCTGACAAACAGGCAGAATAGAGGCAAGTTTAGAGTGTCCTGAGGGTGTAATGCCAATAGTTACCTTAAAAAAAATAAAATCCCAAACCCACCAAAACCAAACACTTTTAAAAAGTTGAGTACTTTAGAAAAAGCTTTATGAAGCAAGCCTCTGTGCAGAAGAAGAGAAACACCTACTGCTGAAGGCTAAAGACACTTTGCTTCCCCAGCCTGCCCCCCCACATGCCGTGGGGACATGGAACATCTGTGGTGGTCCTCAGTGGCAGCAGTGCCTCTGCCTGCAGTGAGGGCAGCTCTGGGGCTCTCTGCTGAGATCTCCTAACTTCTCCCTGTCTCAGCGATGACACCCTGTGACCAAGGTCACAACGATCTGGGTCTTCCCTAAAGGATGGTAATGATGCCTGCTTCAAGGGATGTGGAGGTGGCATGGTGACTGGTGGGTGACTGCTGCCAGCAGAGACAGCTGGACCTTAGCTGCTCTCTGGGGACTGCCCCATGACCTCAAGCACTCCCAGGACTTCCCAGCTCAGCTACATGTGATTGCAACCCTCTGGTTCGCAGCAGTACGTAAGCCACAAAGCTGTCCTTCTCTAGCACCCTGAGAGTTGTATGCTTTGAGGATGCATTATCGTCTGAGCCCGCAACCTTGTACAGTCAGGCAAATCAGAATTATTACTGCACATAATGAAAATATCTCAGAGCAAGCTCCATCTCTAACGACCTTCTTGCATGAAATCTAAACGAAGGCCTTGTAGCAAAAGCTGAAAAATAAATTGCCTGCAATAATAATGGCATTCCCGCTTGGCCGGGAAGCAAAGAAGGCATTAATGCTATTGTGTAGGACTCTGGTGTGACCTTCTGTGGGACATGGGACGCAACCATGGCCACTGAGGCTTGAGTAAGAGGAACTCCAGCAGAGAGAGGGAGCCATGCAGGGGCTGGAAATGCTGCCATGCTGGTGGGGAGGCAGCATGACCAGAGGAACCTGCCCTGTGTGCCTTCACCATACAGAAAGGAAGAGAGAGGAGAAGCTCACTGTCCATGGAGTTGGAAGAGGGGACGCAGCAGCAAGCTCTGTGCAAATAAGGTTGTTTTTTCCCTGGTACATTGCTGTTGCCCACTGCCTTCCTGCCAGGTACTGCCACTCAGGGCAAACATGGCTCTACCACCAGCGCCTCAACTCGGGTGTTCATCAGTCTTCATGGGGACACTGCAACCAGCAGCCTGGTGTAGCTGAGGAGTAGCGACCTATTCCCTCCTTCTCCTGGCGTAGGACATCTGGACTTCCCTTGCTGTGCCAAAAGCGTCCAACTCATTTCTCAGGGCAGTGCAGGCCTGTGACGACTGCTGTGGGAGTTAAGAGATGAACTCCCAGTGGGCGGCCTGGGTATGCAGATGGGCCATTAGCGTGTCCTTATTCGTTCCTCAGAAATGAAGATTGGACCTCTGAGCACAGTACCGATCGCTGAGATCTGCAGCAGGTTCTCTCAGTCCGTAATGTACTATGTTTTTCTGGAGGAAGAGAAACATCCAAGAGTTGCATGTTTGTGTACTAGGCTGGGCGGACGCAGGTCAGCTCAGGCCCAGAAGGTGATAGCGGTGTTAAAGCAGTGCTCCCAGCAGGTCTGGCTGGCATCGGTGTAGCTCCGTTTTAACCTGGCTTTCCAGAATGGAGCTGGCTCAGGCTCAGAAAGCTTGCAGACCACACAAAGGCAGCCTCGGTCTGTCTGCATCCATCCGAGCCTATATATAGCCACAGAACAGAAACCTATGTGAACAGGGAGTCTAACACTTGTGTCACCACCCTCTCCACAATGAATATGTGTTATGGAAAGGTCCCACACGGGAAACAAACCTTGCTGGTGAAGCTAATCAACATTGCTAATGCAAGTCAACAAAGTACACTTTGTTTATCAGAAATTTGCACAACAGCATGTCTGTTTTCTAGTAAGGATTCTTCAAAACAGGCCCTAAATAGCTGAAGAGGAAAAGGCTTGCTCCTCAGAAAGTGATATTTTGCTTCTTGCAACTCCATTAAGAGTTGCTGGAAAAGATTGTTGCCCATTTGGAAGTAAAAATATCGTGACCAGAATGTGATAGAAACGGAAATAGCGCTGAGTTGCAGGAGGGTTAAACCAAGATGAGGGGATTTAGCAGCATGCTTTTGCAGAAAAACAGCAAACTTTACTTTTAGTTCCAGCACACAAAATGATTAGAAGTGAAATAGAGCAGAGATTTTTCTAAAATGGACCTCAATCTCTGCTGAATATTTAAAAGGCAAAGGCTGTGAAATTCAAGCACCTCCAAAGTGTATGGTTGGGTTCTGCTTTCAGAAATGCCCAATGGCAAATTCTTTCTCTTTTGTAGTTTATGAGCTGTGATGGCGCTTTAGACATTGCCAAATACAATATTGCAAGAGTGTAGAATTACATGTTCTATGACTTAAAAGACTGAGAGGGCTGAAAATATTAGCATTTATTTCCTGTTGCACCTGAAGGAATACAAGCCTCTACATTCATGGGGCTGGCACAGGAACAGGGAGGGACTCAAACTCCTAAACCCAACATGATTTGGGGAAAAAAAAAAAAAAAAAAAAAAAAAAGAAAAGAGGAACTGTTTCAGTCCTTATTTGTTTTATAGAAAAGAGAGGACTGAGGTACTCATAAGAGGGTTGTTTTGCTATAGGTCAGCCTCCACACCCTGAGCTCAACTGCGGAAAGGTCTAAAGCCTATCACAGCTTTGGGTCTGCTCATGCAGAGACGTGGCCCAGCCTGAGGCCCTCCAGGTGGACCCCCAAGAGATGCAGTCCCCAGGGAAAGAGCTGTGGAGCCTTTGCTCCTGTATATCCATTTTACATTAAATGAAGCGAAAACAGAAGTATTATGGGAACATGTACCAACTCCAAGGCCTTCTCCTCCCACAGACATGCTCCGAACAACTGAGAGGTTGGCTGAAAGAGGCTGAGGAGGGCTGTGAGCCAGATTTCTCCCTCTTGGAGAGATACTCCAGCCTCTTCCTCCTCCTTTCCCAGGCAGTCCTAAGAAGAGCATGGTGAGCATGGTTTTGTTTGTTTTCATTTAGTTTTTAAAGAAAATATTTGTGCCTGCCCCATGGCCTTGTTAAGCTCAAACCTTTCAACAGTCTTTCTTCATAAGCCTGAGTCCCAGAGAGAGGATGGCTTTTCAGATGCAGGGTTGTGCTTAATATCACCTGTTTGTGAGCTCTGCACCACAGCTTGCTCAGCACATGGGCTTTTTGAATTGCTGGTGTGAGGTGTATGCCAGCCCCAGTGGATGCCTGCATCTGGATTTCTCTCACAGGGAACAAGGTGCCAAGAAGTTGGATTTAGCAGCTCATGCTTATCAAATACAGGAGTCTTAGCTGATAGGGCCTTCAGCGCTTGTTTTGGGCTGTAAAAACCACAAGGAATAAGATGGCAGCAAAACAAATTATACATCAAGAGGAATTTAGCAGGTCTGTGTGGGAGGCAGGTAGTGGGAAATTCAGGCATTTGAACTGGACTGTATGCGAATAAATGTCATCCACATTCTTCACTGTATGTGGCATAACATCAGGTGCCAGAATATCAGGTGGTCTTTTTCTTACAGCATCAAGACAAACAGACCTGAATATCTCCTGGGAATTAGCTAAAGTTAGTCATGTTGCTCAGAGCTCAACAGGAAGGCTACCTGGGTTTTTAATGAAAGGACAATGGAAAAACAAAACAAAACAAAACACATTTAGAAAAAGGAATGGACTGAGTTATAAGCAAAAAGCAAAGAAACCAGATAGCAGAAGGCAAGAAGCCAGGACAAACTACAGGGGCAGATATTAAGGTTACAGAAGGTGATATTGATAAGTACATTGTTGTAAGACATGTATGTACTGGATAAGGGAAGACATGGCTGCTGTGCTACAAAACCCATGCCACAAAAAGGAGTGCAGTACGTAAGTGTTAAATGCATGGAAGCATTTAAATTCATAATTATTTGGGCAACACTGATTTTAATAGATTTAGGGCATTTTGCAGAGGGCTAAAACCTACCTACTTCTGCAGACATAGCCACAAACCAGGCTATATAATACACGTCCAGTGAGCAAGTACAAAGCCTGTGCACCATATGTAAGTGTGAAGAAAGATGTGATGCTTCGTACGTGCGGTGTGCGAAGATGAAAGATGAAATTCAGGTAGCACTACAGAAGTGAAGAAGCCACAGAGGCATCTGTTCCCATTTGAAAGCAATGCTCACATACCTCTCTGGTGCTCGTGTTGCTGTACACTGTCCCCATTGCCTGCAGAGCAAGACCAAAGAATCTCAAGGGGACATTGATATCTGGGGACACGTTTGGTTATCGATATGGGTGCAAGGTTGGTTATAGTATGATTCAGGGTGGTTTTTCTTTGCCCACAAAAGCTCAAGTACAAAAATACACATTTTCATTAGGAGAGAAAAATGGAAATATTGCACCTGAAAGGTTCCTACATGAAGTTGCACGAGATATGAGAATGACCTGGTCAGAGAGAGGCACCTCTCTGGAGAAGGAGGATAAAACTAATGGGCAGATGCTGCTGTGTGTTTCTAGCTGTTCCCTGAAGAAACACTGGAGACGACGGTGAAGGACAGCAAGCAGGGTAAGGATACAAGAATCTGAGAGACACCATCTGGAAGCTGGCAAAACAGCAGCCCCTTCAAAGCGACAATGAATTATGCAAGACTGACTGCCTGTATGAAAATAAATAAATAAATTAATTAATTAATAATAATAATAATGAAAAAAGACATGCCTATCAGTCAGGACAGTTCAACGCCCACCTAGGGATGGCTGCTTTTCATTAGCTGCTAGTGGTGACACAGATAGCAGTCTCAGTGGAAGAATTAGACGGGGGAGAGGGCTGCAGCTGGCTGTCTTGTGAATCCTGTCAATACTGAATGCAAAGGAGGAACAAGCAGGATTTTGAAAACAAACTTTTGGCAGAAGAAATGTTAGATTCATGTGATGTGAGGCTTTGCTGAAAGAGGAGCTGGTATGGGTTGGAGAGACTCCAATTAATCCATAGGGAAAATAGCCTTCTGCTAGCATGATTAGAGGGAAAAGGCTTAGAGTGAAGACGTGGGGGGGAAGATATCTCCTCAAAAGATAAATGTGAAGAGGATGTTAAAACACCAGTGTTAATGTTATATACAGGACAACAGAAGGAAATGAAATCGGCTCTTGAAAACACAAGCTGTTTCGGGTCTTAGCTGTTCTTCCAGAGAGGCCCAAGGGAATGCGTAGAGCTCAAGTAAACAGGTTCATGGTTCATGGTTCAGACACCTGTGTTGTCACTGATGAGAAGTGACTGGTTGTCACTGATGAGAAGTTTTTCATTAGGTCAGTATAATTTATAAATCATTCATATAGACATCTTCTAATGTATTATAGCACAGGTTGCTTATTGTTTTCAGCAAAGAATTCAAGGACCAGGCATTATGGGTGGATGTTTTATGCTCAGGTTGAGGCATTCTGTGCTCAGACCTCTGGCACGGTTAGGTTCATGTTGAGAGCTTGGACTTCTGCAGCACAGTCCTTGGATGGAAGACTTTGGTCTCTTTATCTTGGATTTTTTTGTTGTTGTCGATTTCAGAAGATATACTGAAAATCTGCATTTCCCAAACACAATGTTCTCTTCCACCAACATTTTTTTAAGGTTCAGACATCTGCCTTACACAAGGGAGACTGCAAAATGTCTCATGGAAAGGCTGAGTCATAGAAATTCAAACCAGATCAAAACAAATCTCAGCCAGATCTCCAGCTCCCCTTAGTTCTTCAAAGAGGGCTCTTTCTTCTTTGTTACCTCGGTTCCTTGTGGATGGCCCTGGGAAGACCAGCTCTTGTCCACTTACTGTGGAACATTTCCCAGCCTGTTTTCTGAGCCAGGAGCCAATCCTGATACCATCCAAAACTTCAAGTACGCTTGAAATGTTTAAGGCACAAATCAGGCTCATTTACCCTGTCAGATGAAGTGTATTTAATCAGCACGGGGTCTGTCATGGTTAGCTGTGTTTCATAATAAGGTAGTGGTATGGGATGACAGGGCGCATGTACCAAGCTGGGCTTGTTCTAGCAATGCTGTTGACATTGGCAGGCATGAGAGGAACCATTAACATATTTGGGCAGTGCAGGCATGCTTCTCTGAAGCTGTTGCTGTAGCATTTGTGGTACATTTAGCACAATTTGGGAAGCAATGTACTAAAGGAATATGAAACGAAATTCTGTGTGCAGCTAGGTCATGAATAGTTAATGCAGATGGGTGGAGAATGGCAATTCTGTTTCACAGAGGAGTTTGATATTTGCTTTCATTCACATTTGGAAGGAAAACTAAACACCCTGCAATTCTCCACACGGTGCTTCAAGGAGATCAGGTTCTGGCTGGGCTGCACAGCAAGCTGTTTGGGAAACATTGACCCTGACAGTCCTGCTGCCAGGAGATTCAAGACTTCACATTCTGAGGACTGACAACTTTATTTTTGCCTGGCTGCTTAGCAGTAATAAATAAATAAATAAATGAAAATCACAAGAATGGTGTAGCTAGCCCAATATTCTGCCATTTTGATGGTCCACTGCACATGGTTTGGAAGATAAGAACAAGGCAAACGTTGTCGTACCTCCTCAGTACTCTCCTAGGCTTCAGTAATCCCAGAATTAGGAACTTTGTGCGCCAGAAGTGGCATCCTTTTCCAGGTGGTCCTCAGTGCATTTGTCCTGATGATTTTTAAATCATACTTAAATCATTTAGCTTCTACAAGGTTTTCTGTAGCTGAATCACAGCTTTTGTGGTGAACCTTTTACCTCTGCTTGTGTTGAAGCCAGTGCTGCCTGCAACGCTAGAATAGCAACTGTGCTGGGGGGAGAGGAGAAAATCGGCTGGTGCAGAGGCTAGCCTCAGAGCTGGGTGCATCATCTCTACATTACATACTTTGGGCAGTCTATGGTTCATTACTGAATATGAAAAGGGGTATATCATAATTTGAATCTGTGAGCTGTTTTTCTAGGAAAATGCAGAACACATATTGTTTTTACCATTTTTACATTCTTGTGGTTCAGGCAAAAAAGGTAAAACCATGCCAAGGTAAAAGAGAATAAAGAGCATAGGGAAGGGGAAGTGGAAGGGGAAGGGGAAGAGGAAGGGGAAGGGGAAGGGGAAGGGAAGGGAAGGGGAGGGAAGGGAAGGGAAGGGAAGGGAAGGGAAGGGAAGGGAAGGGAAGGGAAGGGAAGGGAAGGGAAGGGAAGGGAAGGGAAGGGAAGGGAAGGGAAGGGAAGGGAAGGGAAGGGAAGGGAAGGGAAGGGAAGGGAAGGGAAGGGAAGGGAAGGGAAGGGAAATGGAAAAACAACTTACATTAAAATAATAAAAACAATCTGCACTCAAAGCATTCAAACAACAGCTTACATGAACTTATCCCGTTGACAGTATATACACAGAGCACTGAAGAGTTATCTGAAATTTTCCACTGATTGCTTATTGATTTTTTTGTCTGTGTGTAATGTTTTGTTTTTGATCACATCACTAACCAGTTCCTGTACCATCAGAAACTGCACCAAATATTTCTTTGCCCTCACATAAACGTGTGTTCTGTGGTTAATTCACAGGCAAGGGAACACTGCGGGTGGCTGGGTGAAATCCTGGCTTTTCTGGAAGCATGAGGCAAGGGCTGGGCTGGGCTGGTGTGGAGGGGGAAGCTCAAGAGATCATCTCTTCCCTGTCACTTGTAACAGGAGGTCACTGTTGTTCCTTTGAGGCATTCAAAAATCACAGTCTGCTGCTTCCAAGATAATGGGACTGGCTCACTAAGGTTTAAATTATTATTTTTTGTTCGGTTGTTTTAATTTTTTCCTAATGTGCAAGTGCTTCCTGGACATCTGTTGTATGCTTGCTTAAAATATTTGAGCTTTACTCTGCAGTTACAAGGCCTAGAAAAGGAGGCCCCTGTCCAAATAGCACCCAAGAGCCTCCACCTCTCTCTGGCATATCAGACCCTAAGATAAGCAGAGAATAAGTTTGTGATAAACTTGTGAGTTTTACCTCTGCTGGGTGCTCTGTGTGTGTTCAGAAGGAGCAGATATGCATTCCCTTGGGCACATGGTCTGGGAGGGATACTGGTTATCTCCTGGTTCACTGGGCCCTACAAAACCTCCCAGCTTCCTACCCAGACCCCTGCCTGTGGCAGAAGAGGCTGTGCAGGGCTGTGCCCAGGCAGCTAAGGCCGTGTCTGGCTGACAGGAGGCAGCCAGGACACTGCTGAGCCCTTGGCTGTGGGAAGGGGGGTCTCTGCTTGAGCATGGATGTCAGACATACAGACATGCACAATCTGGCTTTTGGGCAGACGGTGTGCATGACTCTAGAGCAAAGATTCTTAACCAGCAGATCTCCAAAGTGAGATGATGGAGATGATGAAGTTATTTCTAATCTTTTTTTTTTTTTTTTAAATGCTTTTTTTTTTTTTTTTGAGAAATATGATGAAGCAATTTTTACCACATAGACAACGAGCCAGCATCTTACTGCAAAGTCCCGTTATGAATCAGTAATCTACATCAGAAACAGTATAGATGTGCCAAAATCTTTATCAAGAAGATGAAGAGAAAATTAGAACTGATGCTCTGCGACATTTCATCTTACCTCTTCACAACAGGTCCATTTTCTTACTATGGCTGGGTATAGAAAAATAATGTTTGATTGTAGAAACAGCTTGGCTGAGTAGGGAGGGAGGTTATTGAACTGCTTGTTAGTAGTTATTTTTTTGGCTGAAGTGGATGTAAAAGTTAATTTGCGGCAAAAGGTCTCACAGCAGGAGCATGTTTGTGAAAATCACTGGTACCAATTAATTACTGAAATTCTTGTTGCAGCATAATTTTTCTTCTCAGAGTGAAGGAAAAAAAAAAGTTGCTGCATTCACCATAGACTCATACATATTTGGGAATGTGCTGGATTTTTTTATTTAATTAAAACTATAAGCAGCTCACTGCTACAAAATAAAAGAAATATAATAAAAAGGACAGCAATACAGGAAAGTGTATTCTGGACAATGAAATTGAGTGCTTGCTAACAACTGTAAGGATCAATGACAAGGAAAAAGGTGTCAATAAAATAGCTCATTACTTCTGAGTTGACAGGGAAATCTTGATTAAATAACAATTCCCTATTTAAACAAGCAAAGAAATAAATCAATAACATTGGCAAAAAATACACTTTCTTAACAGGAGCGAAAAGATGTGTCAGATGTTATTTCTAAATACATTGCACAATGCCCATGCAGCTGGAACAAGATACACAGCTGTAAAAGAAGAGATGTTTCTTTTGAGACAAGTTACTTTTCTGGGTGCCAACTGCTGTCTCTTTGAAGAGTCTATATGGTCACACACAGCAATTTAGGAGAGTTCATTAATATACTGCCTTAATCCTTCTTCTTGTCAGCTTCTCCTCCACCGCTGTTCTCTCTAAATTGAATGATGCTGCAATGAATGTTCTCTCTATGTTATAGTATGTACCTGTAATCTGAGTACATAGCCTTGGGCAATATTCTGGTGGGCTGAAAAGTCCTGCCACAGTTGCCTTTTGATGAATGTTTCAGCAATGTTGGCTTAGGTTATGTATCACAGAATCACAGAACCGTCTAGGTTGGAAGAGACCTCCAAGATCACTGAGTCTAACCTCTGACCTAACACTAACAAGTCCTCCTCTAAACCATATCACTGAGCTCTACATCTAAACATCTTTTAAAGACCTCCAGGGATGGTGACTCAACCACTTACCTGGGCAGCCCATTCCAATGCCTCACAATCTTTTTGGTAAAGAAGCTCTTCCTAATATCCAACCTAAACCTCCCCTGGAACAACTTAAGCCCATTCCCCATTGTATGTAAGCATAACTCATTGCTTATGTGAAGCTGGGGAAAGCATGTTTTCAAGGATGGTTTCAGAAGTCCAAAGTGTGGGGGTTTCCTTTTGCTTTGGGTTGGTTTCGTGGACATGGGAACCAGCAATGGTACTTTTCTGTATGAAGCAGAATTTCTAGAAAAGATGGCTTAGCTACACTAACTGTGCTGCATGGGCTGAAGGGGAGGTGTAGAGACCCCAGCAGGCAAGTGCCCAGGCAGGTGAGCCAACTGGGAGTCTCCAGCAAATTGTCTTATCAAGAAAGGCAGGAGACATAGAAACAAGCAAATAAATTGGCAGGACTCAGCACTGAGCCTTTCTGCTTGGCGAGGAATGTCCCAGCAGAGTCTTTTATGGACTCTTGGAACTGAACCATCTCCTTGAAATGTTTTTGGGTGTTTAGGAGACTCAGCTATTCTCTGCCCACAGGAGGGACTTTAGATTTCCTTCAGCTAAGTGAGATCAGCCCCCAGTGGCTCTTGAGATAAAGCAGGAATGATGCAGCTGAGGAGGCATATATTAGAGACACATTAATGACATCATATACAATAAATCAATGCTGGAAAGGATGGTTTGCTGTATGTATTAGAAAAATTATAGGGAGTGCATCCGAGATTTCAAGATAAAGTAATCTGAAAAGAAATCAATCTATACATGATTTAATGGTGGCCTCTCATTTATAAAGCTATAAATAGAAATATTAAAAAGGGAATGACAGCAGGACCCAGTGGAGCTAGCAGAAGCTCAGGAATCCGCGGTGTTGTGGAAGGGTGAAGGCTCTTCAGAAAAAAACTTTCAGTAATACCTGTGGACACTATGGAAGACAATAGGATTTAGAAAATGTCAACAAGATTAAAAGAAAATGCTCAGCCACTTTCCTGAAGAGAAGAGGGTGCTCAAGGTTAAGTGTATACCTGCAAGATTTGCTCATTGGAGGCTTTAAATCTCTCCCCAATGTTCTTCCCTCTCCAAAGACCATAAACATTACAGATTGAGAGAGTATTCACTATTTCCTTTAGATGGATTAACTCAGTCTAAACTTCAAGGCTGATCCTTCATGATGACACAGGGATCTCTAGAGAGCCTTGATTGCTTACACTGCAGCAAACCAGCAATCAAGGCTCTCTCTCTCTCTCTCTCTCTCTCTCTCGTCATCTCTTTTCAATTTATTAAAACAAAGTCCTGCCTCCCCATCTCTTCTCCACCACAATGATCCTCAAAACCCTGGCCTTTTAAAAGAGGGGCAGTTAATTATCAGTGGTTGTTCACTCTCCGGCTGAGTCCTTAGCTTAGCTCTCGTGTCTGTGTGTTGTCTAAAATTCAATACTTTAATAAAATATTAAAAATAAGCCATTAATAATACCAGTAATAGCAAAATCACTACACTGAATTCAGTACTATTTCTCTAATAATCTTGGAGCAGAAATGCTTTAGATTGAGAATGATCCTGCTTCCATGGAAATCAGTGGCAAGCCCACAAGCGGTTGCTAGTCTGGTCTACAGAAACAGGGTCTTACTTCTTCTTTTAGGAACAAAGGGAGCACTGCTACTGGGATACCTCTGACAGCTGGAAAAGCTGTTTCACAACACATATCTGCTGGTAAATGTCAACTAAAAAAGCAGGTAATTTTCCATTTTTATTTTTATTTTTTCATTATTATTATTATTATTATTATTATTATTATTATTATTATTATTATTATTATTATTATTATTATTTTAAATGCCTGTTGCCAGAAGTGGTGAATGGAAAAAATATTTGTTCCAGCTCCTTGTGTTAGGTGTTCTCAGTAGTGTTACTGCTTAGCTGCTATGTGGACAAGACCAACTTGCTGCATTTCACCTCTCTGTTGAGGTGAAGCTGTGGAAAGCTCCTGTTTTGTTAGGAGAGGCTGTCCGAAGTGTAGACAAGATCGAGGGATTCCTACACAGAGCCTTCTGCATTCACCCTTGTTAGGAGATCTTTTCTAATTCATACTCCTTCCTACCCTTTTGTTGTGTGTGATCCTTCTGCTAAAAGTCCTTCCAGGGGGGAGCAGCAGAGTGACTAGGATTAAGTGTTATATAAACTGAATGTATGCACACTGAAATAGCTAAGGAGAGAAGAAGATCATGCATTGTCCAGCTCTAGAAGCTTCACTCTGTGTAGTGGTTTGGTTTTGAAATGCATTTTCTATATGCCTAATTGAAAGAAACGTTTTATTCATTTCTGCCATTAGATGAAGATGCTTGCTTTACATCAGGATTACCAGGGAAACAGATAGCTGTAATAGCTCAGAAAGGTATGCATCATATTCTTCAAAAATGTGGATTACAGAAATATTTAATCTCTTGTTTCTCCTCATATTATCATCAATATTTACTGCTCTTTGCTAGTACACACACATATATATAATTATAATCTTGGAAACTACATCTTTGTGCAAGAATATGTCTACATTTTTAGGAAAAGCAATGCCTGTTGCTGAGGAAAAAAAACAAAACAAAACAACAACAACAACAAACACAGCAATTTTCTCCATTTTCCTAATAATATTGAGAAAAGAAACAACTTTGAATGCAGCTCACTGTGTTAACTTGCAAGTTTACTTTAAGACTGATTTTTGTTTTAAAAGCAAATAAGTAGTAAAGTAACTTTGACAGAGCCTCTTTCTCAAAATCTTATTTTTTCCAGAGCAGCTGATCAGCCCCTTCATCTCTTTAAACAAAATGAGGCCTCTCTGAAGCCTTTTTAGGCTTTTGTAATTCATTAGATGCAGTTGCCTAACAGTAGTACTGAAATGCTATAAGCCAGTGTTAAAGCAGATAACTTGAAAAGGAATAAAAGAAGAAAAATAAAAGCAAGGGTAAAATAAACCAGAAATTAAAAAGCAAAGCTCTAGGGATGGGGCTGTAGCTGCAAACAAACTTGAGCTACTGGCTACTGTGGTTTTCTCAAGTTTTCCTCTGCAAGGGGGCTGCAGGCCACAAGAAAAGGAAATGGTGATAGACCTTGCTACTAGTCTTTGGTAGGGCTTTGGTAGTCCCTTGAGCTTTCTATATGCAGTTGCAGAGCCTGCAGGATGGATCATTTGGCCTGGCTGGGCTGTGGACGTAATGCCCAGAGAGAGAGAACTGTCCTAGAGGAGAACTGCGGTGGTGGAAGGCAAGAGATGTGCATTGCGAGTCACCCAGGGATTTGGTGGCAAGGGGAGTGTGGTTTATGGATCCTGAAGGCAGAGGCCAGCATGGGCAGAGCTCTCAGTCCAAGCTAATTCCTGCACTCCCCCAAAATCCACAGAAAGAAGCGGGCACCTGTGGAAGGATTCACACATCCTAAAAGAGGCACCTAGTTCAGGTCCAGGGGATCACTCTTTGAAAATGCCTGCTCTTCAGAGGCAGTCTGATGTGACTAGATAAGATTTAGACCTTCAGTTCTTAGGCAGCAAATAGAGATTACACGAATCTTCCTGTAGTTCTCCATGGGTGGCCTTGTAGTCTGCTACTGCTGTTAAGAAGCTGTGGTCCAGAGGAGCTACCATGTGGAGAGAGCAAGGCTGGCCTGAAAATTAAGGACCAAGGGTAGTGAACATTGGCTCCTTGACACTGCCAGCACAAATCCCCAGTACCCCAGATGGGGTCTGCCCTGGAACTGGTTTCATTTAATATAAAAGCTTAATATAAAGCTTTAAAAGCTGTGAGAAAGAGTAAGTAAGCTGGCAGACTATGCCACATTAGGGGGCTGCAGAAGGTAGGGAAGAGGGAATAGCAAACATGCTGGAGGTTTGGATCATACTCCAGAGTGTTCTTGACAAACTGAACAATTGAACAAATTGGCCTGAAATAAATGGGATGCTACTCAATAAGGAGAGGTGAAAAGTTCTACACTTCAATGGGAATAATCAACTAACTGCCAAAATAGAAGACAAAGCACAGCTGGCTACAGAAAAGGAAATGAGATTTCAATGAAATGCTACCTGGACGTGATTCTTACAACATTACACTGCTGTGAAAAATGCAAACATTCTTTTGGGTGTATAAGCAGACAATGTTACATATAAAACAAGAGAGGTGATTTTTCCTTTGCTTCAGTCTTCCGTCTTTCTCAGAAAGCAGACTGTGGATAAAAAAAGTAAAAGAATTTGGAGGAAGACAAGAGAGATCAGGTCAAACAAGTGATATATGTGATATGTGAAGAAAGACTGAAGGAACCTTAGTGTTTTTCAGTATAAGGAAGATTGACTGACTGGAGATGTCAAAATAGCTTCCAAACATGTGAATGTAGCTGCAGAAAATGAAAGATATAGCTGTGGACTGGACAAAAATAATAGGTTTAAACATCAGGAGAGGAGACTGATTTTAGGAAAAAAAAAAAAAAAAAGGTATTCTAACTATCATGCTAAAGAGTACATTTTTAGGGAGGTATAGATTGCACATCAAATAATATCTTAAAAAATAAATTAGCTGAAGAACTTTCTGGAAAAATACAGAGTCCTCCAATAGGTTAGTCAGGACATATAATTTGAGCCCACAGCCCTCTATTAACTATACAATGAACCAGGAGAGACTGGGCTCCTGTCCCAGTCATCCTGCATTATGAACTTAGGCACCGCAGTGCCCCCAACAACAGCATAAACCAAGAGAATTTTTCAGCATAGTGTTACACACCATACTCAGTACTCTGCACCCTGGCAGGAGTGCACCCTTTTCAGAATGATTGCATCTGGAAAGTCTGCAGCATTAGTCTGCTTCATTAATCTGGTGTAGCAATCAAAAAAGAAACCATAAAAGAGTGATGTGCAGTAAAGGGAATGCAAGTCTGAATCCCCCAGCTGGAAAGGACACTGGGGCTGGCAAGCAACTTGCATGTGAAGCCACACTTCCCCTGAAAGAGAAAATCCAAGACAATCCAAGGGAATCTCATAGAAGAATAAGATTAAATTTAGTTGAATCCTCCAAGAATATTTCCAGCACAACACGTCTACAGCCTCAGTGAACTCAGTCACCTGTGAATCCTGATGCTCAACACCTTTCTCAGAGATTAAATTAAATTCAATTTAGCTCTATTTTGTGCAGAAAGGGAAAATGATGGCTTGCTTGTAGGCAAGCCTTTTGCTGGTATTTAATCATTAAGGTCTTTTCTACTCATGGGATGTCCCTCAATTCCAGCAGCCTTAGGCCACCAGCACAGATGCATCAACACAGAACTGGTGGTAGAGGGGGAACCTGAAGTTTGCATTGGTGGGGCTCCATTCTCATTTATTGGAGGGAAGAAATCACAGCAGCATAAATCATGCTCTCCCAGCCTCTTCCTTGATAAAATCCTTGTGAGAACAACATGTGATTTCCTGGTTCCAAGGACACATTTGTTTTCAAGGATCTGTCTCATGACCAAGTCACAAGTCAGGATAGGAAACGGTGGAAATGCATTATAAATGTAATGCAGCACGGACTGAGGGCTGAGCACGAGGTGTGCTCAGCTCAGCTTGCCACTCTGCGTGTCTGCTTCTTGTCTGCCTCGGCAGCATCTCTCCACTCTCCAGTGTGGTGAGCTTCATCCAAACGCTTCATCCAAACTATTCCCACAGCACTCACCACAAAAGCCAGTGTTTTAATAAATCTTACCTGCCTGGACAGCCTTTCTTCAGGTGCATTCATTATCTATTCAAATACAGAGAAGCTCAAAAGGGAATGAAAGGACACACAGTGCTTCTGGTTTTTAGACACTTTCAGTGTATTTTTGGCACTTTTGAAATGAATTTTATGAATCATCTAATGAATTTGTTTTAAAGCACGTTCTGTTTTCTGTGGCCTATGCTTGTCTGAAAGCTCAGTTTAAAACAAGAAAGGAGATGAAAACACACTAATTTCTGTTTTGGGCATTTTAGAAAATCACTTTTAAAAGGTGCCTGCTGCAGGCAGCCAGCCTTGGTGGCATCACGAACTATGCACAGCTGGCTGGATGTCAGCTGGCAGATGCAGTGGCCTGTGGCTGCAGGAGCATTTCAGTGTGGCCACCCTGATTCCCTCTGGCCCACGAGACCACCAGGCCTAGTGGCCTGAGGTGGCACCAGGCCTGCCCAGACGAGCGCACTGGGATCAGAAGGTCTCATGGGAATTGGTCACAGTGGTAGGCCACGATTTGGCGTGCAGAGGATGGCCACTGCCTGTCCTCCTCACCTCTGCTTTAGGGTAGCAGCGTTGCGTGTCTCCTGGTTTGTTTAGATGAGCCTGGGGCTTAATTTTTGTGCTTGAGTCAATCCTGATGTGACATTATTTCTGTTGCAAAACACTGCCTGATTTTTACAGCCTGAATGATGTATTACTGAGAACTACTCGCTTTCAATGAGGCTTTGGTTTGAACAATATTTCCTTGCAAACCCAGCACAATGTTACCCATAGATGACCACAGGACTGCTACTCAAGGAAGGCAGGACCCATGAAATGGTTTCTAACCTAAGAATTGCTACAGATAATGTCATCATTGATATTCACAATAATAATAATTATATATATATATATATAACATTAATATAACATTTATCTTTTCCAAATGGATATGAACATAGTTTGAACAGCGAATGATAGGGGATGGCGTTTGACTGTAACATGTGGACCACAGAAAGTTTGGAGCATTTTTCAGGGTGGGATTGACTAAGCATCAACTGCACCATGGCTCACAAGCCCACTTTCCTGCCAGGCTGCTCCCTCCCTGCCTCCCTATTTCTGGGTGCAGGAAACACCCAGCTCTCCCACCCCATCCCTCAGCTGGGCATGACTGCTAGGCTGGACACCACAGCGGGAGACTGCTAGCCCACCTGCTGTCCCATTCCTCATCCAGTCCAGCTCTCCACTTGCACTTCCAAGATGCAAAGAGTTTGCATATAGGGTGTTTTCAATTCTCAGTAGAGGGCAAGCCTGGTGGAGCCTTAAGCCCAGTCTGGATACTACCTGGGTAGAAACATTTATGGAATAGGAAGATTTGTTGGTAATAGCTTGTAAGTGCTCACACCAGAATGGTAATTTTCTTTGCCACTTATGGATAATATTTTAGAGTTATTTTACAAAACAAACAAACAAACAAACAAACAAAAACCTAATTTGTTTATAAATGCACACTTCTTTTTATTTATAAAATGGGCATCAATTCCTTCAGAAGAGGTCTTAAAGCGTAGGCTGTTCCTGACGTTTGTTGTTTTTGTGATGAGAAAATGTGCAGTAATCTTATGCTTGCTATAAGAACTTCCATTTTTTTTTTTCATTTTAATTTTCTATTATTTTCTGCTACTTAATTCTGCTCCTGCTAGTCAGATCCTCCATCTATGTGTAATGCAACAGTAGCTCACTAATTTGCAGTAATGATTAGAAACTCTTCTGAAAATAATTAAATTTGCAAATTAACAAGTGGATAAACAAAAGGAAATGTGTAATCAGTCAAAAGGTTTGAGCAGCTCATTTATGTTGTCATCAGCGATTTGCTATTTATGACAACGCTATGTATTCTAGCCATTGTACTAAGGCAATTCTTCATGGTATACTAGCTAGTCCATGCTCTGTAGCTAGAAGAAATGATGCTATTAATAGAAGACTGCAGTACCTTCCATTAAATCTTAGCTGAGAGGTGGGGAGAGGCTGCCAACTTTTGTTGCAGATTATAAAGTGTGCAGTCTAGCAAGTGCATATTAGCTAGATGCAAGTGCAAATATATTCCCATCTACACCGAGCCCATTAAAATGTACAGACATTTACTTTCTTGCTGTTTCTGCTGCCATAACAGAGAAATAAACATGAGTCACTTGAGGAAGCCATAGCAATGGTAAAGACTTCTATCTGTACTGTCACAGCGATCTGTGGTAATAATTGTCATTAAACGAGCCTAATTGCAGATTTCTGTCATTGAGCAGCAGCAGCATCTTAAATGTGCTTCAGCTAATGATATAAATGAAAGCAGAGTATGACCAAAATGGACTGCCTTTGTGGAGCTACCTTTCCTTTCATGCTGGGACGGGCAACAGTGCTGACTGAGTCCCTGAACAGTGGTGGCAAGGTCTGCCCGACGCAGATGTCCTGGAGGTCTCAGTATGGTGGTGTGGAGACACCACGACAGCAGCACCTGCCACCTCTCTGCCACCAGCCAGAAGCCACTGCTCATGGGTGCCCTCCAGCCATGCCAATGCTCCTCCTGCAGTGGATCCTCTTTCTGCTCCAGAAGTTGACTGAAATCAGTGCCATCAGCATTGCCATACAGCTGTGGGGCATTGCACCAAGTGGGGTCTAGCTGCAGCAGCCATAGGGCTGGGCTCGTTTATCACCACTGTTCAGGGAGTTGGCAGTGCCCTGAAAACTCACCTTGCAATCATCTCCTGAAGGTTTGAGCAAGCTTCTAAGGCAGTTAAAGGACAGCAGAATAGCTCATATTAGCTGTCTTTTGCTGAAACACAAAAGGATGAGAATACATGGAATAAACTATCTGCAACAAACCCCCAAGAGTTTATTTATGTATGGCATTTGTTTTGGGAAGCAGCTCTCTTGTATAAGGTGCTGCACAAATCACAAACTCATAGAAGACTTTTTTTTTTTTTTTTTTTTTTTTTTTTTTTGTAAACAGTTTCTATTTTCAAACCATAAAAATTGATTCTGGTAATCTATAAAATACAGGTACATATTATTTAATCCTTTTTTTTTTTTTTTTTTTTTTTTTTTTTTTTTCCCTGACTAAACCTAAACTATTAGATTTATTACTCAGTTTAGATTTATTACTCAGTTTACATTTATGGGTTAATTCTTTATCAGGGTTGAAAAGGTTTGTTGTTTTAAATCCATCCTCTAGCAGATGTTGTCACTTTACTCCTTCTGAAATAATGAAGCTGACAGCCGTTATCCAAGGTAATTCTCAGCATCCAGGTCACTACTCTACTGTCCCTCTCTCCTCCTCCCCATGCACCATTCCCTGCCAGGTGAAGGTATCGCAGAAGCACCAGTTAATGGGCAACGTGCTTCAACTTTAAAGTTGGTCCTGCTGGGAGCAGGGGTTGGATCAGATGACCTCAGGAAGCCCGTTCTAACTTAAATTGGTCTATGATCTTGTGATTAAAGGACTCCCCTCTCCCTGGAAGCAGTAAGTCTGTAATCACAGGCACAGATGTTTCAGTTCCTGCATTCAGCATTGCAATTGACTTTTGCAGCTGTGCCTGTTGGCTGCTGACATTTTTGACTGAGATCTGGTAGTTGTAAGCTCACGTCAACACTGCTGTCCAGGGCTCATCCACTGCAGAGTGGATAGGGCTCATTATTGGGAACACAGGATTCTTGGAAACTTCTAGCTGTTAAAGTAATAAAACGTGCCATGATAGATCCACCAAAGGACTATAGGACCAGCAAAGGGAGGACCTGGCTCCTACCTACACTGCTGAGAGGTTGGGTGACTGGCTGTGGCATGCTTCGCACTGAAACTCTTGGTGGAAGAGTGTGCTGGTGAGCCCACAATGAGGAATCTGCAAATGCATCATCACTTTTGTAGTCAGGGATTCAAATATAAGTGAACAGATACAAAAAGTTTCCTAACTTATTTGTTTATTTATTTATTTTAAATGAGTTTGTTTTACAGAACTGCTGTTCTCTATGTTCAATGTTGCCAACATTGTTTTCATACATTAACAAAACCTGAGAGACTTTGAGCTTGATCACTTTGCTGAGGAGGTGGAGGAAGCCTTTAAACCTCTGCCCCTATGTGGAAGAATAATAATTAAAAAAAAAACACGTTGGGTACTCACAGCTCTGCAATTTTAAATAAGGTTAGTATTTTTCTAACTGCTTATTCCTTATCTTTGCATATGAGAAAGGTTAATGGGATCGTTGCAAGATCAAATGTTTATATGGCAGTGGATTAACCTTTACTACTAACTCAGTTTCTTGCAAATGTAAACTGTATTCAGCATGGATACCTGCTAACTATGCTATGGCAATATGGACAACAGTTCAAGCCTTCATTAACTGTGTGCTAAATTACAGTGATAATCATGTAATTTTCAATCATTTCAATCCCTCTATATTGCTCATTACAACAGAAGCATAAATGACACATTCAAACTTCAAAAAAGTCAAGTGAGAAATAAGAATTACCATTTAAACCCACTCTGTGAAGTTGACCTTGATATAATTTTATTCTGCTTTCCACTAAGAGTATTATAACTATCCGGGGAGGCAAAGTGTTTCAGCTTAAAAATATGATTTAGATGTGCCACCTTTATTTCTTATCTAGGCTGGCCTTTTTCTATAGATTGTCTCCAAAATATATGCCAAAAGCCCAAGTTTTGCTGGAGACTTTTCTGCCCTTTTCCTGCTTCTGCTTGTATCTGAAGTATACTGTGGCAGCTTTGTGTTTTATTACTGTTAAAATGCATATCTAGAATGGGACCAGCCACCAAGAAATGTATCATCCTACAGCTGAAGAGTACTCAACATAGATGGCAGGGGAACACCAACATAGAGCTCATGTGCAGTTGGCCCTCCTCTGTATTTCACTGAACTCTGCTTGCTGCACTTGTTTGCTGCTGTCACAGGGAAGAAGCCTGGATGTATTGATCAGGGCTTGAAGCTGTTCTCTGTTATGTCAAGTTTATGAGATAACAATCTTTTGATCTTTGTGAATGTGCTGTGTGGCTATGGATTGCACTTTTAGAGAGCTCTTTTGGAAGTTCAGCCCATTACTTTTCTCCATATTTTAACTAAAATGTATACTTGGTTTAGAATCGGGGAGGAGAAGAACAGGATTTAGATGAGAAATAAATAAAGAATAATCTTTACAAGGGCTTTGTTCCACAGTGCCTCTATCCAGTCTCTATTCTGGACACCCATTCTCAAAGAATTACCCCAGAACATAGTCCTGGAGAACAGATGTTGCTAAAGATGTGGTGGAATTAGGAGGAATCTGTTTCCTTGGCTGTTTGAAAGGCATTTCTGGTGTGGCTGAACCTAAACACAAAAGTCACAAAATGGCTTGCATACATTTTTGTGGTCAGTTGCTAAATAGTTTTATACTGATGTGAAGGTGGATGTATTGGCCAGTGTCTATTTACAAACTCTGGTTTATCAGTGTTATATTTTTAACTCTTTCATATTCCATTAAAAAATAATTAAAAATCAATCATTTCCTTCCTTTACATAAATAAAATGAAGGAGAAAAAAATATATATATGGTTTTGTTCACTTCCAAAAAACTGTAATGAAAATGAAGCCAAGAGGGTAACAGTAGTTGAACAACAATGCTCACCAGCATCAGAAATGCCATGTGGATTACCTCTTTGGCTAAAGTCTAGACACACAAAAGTAAGTACAACTCATGAAATTTTAAAACTGTTGTGCAACTTCAGTCAGGTACTATATTCTACAACTTCCAGTGTTATTCAAGAGCCTTATTTCAGCTCCATTTGTTCATTGCCAAGTGTTAAGACATATTTTTAGCAGATGAAAACTGTCACTGCATGAAGCACCTAGGGAACATACCCAGGAGGCTAAAGGGAAGAACCTGCATGTGTATTTATGTAGCTCATCATTCTCGGCTCTGCATCTGATGTCAGGGCAAATATTTAGCTGTGGGTTGTACTAACTGACAATACTGGGATTTCTCCAGAGGAAAGGTATTTCTCAGTGAAGATGCCAAAAACAGTTCACAAGTGAGCCTAAAGAAAACCTCGCCCTTGCATTTCCTTAGTGTGCTTACAAGACTCTGCATTTGCAAGAGGCTTAGGACTCAGATTCTTTCTTGGCTTCAGATTATCTGCAACCTTGAAAAGCTTCACAGCAGAAGACCCAATGGGGATTTTTTCATGCTCTTCAGGGATAATACATGGCCTCACTATCCTGTAATAACCCAAGAAAAGCTGCAAACACTACAGATATCATATTTCCAGAGATATAATTCAAGCAGAAACTGGTAAGAGTTGAGATATTCCTTAGCTCCTTAAATTCTTTGTTTCCACTGTTTTGACTCCCTGCAAAAGTATCGTCTTCTACATAGCCTTCATCATTACTATGGAGTCCCTTCATACCACAAAAACAGCTGTCTAAGGATGTAATTTTAAGGCTTTAACTAGCCTTTAATGTATCTTAGACATAAATTAAGGATTACATCAAAGGTACCACTAGTGATTTTGAATATGAATCCATGCTTTTTGAGAAGCTCTGCAGTGCTTAGAGCGTTTGAGGAGATGGGCTTGTTGTATGCTGGACTTCCTAAAGAATAAGGTTGTTTTGCTGGCGACATTCAATTGCTAGAGTGTAGAAGGTCATCACCTCGTTTGTATGTTTGTATTAATAAACATCTGATGATGTGAAAGGCCACATAATCATGGGGGTGGAGATAATGGAGTGCTGTTGGTCACAGCAGTTGACAAAACGGGCACTGGTGTGTGAGCACTGGGGAACCACTCAGAATACATGTATTAATGGAGTACAACCTGACCCAACTACAGGTGGTGTGAACATAGAAAGAGGAGCCTACACTTGGCATGGGAACTCCTCAAATATTTTCTTCTACTCACCTGACTAACTTAGGTTTGGCTCAGACATCTACTCTTTATCAATCTTTCATCTTGTCCAGCTACATAATCATCTAAGGACAATTGTATTTGTATCATTTGGTAGAGATAATAAAATGTCTGAGTTATCTCCATATAAGAGGTAGTCAAGCTCATATTATTGCTATTGCTTTTAAGACTTTGAGAATGACCACAGAGATAACTGGCTAACCTTCAAGTCTGGCTCTTCTCTACCATCTATTAAGACAGGTTTATAATCTTTCATTTAATATGGAGTCTGTACTGGGAAGGCTACACAGAGAAGTTTCTTAAATGCTCTCCAAAGGATATTCATGGGCACTTAACCACAGAACAAAGACTTGGTCAGCAGATATTACCTCAATTTAAAAAAAACATATGTCAAATATTACTTCAGATTTCATTAACTTTTGTAGACATTTCATTACTTTGTATATAAGGAGATTTGCAGTAGGAAAGCAATCTATTCTATATGACTTTCTGCTTTGGGAATCTCTGATCCTAGAGCTCCTTCTTTCCTAAGAAGACCACAAAAGAAAGCTGGAAAACACAAAAGATAACAGTATAGTAAGAAATAGTCTTAGCATATCCTTCTTCCTTTCTCTCTTACCAGTCCCTCTCACCACTTCTGATGGTGTCCAGAGCAGGGAGATGCTGGATTTTCCTATCTGTCCAGGATGGGTGAAATTTGTTTAAATCTGTTCTCTTCTGTATTTCTTGTCACTCTTCTGATTTGGAAGCGGTAGTTTGTGACAGCCACTAGCATCCTGCAAGAGAAACAAAAAGATTTATACCAGTTGAGAATTCTTTCAGGTAGTTTCCTGCTCTTATACCTAGGTGTTGAGCTTGACTTTTTTTTTTTTTTTTTAATAAGAAAACGTGGTTTAATTTTTTTTTTAATTATTTTTCATTTTTGTTTTACTTTTGCAAAAGTATTTATTGGTTATTTTTCACACAGTATCCACTTTAAATATATTTAATGAACATAGGTCAAAATCTCAAAATCATGAGTATTTAAAAGAGGATATAAAACCCCAGAATCTTCATAGGTATAAATGACTTGCTCCATAGCTTCTTTAGACCTGCTGAAAATCATTGGACATCTCCTCTTTGACTTGAAACTAAAGTCCCCCCAGGTTTGAGCATTTCAGGTTTGAATATGGTTTCCTTGTTAGAATGCTTATGTACATCTCTGCTGCCTAAACCCTATAGGCACCTGGCAGGGCACAAGTTCCCTGTGGAGGCCAGCATGGTACTGCATGTGCACAAAGATGTCCACACAAAGACTCAGTGGTTGTTTAGCTTTTAAAATGTGGGCAGATGAAGCAGAGTCATTCCTTACCTTTCATATAAGATGTAACCATTTCTCATTACAGGATTCAAATTCCTGACATTGTGCCCCAGCCCTGCTGGCTGTAAGTTTTCCTAACCACTGCAACTTCATGTTTCTAGCTAGACCTTGAAGAGATGCTCATGCCTTGAGACACTTCTGATGTCTAAGAGACACTAGGGTGGGATTTTCTTAGAATTATAATGAAAGTCAGTGTTTAGCTCACAGGAATGAGACCTTGGTACATAAGTTCCCTAGGTAATTGAAAATAGCCTGTATTTGAGTAGTCTACAGAATTGAGATCCACAGAAAATGCAAAGCAAAGGGATTCTTAATATATACTGATTTCCTTGACTCTCTACAAATGCACTGGTGCACTTTCCCACCAAACTATTAATCAATACAAAAGTATTTTATCAGTGGTCACACATATGCAGAGCTTCCCATGCTGCTTTGTATAATCTTATTATCGTAGTATTTTACTGTTAAAATTAAAAAGGAGAGATGGCTGGTGAATAAGCTTAAGTGATTTTTAGAAATATCTGCTGATTAAGTTTGTGTTGTTTTGCAGTTGATGTGATATGTCAGGATAGCAGCATTCTTGACTAATAGTAGCAGCAGTAGCTCATAGAAAGAGTTTATTATTATGGAAGGATCAAGTCTAGGCTGCGTGATAGCCAGTGGGTTTGGGGAATTACATTAGGATGATAAAACATAACAATTCACAAGGAAAGTAGGAAAAAGGGAACCATTTATCCTCTAGAGATGTCCACACAGAAGGAATGAGGAAATTCAGCATTCACGTGATTTCAGCAACAGCGGGTAGTTCCTGGGATCACAGGATCAGAGGTCACCTGGTCCAACCTCCTGCTCCAACAGGATAAGCTATGGGATCAGACCAGACCACTCAGGGATTGTTCCAGCTGAGTGTTGACAACCTTCAGAGAGGGAGACTGCACCTCTCTGGATAGCCTGTTCTGCTACCCGACTGTCCTCATGGGAGAAAAGTTTTCCTCACTATCCAGTCTGAAACTCTCACATTTCACTTATGCATATTTATATCTCATTCTCTCTCCTTGCACCACTGTGAGGGGTCTGGCTCTACCTCCTCAATGACCCCTCACAGGCACTGTGGCGGGTTGGTAGGTGCCCCTGAAGCCATCTCAGCTCCAGGCTGACCCAGCCCAGTCTCCTCAGCGTCTCATCAAGGGAAAAATGCTCCAACTGCTACTGCTCTAGGGGCCCTCCATGATCTCCCTCCAGTTTGCCCATGTCTTTCTTGCACTGTGGGGTCCAAAACTGGATGCAGGATCTAGATATGGTCTGATGAGTGCCAGGTGGAGAGAGACAATCGTTTTCCTCTCTCTAATGACCATGCCTCTGTCCACACAGTCATGAGCTGATGGCTGCCTTTGGTGCCAGGTCAGACCATGGGTTCACATTCAGCTTGCTGTCTGCCACCACTCCAAGGCTTTTCCTGCAGAACTGATCCCCAGCCCCTCCATCTTTTTTGGGAGATATAGCCCAGATGACTACCTTATATTAGACCCTTACCTTGCAGGTGTTGATCTTTCCCATTGACTTGGGTGGAATATAAATTTTCATCCTAACATGTATTCCTCATAAAAGGTTAATTTAGTACTCTCGACTTCACTAGGATGACTCATGAGTCACGAGTTACTCATGTGCATAAATGTTTTCAAGATCACGCCTGGAGCATGTACCTGGGTTGGGAAGACTTTTGATTGACAAATTTATTCTGTTCTCTTTCCTTTAAATATTCATTTGTTAACTTAAAAATCTACTTATTCATACATTACTCATTAAAATATGAATAAAGTTAGTTATAAAAGGTCTAACCTAAAAAAAAAAGCACCCTCTTTTTCCTCAATTCTTTTGCAGGCTCTTAAGAAGAGTGTTATTCCCATTATATTTGAGGGATGCTAATGATTAACAAGGTTCATTATTAGTGGTGTATGCTGATATTTTAGCACTTTGAAGATGAAAAATCTTGGCTTTTCATCAAAATGATTAAACTGTTATCTCTGTCCACTTCAAAATCCTTTATAAAAGATCATTTATTAGTAATAGAGGATTAAACTGCCTGGGAATGATGCAAAGACATGTTAATTTTCATTGTTTAATACAGCAAAGTGTGTATTCTATTTTTCTCTTTTTTTTTTTCTTTTTTTTTTCTTGAATTTCTATCAAGGTCTCTCTATAATTCACTTCAGTTGGTAGCTAATTCACCTCGTTTATTGAATCTTCACAAGCGCATCCTCCCACCAAACATTGCAAAAGCTTAATATGCTGGGTCATCTTTGTGAGAACCTTTCAGAGTTTGATGATTTCTTGATATATTGAAGCAAAATTTGCTGACAGAACAATTCCAGCTTTCAGATAAAATTACCCAGGGAATCTTTTGCATTAGTAAAGAAATGGGGGGCTTTTTTTTTTTTTTTTTTTTTTTTTTTTTTTTTTTTTTATTATTTCAGATAGCTTTCTTTGACTGGAGAGATGTTTTACCTGAGGTCCAAGTACAGAATGAGCTTCATTTTTGCTTGTTTGTAAAACAAAACAAAACAAAACAAAACAAAACAAAAAAATTAATTCCTTTTCCCTTCCCTTCCCTTCCCTTCCCTTCCCTTCCCTTCCCTTCCCTTCCCTTCCCTTCCCTTCCCTTCCCTTCCCTTCCCTTCCCTTCCCTTCCCTTCCCCTTCCCTTTCCCCTTCCCCTTCCCCTTCCCCTTCCCCTTCCCCTTCCCCTTCCCCTTCCCCTTCCCCTTCCCCTTCCCCTTCCCCTTCCCCTTCCCCTTCCCCTTCCCCTTCCCCTTCCCCTTCCCCTTCCCCTTCCCCTTCCCCTTCCCCTTCCCCTTCCCCTTCCCCTTCCCCTTCCCCTTCCCCTTCCCCTTCCCCTTCCCCTTCCCCTTCCCCTTCCCCTTCCCCTTCCCCTTCCCCTTCCCCTACCCCTTCCCCTTCCCCTTCCCCTTCCCTTCATTTTTGTTTCTGCACTCTGCTTTTTTTTTCTGAGCCCTGCACTGAACTGCAACCTGTGTCAGAGCTGGAACAGATCATTATTCTGATGCATCCTAGTCCCGCGAGCAGAATGAGAAATAAAGTGTTGTGAAGAGAAGGAAGGAAATGGAAGGAAGTTAAATGCTATCAAAAACATTTCTGAAATTAGAAATAACTGAAAGAACTTTATTTTTTATGTTTTACAGAAGAGGTACAGAAAGTGGTCTGTATGATTGTATGCCAGTTCAATGTAGTCATAGCTTACTCACTATTACACAGTAAGAGATAATTAATAATCCATATAAGAATTAAAACATAAAATATTCAGGACTTTTCTTATAGGTGAAGTGCCTTGCAACACAGGGTAGTGGCATGTCCATGAAATCTGTTTGCAGACCACGACTACTCAGTTGGCTCTATAAGCACCTGCCTGTCAACAACACCTTCACAGTGAGAACTTAAATTACTGGCTGTGATGTCCTGCATGAGATACAGCGTAGTGCACTGGTGCACTTTGAAGCATAGGGTCTGATGTTTCTGTATGTAGCAAAAATTGGCCTTCTCAATCCTCTTTTGTTTGGGGGAGGAGAGTGCAAGCAGGGAAGCTGTAATCCTGACTATGAGTCTGATACATGGATACTTCATTGTACTGGAATGTTTCTTCTCCAACTGTGCCTGAGCTGAAGATATGTGATGAGGCACCTTCCTCTGCTCCTATCTTAGCACTGCTTAGGGTTCCTCTTTATATACATACATATATATATATTTGCATTTTTTGATCAATCCCACTTCTACTTTCTTGAGCCATCTACCTTTTAAATCCAAGGCTCCCACTTTCTCTGTGGTGTTGTGGAAGGGAAGATAAAGTCTATACGGATTTTCACATGGGTTTTTCTGCTGTTTGAGGGCTTTCTGCAGGAATGAAAAGTGCAGCCATTAAAATTTCATGATGCACTTCCAAGAAAAAATGTTCTCTGTTTAGTAAAATAATTAAAAGCCTGCATGGTCTCTGCAGTAAGTGGCTATGGAGGGATGAATGAAAGTGCAGCAGAAGAAATGTGCTTGCTTTAATCAGCATTACATCAACCAAGTGGGATCCATGCAGGAGAACTGCTAAAAATCTATCATTCAATAGAGCTGCACCATTTCTAGACCCTTGGGGAGAGCTCAGTACTACTTTGCATTTCAGACACACTGTGGTTGGGTCAGACCAGAGTAAATCTAAACCATATCCCTCCCCAGGGTGCTTATATCATTCTAAATAAATAAAAACTTCCTGCAACTGAGTATAATATATCAGAAACCCGCCCCCTGTTCTGTCAGCCTTCAAGGTATTTCTGTCAGCCACTGTGCTATTTTAAGCTCCTATATAGGTGGCAATTGCTTGGCTTGGCACTGCACCTCAGCGACACGAATGCAGCATTTCAGCAGCAAATGCTGGAGAAAAGGAGTGCAAGGCGGCTATAGTACTCTATTCTTCCATACAGAGAAAAGGATTTATTTTTAGATCCTTTAGCAATTCTCTCCTCTAGATCTCTCTACTCCTTTGAATGCAGACAGGTTACTTTGGGCATAAGATTGTATGTGGTGGGAGCCAGAATCATAGTGGTGGCCTTGAGGAGGCTTGCAAGAGCAACAGATGCCACCATGAGTAGTACCTGAGACTTGTCTAAGATGCATGAAAATGGAGGAAGAGGTTTGTCATCCAGCCCTGAAGCTCCCCCAGGTTCCTGGTCACAGTCCTGAGACTATCTGGCTTCTACCTTGGCCTATTGCAATGCTCTGCCTGCTTTCTAACTGCCTGCTGCTGTGTTCAAACTAACAACAGACAACATGTTCCAGAGCTTATGTATCAAACTCTGCAATTATTCACCACAAGAGCTGCTTCCAAATGTCTTATGGATGCTACTGTGACAGTGTACAGCACAATGAATTTTTCATGCAAAAGTACCGAGTGTGTTTAAAACATGGGTGTGGAGAAGGGAAATACAGAAGAAGCCAAATTCCCAGCTCTGCACACGCCCTGCTGGAAAAACAATCACTTCAAAAAGCTGACCAGAGCTGCTATGAGAGGCATTTAGCTTGCTTAACTTGCAGAAAATCTATGCCTTCTTTGTGCAGGATGGAAAATATTCTTCTCTTTTTGTAAGCATTCCCAGCTTGCCTACAGATAGGACATGAACCTGCGAAGATCTTTGCTTCTGATGTCAGTAATCACTTTTAAGCAATCTAATGGTTAAATTTTGGTTCAACACATGAGCAGTCCTATTAAAGTACATCTCCACATAAAGTAAAACTAATGATTACGTACAGTAGTGCTTGACACTGTTATAACAAGGCTCAGTCTGGTGATGTTTCAGATTTCAGCTAACAGGTTAGGAAAGATTTTTGTTTGTTGTTTTGTTTTGTTTTGTTTTGTTTTTGGTGGTAGTATCTTTCTAGTTATCATTTTGGGTTCCAAGGCATGCTCTCTTCTGCACTTTCCTCAGTAAACTTTACAAGGTTTACATTTCCTGAAGGAGTTTTTTCCAGTCACGTTCTCATATCACAGCCTACAATTTTTGTTTTGGGCTCAGTAGCAAAATTCACAGTAATTGGACTGCAGCAAACCATGATGAAGATTTTAGGTCTGCTTCCCCACTCCATCACTGAGAACTCTTCCTTACCTGGTTTCAGCAATCCCTGTGTCCCATACTACTTGTGGGATGCTAATCATATGCTGCTTTCCTGACCCTCATCAGGAGGGTCTAAAAAGGATCACCTATTCCAGTCATTGGCGGAAGCTGTGGGTGCTATACGGTCTGTACAGTCACACTGTTATGCTTAAAAAACTGCATGGACAGATTCTGGGATGAGATTTTCCTTACAGATTTTACAGCACAGTCTCTGACAGTTGTTGCATGGGTCTTTGTGTGCAGTGAGCTGTTTGTCTGAAGGGGGAGGAAATTTTCCACAGAATGTGTTGGTATAGTATACGGAGCACTTATTTATTATTAGCTATTGGAACTTTAAATTAGGTATCTATTTTCAATGCTGCCCCTGGCTATATTCCCACTGCAGGTATAAGATGCAGCTCTGACATAATGCCACATCTCTTAGCTATAGAGGAGTGTTAGTTGCTTGTATGCAGAAAAGAATTCAACAGCTTCACATGGAAAGTTCTTTATCCTTTATTTTTCAACAGTGCCACTTTTAATGGCTTTGTAGTTCTTCAAGTGACTGAAGTGGTAAGACTCATTTCTAATCTCAAGAACATGAATGCATTTTTCAAAACTTAGTTGTTAAGCAGAAGCTTTATGAATTCACAGAAATACTCTATTCATACTAATAATCTAGTATCTGTGGCCTAGTGTAACTGCATTTCTGTCTCTTCCAAGGCACCTCAAGACCAGGTGCAATGCCTGGTCAGAGACAGAAGCAAGCAGCTAGAAAGAGAAGGATTTTAGGTGGTTACTGCATACACGATTCTAGAGAATAGAAAAATATCTAGAAATTTGGTCTGTACAAACAGGTAGCTTTTGTCACCTGGGTGCTCTGGAAAAATCCTTTTACATGAGACTCTTTGCTAGCTATAGCGGCACTTCTCTTACAGCAAATTCATAAACTTCAGTCCTTCTGGACAAATTATTATTGCAGGCTGTCTGCTGAAGAAGTAAAAAATTTAAAGTTCATGGTTTAAAAGCCCACAAACACTTGCTGGAGTTATGCCTTCCTTCGAGGCATTCTCCTTATCTCACTACCTGATTCTTCTGACAGCCCTCTTGTACTCTTGCAGAGAACACTCTTTTATGTATATCAAAATACAGTATTCATAAGTTACTCCAGAATAGCTCCAGTTCTATGTGTGTCTTTCTGCCTGATGCAGCCAAACACTCTAAGATATACTCAAGACTGTGTTGTTCATGGCAGGAGCCTAGCTTATTATTCAGCCAACTCATGCGAGCCACAAGGTGTTATTTCAGTCAGTATGCCTAATCAGTGCAAAGTCTGAAATAAATTAACCAGTATAAACTCATTAAAGACAGCAGTACCAGTCTTAAGAATATTTATGAATTCTTAAGATCTGCTTCTTTCCTCCAGATTTAATATTTGCTGTTTGCAAGTACTTTCTAAAATTACCTTTGGCACAAGTATTTGGTTTGCTTTTGCTATGAAAACCATTTTCTAATGCCAACATGGATAACTATTCAGGGAAGGGAATATGTTCTTTAATCATCATTTGTTATTTCTTTTCCATTGTTAATTTCCCCCTCCTTTATTTTTTTGTTAAAAGAACTTTTTGAGAACTGTCCCAGAGGGTAGAGGTAATAACGATCTATATCGTGTACTGCCCATCTCAGTGTGTGAGCAACGAGCAACGTGTGCAAAGACACCAGGGGCTGATTGTTTTTACATAAGTAATTCTGTGCATATTTATGGAAATTGAATTGATTAGCAAAAAAACAGCCTAATTTGCCAAGTTCTATAAGTGCAAAATAGGGCTACATGTTCTGGGAAATTTGTTCACAAAATTTCCTACTGCCTAAGTACTTTTTCTCACTCTTAGACTTAAAATAGGTTTACATTTGAAGAGGACTGTGCTGGAAAACAAATTGCTTCAGGTTCTTTACAGAAAATACAAAAGACTCATGTAATATTTGTGTCAGATTTATCACCTTTTAGCTCTTCTGCCCAATCAGGATGACACATCTAAAACCTTTATCACCGAGGGGTTTTAGCTGCAAAACATTTTATAATTGCAAGTGACTCCTAAATAAAAAGTGCATGGAGGCTGATAATTCTGTCTTGCTGTGACCTTTCAGGCTTTTATATTTGTCTTCATTTCTTATCAGAAAACCAGTAAACATCCAGAGTGTTTTCAAAGCATGACTTGTGCTGAAAAGTCTTTTTTAGATCAAAGAAGTCAGATTCATAGATTAAAAACAATGTTTCCTTTTCTCTTTTTCTGTGGCCAGTTTGACCTCAGAATCCTCCCATTGAAAACTCTCCAAATTAAGATCTCTCTGCAAAAGTTCAAGTTTTGCTGAAACAATAAAAAGTGCTTCAGTAGAAATCTCCTATTAGCTTCACTAAAACACCTGTGTGAGAAATATAATATCCTATAGTTTGTAGGTGATACAGACAAAATGTTTAAAAGATGAACATGAAAATTCAGAAGTCTGTATTTTTTTTCCTGTAGCTTACCTCAGGACATAAAGTAATGGTATTTTTTAAATATTTCTTCACAAGAAAGATTACAGAAAGCTAAGAAAATCTCTCGTGTGTCTTTGTATTAGCCATATCTCCCTCTTCTTTCTCTTAATTGCTAATATGCTTGACAAATTGCAACCCTCTCTTTCCATCTGCCCCACAAAAATTCCCCCTACTTCAGAAATCCTTTCACACTTGAATAGGAGGGGTAGTTTAAAGCATATGAGAAAATTAGTTATAAGATCTAAAACTTTTGGACTACAGAGATATTTCCAGAGTATGTATGTTTTTTAAAAAGTTTGCAAAAACATTACGGAGAAGAAAAAGTATTGTGCTTCATTTTCCTTTGGAATATAGATTGTAATAAATGCTGCCATTGTTTAAGGACACAAACGAAAAGCAATTATGTGAAAGTAAAGTAAGTGTATGGTCAGAGTCAAATTGCTCACTGATCTAGACATTAAAAATATCTATGTGCACATAAACTTGACAACTGATCAGAGGATATCATTGGCACACAGCTCCCTGCATTTCAAGTGTTGTACAGCCCTAGCTTTCTACTGAACCCACTGAAATGGCATTACTGCACGAATACATCACTACCACTCAAGCACAAGAACATTACTGATCTGAACATTATTTCTGTCCTTCATTACTCATTCTGAACCCAGGTCATTGAGATTACAGAATGTTATGGTTCTAGACTCATCCTTAGAAATTGCCCATCTGTTTTTTGTTTTTTATTTGTTGCTGTTTCTTTTTTGGGGTGGTGGGTGAATTCTATTTCCAACCTTGTTTTATTTCAAATGATTGGTTTTATCTAATTTTGTCATCAGGGTAATCATAAGTGATTACAGAGACATACTGTATCTAAAAGACCAAGAAAAAACAAAACAAACAAAAAAAAATTTAAAAAAGAACCACTTTCCCTTTGATCAGCAACCCATAGAAACCTGCTGACTTCTTTCAGACATTATAGCTCTTTTAATTAACTTACTACTGGCTTTGCTATTATACAGAACTAAACCACTGCAAGAATGTTAAGGCGATAATAAACATCTAATTTAAATCCACTAAAGAGAGAAAAAAGTAATTTACAGCAAGATTCCTGTCCTTAGTTTACCCTTTTGTGTCAAACATTTTGAGAACATTTGGGAACTGACATAGTTTTCCTTAGGACAGAAAGGAGTCCCTCTGGAGGAAGCAGGCTTACTTATTGAAATGAGAAGTATCTGTTCTTTGCTGCCTAAAATCTTCTGTCTATCTAAGAAGCTGACATAGTAAGAGTTTGCAAGATTTCCTGATTTCTGTGTTCTTTTTTTAGTAAATTCAAACCCCAGATTTAGCATTGTAGTAATATGTCATTTTTGTCTCAGGTTTTTCAATGTATGAAACTCAATGCACTGATGACTTCTAATCTATGGATTTTCCAAAAAAGAAGCACAAAATGGTATTATTTGTACCTCTGATACTGAGGAAAAAAAAAAAAAAGTCTTGTTACTCAGGCAAGTTTGATGTTTACTTTTTGGGAAAAAAAAAAAAAAGAAAAAAAAGAAAAGAAGAAAAAAGAAAAAAAAAGAAAAAAAAAAAAAGAAAAGAAAAAAAAAGAAGGAATTTAGAGAAGGCCTATGAAAGAACATTGAAAATAATCCAGAAATCTCGAAAGCCTGCTTACTTCAGCAGGGGAATTAAGAAGTCCATTTTTTCAATTTTTTTTTAAGAGTAGTTTGTAGTTTGAGAGGTGTCTTAACCAAGTTGAGTCCGTGCCTCCACAAAGAAACAATTGCTAGTGGTGTAGAGATGTTTCTTTCACTGAACCAATGACAAAAGGCAGAAATTAATGGAGTTCCAAGTGCAAAGAAATGTGAATTTCTGTCCACGACTGTAGCAAAACAGAAACAGAGATGATAGAATACAGGTTGCCTAATATCTGTTAAAAAAAAAAAAAAAAAAAAAAAACAAAAAACGAATGGATACATCTCTCAAAATTACCCTTTAATTTTGTCAGATTTTGTTGATGATGCAGACAAGTAGGCAATAAGATAAGCCATTCACATTCTGACAATACCTCCTACCACAGGATTGTCACTCCAATTCAAATGTTCATCTCACTTGTTAATATTTAAATTTAAGCTGCACACTCAGAAGGAATTTGATTGTCAAACATGACCTTCAAAGTACATTAGATGCTTTTTCTTTTCAGAACTTTATTCTGATTTTTCAATGGTATTTCTATACCTCGTCAGGCTAAATTAAGGTTAACGATCTATCCTTAAACACTGATTTGCAATGAGGAAGTCCTTACAGGGCGCTTCCAGATTTAGCAGCAGGTGTGTTTAGCAGCATCCCTCCCAATACTATCTTCCATTCATTTGAATCAAGGAGCATTTCATTTCATACCACTTCCCTGTGAAACATTCCCTTCCCTGTGAAAATGAAACATTCTCAGATGCTGTAGTTAGGACACAGCCATTGCAGTTAGGGAACAAACGCTCGATCTGCAAGTACCTAAGCATACTTACACAGTGTCTGCTATGTGGCACAAGCAGGTGACTACCCTAAGTTTTCCACTGAGTGGCAAAGATCCTTTTGGCACTGTTGCTGCTAGACGTTGGCTAAAGAGAGACATCTCTTTGGCTGCCACTAGGCAGTGCCCCTTTGGGGAAGCAGTGTGAGGGATAAGAAGTCATCTCAGGACACATTTGTTGCATAGCTCTTTGAAAGCTTCAAGATTTTTTTGTAAACCCTTTCCTTGATTATGAGTCATGCTAATCCGCTGAGGAAACAAGAGAAATCCTGCGTGATTTGGGACTAGTCTCAGCTAACCAAAGCAGTTTCAATTTCAGATTGAATCAGTTCAAAGAGGTCTGAAAAGACTTGCAACAAGATGTGCCATGTAAATCCCAACAATGAATAAATCAGAGGTAATTGTGAGCTGTGTCTGGATATTCTGAAGAGGAAAAAAAGCTAAATTAATCAAGTGCACTATTCATTGCAAAATTATTTTTTTCACTCCTGATCATGAAGCATTGTACAGACAGGAGCTGTCTGCTCCTAGACCTTCTGGTCCTTAATGCAAGAGGTTTTCCAGGAATGGGGCAGGGTGCAGTGTTACCCTCACTCCTCTGCTCCCACATTGTTAGCTTAGCTGCAGAACTGCTGTGTTTCCCAATGCTGTGTTTATAGCTTTCACTGCTGCTGGCCTAAAAATAACACTGTACTTGTGCTTTCAGCTCTTCCATATCACCTGCCATAGCACCTGTCTACAAGCTGCTTGCTGAGGTGGAGGATGAACAGGGCTAATCCAGGCTCCATGGTGAGACACATACATGGACTCTACAATTAAATGTATTTTGATTTCCTTCTCTTTGTATTTGCTGTTGTTTCACAGAAAAGTGAAACTGTGATGCCCATGGTGATTATGGGTTCTTGTCTGAACAGCATGTTTTCCTGTTCAAAATTTAAAAGGAAGATTGTTGTTTTCAAAGCCTGATGAGGATGCCATGATTATTTCACTCCAGCAGTTTCATTCAGCTGAAACAATGATGAAACCATAAAAACATTGGCTCAGAGTCCTTGCTTGTATACATTAACACAAAAATTTTAAGAGTTTAATGCACAAGAGAGTAAACAAATGTGATTAACTAAGTGTCTTTGTGTCTGTAACCACTTATAATCATGATAAAAGTAAAAAAGAGTAGTTTCAGCCCTATGTTATTTGTAGTTGTTTTTTGGTATTGTAATGGATGCCCGTTAATGTTTCCAGCTCTGTGATGCTGGACTGATAAAACAGCTTTCAAATCTGAGTACCAACTTGTGCTTCCAAGCTATTACTGAATGAAATGGCTATCTTCCTTCTTTTCATTTCAATGGGTCATTTGACCTACACAAACAAGTTAAAAAACAAAAGTTTTTGCCTTATAAGTTTGTTAGGAGGAGAAATACATGTGCTGTGTAGGTAGCTTAATTTGTACAGCTCTCCAGCATGCTTCATTGATTCCAATCCAGTTCATACTCCGCTGAGTATGGAATAAAACCAGAAGAAAATTGGCATTTACTGTCACCTTTTCTCTTCAGAGGCCAACAGGGTATCCTAAATATCTCTGAAGACCCAGTAGTACATTAAAAGGACATTCATCACAGGCATGAAATCACAGAAGACTTTACATAGAAGGTTTTAGTACTATAGAGATTATCTCTGTGGTATATACTTCTTCCTCTTGATAAAAAGGAGCACTGGAAAAAACTAACTATGGATTTTATGTGAAGAAAGCAAGAACGAAAAAGAGAAATGGTAGGTTGCCTCTCTGGCAACACATCATGTTTCATAGTGGTGGTTCAGCCATGAGGGTTAAAGCCTGTGGATGTAGAGAGCCAACCATGAGAGCTTTCTCTGCAAAGCAAAACTCTGTTCTGCAGTCTTCATGTTTGGTGTTGGTGGTCCAGCTGTGTGTGATCCAGCCTGCGGAAACAAGGAGCCAGCCACGAGACCTTTCCCTGCAAAGCAAGCCTCAGCCCTCCGGGAGGGAAGCCTGTATTCATAAATAGAGCATTTCCATTTCTCTTTTTTGCTCAGTTTCAATATTTTATTTGGTTTGGGTTGGTTGAGTATTTCTCCTCTGGAAGGTCTGGCAAAGCCATTTCCAGGAGGCACATGTGTGATGAGCTGCCAGACATCCCCCTGCCTGAAACCACCTGCATCAGCCTCAATGAAGTGGAGAGGATTTGGGAGTTGGGGTAGTTTTGGCATTCAGATAGCGACAGGAATATTCACTAGCTGTTAACAGAGATTAAAAACAGGAGAGTAAGAACAAGAGCCCTACCTTAGAAGATGCAACCAAAAACAGGGAAGTTATTTGTCTTCTATACACCTTGTTATTCAGAGGTTTGCATCCAGCTTGCTCCTGGCAACTACAAAATACATAATACAATTAATAACAGTTCGTTGTCACCAGCTGCTCACAAGAAACAGATGCAGTTGTGGAGCCATTTAGTCAGCATTTCTTCCTGCCCAGTTATGCTTCATCTTGAGCTAAGGATATTTGAATAATGAATCATGTATTGGACTATGAAGTAGGACAGATATAAATCAAATTGTTCTCCTTAACCATTGTGGTTCACTAAGCACGAGGTCCACAGTTAAGCACAAGAGATTTAGGAGAAATACATGTACATTGGTGAGGAAAATTCAGTTTTGGCTTTATTCATCTGGAGGTATTTCCTCTCAATATGATCCCATGTGAGCTATGGGGCTGTGTTTACAGGGAAGGAAGTCCCTTGCCCTGCCATGAACTAACTGCCTTGGCACTCCATCTAGGGAATAGTCCTGTAACATTTTATATTCCTAAATCTTTTATTTTCTTTTTACAGCAAAGAGACAATAGCACAACCAGTCCCGGGATCTCTCTGTCAAGGCTTCTCTCTAGAAATTTTCATTTGAAATATTGTGGAATTCCTTGCCTGAAATGGGATGTAACACTGGAATATTTCCTCTGTAGAAATATTTGCATGTTTCTAAAGGAAAATATCATGGATTTCTAAGCCTACTGAAAACATCATGGACTCACGGGATGGTTGAGGTTGGAAGGGACCTCTGGAGATCATCTGCTCCAGCCACCCTGCCAAGCAGGGTCACCTAGACCACATTGCACAGGATCACATCCAGGCGGGTTTTGAATATCTCCAGAGAAGGAGACTCTCTGGGAAACCTGTTCCAGTGCTCTGTCACCCTCAAAACATATTTTATATGTGTCATTAATATTCAAGGTAAAAAACATCCATTTGCCCAAAAGCATATTGAGAAATATAATGATGTCTGAATGTTGGAGCCAGCGAACAAGGAATTTTTCCATTGGCCACTGACCTTTGTGTAAGGCTAATCAGAACATTTTGGTAAAGTGAGCCTTGGATAAACACTTTGAGAGACTTAAGAACTCTCATATGATGCAATTGGCAGGAAATTGATAGGTTATTCAAATATTAAATCTTAAATGAAAAACAAGTGGGGAGCATTCATAATTTAAAGAAAAACACATAAATCCCAAAAGAGAAAAGAGAAACTATTTTAGTCACATTTTTTACTTCAAATTAAGTAGTCATACAGTTTCTAGAACTATGTCTGCAACATACATCACAAAAATAAATAAATAATAAAATAAAAAACTGACAGTAATACATTTAGACAGTCTTATTTAAAGAAACAGAGAATTGGAAACAAGCAGTCACAGATAGAGATGAGCACAGTCCAGGTAAAAGATTATGGCAGTGAAGAAAAAGAAAATATCAAGATAGGGGAGTTGTAAGTGGCAACACTGAAGGTTGTTTTTCTTCAAATCTCCACCCCATGCCCAGTCATGGAGACACCTGAGAAGGTGTGAGGTGCAGTGGGTTGGCATCATGGTGCTCCCACAAAGGGATCCCCCCAAAGCTGAGTGCAGGGGAGCCCATCCCCCACTCTGCTACCTGCTGCCATTCTCCGGGATGGGACCTCAGGACATCCCACTCAGCCACCTGCTTCCACAGAGCTTTTGGGAATTTTTGATCAGATTTGTTTGAAATTGCCCAAAAGGTTCAGAACAACATTCAGGAGGCAGGAGAGACACAGGTGCTTAGGCAGTGACATAAAACACCTAATTAACTCGGGAATGCAGGCAAAAAAATAATGCCTAAAGGAAGAATTTTGTTAAAAAGCTTTTATATATACTTTGTGGTTGTTTTTTTAATTGAGCTTCTTGGTCTTGTTAAGGTTCCAGGGGGGAAGGAAAAGCAAAGAGTTTCTCCTCTTCTCTGAAGCCTAGTGAAATCAAAGGATCCTTTCTCCTGTCTCCTGACAGAGGTGCTGAGCATGGCCATCTTCCAACGCATTTCAGTAAAGCTTTTCAGGGCATTGCAACTGCACATTTATGCAAAAAAAAAAAAAAAAAAAAAAAAAAAGTATGCACTACTTTGCCTCTCTTTCTTTCTTTCTTTCTTTCTTTCTTTCTTTCCTTCTTTCCTTCTTTCCTTCTTTCCTTCTTTCCTTCTTTCCTTCTTTCCTTCTTTCCTTCTTTCCTTCTTTCTTTCTTTCTCTTTCTTCTCCTCTGTTTTACATCCCAGCATACCCAGAAAAACAAAGCTTATGCAGACCTGTGTGTCCATGCATATTTCCCTCATTTGAGAAAAGGATGTGGGTCTGAAAAGTAATTAAGTTTCTATTACTTTTATAAAAGTCCATAACCAGGAAAGAGAATTGTGAGGGTCCAGACATTTACACATTCATCTCACAGTGACTCGCTTATCTCATTCTTTTGTTATCTTGCCACTTTTAGAGAGGCTCCAGCTGACTTCTGCTAAGAAAGACTTTTTTCCAAAATTTGCTAACATCTGCATTTCAGGGTAACTCCGGACATTTTTGAGCATCTCAGTTTAGTGGGCAGGAGACACTCTACTCCACCCTGGAATAATGATTTCAACAACCAGGAGAGAGTGACGTGGCAAGCCAGTGTTATACTGGTCATGGTCAGACTTAGTATTAAACAAGACTGAGAGATAAAGTGATTTGTTTATTTGGAAATATAAATTTGCAACTATGGAATAAAGTTACAAAAAAATACAGCAAAGTTATTAAATTTATGCTTAGCATTAAGTAACTTCCTGTGCTTCCAACACTCTCATTGCTTTCTGGGTCAGCAAAAACCAGAATCTGCAACTCACTCCAGGCTTGGCATGCTCTGGGGAACTTCAGGAGCAGGATCTTGTCTGGCTGAATTATCAGGTCACAATATTCTCTTGTCCTGGCTTAAGTTGGGATAGAGTTAATGTTCTTCATAGTAGCTCATATGGTGTCGTGTTTTAGATTTAGTATGAATATAATGTTGGTAAAACCAATGATTTTCTTTTCTTATGAGCAGGCATAATCCTGAGGATTAGTTCATGCTCTCCTCCCTCCTTCTTAAGGCTGCAGTTATGATTCACATTTCTATTGTAAACTTTAAGTACCTGAAACCTGGGTTTAGCTGTCTTTGTTTCATTTACTGAGTCCTTAAAATATGACAGACAGACACAGCACTAGATAGATAGATAGATAGATAGACAGACAAATAGATAAAAGATAGATCAATGCTGGATTAATCAATCCACTTTGTCACGGGACATGCCATGTACAAGATTTATAACATTTTTTTTTTCTTATGGTCATCGCATTGATTCTACATATGACAGTAAGCCTAACGGATGACAAATATTACCTGGATGCAGGAGTGGAGTGCATCCTCAGCAAGTTTGCTGATACTGAAATGGGGGGTGCTGTTAACTCCCTGGAGGGATAAGAGGCCTTGCAGAGCAATGTAATTAGGTTGGAGCATTGGGCAATAATGAACAGCATGAAGTTCAACGAAGGAAAATGCCGGGTGCTGCATTTGCAGCACCTGGGGGTGCTGGTGGCAGCAGGCTCAGCAGGAGTCAGCAGCGTGCCCTGGCAGCCAGAGGACAAACCTTACTTTGGGGTACATTAAACACAGCATAACCAGCTGGTGAAAAGAGGTGGTTCTCCTACTGGATTTAGTGTTGGTGCAGCCTCACCTTGAGTAGTGTGTGCAGCTCTCGGCACCACAACATAAAAAGGGTGTTAAGGTACTTTAAAACATCCAGAGCAGGACAACAAAGCAGGTAGAAGGGCTGGAAGGCCTGTCCTGTGAGGAGAGGCTGAGGACACCTGGGCTGCCCAGCCTGGAGAGAGGAGGCCAAGAGGTGACCCCAGGGCTCTCTGCAGTGTCCTGAGGAGGGAAGCGCAGAGGGAGGTGCCGGTCTCTGCTCCCTGGGCACCGGTGACAGGACATGCGGGAATGGCACAGAGCTGTGCTGGGGGGGTCAGGCTGGGAATTAGGAAAGATTTCTCTACTGTGAGGGTGCTCAAACACAGGAACAGGTTTCCTAGAGAGGTGAGTGATGCTCCATGCCTGTCAGTGTTCAAAAGGTGCTTGCACAATGCCCTCAATTAAATGCTTCAACTTTTTGTTAGCCCTGAAGTATGCAGCCAGTTGGATCTGCTGATCTTTGAAGGTCCTTTCCAACTGAACCATTTTCTTCTGTTGGTTATTTGGATGGCACAGCATCCCCATAGTTATCTAATAGTGTGTAATCGTACAGCACAGGTTAACCACTCTGCAGCTAAGTAGTTTTACATCTTTAGCTAAAATGCAAATGCACAGTAATGGAGACACTTTTATACTTGTGGGCTTGAACAGATACAGACCCTTGATTGTCTATATAATAGTAGAATACATGTATATACTTGAGCATTAATTCTGCTCCTCACTGTTGTTTGGACAAGACAGTATTACCAGGCTGATACTTAATTGGATTTTAAACATACCATTTGGGCATAGTAGATGACATTTTCCTCAGAAATTGGCTAGAGAGGTTTACACTTTAAAATCTTTGAACAGCATAAACACTGCAAATTATAGTCTTATACAACCATAGAAGGGATAGCTATAAATGCAGCTTAATATTAAATTCCTACAGAAAAACAAAACAAAACCAATGACCACTGAATATATGTGCACAAGACAGGGTACTTTCTGTGAAAGGGCTTTCTGGGACAGGGTTATGCTGTGATATTTATTATTAGCTTTTGACCCATTGGCTGATTATGACAGCTCTCATGTCATTGCTGAAAACCTCTGAAGGAGAAGATTTTAGGTACATACATAAATATTAGGATATTATACTATAATTAGTTTAAACAATGAATCAACTATCCGATAGCTGAGTGATTATATCATTGAATTATAGAGAAACAGGTTCAGGGTAACTCCTGCTTGCTAGCTGGGGTGCTCACCAGTTAATGAAAGCGATGGATGTCACATTATTAGAATGGCTGGGCTTAGTTTATGTGTCTGCTGGAGGCGCTTCTCAGGACATACAGACACTGGGATGCCTACGTATGTGTCCCTTGTTGGCTTCAGTTTCAAGCAGATGCTAAGATACTCAGCCCAACAACAGTGTCTCAAGCCATGCAAAACTTCGGTGTCCCTGCACTTGAGTTTTTTTGTAAAGACCACACTTAAATGTAGAGTCCTATTATTGTTGCTGAGTTTTCACAACTAAATAAAAAAGTACAAGAATTTAAAGTTATAGAGTATGAATTCAAGCATTTCATTGAAATGAATGAAAAGGTGAGCTTGAATGAGTGGACCTTCACAAATATCCAGTAATGGGATATCAAGAAGTGTATAATTAGTTGCTATATGAATTAGCTATCTGAATGCTGAATAATTATACCTTTATTAATAACCACTGGCCATCATCTTGGCTTGGAGAATTGTTGCTGCATGATGAAAAATGCAAGTGGATCAAAATCCGTTCGCTTGCAGAGATGTCATGCAGATAGATGGGGACACAGAATAGTTTTCTTTGTCATGGACCAATGTCAAACCCTCCAGCAGCCTGCTGTTAGGCTGGTGGAAAGAAAACCCTGACAGATGGCTGGGCATTACCTATGCTGTGCTGTAAAAGGTACGGCACTAACTGGGTACTTCTTTCTGATAGTGCCTATCCCCAGCACGATGCCAGTCCCAAACAGCTCTGAAGCAGCACTGTGGAATAACACAGCTGCCAGGAGGCAGGCAGGGCTAACAGACCCAAATCGGCAGTTTCTTGCTAAAAATCACCATTTCAGCCCTGTTTTGAAGGAAGGCAGCCAGGTAAACTGTTAGCATGAAATGTGCTGTACCCATACTTAGCACAGTGTGCTACAGTGACTTGGCATTCCAGCCCTGAAAACAGAGGCAGTGTCTGAAAGTACAACAGCCATGCAAATTTCATGAGGAGGGAAATGACAGATTTACGCACTTCACATCCAAAACTGGCTTAGTGCATACTTTCACTTGAAAAAAGACGGAGGTTGGAAACTCATACCTAGCACAACAAAGAAGCAGAAAGCCGAACTAGACTGGAAACTGATATTTCCTGAATGTTATAAAATAACAAGATCCTATCATACCTCTTTCAGAGACCTCCTGCAGGTAATTACACACAGTCTATAGAGTGTTTCTTTGTGGCATAACCCTCTGTATTGGGTTTACATGGCAAAGATATGGTAGCAGGGGTGGTGCAGGGGTGGCCTCTGTGAGCAGAGCCCAGCAGCTGCCCCTTTCAAGATCAGAACCAGCTCCAGCCAGCTCCAAAAGGGACCCACCACTGACTGACGCTAAACACCAGAGAGCAACACTGGGTGAGCCACTGGGAGAGCAGATTTAGAAAAGAAAAAACTACTGCGCAACAGCAGCTGGGAGAGAGAAGTGAGAAACAGTACTGCAAGGGCTGCACCAAGGTCAGTGCAGGAGGGTAGAAGGTGCTCCAGGCACAGCAGTAGTACCCCTGCAGCCTGTGGGGATGCCCCTGGTGGAGCAGGCTGTCCCCCTGCAGCCCATGGGTCCCACATGGAGCAGATCTCCATGCTGCAGCCCTCCCATGGAGAGCCCTTGCAGGAGCAGGCCCCGGGCCTGTGAGAAACAGCCCGTGGAGAGGAGCCCATGCAGGAGCAGAGGGTCTGGGGGGAGCTGCCACCCACCTGTGGGGGACCCGTGCTGGGGCAGTTTGCTCCTGGGGGATGGATGGACCTTGTGGTACGGAGCCGTGTGGGAGCAGTGCTTGAAGAGCTGCTGCCTGTGGGCAGCCCCCGCAGTCTCAATTTGGGAAGGACGGCATCCCGTGGGAGGGACCCCATGGGGAGCAGGGGCAGGGAATGACCATGAAGGAGCTGTGGAGGTGAAGCGTCAGAGACTGACCACAGCCCCCATTCCCCGTTCACCTGCGCCACTCAGGAGGAGGAGGTAGAAGAGGGTGGATGGGGGGAAGGTGTTTGTAGCTTGCTTTTAGTTTCTCACTGTTCTAGTCCACTAGTGATAGGTTATAAATTACATTAATCTCCCTATGCTGAGTCTGTTTTGCCTGTGACAGTAATTGTTGAGTGTTCTCCCTGTCCTTATCTCAACCCATGAGATATTTTTCATATTTTTCTTTACCTTTTCCTGTAAGAAGAGGCAGTGAGAGAGCAGTATAGTGCTGCTTAGGTGCACATTGGCGTTTTAACCATGACCCCCTCAACCTGTAATACTGTATACAGCTGGGGCTGTTCCAGAGATGCTTAGCAGCTCCCAAAGGTTGGCCATTCAGGTCCACATGTATGAGCCCCAAACTTCTTCCTGGACCCAGCAGCAGCAGATCTATTTTTCTCCAGCTCATTTGGTCATTGATAATTGTGTGTCAGAATGATTTACTTAGCCAAACTCACTCAAAGATAAAATAGCCTGTGAGAATATGGTGCTACATGGTATAGCATACTTGTCAACATACACCATGGATAAGAAATGTACTAATGTAATTGTCTTAACATGTTTTCCTTTGTTTATTTAAATTTGGTATTTTTGGTATTTAAATTTGCGGGAACTGTATGTGGATCATTATTTAAGACTTCAAAATAAGCTTCCTAAAAGATTCAGGTTACAAAAGAAAAGAAAAAGCCATACACTGCCAGGGCAGTGTTATTCCCTCTCTTACACAGCTGATCGGCAGAGCAGAGGACTGACTGGGTGGCTTGCTCAAGGCCAGACATCAGTGCTATGGCTGTGAGTTGCTATAATGGAGATCTTGAGAATTCCTGTCCAGCACAGCCACATCCCAGAAAATCAACAATATCATACAAATATATACATTAATTCCAAATATTATCCAGGGCAGTGTGTGTGCACAGGAAGCACTGTCCTGGAGCCTCTGGAGATATCAATGAGAAAAACAGATCTAGGAAAACAAAACAAACAAACAAAACAACTTTTTGTTGTTGTTGTCATTTTGTACTCTTTGTTTTATAAGTCAGGGTTTGTTTTCTTTCTTTTCTTAGTTTGTGTTTTGTGTTTGTGTTTTCCCTGGAGTATTTTCTTTTTCTTCCTTTGTCTCTGCAACAGAACATTTAGGTTTCAATAGTCTCTAGTATGTGATTACATCAATAGATATTTTACAGAAAAGTATCCAGCAACAACCCATTGATCCTGTTTGTGTATGAGAAACTTCAGGATACTGGTCTTTCAGGGCACAAGTAGTTATCATGAAAAGTAAATACTGCTCCTAATTTGGCATCATTTTTTCTTTTTTGTTTTGTTACACCTATGCCCAATTACAACTTGTGGAAAAAACATTGGAATCTGTAGATTCAAACCTAACAAACTTGAGGAAAATTTAGAAAGGAGGTTGGTAAGATCCTACAGGCTTTATTCTTGCACTCAGAGCACAGAAATATGTAAAGGTTCAGCGGCTTTTAGCTCTGCTTTCCATCGTTGTCTTTAGTATTCCTGTCAGATACCATTTAGTACCATCCCTCTTCTCCTATGTCTCATTTATTTGCCAGCATTTTTAGCAATGCAAGTCTTGTTGGTAGCTGTGAGAAGAGCACAATTTGAAAACTTGTGAAGAAAGGACAGTTTATTTCTTTCCATTAGACTGTCTTTTCTTCTGTCAATGAACACTAGTTATGGAGGAAAGGAGGACACTTTCCAAATGTATTGGTTTTATGTGGTAAGAACTTGGTAGCAGGAAGGTCTGCAGGGGTGGCTTCTGTGAGCAGAGCCCAGCAGCTGCCTCATGTCAGATCACAGCCAGCTCCAGCCGGCTACAAGGGACCTGCTACTGGCTAGAGCTGGACCAGTGAGGGACAATGGTTGGACCTCTTGGAGAACAAATTTAGGAAAACAAAAACAAAAACCTGCTGTGCTGGGAGAAAAGAGTGAGAACCAGCCCTGCAAACTCCAAGGCCAGTGCAGAAAGAGGGCATGAGGTGCTCCATGTGCCAGAGCAGAAGTTCCCTGTGGGCAGCCCCCACAGGCTCAGTTCAGGAAGAACAGCATCCGATGGGAGGGACCCCACATGGAGCAGGGGCAGGGAGTGACTGAGAAAGAGTGGTGGAGACGAATAATCAGGGACCGACCACAGCCACCATTCCTTCATGCCTCACAGGGAAAGGAGGTAGAAGAAGGTGGTTGGAGGGGAAGGTGTTTTTAGTTTTCTTTTAGTTTCTCATGGCTCTAGCCTGTTAGTAATATGTAATAAATTATATTACTCTCCCTATGCTGAGTCAGTTTTGCCTGTGACAATAATTGCTGAGTGATCTCCCTGTCCTTAGCTCAGCTGCTGAGCCCCTTCCATCGTATTTTTCTCTCCTTTTCCCTTTGACAAGGGAGAGTAAGAGAGTGGTTGTGGTAGTCCAGCTGCCCAGCCAGGTAAAACAACCACCCCAAAAAATATATATAAAACAAAAATGAACAAAAAACACACCGCATCAAGGTTACGCTCTACTGTTGCTGTTCCAGCAGCAAAGGGTATTATCACTAGTGCCTTGTGGAAATGCATTGAGCTCTTCAGAAGAAACAGAAATTACATGTTGCAGAACTGTAGGAATGCATGCTTCCTTCCATTTTTGCTGTCATTGAGGTCTTACTGAAAACAAGTTATGATAATAAGTAACTTAAGTCTCAGGATGTTTTGTGGAGAACTGTAATGAAGCTGTCTGTTTAAAAGCTCATGTGGCCTCTAATTAGCTCAGGTTCATCCTGCCCCAGGGAGGCACAGCCCTGCCAACATTTAGAGACCACAGCTTCCCACGGCACTGTCTGCAAACTGGGGACCGTCAGGCTGCCCACGTAGGTGGCTGGGCCTTTATCTTCATGGCTGCTTTACATGCCTCCATACAGATGTCCCACCAACAGAACCGATGTCTCCAAGGCAGCCCCGTGGCAGCCCCAGAGGGTACGGTACCACAGGTGGCACCGAGGAAGGCAGCACTGATGCCCCTTGGGAGCGGGGCCAGGCTCTTCTTGCACCTCCTCTGACTTGGCTGCTGAACCCTGAGAGCATCTTTTGCTTAAGAGTTGCAGGGAAAACTCTTCTAAAGGGTGTTGGACAGAAAACAAGACACCTGTAGAGGTCTCTCTTCACTTGGTCAGAGGAGATTTATCTTTACTCCTCCAGTGCGCTTGCCAAGAGAGTGCTCTGTGTTCTTCTCAAGAAAAATAAAGAACAGCAATAAAGCTTTCAGAAATATCATTTTACAGGTTTAGTTAATTCATACAGAATCCTTACTATTCAATTTCTTCTGCCATTTTTGGATTGATGAATTCACAACATACAGCACTAATTGTCAGGCAGCTACATCTAAACCCTGTAATAGCTAGATGCTTCTAACGGGAATTGACAGCTGACACATATGGAAAGTGTTACTTACCATGGCCTGAAATTGAGGGAATTATGTGACAAAATTAAATGCTTACATGCTTTCAGGCAGAAACTCTTATTTTAGTAAGGAACAAAGAAATACAATTACTGCACAAAGATTTACTGCAGGTAAGTTTGATCAGGATTTTATATGTACAATATACCACTTCAAATTATGTCACCAGGTATGCACGTAAACACATTCATCTTGATGGATGTCACAGCTTGCTTAATACTGCCAACAACACAATGCCTTTTTGCAGCAGCATCTTTGGGAAGAAATGATAACACCCAGCATTTTTATTCTTTTCCACATATAACCATTTACAAATGCTTCTTTGTACAATTAAGTTTAATTAAGCATACTGGATTCACTTAGGAGAATTTTTCATCCATCATCAGGCTTTTGAAGGCAATTTTATCACACTAATTTGTTATTTCTGATCCCCCACCCCCTTTAAACATTATTATTTTTTTCCTGTGAAGGCATTCATTTCTCAGACATTCTCCACAACAAAATCTGCAGCAATGCTGTGCCTTGTTGAACGACCAGTATATTTCTTAGGTAGAAAAGGTCTGTTGCTTTAAAAGGAATTCTCATAGGTGGACTACCCACTAATTAAGCAGAAAAAGAGGAGGAATTTGCTATATGTTAGTTTGCTTTGCTTTCCAAACTGCCAGGTTCACAAGGATTAGGTAATGGCATAAAGTTGTGTGCATTCTCAAAACATTTTTCCAGCAGGGGGATGTAGAATTCCAGGTGGTTTTTTTTTTTTATTTTTTTATTTTTTTATTTTTTTTTTTTTTATGAGTTGCAAGAATGGTGGGACAATTATTTTCCATTTCATGAACACCAGAATGGTCCTATTTCAAAAAAGAACAAAGTAAGAGAAAAAAGGCAAGAAGGCTGGTCTCAGGAGTTTCTATATCTGAGCAACTGTTAAATTGCTTCACTGTTTGTAATCTGAATAAATGATGACCGTGAACACTTTTGAATTACTTACCAGATCACTGCCTGGGAAATGACTGGGGTAAGTATTCCTGAAACTATTCAGAGTAAATTATGGGTGAAAAAGTGAGAGAGCATACACATGATTTAGAAACTATTTGGCCAATACGCAGCAGGCTGAAAACAATGCAAACTGTATCTGCAATTCCTCTGGAGCATGGTTTTCCCTGGTGTAAATCAAGTTAAAAATAAGGTAACATGACATGTAGCAATTAAAGAAAAAAAGAAAAAAAAAAAAAAGTTGTTGACTAGGCACCCTAGAGCCTTTAGACCAACAAATATAATTTCCCTTGTTAAAGTAGTTCAACACTAGTCGCAGGGGGAAACCTGAACCTAGGAGCCCATCCCAAATCAAATACATTTGTTTAAATTTTGAAAAACAAATTGAACATCAGTGCCTGCCATTCAATTTCATCTGGACATTGACAGCCTACTCCAATGGGACTAGCCAGGATCCCCTGTATTCAAGAGCCCACAGCATCTCTCCCCCTCAGGAAGTCACAACTGCGTGGTGGTGAGGACACTCTCCTAGCTGCTCCTCTGCACTGACACCAAAGGTGAAAGCTGGCTTGTCATTTAGGACAAAGGACCTAAATCCATTTAATTCACTGTGGAGACCTCCTAGAGCAGCTTGAGGCAGGTGGAAGCTGAGCTGTGGGATATCCCAGAAAACAGGGTGGAGTCCTCACCTGCCACCTGTGAAGGACCTCAATTTCAGCTGGTAGCAAGTATCTTCTGGTCACCAGCCTTGGTTTGTCCATCCCCAGCTGGTATGAACCAACGGCATTACACTGAATCACACAGGCTTCAGCAAAGTTGGCCTCTGCTCAGAAATGGGAGCACAGGTGCAGCCTTTTGAGTCTTTCACGTTTCCCACCCAAGCTGCCAACCTGGAAGAGAAATAGACTGGGTTAATTCTTCTTGCAGTTCCAGTTCCCAGCCTGAATTCCATCTTTCTCGCACTCCCTTTTATCCAGTCCCTCACCTGCCATGTTTCCTTCTTCACCCAGAGATTTCAGGCACACAAAAAGAAGGTTTTGCAGAGTGCAAAGAGGAGTTTGTCCGTTTGCCCAAAATCTGCTTTATCATTCCTGCTGTGTGTCAACTGAGGAAGGAAACATTTCCTATTTAATTGTAGAAAATTGCATTCAGTGATACAGAATCATTTCACAAAACAAAGTGCTGGTTAAGCCAATTAAGAAATTCTAAATTAAAAAAGAAACAAGCTGTTGTCAATATAGCAATGTCAGATCTCTCCAGTGCTTGGAGTTATCCAATAATCAGGCGTTTCCAAGGGGTCCAGTCCTGCATCTATTGAAGTCAATGGCAAAACTCCCAATGATATTGGGGGAGCAGAATCCAGTTACTAATCTACAAGCTGCTAGTTCAGTAAGAGTGATAGTAATTACGCAGATGGCCATATAAAGAAGTTCAGCTGAAAGTCATTTTGTGTTAAAAAAAAAAGAAAAAAAAGAGAGAAAGAGAGATAAATATAGAAGAGAAATTCTGTTGTAATATAAAAACTACTGAAGTCTTAGATTTCAGAGATAGCAGGTGATAAATCATTTGACATTGTAAAAGTGGTGGACAAATTGTAACAGATATCAAGATAGGCATGAAGAAAAGGTCTGTAAGAAATTATACCTTCATTTCTGTATTAAGATAGCATGTAACTAAGCCTGCAAAATTCTGAGTTTTAAACCATTAGAAGTGATTGATTTTATCAGGGCTGTGAAGTGTATGAATTAGTATATTACTGATTTATTCAGATTTGCTTTTTCTTGAAATACGGAGCTAGGTTCAAAAGAAAGGGAACAGCAAGAGGGAAGTATGTGTAGGTCTCTAGGCTAGGAGGAACCATTTTAAATTGCTGTAGGGGAGTTTCAAATTAAATAGGGAAATAGTTTGTCTCCAGAGGCTGTGAAATCTTTACTAGTAGCACTCTTTAAGAGTGGGTGTTAAATAAATGTTTTTCAGGAACGTCAAGAGGAGAAGCACATCCTGCCTTAGGAAGGGAAGGTGGACTTGAGGATCTCTTGAAATCCCTTCCATCCATTTTTTCTATGATTCCTTGGTTTTTATTTTTTTTCAAATTGATAATTTCCTTGAATCCCATATGGTTTCTATTTTACTTATAAGATCTTTATAAAACAAATATTCCCTGTATTAAATTTATTACAGCTGTGCTTAATGACTAATGAAGAACAATGATGCTATACTGAGTGTTACAGTAGACAAGTGCAAGATAACCAATGACTCTTTGGCTTTGGGACTAAAAATCCTTTGTTAGCTTGCTCAAGTGGTGAACTCATGCCATGCACTATACGCTATATCTTTCTGCTTTATTTGGAGACTTTTTTTTTTTTTCTTTTTTTTTTTCTTTTTTTATCTCTGATTTTCTTCCTAAGTATTTCAATAAGATCTGCACTTGCTGCATTTTTGGTCAGTGATACAGGTTTGAGCCTATTCCCTGAACATGTCCCACTTGCAATGAAATGCCTATGCTGAGATGCTGAAAGGTTCTTTATTCTCTAGAGGGAAAAGAAAGGAGCAGGTAGTTTCAGGTGGTGGTTTATATCTTATGTGGCCTGTTTTGCCTGGCAGAGGTTTTTTGCTTTTTAGATGGAGGTCTAATCTTTAACATGCCTCTGTAAGTTTTTTTTTTTTTTTTTTTTTTTTTTTCCCATTCCTTCAACATATTCGGTGGGTTCTCTCTTCACAGGTGGTGTTTGTATTGTCTCTCTTTTCTCAGCAATGTCAAGTGCAGCCTTTGTTTTTACCATGAATACTCCAGCAACAGATGTTTCTGCAACAAGTAACTTGAATAGTCATCTTTCCACTCATTGCCATTTACATTCACTCTTTGCACATCCTTTTTGGGTCTGGAAAAGGTATCCATCAGACAGGAACACTGTACTTGTCATAGAACTCTACACCATGCAAGTGTATGATGCCAAGAAGAGTTTTTGCTCCCAATGGGGCCTTATCCCTGTGTTAATGCCAGCAGTGTGCCATTCATTTGGTATTTTCTTAAACTATGAAAAGGTTGTGATGATCTTCCACTATTGCTTTGACATTCAGAGTTTGATTTTGCTGTAGGAAATGGTTCATGGATATCCCAGTACCTCTATCAAATTTGATTGTGTGCTTGGTGCTTTTCCTTTAGAATTCCTCCTCCACTGTTCAAAAGTAGGGTTCCCAACTGAGACTCTCCTTTTCTGACGTTATTAATTTTTCCTCTTGTGGTCTAATACAGTGAAAATGAATGCACAACCTCACAGAAATTAGTTTGCCATTAAACATGAGAAAACTATTTCATCTGCCATGAAGCGATTCACAGACATCTTCTAGAAATGCAGGCCAGTAGAAAGAAGACCGGCCAGGGGTCACAGACATGTAATAACACTTAAGGAATTGATTAGCACATCCAACAGATTAAATCAACTAAAATATTTAATAGTTTTTTTCATTTAGTTAAAGTTACTGAAAATAATGATTTACTTAAAACCAATAAAGATCCAGTGATGCCAAATGTTATTTTTCCTACCTCCTACTGGTACACACATTGTGCAGCACAGAACTGGTTTCTTGCAAATGAGCCTGAGAAAATTTGCAGCAATGCTTGGAAACTAGGGTGTTTACTATTTGCTACAGCAGTTGAAAGAGAGAACTGCAAAGCATCGTGGTCTCAAAGAAAATAAAATCAACCCTCTATTTGAAGAGAGGCAATGAGAGCAAAATACTCACAACAGATCAACTGTATTTAATAAATATCAGTAAAACCATAGTGGGCTTCTGTTGATAGAAATGTATATCTGGGCCAAGCTTGCAACATGTGTTGATATGGTTTCACTGCTCTTAGTGGCTGAGCTTGGAGTAAAGATATTGCAGTTATACCTATCCATGCTGTGATCACACTCTCGAAGGCACCATAAAGCCTTCTAATGATAAAGATAACGAGCCATCAAAATAGAGTGGCTGGAAATTGTGAAGCATCTTTTGTTGAAGGTCTTTAAATGGATGCTGAATAAAAAGCTATCTGGAATGATGTGGTTACAGATGATCATGCCTTTGGGCAGATAGATGAAGTAATTGACCTCTTGATGTCCTGGCCAGATGTATTTTTTTTATTTTTAACTATATAATCTTGGATTGTCATTGAGCAACAAACCTCTATTTTTCTGAGGCTCTCTTACTGCCTCAGTGCAGCGTTGATGCATCAGTCTTCAGAGTCACGTCTGAGCACTAGTGATGCTTACTATTAGGTTTGCTTGCAAAATACATTTCTAAAATAACATTATCTTAAGATTGCTCTGAATATAGCAAGTCACCTCACTTCTTGCCACTGGATTCTGTAGATCTGTGTCTGTCCTTTGATCAAGAGACTGCATTAAAATGTGAAGAGCTATTGGCAATGATGACAGCTCCGTACTCTTGGAATTTAACAGGGGAAATGTATTTCTATTGTATAGGATTTTGTAGGCTGGTTAGGTGTGCAAACTGCATGCAAAGAATCTCCTGCTTTTTTAATTCTGCACATTCCTGTCTCCAGCCTACCTACAGCATCTGCCTGGTGGCTTCACCTGGTTTTATAACAGGAATGGAGGTTTAAAACTACCATTAGGGTAAGAATCTAGCAAATTTAGCTTTACTGAGTTCCACAGCACTTGTTCAATGGGATTTCTGCTTGCTATTGTAGTTAATGAAAATGTTTATTTGGCTGGCAGTCTAGTAAACACTTTTGTAGAGCAATCCAGATGAAACAGATCCAGGGGCTCTGCTTTCTTCAGCTGTAGCCATCTGTGTATAGGTATTTACCTGTCAGTGAATTCCTGCTGACTTCATGGGGAAGATTGGCCCGCCTGAGAACATTGTGGGACAGTGATTTTGGAGCATCTTCAAGGGTGTGACTGTGTGGGGCCAGATCTAAGCAGAGAGACACAGGAGCCCCTCTGTGAGTTTCTTCCCATAAGGGTGTTCAGCCAAACAGGGCTGAATTTACACTTGGTTATGTCTGCTTATTAGGCAAGATATTTATTATACTGTGTGATTTCAATGGAGCCTTTGAATAGAGAGAATGTGTTCCTGTTTCAGATTTGCTCTTTCCCTAGGCATTTTAAATAACTGTTAATATACAAATTTAAAATTTAAGTTAATATGGTATTTAGGATGTAACACTCCTTTGTGGTTTAACCTGTCATTATGTCTGATTATTCCACTACGTTATGAGCTTACTCAGAGTAGAAGAGAAAAACACCTTCTCTTCCTGACAAGGCAAAGAAGAAGAAGAAAATAATTACATAAAGGAGAGCGTGGGACCCATTCTGCCTCCGTTACACTGCACTTGCATCGCTGCTATTCCAGGCATTTCAGCAAAGTTACTCTGAATTTGCATCTGTGTCACCAAGGGCAGGGTTTGGCCCACACTGTGTAAAGGCTGCATCCTGTTGTCATGGCAATAGAAGTTCTAAAAATTGTAGAGGAGCAGAGCACTGGGTTGTTGTGATAAATGATGCATTAAAAGTGACTGCTTTCTCATAGCTTCTTGCTTTTAATTGATGCCTTTGTGTGTGTGTGGAATCTATTTTTATTGATGGATGCAATTAGCCACAATGCTCCCGTAGCAGCGTTAATTTTCCAGTGGCCAGATATCACAATGGAGATGCCCAGGTTACATTTTATAGCAAGATGAGAGATTGGTTAGCTTAAACTTATGCGACAAACTTACGTTCTGTACCTTCCTATTGATTTCTGCAACAGCTGTCATGGAGCAGCGGGAATCAACCTAAAGCTAATGCTATCACAGTGACAAGAAGGAAACCACATTTTTGACATCTGAAACGTTCTGTATTCTGAAACAGGCTTATGGAGAAAAGACGTGTTTTGGTGAACTCCATACTTTTTTACTTTCTACATTCCTGCCAGGAGACCATAACTCATATAATGCTTTTTGATGGTCTTTGTGGTCTGTGCTGGGCTGAACTTTGAGGCCTATAAACCCATCCCAGCCAGTTTAAAAATCATTGGGTTGGCTTTGCTAGATTACCTCCATCAGCCCCTCCCTGATGCCTCAGCTTGCCAGCAATCCTGTCTTTGGGAGGAGAGACCCGATTCACTTCCTCCTGAGGAGTTATGGGTGGCACCAAGTAAGAAGCGAGCACAGAAGGGAAACACTGGGAAGCTAAAGGCAGTGGTGAAAGAAAGCTGAATTCAAGTTTTAATGGCATAGTGGCATAGCACATCACTGTGCATATAAAATGAGAGGCATTTCTGCCTCAGTTTACAGGAACCTAACTTCAGGTGTCTGCATATGCGTGTCCATGGGTGTCTAAACTCTCAGCATAGTGTTTTTTTTTGTTTGTTTGTTTGTTTTTTTTTTTTACCTAAATGTGGCACCTATTGCCATTTGAGATATTCTGGGATATCAAAGACATCTAGTTTATCAGGGAGGTCTTTCCATTTTTGAAGCAGTATGTGCCTAAAATGGCACCAACATTCAGGCAACAGAATCTTCCCATTATCTAAACTGGACAAATACATCACTCAGATATTCAGTTGATATTGATGCTGCATTAATCTGATGTCCACTAACTGTAGTGAGATCTTAACCACCAACTCACATGCAGGCTCCTATACTGTAAGTACATTGCTATCTAAAAATGGCTGTGAATTTCATAATTAATTACTATTTTTCAGCCATAACCTTAAACTCAAATGAAGTAAGGGAAAGCAACATTTTTTTTTTATTTATTTATTCATTTATTGCTTTTGATTGAAGTCATGTCACATTAGCTCCATTGAAATCAGAATAAAGTTTCTACTCATTTCAGAGGGGGCAAGACAGAATGCATGTGATTTATGAATATAGCTCCTTAATGATGACATCAGGGTGACTGCTTTTCCTGGTCTACACAGCCTTTCATTGTTTAAGCTGTTTAAACAGACAAGATCTCAGGTAGTATCTAGACTCTTTATGCTGTCATTAAAGGGAGAGAGAGGCACCTCTACAGGGTCTCATTCCAGTTATTAGTGTGCCTCACTCATGACACTCATAATACGTATTTAAGTCCAGAATAACTCTTTAGTGATCAGAACTAGGCAAGATGAATTGCCCTGAGTGATTGCAAGCAACTGGTATGACAGCTATTTAGGTGTCCCCACAACACCAGTCTATAGGAAAAAGGGAGTAGATGAGATTAGCTCTGTGCTTACTGATGCCTGGAGAAACAGCTGTAAAACATTGACAGGAATTTCTATTGAAAGTTTACATCACATATAAATATATAAATTAATTGATAAACTAGTTTTTTGTTTTTTTTTTTGAGAAAATCACTGTTATGCCTTTGGTGCATACTGATGATTGGAAAAGGGTTGTGATCCTTCTGTGGTGTTGGGCTAGTTTCTGTCTTTTTTTCTGTGTCTTTTCTGTGTTTGTGTCCTGCAGTGATTTTGATCAGTAAATTTCAGGAAACAGATCAGAATACAGGAAAGCACTAGGCACTGAACCTCAAATTCAGCAGGATTTGTGCGCATAGGAATTATTTTTTTCTTTTTACTGGATTTTTTCCTGTGCTAAAACTTAGGCACTTGCTAATCAGAGGCTAGGTTCCTACAAACTGTAATTTGCAGTATGACCTATAAGGTTGTTCTGCATTTTAATTGCTCTGCTTACCTCATTCCTTGGTATTCACAGTAAAATGTTGCTAAAAGGGAAGTTAACTATAGTAGCTTTTTAGAGTATCTCAAACACTAGCTGTCTTGGAGGTAGTTTATTCTTGGAGGGCAGGCTTTGAACACCCCTCAGCAGGCTATCATGTCTGTGGCTATGCTCTGGGGCTCATGGATGAAGCTGCCACCCTACCTTGCTGTCTGCCAGAAGTTACTGCCCTGCTGGAAGAACTGCAGAAACCAGCAAGTCCCAGCTCCTCAGCTCCTGCAGTTCTCAGGTGGGGTCACCAGGATGGTGCCAGTGCACAGCCCATGCTATCATTACCATGGTCTATGTGCTGAGCCCAGCCAGGGAAGGTGGCTGGGAAAACCACGGCAGGTCAAGTGGGAGTGTGAGTGTGAACAGCACTTGGGAGCGGAGCGCTGGAAAGATGCTGATAACAAATCTATCAATCCTGTGGAGCTCAAGTGTGTGATTTGAGCAGCTTTTCCTTGAGACAATGTGTACATGTTCACATATTCAGAGAAATAACTCATGTCTTGGAAGGCAACAAAAATGAAAACTACATGGCAGTGAAAATAATAATGGCCAGGGGCTGCTATAGGATTATTATTTTTAGCTCTTAAACAGTGACAGTACTTTCTATGCCGTAGAGTGATGAAGGTAAAATGTAAGTCCTGCTCAGATTAAGTTGCTGGGAAGAAAATACATAAATCCATAGTTTTAATGAAAAGGAACAGCAGAAAAGGGTGCAGTCAGAGGGAAAAAAACAACAACAACAACAACAAAAAACACTTAAATGGTCTGTTTTTATTTTTTCTGGTCAAGATATAGGATGTAGATTGAAGAAGTTAAATCTCACAGGAAGCTAGCACTGTCTTTTACTACACTAAAGCTGCTCTCAGGTTTCCAGAGCAGGCAATGGCTGAGCTTATTTTTACCCATGGAACTCCAAAATATGGCAAAATTATACAAAGCCCAGAGAACACATATAAAGCAACATAATGAACTGCTGCACATTCCTCCTGTCCTCACACTAAATTACACACATTCTGATAAATCTAAGGTAGCAAATTTACCTTCTGATGTCTCAGTGGGAAGCAGCTTACTAGCTAAGGTGCTGCAGGTGTAGCTGAAGAGGGGGGACAGAGAAAAAAAGAGCAAGACTGGACTTGGTTAAAACAGCCTTCTGAGAGCCCCATCTCAGCAGCAGTTCTACTGAAGTTGTGTTTCTCAAGGGTCTTTGCTCAGAAGGCTACAAAGAATGCAAATAGGCTGGAGTGGTTAGAAAAGTCATAATGTTCCCTTCTCTGGCAAACAATCAGAAAGGAGAAACGGACCTGGAACAGAGAGTGGACTTCAGTGTTTCTTCTGTTCTCTGCATAATGGAAGGCATTGATCAGGGCAGGGGCGTGAAATACTGCCTTTGCACACGGAGTGAGCATCTGTGCTGGTGGAGATCCCTCTGCTGAGAGCACAGGGACAACTTCATTCATCAAATTGCGTAGAGAAGAATAAAAAGAGAGTATATAGTATTTGCTTTTATGTTTGCAGAGCTGTTAAAAATTCATGGCCCTGTTCTCCAGGAAATTCATCAGGCATGAATGAACTGAAAAGTGTGTTTTATGTTTCATATGTATATCTTGAGGAGAAGTTGAGAGTGGTCATAACTCATGAACTAAAACTGACTCTGATGTGATCAGCATACTACAACTCTGCATGCATTTCCATGGAAGTATATGTGAAGATTAAGCAAATGGAAGAGCCTTTTAAAAAGCCCTTGCTGTTCCCCGGGGGCTGTTTTCAACAAAGAAGGGGTTCGGCTGACCTGTTGCTTCTCTGGCAGCGTTAGTGCTGCAGAGCAGACTGGAGGTAGAGGGGGTGAGGTTGGGAGATGGGGTACACTTCTTTATTGCTCTTTGTCTGTGGCTTGTGAAAATACACAGGTAGGAAACAGAACTAGAGGGTTACTGAGACCCTCAAAGGATGTGCATTTACACCTACTAATGGGGCAGAAGCTGATGTAACTTCCTCTTCATTGCTAATATCACATATCATGATACAGAAATCAGAGAATTAATTACGGAACATGATATGGTACTTTCCATAAGAAACCATGGCCATTTAGCAGTTAATCATGGAAGCTATTAAAATGCATAAGAGCAGGCAATGAAATATATTCAATTTGTACCATTTCAAATTAGTTTTGTATTTCAAGAAGACAAAATGGGATCAGTTTGCTGCCAAAACAAACCCCAAGCCCAACAACAAAAAGCGCAAATCCAAAAGCAAATGGAATATAATGTGTTACTAAAATAGCTGAAAATTGTATATTTTACTAAGTTGTGTGTTCTCCAGTAAATTTTAGTTAATGAAAATATTAAGAGCATTAAATATTAAAAATGTCAAGCTATATAAATGATGGATACTTTTGAAAACAGTAGCACAAAGTGTTTTGAAAATATAAGTAGTAAGATGCTTCTTTCAGTTATTTCAGTGAAAACATTTAAGCTAATAATTTAATTCAATTTTTCATTGCTAGTTACCAGTGGCATTTGAATGTTCCTTTGTTGACTTTTGAGTATACTTTTTACTCATATTTTATTCATGAACTCTAGATTTGTGCTGGTTGTGTTCTTTTCATTTACAGTAAAGGTTTTCCTACATCAGAAGCTGCTTCAGAATATTTATTTTGTATTATTTACCTTAACTATCATTTTATTCCACACTAATTGCATCTTCTTATTTTCATAATCCACCCAATGTCTGATTTACTAATCTGAGAGGATATCTGATCCCAACCTTCTCCAGTCTTCTGAAAAATAGCCTTAAGACTTGGCTGCATCTAGAGGAAAGCGGGGTTTTGCAGCAGTCATGACTGACTCTTCTTCACTCACAACTGATGTTTCTGAAAGATTTTTATCACAATATGTTTGGCCCCAGGCATTGGGATGAGCAAGTCACCCACCTGACAGTCGGCATACATCCCCTCTGCTTGATGGGAAGAACAGCACACCATTTCTGTGAACAGTTGTGTAGAAACTGTCAGTCTGGAGTGGCAGTGCTCTGTATGAAGGTTATGTGTTGTTATAGGAGATGTTCAGAAAGTCTCCGAATAACCTGCTGGTTACCAGCTAGCGCTTAGGGCTTTTTCCTTGGGGTCTAATTTTTAGAGATTTACTTGTGCGTTTAAGATCTTGAAGACAATGTTGTAGTAACGTACGTACTCCAGCATTTCCACCAGGAAGGTCAATCTCCTTGTAGTATCGTTCTGAGATCTGCACAATCGTGTTTCTTTCTACACCATAAAGCATATCTTTCTCTCCCACAGGACTGATATAATACCATCCAAATATGTTGGAGACCGACCATTGGATCTATCATCTCCTGACAGCAAAAATTTCAATGATTGTGTTCATTTAATTTAATTTACTTGAAAACATAGTAACAGAGTACTATGAAGGATTCACTGTTTTGTGCTATTTCCTTCAGACCTGATGGAAAATGTTATCCTCCTCCGGAAAATGGAGAAAAGGTGAAATATTCGGAGAAAAAATGTTTTCAGGAGGACTGGCAGGTATCCTCATTGCTTCACAGGAAAAATAATAGTTGCTTTATGACCTACAGTGGCATCTTAGAAAGCTGGAAGGGGAATAATGGAAGAACGGCACTAAGATGCGGTGCCTAGGAGCGTGGTATCACGCAGGCAGAGGGGAGAAAAGGCACAAGGGAGCTCTGAAATCCACACCCCAGCACCAACTCAGCCGGGTGGCACTGCAAGGAGCTTCCTTGCAGCCAGCCCAGCCGTGCTGGCACGTATCTCGCCCACGCACCAGCTGGGAGCCCGGCTCCCCTGCCTCACCACTCCATCTGCTGCTGCTGTCTGGGGAGGGCGGGCTCGCCTTCAAACGTGTGCCCAAAAGGCTCTCTCTTACTTTTAGTCATTTTCAGGAGAAAATAAAAAGGGGGATGCTGTGGGGGAAAAGAAAGGGGGGAAATGCTGAATGCTGTGGAGAGCTGGGTCAGGTGTCTTGGGGAGACTTTACTCCCAACGGGAGCCCTGCTGCTGCCACTGCTGCCTGGATTTTAGGAAGCAGAAACATCTGGGTGGCTGTACCTGGAGGGTCCTCCACAGACAGCCGACTTGTGTTTCTTCTCCTGTTACCATGGAGATGGGAAAAGCTCTTCTGCAGAGACCGCAGCACTCAGGGGACCAGGGGATCTCAGAAAGATCTGAGATGGCACCTCTTTTTCAGATGCAGCACATGCTCCTCTAAAAGGAAATTAGAAGTTCAGTTCCTGCATATTCCTTAAACATTGGGTGAAAACATCCTGAGATCTGTATGTTTCTCCTCCTGGATATCCATCTTGCTGATCAATAAATTCTACAGCTGGTGATGGGAGGATGATTTATGGCATGGTGTAGTATCAGAGTTACGCTGCTTTGTTGATGTATTGATGCAATATATTATGGAGGCAATATCCTGCAGTGATACATTGATTCAAAACCTGGTTGTAACCAGCAGCAGCATTATGGAATAGTCCTGTCTGCCTTTTCTTCTTTCTTTTTATGTCTGTCAGATGAAAACTTTTGGGGCGCTGCCATTATGGCACTGTTGGTCTTTTCAAAGAGAAAAAAAATCTCAGTTTTTTCTGAGCATCATGTTTGGACCAGCTGCCCCCTTCAGTCGATGTACAGAAGGTGCTGGATGCTGTTCTCAAGGAGGACAACCCAATGGTGTAGAAGGGCTCTGGACACCGCCTGCTTCGCAAACTGATGGACCAGGTATCCTTTCCAGCCTGGTTAATGGGGCCTGCCAATGCCTTTAAAACAGAAGAGGCTGCCTGGGCTGTCCTGTTGCTTAACAAGCATGGTCTATGTTTACTTGTTCCCTTCCTCTCCCCACCTGTGACAAGCAGTGTTTGTTTTCAAGTGGCTTTGCTTTTGCCACATTCACAGAGAGTGAAGCGTATTGCAGCCACTGGAGTATATCGAGCAGTTAGACTACATTAAGAAAGCCTCCTAGGGAAGCTAGCGTACCACAGTGTTGAAATTAGACAACATATTGTACAACACAGCCTCGGATATTCAGATGAACATTTTTCCTCGAGGTCCCGTAGGCACATCCAAGTTTTAGCTGCGAAGAGTACAAACAGCTGCAATCCTCATGAGCCAGTGGGCACACTGCTGTCACCAGCTACTGAAGTGAAGTCAGTGACATCGGCACACCTTGAGGAAAAAAAGTCTGCTACCTAAACAAAATACCATTTCTCACCAGGGAGTAGAGCAGTGGGTTAGAGGAGGACCAGGATCTTACTGCGAAGTGCCAAAAGGAGGTCTGCAGAAGGGAATTAAGTGTGCAGGTATTTTTCTTCAAATGTGTCTTTTTTCTTTTCTTTTCTTTTCTTTTCTTTTCTTTTCTTTTCTTTTCTTTTCTTTTCTTTTCTTTTCTTTTCTTTTCTTTTCTTTTCTTTTCTTTTCTTTTCTTTTCTTTTCTTTTCTTTTCTTTTCTTTTCTTTTCTTTTCTTTTCCTTTCCTTTCCTTTCCTTTCCTTTCCTTTCCTTTCCTTTCCTTTCCTTTCCTTTCCTTTCCTTTCCTTTCCTTTCCTTTCCTTTCCTTTCCTTTCCTTTCCTTTCCTTTCCTTTCCTTTCCTTTCCTTTCCTTTCCTTTCCTTTCCTTTCCTTTCCTTTCCTTTCCTTTCCTTTCCTTTCCTTTCCTTTCCTTTCCTTTCCTTTCCTTTCCTTTCCTTCTGGCTATCAGCACAGATGTGCTGGCATGCTCTGATGTAAACTATTGCCTGCTAAAAAATTCTAACAACTTTTTTTTTTTTTTTTTGGGGGGGGGGAGAGAGAAAAAAGCAATGAATTGTATGCAATAACTGTTCAAAGATTGTCATAAATCCAAGGAGCCGTCAGATAACTAGAGTACCCATACATCTAAGTCCTCAGTGTGCCCCTCAGACACAGTGATTGCTTTGGAGCAGATGGAGAACTGAAAAGCCACCCAAAGCTAAAGGGAGCACCTGGCACTCTTTCCAGGGAGCACATAACCATGTGTCTTTGAACTGCATACTTATAGCTTGCCAGGGAGCCTTACAAGATGCAGCTAATGACATTAATGAATTCCCCTCCTCATGAGGTCTATCTTAAAAAAGAAGCCAAGAAAGAAGCTGTGTTAGAAATCTTGTTTTTTTTTTTTTTTTTTTTTTTTTTTTTTTTTTTTTTAAAGTAGGACACAAAGCCCCAAATCAAAATATGGTCTAGAAAAGGCCCCGTTCAGATGGCTTACCAAGTGTGCCTTACAAGGGCTGAAACTACTGTCACTCCCAGTTTCAAGGTCAGAATTTCAGGTGTCTCTAGGCTGTGGGCAGTCTCTAAAGCCCTGAGACTCCCACACCAAAAAGAAAGATAGATCATAGAATCATAGAATGGCTTGCGTTGAAAGGGACCTTAAATATCTAATTCCACCCCGCTGCCATGGGCAGGGATGCCACCCACTAGATCAGGTTGTCCAGGGCCTTGTCCAACCTGGCCTTGAACACCTCCAGGGATGGGGCATCCACAGCTTCTCTGGGCAACCTGTGCAAGTGCCTCACCACCCTCTTTGTGAACAATTTCCTCCTAACATCTAATCTAAATCTCCCCTCTCTTAATTTAAAACCATTCCCCTTTGTCCTATCACTATCTGCATGTGTAAAAAAACACCCTCCATCTTTTTTATAAGCACCCTTTAAATAGTGAAAGACCACAATGAGTTCATCCCAGAGCCTTCTCTTCTCCAGGCTGAACACCCCCAGCTCTCTCAGCCTTTCTTCATAGGAGAGGTGCTCCAGCCTTCTGATCATCTTCATGGCCTCCCTCTGGACCCGCTCTAACAGCTCCATATTCTTCTTGTGCTGAGACCCCAGACCTGGATGCAGTGCTCTGAGTGGGGCCTCATGTGTGTAGAGCAGATGGACACAACCCCCTCCCTTGACCTGCTGGCCACTCCTCTGTTGATGCAGCCCAGGACGCAGTTGGCCTTCAGGGCTGCAAGTGTGCACTGCTGGCTTTTTGTCCGCCAGCACACCCAAGTCCAGCCTGGACTCATGTCTGGGATTGCCCTGACCCAAGTGCAGCACCTTGCACTTGGACTTGTTGAACCTCATTAGGTTCACACGGGCTCCCTTCTCAAGCTTGTCCCAATAGCAAGGGATGACATTCCTTCTTTCTGTTGTATTAACTGCACCACTCAGCTTGGAGTCATTGGAAACCTTGCTGAGGGTGCACTCAATGCAACTATCTATGTCACTGATAAAGTGACCCATCCTAAGACGGACCCCTGAGGGACAGTATGTGTCACTAGCCCCCACCTGGACATTGAATTGTTGACTGGAACACTCTAGCTGTGGCCATCCAGCTAATTACTTATCCACTGAATAGTTCACCCTTCAAATCCATCTCTCTCCAATTTAGAGATCAGGATGTCATGTGGGACTGTGTCAATAAAAGATCATGTGTTCCCCTTTTTTCCCCATAAAATAAAAATGAATCAAGGAACTCAATGCTTCTGTTAAGGATGATAAAAGGTCTTTAGTAGTCCAAATTGCTCAGGAAACAAAGGTAATAGAGCAAAGGAGATGAATTAGATGTTACTAAGCACCTGAAATTCTCTTCAGTCAAAACTGGTTTTGCATCCGGTTATCAAGCAGGGAACCATTTACAGTACTATTCAGTTCCTGGAAATTTTAGGAGTGGTTGAGGAATTCTGGTGCAGATGTCACTGTCTATGTCTATTTCTGGATATGTTGCTGTGCAATTAAACTAGAACTCTTTTGCTCATCTGAAGGATAGACTAGCAATAAATGTGTATATGCTTCACAGTATGTCTCGATAAAAGTTCCATGTTGATTAGTTACTTGGGCAACTGGCCAGTGCTCTCTGTTAACTGTAGAAGATAGAACATTTATTTTGTAATAGACTTTAAAAAAAATCTATCTTTGCACCTTAAATTAGAAGATATTAAATGAGAGTAGATCTGAGTTGTATTTTGAAAGAAGAGAAAGAAAAGAGAAAACAGTACTGATGCTTCAGCTTCAGAAGGTGTGTAAGTTCCAATCTATTTTATTTTGGTTTCTTTGGATTTCCAAACCGGAGATCAAGTAAGAATTTACCACTTTTCTGAATGCTTCCATTCTGGGAAACGGCCCTCAGTGGCAGAGCACAGAAAAGAAATGTTGCTGCCAATGTATGCTGAAAACAATTTTTAACCAGACAAGAAACTTCTGAAAGGTTTCTTTTTATGCAGAGAAACTGCATAACACTAAAGCTACTGCTTGTCTTGACGCATTTGTGTGAAGTAGATTTTTGCTTGTACACTTTCGCTTGTTTTGAATGATAATTCTCTGGAGCTTGATGTACTATGAATATTTTTTTCCCACAGTAAATCCTGCTTAAAGTGGAACAAACTTACATCTTCAGCTGTTAGAATTAAAGATTCTTGTGCATTCACTGAAGACTTTTCCTGAAGTCCCTGCTTCCTTTGAGCAAAGACTCAAAGAGCAAACTCTAAATAGCATGGCTCACTAGTTAAACATTGATACAATTCAGCCTCAGATAAATCTACCTACATTGTTCACTAAGTGGTGTGCTGTAGAATAGTGGTGCAGAACAGCATCTTCTGCCACAAAGGCAGAAGGCTGCTCCCCAAGGAGGATTTTTGCCTTTACTACAACTGCTTTCACCAAGATAATCAGCTAAAAGAGGCCATGAGACAACCCTGATTATGTCTCAGTCATTGACAGCCATAACAGCTTGTATATACTATTAAGCAGTTTGTCACACATCACAGTATGCACTGAAAATATTGTGATAGATGCAGCTACTACTGTATATGGAGCTGTCAGAAAATGGGAGATGCAGGGATTGTGCCTTCACAAATACAGAAGTTCCCAAGGCTGTTTCATCTAGCATGTTTCTTTTTAGTCGAGAAGCAGAGTAATTCTTATGAAATTGTTCAGTATTCTTCTCCCAATGGATATTTTCACCTTGCTTTTCCCCTGCGTTAAGAAGGAAAGAGTAATCCAGCTCATTAATTCACCCCACGTGTTTGTAGGAGCAAAAGGTCATTTACACATATGCGGTCTTCATGAAGTCAGATTTTCAGTAGTGAATAAATTGTGAAGGCAGAACCACATAAAAGAAAACTTGTTGAGTGGTGCTTTGTTGCACAAGAAGAGCACTGAGCTGTTGACTACAAGAAATGACCTGGATTCCGAACAGTTCTCAGTGGCAGAGCTGTAGGATTTTACATGGGATTACATGTAGGATTTTTACATCCCCCTAGGATGGGCCTCAGGGGCTAACATCATCTATCCCCACCCTTAAGATAGGACCAAGTATGTATATATTGCTTCTGATGGGTATTTTTTTAACCTACAGAAATGGAAACTCTCCTGTCTCCTTAGGCTTTCTATTCTACTCCTTTGCTGTCATTGTCATTAGAACACTTTTTAGCAAATCCAGCTTGTATTTTTCTTACTGCTACTAAGACTACTTACTTCTTATATCCATCACAGAAATAGACAGAATAATTTCTTTCTGTTTGCAGCAGTCCTTGAGATATAGTTAGACTACTCCTCTGACTTCTTGTCCTTAGGCTAAACAACCTTGTTTCTCTCATTTCTTCTTGCCGGCTTGGTTCTCTTGACCTGTGATAGTTTTGTTACACCTTTCTAGACTCTTTCCATTTGATCTGTGCTATTCTTGAAGAATGTCTATGGAAACCGGATGCCTTACTGTTAAAGCATTTCCCAATAGAAAATAAAGAAGGTAAAGATCAGCTGTTCAAAGCCAGGGAGCAGCAAGAGTGACTGCTCCCCAATGTAAGGGAAGGCAGGAGCTGGGCCATGGCCTCAGTGACATGAAGGAGGAGCAGAGGAGGTCAGGCAACACTAATAAGGGTCAGACAACAGCCTAAGCTGCCAAAAACACCACAGTGATGAGATAGGTCTGAGGCCAAGACAGAAGTTAAGTCTGGAGATTGGGATCAGCAAGGGACATGGCAAGGTACAGGCATGTCTGGAACAGAGCTCAGGCAAAGACCAAGGAAGAAGGCCTTATCCTGAATGCAGCCCCTGAGATAAAGAGAGTCAAGCCCCTTTGAAGGCTCAGTCTGTCACAGCTCTGATTCAGGAACACACAGGTGCCCTAGAGCAGAGAGATGGCCTTGAGGACAGTCAGTTAAATTCTTAGGAGGACAGGTTACTGTTCTCTGACTGCCTAAGCTTCTCCAGTGCAAACCAGTTCTCCCTAGCAGGCATCACATGTAATGTTAGTAAGAATTGTCTGTACTGCCTTATGTAGTTTGGCGCTTATTCTTAAGTATATACTTATAGGTATGTATATACTTATATATTCTTACGTGTATAGCCCGTAAGTGTATACTGCGGTTCCTTTGGAGTCTCAGCAGATGCTTTCCTTTTAGTAGTGTGTCATTAACAGCTGCTCTCTGAGCCATCCCTATGGTACAGTGAGTGATTTGGAGCTGTTGTGAGGGGCTGTGACAAAAGCCTCACTAATGTCAAATTGCGATCTGTCTACTGTTTCTGCTTTTTCTCTTATTTTTTTGTTGTTGTTGTTCTTGCTGAGGGTGTTGGTTATCGTCAGAATAGGTTGATAGATGCCTTATTCATGCAGAAATAGAATCCTTCATTCCAAGGACTGATTTTTAGAGAGCAGTGTCAGAGAAAGAAGTGTTCTTATTTAGCCTTAGAATATGAAAAAAATATTGGACTTAAACTGAAAAATTTTAATTCCATTTCTCAAAGGCAGTGATTATATATAAGCCTCCATGCAATCAGTCATGAGCACATCTCCTGTTCGCAGCTTTCCTCCAGAACAAAATACCCATACATAACTAATATGACATGGAAAGACGTTAAACAAGAGTCAGACTTTGGAGATTATTATTTAGAAAATAAAAATCCATTTAGCCAAACAGATGGATGTTCCTGTTGGACTAGTCAAGTGAATAGGATTTTGTATCTGACACTTTCACATATCTGCAATTTTGAAGTTTGTGAGCATCAGCCTTGGAAAGGTATACGCCTTGACAATGCTTCTTCATATTTTTCTTCTAGGTATACCTGCCTCTCCTAAACTGCCATGCCCTGCTAAATGCTTACCACAAAGAAGGATGTGTGCATTTAACCCAACAGTTAATCTTTCCAATTTAGCAAAAGGTAGATCAGTCCTTATAGCACAGTCTCCAGGTCTCAAGATATTTTCTCATTCCTTCTCTGTGATTCCTCATTTACTTTACTTTGTGAGTACTTGTTCCTACACTGCACTCCATGCTGTGTTCTCAAGCAGCAAATTCATTTATATGATGCCAAATGTATGTAGCATAAAAATAGTTGACGATCTTCAACTGCTAAACCAACTCAAGCCTTTATCAGCATGTTAATGCCTTTGTACCTGAGTTTGGAAGGAGTATCAATATCCCTGTCTACTCTCTTGCATCATGAAGACATTCTCAAACTTTCTACAAATATCTCATTCTTTAAATCAGAGGAAAATTGTTTGTGTTAAAATTTTCCTACATAAACTGCCTTTGCAAAAACTCTCCAGTGATTCACTGGTATGCTCTGAACTGCAATTATCCAGCTACTCCAAGACGTAATTGATAGTGACTGGTTCCCAAAAACATTGATGTTGAATCATACTCATTGATTGGTGCCAGGACTATCAATTGACAGCCTCTTAACCAAATAATTTTGTCCTGTCAGATTTTGTGTCTGAAACTTAACAAAGACACTGAAAAATAGTATAGCGTTCAGAGATAGGTTACAAGAATGAATCACAATCTGGAAAAGATGACATGTAGTGAGATACTAAAAAGACACTATGAGGCAATATAATCACCCGCTGTAAATATCTGTGCTGGAACGTAATATAGTGCTGGTACATAATATACTACTCTTTAATCTAACAGAAAAGAGATACCAAGAAACAAAGACTTGCTGTAGCTAACATGATTCAAATGGATATGATTAGAAAGGTACAGTACAATTAACAATAAAGCCATTTGCCAAAGGATATAGTATATTATCAGATATTAGAGACATTTTCTAGTTTTTAACTTGAGCTCCCAGGCTCTTCATTGGACCTGTGAAGTTCTATTTCCTGAGCAATAAAGGACATCATATTTGGTGTCTTATTCCACAGTCCTATTTTAATCCATTGGTCTTTATTTATTTATTTATTTATTTATTTATTTATTTATTTTCTGGCTCTAGTCAATTAGTGCAAATGTAAGCAGGGAAATAACTACATTTTTTAGTATGAACTAGTAACAGTTCTGGATGTCTATTCTTGCAGATACTATCTTTCTATCAGTGTCCATTTTACTCCAAGAATTATATTTAATAGGGAAGATAATTTATAACAAGAGCTACTCCTGCAGTGAAACTAGCTTGTTGTAAATGCTCACTGGAGTCAGAAAATAATTGTGAAAATCAGAAGAAGATGAACATTTTAAACTTCTTCTAAGTCATTAGCAGAAGATAGTCAGGTGGTATGTGGCTGCCAGTAGAAACACGCATGTCTATTTAACTCATTGCACTGAAGCTAACAGTAATATAAAATTGGAATAACTTGTGTCTTTATTTATTTATTTATTTATTATACCTAGGGAAAATGCATAGGGATATATGTGGCAAGATTTTGGTAATGGGGAACTGCACAGGTGGCCTTTCTGAGCAGTCCAGGTGCTGCTCCCATGTCAGACACAGCAACTTGTAGCGGGTGTTTCTACAAAACACCCACTGGCCAGAGCCACGCCCATCAATGACAACGGTTACAACTCCGTGATAACAAATTTAAGAAAGGGTAAAAAACACTGCACCATCTGTAAGAGAGAGGAGTGAGAAAATGTGAGAGAAGCAGCCTTGCAGCTCCCAAGGTCAGTGCAGCAGGAGGGCAGGAGGCACTCCAGGCAGTTCCCCTGCAGCCTGTGGAGAGGCCCCTGGTGGAGCAGGCTGTCCCCCTGCAGCCCATGGGTCCCACATGGAGCAGATCTCCACGCTGCAGCCCCCCCATGGGTGGAGAAGCCCCCGGTGGAGCAGGTGGATGTGGCCTGGAGGAGGCTGCGGCCCATGGAGAGCCCCCGCAGGAGCAGGCCCCGGGCCGGAGCTGCAGCCCGTGGAGAGGAGCCCACGTAGGAGCAAGGATCTGGGGGGAGCACCCATGGGGGACCCGTGCTGGGGCAGTTTGCTCCTGTGGGATGGATGGACCCCATGGTACAGAGCCGTGTGGGAGCAGTTCTTGAGGAGCTGCTACCTGTGGGCAGCCCCCGCAGGCTCAGTTTGGGAAGGCACCTGCGTGGAGCCAGAGTGGCAACTGACCACAACCCAAATTTCCCATTCCCCTGCACTGCTCAGGGGAAAGATTTAGAAGAGTTGGAAATGAAGGAATGAATTTGAGCCAGGGAAGAAGGAGGAGTAGGGGGAAGGTAGTTTTAGTTTTGTTTTGGTTTCTCATCAGCCAGCTCTGTTTCAGCTGGCAATAAACGACATTAATCTCCCCTAAATCTTTTTTGCTTTTGATGGTAATTGATGAGTGATCTCCCTATCTTTATCTCAACCCATGAGCTTTTTCATCCTATTTTCTCCCCTTTTTCTGTTGAGGAGGGGAAGTGAGAGAATAGCTGGTTTAATGTCTGGCAGTCAGCCAAAATTAACTTACCATGCTTAGCTACAAATTTCAGTTTCTACATATGAATGTCTTTTATTGTAGGGCATTGCAACATATATAATTTCCACAGGTGTAGTCAAAATAATTGCAATTACCAATTCTCTCCATGCCTTTGCATATTCCTGTAAGTTCAGTGTGTGTTAAGCCAAATCACAGCAGAGAAACCTTTAGAAAAAGCTCAGTAGGATCAATTTGTCTTTGTGGTATATATCTAAATTTTAGCCAACTTCCCAGTTCCCTCACATTGGGCTCAATGGCTGCTGTGTTTAATTAGGGACATTAATACATTTCTCAGTGTGAATTGCCCTTATGACTTTCACCTTAGACACTAATAAGTTGAGTTTGATAGCAGGAAAAAGAAAAACCCCAAACATTAACATCATTAAGGTTAATAACCCAGTAGTTTGCCAAAGAAGCTCCACACCTTAATTTGAATTGATTATCTAAATAGTTTCATTAAAGGATGCTAGCTGAATCAAGCCCATTGTTTCACAGTGACCCAGAGCAATGACTTCGCTGTTCTATTTACAAAGCTAAAATGCCTCTACACTTTGAAACTGGCCCGTGACTCCTATCACTTTGTTAAGTAATATATATTAGGGAAATGGGAAGCATTATGTTTACTCCAAAAAACAAATAGAGAGAAATTATAAATGTTCAAAATACTTAAAATGAGATAGCTAATGAGAGAAAGAATCCAAGGATATCAATGAATCTTCACAATGAAGAAGAACAGAACTGCAAGTTAGCTTATTCATTCAAATGAATTCAATGTAGACATAAGTATATCCTCCTCTTACTGCAAAATTCTTGTAACCCTGGATTCAGTGTAGAATTCATTCTGCAGTGGCATGGGAAAGCAGAGAAATATGTAAGGATTTTTGAATTGTTGAGATATTTTTACAGAAAAGTTAAAATAAATATTACAAATTCTTTTATGTATATATGTATATACACATACATACTTTATTTTTCAGTGAAATGCATGCAGACATCTCCCACACACTGTTTGGTAATGTCTGTCACATGCGGAGGTTAAAACTGACATCAGAGCAGAGTGCCTGCTCTATTCTCAATGTATGGCCCAGGATATCGTGAACCCAGGATAAAGTGGTGGGGAAGGGGGTCACCAGAAATCCCATATGGAGAGGTGGGGCTTATGGTGTTAGAGGCTTTGTGGTGGTGATATCTGGTCCATCAGCATTTGTATGCTCCTGGATTAGTGCCTGTGTACTCTGACACATCAGGACTAATTACCTGCCTGTATGGATAAAATAGAAGGTAGACTTACACAAGGAAGAAGTCAGGTGGTGAGACATGGATTTAGGGGAGGAAGGAGAAGGTAAAAGGAGATTACACAAAAGAGTTACACAAGTTGAGCATCAGGGCCACAGCAATCGGTAAACTCCTCTTTGCGTGATTAAACCACTCCCTTTTCTGAGTTTGTTTGTTTATTTATTTATTTATTTGGTGAAAGCTGTGCATATTCCCTGCAAGGGAAGAGATTAGTAAGAGGGAGGTATACAGCGAAGGGAAGACAGTGATGGAGCATGAGACAGACTGATCCCTAACACCTCATGGATGGTGCTGGAGATGATGCAAGGAAGCAAACTTCTGTTTTCTCCTTACAGTGGCTTGTCCTTTCCTCAGAAACTCATTCCCAGGTGCCTCATATGGATTCCAAATACTGACTTAAGCCTCAAGGTCTATGACAGTGCAAAGCCACATGTTAAAATTCAATGGCTGGTGAGGGAAGACCATTGTCAGAGAAACACTAAGGTTTAAATTTACAGATTCTGAAATAAAAAGTAATATAGCCTCCTTAAAGCCACCTTTTTTCAAAATGTGTCTTAATTATGCTTAATTCACTGGATTTTATGACAGATCCCTCCGACAATCCTTGAAACCTGCAACATCATTCTGTTTGCAGAAATGACACCTGCTGGGAGGACATGTGAAAACCAAAGGCATTTAATGAAGGATCTCCCACAACCCCAGAACAACAGAATTTTTGTCTGCTTTAGATCACATTACACAATCTTCTTTATCTTGTTTCCATTTGCATAAGGGATACAACAGTCTGAAAACTGACCTACTTTCCCTGCCATATTTGCTTTGCTTTTAATTATAGCAATTATATTGCCCTGATCACTGGCATAGTCCCCAGAAAGTTGACTTTTTTCTTAATGTTATTGTTATATAGATTACACAGATTCTTTGCCAGCATGCTGCCCCCTAATTATCCAGCTGGAGATGTTGCCTGTGCCACAGACAAGTAGGAGAGCTTTGTGTGGAGGTCTTTGAAGATTTCTCAGGAGGCTGCTATGCAGCAATTGTTATGCATAGACTCCTTCAAGGGACAGGTAGAGCTGTATGTTGCTCCTAATCATCCGCTTCTTTCTTATATTGTTCTTTTCTCCTTTTCAGTGCAGCCGTTTTAATGAAGGGTAGTGTATAATACAGACAAAACAGCCTGAAAACCATCAAATGCTTGGCATGTCTCAGCTGATGTGCCACAGAATTTTTATTTTTTTACTGTAATAGATAGATGTGTTAAGAACTTTTTTTTTTTTTCATTATAATGTTGTTTTGTCTTCTATTAACTAGCTTGTTAAATAATTTCTGACTTTATTATCACATTTAACCTAAGAAATAACATAGAATAATTATATTATTATTCAGCAACAGAAAAAAGTGTATGTGGTTGAAAAGATTAGGAAGGTAAACCATGTGGTAGAGCATGGTATGTAATATCAGAGAAGAAAGGCATAGTGTTCTTCTGTGTCACAAATTGACTCAATATTTCCCGTTTTCACATTAATGAATGTTTGGGCTTAGAAAAGCAGATAGTAGAAAACATTACTTCTGCTAAATTTTTTTCCTGAAGAAGGAAAATATTATTGCATCACATAACACAAGTAAATCATGGGGGAGATTGCATGGTTTGATTGATGGCAAACTGTTTTAAGAACTTCCCTCTGGTACAAAATGCTGCTGTTACTATATCAGAACCCTTCCTCCTTCCCTGGTCTTAGTCCACAACTCAGCTCTGTCCTGATTCCTTATTAGAGCATCTAATTCCAGAAATGAACCAGGGGGTGTTTGCTGAGTGCTAGATAAGAACTATATCATGTCTTGGTGTGGAAAACCATAGAGATGCTGGCAAGCCCAGACAGGGAGGGCACAGCTAGATACTTGCAAGAGACGTTGTCTTATTGTCCTTGTTTAAAGGATACTGTGGAAGAGACAGCCCCAGGTTGTCTCCCTCTGCCCATCTACTTCCAAACTACCATAGCAATTTTTGCACCTCCAAATACCCACCTGCCCTCATACCAGGTCCCAGGACATAAACCGTTCTCCCTGCTAGTGAGGACCAGTGCTCCCTGCTAGAAAAATATCATCTTGGAGGGCTGAAACACAGCCAATGTCATTTCATAGCTAAACATGAAACAAACTGCATGCAAAAAGTAGAAAAAAAAAGTTACTGTGGTTGATGGCTAAAAGTATGCCTCACACAGCAAAGGACTGACCCAGGGGATTGTGTTTTACGGGGTGGACCTGGCTGCTCTTTCCTGGAGGGGATTTCAAGGCACTCTGCTCTGAATTGCTTCACGCCACTTTGCCAGGCACTGAAGATCATTTCTGAGAGCCAACAAATTTTGTAGTGTAGATGCAGCCATCAAGGAGTTCCAGCTGTATCCTTTCCCTCGTGCCAGCTTTAGGTCTTACACAAGATGAGCAGGCCCCACTTGCATAATGCTATTCTTATTCTGGGCAGCCCCTGGGACAGATCTCAGGTGTACCAAAATACCATGCCTCTGGACAGCAGGAGGCCTAAAAATGCCAGGTCATATCATGCTTGATGCCTCCTGACAAGACCTTTTAGGTGCCTCCTTAAGGGATGTCCATGGCCTGCCTATCCCCATGCTTACTGATGTAGAGACTTAAACAGGCAGATGAAAGGGGCATTTCTGGTTAATATGAGTGTCCCACCAAACCACCTGGTCTTTGACTTGACAGACAAAACTTCTGCCTGTTCTCCCTTCCTCTCATTTTAATTTGCTTTTATTTCCATAAACGCATGCATATTTCTCTACTTGTACATGTCATGAGACATGCTACCCCTCATTGTTGGACTGGCACAGCCAGTCCCTTGGTTTTTTAGAAGTGATGTTATATAATAAACATTCAAACCCTATGAACATGACAAGAGGCTACTGACAGTTATAATTATATTCCACAATGCATGAAGTTCTCATTGTGTTATGTTCATGATTTTTTTTTCCTTTCCAGCTGGAAAGGCAGTTTCTTTGGTTGATTTCATCCATTTAAAAACTGAGGAGGTGAATTCCTCTGGGGTGCTGTGAAAGGTTCACCATCTATGCATACATAAATCAGCCATGGAGATTAACAAGGAGTTGAGAGTATATGGCTTTCTGTAAATAAAGCAGAGGAAATACCTATTTAAAATAGTGCTTTTCTTCACAAGGTTCTTAGGTAGTGTCACAACACACATGTACAAATTTGGGATAAAGTCTGTTTCTATTATACAGCTCTCTTGCCAGAAAGGAAAACAGAGCTATTACAGATTCAGAACCCACAGTTACATATTAAAAATCCTGTGAAGATAATTGACATAGCAGAGGATTTTCCTGGTGTTAAATGTTAAAATATGTCATAATAAAGTGTCTACCTATACACAAAAATTTGTTTTTATTTAACAAGTTTCTATGTGCGGATCATCTTTTGATTTAATGGTAATTTACCTTTCCCTACTTAAGCTGTTTATGAGCAGTTTAAGAATCACTGAAAGAAATAACTCCCAAAATGCTGCAAAAGTTTTATTTCAGTCTCATTAATACAGTCTAAATTTAGCCCATTTTGAAATATCATAGTGCTCACTTTGGTCGAGCCTTATGTGTTTAAGTGAGAAAGGCCAGCGTCTGATTTATTTATGGATATGATTACATTTGCTACTAAAGTAAAGTTATTTAAGTCAAGTACTTGTAGCCAAACATACTTGACAACATCATTTAAGATGGGGATATTTTGAAGAGAGACAAAAAGTAGTCGTGCTCTCAGTCTGGACTCTTTCATTCCAGGAGTACTCCTTTGCTGCAGATATTGTTATTTTTGCCTCTTAATGTGGGGCTTCACCACTGCTGGAGTCCCTGCTTTTTGACCGCTTTAGCCCTGTGGGCTCACCTGCGTTTAACTGATCCAGGTACTCATCACTAGAAAACCAAGCAACTTTCTTCAAAACAATACATTATTTATTCAGAGGCAGAAGAAAGGTGTTCAACACTGTTGCTTTTGTAGTTCTTTTTAATTCAGGGAGCTCTGCTCAGCTGAAACCCAAATTCACCAACCCCAGTAAGGAAAACATAGGAAACTCCTAGAGCCTTACGTCAATGTCTCTCCAGCAGTGATGTCTTTCAAAGCTGCTGCCTACACACATCTTTATTTATTTTGTTTTATTTTATTTTATTTTAGTTTAGTTTAGGTTAGGTTAGGTTAGGTTAGGTTAGGTTAGGTTAGGTTAGGTTAGTTTTAGTTTAATTATAGTTTTTCTAGACAAGAAGATCTGATAGATAAGTGACCCTCTGACTCTAGGCATTGGCTTAGAGAGAGAATAAAATACTGTTAACCTTGACTGGGCTAGCTGACCGGATCCCATTTAATATCTACTTTGTAAACAGTAATAACTGTCTCTCAGTTAGCACAGGAGTTCTGGCAGAAGTCGGGGCAGGGTGAGGAGAAGAGAAAGGGACGAGAAGAACAACATTGGGGTGTTCTAGCTTAGCATATAAACATAAAGAACAGATCTTGACTGACAAAAAAAGCAAGAAAATAGTGTAGATTCTTAAGTGGCTTTCAAAGGGAAAACAGTATATCCTGAAAATGTTTAAAGAGAGACAGCCTTAAAAATTGCTCTCCATATGCCTGTCTAAATTTTGACGAGAACAGCCCAAGACAATTCAAAGAGGTTCAAAACATCTCTTTCTTCCTTGTATTTTCTGAACTTTTAATGGATTCTCCAAAAAAAAAAAAAAAAAAAAAAAAAAAAAAAAGAAATGAAATCATGGAAGAGGAGACAAGGAAGGTTCTTTTCCAAATTTACTTAAACTACATGTTCTAGTCCACATATTCACATATTTCTCAGCTCTTGCCTGGTTTGAGACTGTGCTGAAACAAATGTTCTGTAAGTTGTTTTAAACCCATAAGCTCTGTTTAACCCTTTGTTGAAAACCATCCTCAAGTATGCTTTCCAGCCTGTATTAGAGATGAACCTTCTCTGAAGATTTCTATTTCCATGAGCTGTAAGTTACTTTTGGCATTTAATGATCCTGCTATTTTTGCTGCAAGGGGGAGATGGAGAAATGAGGGTTAAAGAGGTTTATTAGGGACAACAATAATTTGAACCAAATCTCTCAAGTACCAGCAGCTTTTAAGAGAGCAAAGCATATATCCAAACAGGATGTTTCTGAGATGCCTCCCTATTGTGTCATTTGGCCCATTTGTATCATTTTTTACATCCGCTAGGTGCTGGCAGAAGAGTGCTGAGTGGAATCCTATTCCTACCAGCCCACTTTTCCTAAAGTGTTTGCAGACAGTTTGAAGCAATACAGATAATAAGTAACTAAAAAAACTATAATGATATGGGTTGCTGTAAAATTCTTTATTACATGTTAGAGATAGTTGCATTAGTCATTGCTGACATTTCTTAGGCAGTAGTAAGAAAACTTTTACAGACCTTCACATCTCTGTGTAATGTGTGTCCTTAAAGGTTTTAAAATAGGTGTTATAATCCAGTAAAGCCACATTTTCTTCATTCTTTTTCTTGTTCATTTCTTAAATACTTTGGAGCCCTTACTGATACCAGGCAAGGGATGGCTACCACTATAGCATGAAGTTGCTTATGACAATGATGAATGCAATGGCCATTTTCTGGGAATTAAAGCTGTTTCTTATGCTTTTAATGGGAACATACAATGTAAAGTAAGTAAATCTTGACAAAAATAAGAGCTTCTCTCTTTCTGGACAAAATTAGAAATAAGTCATGTAAAGTACCTTTTTATGTGGGGCTTTCTTCTCCCCATTCAGATTAATGATATCAAATTATTGAGATTGGTTAACTTTTACATTCTTCATCCCTCCCCATCACCTCCCATAGTAAATAAGGTGACAACACAAACATTCAGGGAAAATGTTAACAAATTTAAAGCTTTGCAATGCAGATACTGCAGAAGGAGGAGACTTTCTAGCAGAGTGATAAATATTAAGATTAGATTAGAAAGGCAGACTGATAGCCTTTCAGTTCACACCTCCTGCAGCCCACAACACTTTATCCAATTTACTCTCATCACCAACTCTCTTTATAAATGAAGAAGCCACATGCCTCAATATTTATAGGTCAAAGCTGTAGGTCAATTTAGTGACATTATGAATACTATAAATCAAGTCATACCATGAACTATGAAGGATACCAATTGTATAACAGTAAAAACAGATATAATTTATAGCCAGGTATTGAAAAAAACTTGTAATTTTTTTGCCTCACCTAAAATTAATGTATCCAGAGAACAGGAGGAGTACTGCTGGCATCCTCAGATGAAGCACAGCTTTCTGTGGGCCAACAGGAGCTATGAGATGAACAGTTTAAGTGATTCATTCTGATTTTTTCTTTCTTTTATTATTTTTTTTTCCCTGTTTATCTGGTATACCTGTTATGGAAACAAATGGTGGAATCCTATTCAGTTTTTCTAGAGGACTTAGAAGGAAAACACAACCAAAAGACCAGAAGCAACAAGCACTTATGTGATGTGGTGTAGTGTTTTTGGAACAGTTTCTCACAAGTTCCTTAGCAGATGACTAAAATCTACTGTTTTAGGGCATTCAGGTTTGCTCTAGCTCTTTGCAGGTTCACCCAGCAGCTATGGCAAAAGAAATAGTTTAATGTTGATCTTCCTCTGCCTCTGAACTGCGTGTACCCACCCACTCTGAGCTACAGAATCACTGGTAGGAGAATGAACTACTTGATTTGAAGGAAAGCTTAACAACCCTAAATGGCCTTAAAGATGCCTCCCTTCCTAGGTATGAATTTATGGAAAAAACAAGGGCAGCCGACTCTGAAGCTCCTCCTGAAAACCCCATTTCAAACCTCCTTTGGAAGAAACATCTCCCTGCAACAACAGAGACAGTGCCTGAAGGAGGAAGAATAGCATTTGCTGTAAACTTCTCACTTGCAACAACCTTTGTCAAGTTGACACAAACATGTGAAAGGCATACACCTGGCCTAGGTATTTTTGTATGAGGTAAAACACTAAAGGAATCATCTTGATTATACTAAGTACTGCCTGGATTTCTGAGCCACTTATGTTGCTAGAGGTCCTTTGAATTCAGTATTGGTCTTAACCATGATTTCATGTTTGGCTTCCTGTGTCAGCAGTCCCTGTTGGTAGCAAGTATGAAATGTTAGCAGAACTAACATAGATACTAAGAACTAAGATACTTCAATCTGGACATAGCATCAGCCACAAACCAACCCATCACTGCATGAACCTTCATAGATGGCCATGTAGTAGCATACCTGTGTCTTGCTGACAACTGTTTAAAAGTGAGTATCGTGGGAATCTTATCATTGTTTTTGCAGCAGCTGTATTGCATGTTTTTAGAACTGAGCCTGGTTCTATTTTTTTCTATTCCCTTTATAAAATCAGATTTAATTGTCATGATCAAGGTAGTGCTTATATCACCCTAAAGAGTGATAATTGTAGTTAGAAACCTACCATATCTGAAAAGAATAAAAATGGAAAAATTGCTTCTATGCTATTTGTCCGAAGGCCAATTCACTTCAGTGGGTTTGGACAGTAGATTTTGGAATACTAACTGCTGCTGGCCATGCTTTGTTTCAGAATGTAGTGAGGTCTGGAAATATTTAATGTCAGATTTGTTTATTGAATGGCAAAATCAAGCTGAAGGATGTCATCCTAATTGGTCACAGTGGAATCATGAGACATTGTGGTTTTCAAAGGAAACTCGAAGTTGATCAAGTTTAGGTAAATGTATGCAAGCAGAGTATGTTCTGTCTTTGTTTAAATAAGCAATGCATAAAGCATTAAATATGAGGTACTGAATAGCATTTAAGAAATAGACACTTCTGTTTCCAAAGTGGATCATGAATTTTTTAACTAATTACGTGTTAGTTATGGAAGGGACACTTGAATTAGAATTCATGCCTGGCTAAAACTGAAATTTGTTTATGTTCATGAAATACATCATTAGAATAAAAACAGCTGTATGGTTATAGAGAACTTAGGGTACTCAGCTTTCATGTTTGGAAGATCCTTGAACTTTTTTGCAGGCCACATCAACAATGAACCAAAAATATATCTGAGGCTGTTGAAAAGCTTCATTCTTTATTCTTTTTTATATTCCTGCATTCCTCAGGTACAGAGAAGTATTTTGAATACATTGGGATTTGAGTAGCTATGTAACTGAATGCATGCTCAAAGACTGAAACAAAGGGGAAAATAAAATACTTAGGGTGATACAAGAATAAACTCAAGAGCATCAAGCAAAACAATAGGAAAAGCAAAAATAAATAAATAAATAAAAAAAAATAAAAATAAAAATAAAAATAAAAATAAAAATAAAAATAAAAATAAAAATAAAAATAAAAATAAAAATAAAAATAAAAATAAAAATCTAGCTGTAAGTTCTTGTAAACCACAAAGTTTTCTCCCAGGTGAACCTGGGAAAAGAACATGTTGCTGAACCTTCCAATGCTAGGCTGGACCTGTGTAAGTTGATGCCATAATGTCTCAAAGGTAGCTGAATAAATGGTCATGATACTTCTGTTTTACGCACACTGTTAATTCACAAAGAAGGAACCGTCTGACTATTAAACCTCTGAAATCAGAACTGTAAGATATTTATGGTAGGAATTTCAATATAGTAAGTGCCCATTAAGAGAAGTTGATGTTATGATTGCCAGTGTTGATTACTTCCATATGTGACCTGTGCATTGGGAAGGAATGGGCACTGTCTGAGTTAGCAGATGACACCACATTAAGGGGAGAGTTTGATGTGCTGGTGGGTAGAGTTGCCATTCACAGGAATTGCAACAGGGTGGAATAATGGGCTGAAAGAAGCTATGAAATTCAATAAATTAAAATGCAAAATCTTGCACCTGGGACAGGAACACTCCTCGCAACACTGCAGCCATGTAGTGAGGGACTAAGGAACTGCTCTACCTAAAGAGACCCAGAGGATCCTGGTGCACAGCAAGCTGAACATAGGTCAGCATTATGATGACTGCATACTGGGCTGTATGAACAAGCATATAGCCAACAAGTCAAGGCAAGTCTTGCTCTCTTCTTCTTGGCAATCGTGAACGTGTCTGGGACACTGTGTCCAGTTTTGGCTTTTCTGTACAGGAAGGACATCAGTAAGCAGAGGAGGGTGTAGAGGGCTGCTGTGACAGCTCAGGTGCTTGAGCACATGATGAAGGGAGGGGAGACCAAGTCACCTGGACTTGTCCAGCCTTGAAAGGAGAAAACAGAGAGGTCTAACTGCTTTTCTTTAGTATGTAGAGGGGGTGTATAGGAAGAGAGAGACGGGCATTTTCCAGAGGTACAAGGACAAGGTGCAAAGGCAAGAGGCAGTGGTCACAAGCTGTGGTAAGGGAAACTTCAGTCAGATATAGGTGAAAAAATTCTTCCCATGAATGTGGTTCAGTGCTGCACAAGGTTGTCTCAAGATGTTGTGGAACAGGATGGAGATGTGCAGCACCTGAGGTGAGAGGAAGGTTTTGATCCACCTCACCTAACTTTGAAGTCAGCATGGTGTGGAACAAGGGATTGGATGAGGTGGCCTCCAGAACTCCATTCCAACAGAAATCACTCTGATTCTAACAAAATCGAAATGACAAGTAACATCATTACTAGACAAAATGAGGACCCTCCAATATCCAGAAACTAACAGAAGTTTCTGCAAAAACAGTGAAGTACTTAAAAAGACAATGAGGAGAAATTATAAATGTGTACCAAATAATGATAGCCTGAGGAAAATGGATTTTTCTCCTCTTCATCTCATAACAAAAGCAAGGACATTCAATGGAACAAGAGGTGGTAAGCTCAAAACTAATAAAAGCAGAGTTTTCTTCATTATGAATTATTAGATAACTGTGGAGTTAGAATTTTAAAAGATTTATACAGGTGTTTGGAGAGTACAGGAAAAAGTACAATAAGTAGAGCTGTTTTAGTTAACAGTACTACAAAAAGAGAAGTTAGAAAGAGGTAAGACTCCACATTTTGGATTTAAAGATGTTCTGACTGTCTGCAACCCACATAAAGTCTATATCAGGGAAACTTGGACCTCATTTGTTTGCTGTTGAGGATTGTCCAACTGTCCCAGACAGGAATTCATATTTTAGGAAATTCAAAGCAATCACTTTCAGAGCAATGGAAAAAATCATGCAAGGTTTGTAAAATAGGATCAAGCTTTTCCTGAAGAAAGAGATGATATCCAAATCTGTGAAGTATATAGACAACTCAAAGCATTAGCATAGACATCAGCAAGGAACAATCAGAGATGTTTTCTCTTCTTACTCGTTAACAGCAATGTTCAGGAAATTTCATTTTTCCATTAAATGTTTATTTAGTATTAAAGACTGAAATCTCTCTTTCTCTTAAGGTGATGCTGAGACCTTAATCCTTTCTTATGAAATATGAGCACAGGTGTTACCAAACTACACCAAAATGTCATGTACTACTGGTAAAAATGTCCAGCAAAGACACTTGAACCTTTTGTCAGCATGTGCTTCACCTTTCCCAAAATAAGCTGAGTACCTTATCCACAGAGAAACACTTCTGCTGACATCACTTGAGCTCTGGGGCCAGGACAGCTTCCAGACCCTAGGATGGGATTTCCTAGCCACAGGCCCCAGTTATTTTAAACTTGAGCTTTCATTAGATGAAGTCTAGGTGTGCAGGGGAAAAAAAAAGATAAGGGTGTGCTCCCACAGGTACGCCATTTTGTAGGATGCCTCAAGACTATCACCAAGGGACCGATCCCTGGAGCACATTTACCTTGGATATAAGGCCAGCCTCTGTGAATCAGTGCTTCCTCCAATATAAAAATAGTGTAATTATTATTCAGTTTATCAGAGAATTTAAAACCAGCGAATTTACACCTGTGTTTCCAACTAAAGATACCATGACAGGAGTTTAAACGAATAAGAAGGTCATTCAGATGACTGATGTACCATTGCATACATAGCTATTTCTTCATTTTCTTGTACAAAGAACTGTATGAAAGAAGTAGCAAAACAGAAACCACTAACAAATAATTAAAACAAAACAAAACAAAACAAAACAAAACATGCATATAAAAGCTGATGGGCACAAGTGCTAGATTCCAGGTATATCTGAACAAGAAGGCAGAGAGTTTTGTTCTGCTTACTTGCCACTACTACAAAAAACAAACTAAAATATGAAGTCAAGTAGGCATTAGCCCCACGGCACTGCTCTTCATAACTGACCTTATGATAGAACACCACAAACATCTTATTGAATTTCATGATGCTTTCAAATATTCCATCATTACCTATTTATTGGCCTCAGTTAAATGAACAGTCCTTGTCTTAGCACACTTCTATTGCAGATTATATAAAAAATGAAATTATAAGGAGCAATGAATACCCAAATTGATATAATAACTATGAGATTTAAAACTCACTAAGATACTGGAGTAAACTGCTTGCAGGATTTTTCATACTTCTCGTTCTTTGAACTGGTGTCTGAAATAGTTGCATTTCAGACAATGAACGTGTGATAGAATTCAAAATACTCAAAGGCTCTCACATTAGTATTTGGACCTTTTGTTCTGATGTTTGGACATACTGCATAGGTTTACTTCACTATCTAGTATCAATTTCCATACTTTAAGAAAGGGAGCACTTCACAAGAAAAAGGCAAGAAGTTTGCATATAAACTTATGAAGTGCTACAAACTTGACTGGAAATTAATTTATGAACTCTCCCATCTCACCTATAAATAATTGTTCTGTAATACTTGAGAGCACAATTTTTAAATTTTCCATGTACTTCACCTAAATAAATACAATTTTTCATAACTAGTATCTAATTCAAGAAGTTCTCTATACATGTTTTTTTTGAAATACCAATTTCAGGGAAACACATGGCATTACTTCAAGCTGAACAAAATTTCTCAGATTTTTCTATTATTTTTTTCCTGGTTCTGGAATCTTTCTGTATGAGAATGAATCTATAATAACTACGTTAGTTCTGCTGAAAGACAGTGCATCAATTAATTTTATAGCAATTTCTTCAGCATTTTGTTTAATAGTCATGCATAATCCTTTCTCTTCTAATTTCCTGTGCCCACCATAACTATAATCTAGCATACATTTGTTTTACTTCTGTCATGTTCTCATTTGTCCTTATCAGTCTTTTTTTGATTCTCATTGACTTATGAGACTTTTGATAAACTTCAAGATGCCAAAGCTTCCCAGTTTTTAGTGAAGATACTCTTATTTTTACAGTTTCTGTCCTTGTGGTGAGCATTCCCTGGAGAGAGATGTTTCGGGCAATTGGAAGGCTCAACATTGGGACATGTAAATGTTTAAATTATGCCTTGCAGATCAATGACAAGAAATAGGACATCTATTTCTGGTAACATTGTAGATTTATAGTTATGAGTCAAGGCTAATGCAAGGTGAACTCCTCCCTTTATGATCACTGCCACAAATGCATTAGCTCATCCGTGAATTTAAAAATCGACCTCCAGACAGTTAGGTGGCAATTTGGCACCTTGCTTTGATTGTATACAATTTAACAAAAGAACATCCAGCACTAATTCAACAGTAATATTGCTTCTGCCTTTCAGGAATGATTTATTCATTTGGATATGATGTCCAAATCACATTTTCTTAAGGAGGGGGGTTTACTTTGTTTGTTTGCAGTTTATTATATTACTTCTCAAGGACATGACAAAAGTAGAATTGTTGCTACTGATTATTAGGTTACAAGCATGCCATGAATGATGGTCCTCTGCACAGAAAATCCAGGTAGTAGGGCTGTTGCTGCACTATGCTTTCTGACACTTCACAACCTACCTCATCAAGAAGCTTCTGTCTAAGCTATAATCTGTATAAAACAGACAGGGTCCTTGAACACCACCACTGCAGACCTCAAGGGATTCACAAGATCTTTGTGCTTCCTTATCCTTGCAACTGTAGCATAAATACCTGAGCAATTCTCAGTGATCACTGGGTAAGGGGCCTCACCTTGCCTGTGCTGAGCTCCTTTTTAGTGCCACAGACACTGTCTTGTGTTGTTGTGGTGCCACTGTTGTTGTTCACCATTAAAGAAGGCTTGAGTTTGTCTAACCCTTTCAGTAAGCATATGCCCTTGCTGCACTTTGGAAGGGTGATTCAACATTTCTGTGCAGCAGATCCCACCCATACTCATACCCTAGAGTAACAGGTTTTCCATTACCCACTGTTGCCTGCAAGGGTGATGTAATGCATGACTATCAATATTATTTATGAAGTTTTTATTGTCAGGGCATAAATGTATTTAGGCAGTTAGGCATTTAGGCAACTTAGGCTTTTTCTTCACATTAGCAATATGCTTATTGTTATTTTTAAATCATGTAGGTTAAGTGTTCAAGTGATTAAGTCTTGGAGACTCCCTACACTACTGACATTTCAGACGAGTTACCTCCATAGCTATTCAACCTCTTGGCTTACTTTTTCTGTCTGGGATTTTCACTGGATTTAGCCAGCTGCTGCGAAATCCTATAAAAATTAATACCTATGTGTTAAACGTGGGCACCAAGTATGAGCTAACATTCATTCTTGTCATGCTTTGCAGCCTTGCATGGATACAAGATGGAGAGCATTTCCAGGATATTCTCCCAAGAAGATGGTTACCTGCTCTACTAAGGAGGCCACGTAGTTGTAGGTCTGAGATGTAAACATCTCTGTAGTTGTGGATCTTGCAGCTACTGAGTGAGTGTTCAGCTCTTCCAGCATCACATATTAGGAGAGATGAAACATCTGGACCTGAAACAACTACCTGTGACAGCAGATGAACTTTATGAGAAAGAAGATCGTCTTGGATTTAGTTTTGTCCCCTCTTTTCAAGGTCAGGCAGGTAAGTAGGCCTATCAGTGAAAAAACAATCAATCAAACAAACAAACAAACAAAAAAACAACAAACTAGTATTGCCATTAGACTTCAGCAAATCATCTGTCAGCACTGGATGATATAAAGTGGTCAAGCAGACATGTTGTCGTTTATCCACAGGCAGTGTTAAGGTTTCCAGAATAATGACAAAAAGTGCTCCAGAGGTCTGCTGGGGCTATCACTGTGACACATGACTTGAAAACCCAAGCTATTCATAAATATGTCAATTAGACATATTTATGCTCATTAAGTAAGTCTTGATCAACCAAAAAAAGTGTTTAACAGACATCAGTGCAATATGTCTGATGTCTCATGTTTTAGTGTCTCAAGAAGCTGGGTGATCCAGCAATTTGATATACACAGTGCAGGCAATCTGAGGCTTTCCTCCCACTGGCCACATGTAGGGTGTCTGTGCCCACTGGCATTTCATCTAAGGTCATTAAGCATTTGATGGGAGGCTAACTGGCAAGACGGTTTGGCTACCCACTTGGCTGGATAACTAAACAAACAGTTGCAGACTGGTGGTGGAAACAGTTTAGCTGGAAGAGTGACAAGATAACACTGCTCACACAGTTTGAATGCCAGCATATTCAAAGATGCCCTCATTATAGGAAAAGAGGAATACCACAAGAATTTTAGTCAGAACAGGCTAATATATCTGATGGTTTTGCAGGGCTGATGGAGGTTATTTGAAAGGAAGCTGCACCCAGGATAACAAGGTAATTTCTGACCTGGAATTATATTGTTTCTGTCTCTTTCTTCAACAGCTGCATACGAATAGAGAAATGTTGGACTATTTTAGCCAAGGATCACTTTTCTTTCAGTGGTGCATTGAGTAGCTCCTTTCCCACCAATGCTGTTTATGTGGCAATATGAAGGACAGCCCAATAAGGATAGTGAGAATGTTTAATTTCTATCAGCTGAATTCAAATCCAATTGGCTGATTTAAATCACTGATAATGGTACCATCAAATGTCACTATACTCAAATTTTCAGAGAAGTGTCATTGTAACATCCTTTGGTTTGGTGCAAGGCTCTTTTCTTCTATTTCTCACTAGATTTCATTCTTTATTAGCCTTGGCAGGAAATCTTTGGATGATTTCCATTCTGAAGATAAGTAGTGTTAGAGAGCCTTCTCTTTCCCCTTTCTGCTCCCTGCCATTTCTCAAGACATGCTCTTGTACTCTGTTGCCTTCCAGTAAGATGGGGAGCTGTGATGCAAAACCTTGCCACAGAAGTCCACTTGTGATACTTTGTCTTTGCCTTACAATTCCACCAGCAAAAGGCCAGTAATAGATCAGCAGTATCAGAAATTCTGCAATTACTATGGAATTAATATCTTGATTATCTCTTTCACAACTCTAAAGCTAAAACAAAACAAAACAAAAACAAAAAACAACAACCAAAAAAAAAAACAACCTACAATATCTCCATCTTTACTTTTGCAGCAGATGTCTCTTCCTTCCCACACATTGTTCAGCTTATATCAGGCAATGCCACTTCTACATGTGTAGCATCAACTGCAAGTATAAGAGTTTTTTCCTTTTCCTGCAATAGTCGTGAATGAATGACAAGGGGGTTAGAGAGGAGAGCAGAAGAGCAATTGAAGTGGAAATTCTTCTTACTCCTGAAGGAAATCTCATTTGAAAGCACATAGTGGCCTTCATTGTAGGAAGTAATTATTAATTATAAGAATATAGCATGAAACAGTTGCACTAATCGCCTGTGTGCTAGGCACAGAAGTGGTATCTCTGTCCTGTCCACCTCCTAAGGTGGGATTTTCTCCTTGCTCCCTTTGATTTCTTTCTTAAACAGGTCTTGAGATCACTGTTCAAAATTACACTGAGCTTCTTTCTAGTCTTTGACCTCCCGGGTAACTGTTACGAATGCCTTTTGGTCTCAAAAGCTCATATCAAAAGTGTGACAGGAGAGAAGACAGTTCATAGAACTCTGTGTCTCAGAGAAAGGGAAAATATGAGGGTGAAATCCCAGATTTGACATTGGACTTGAATTGCAAGTATGTTTTCCTCAGGTTTGTTATTGTTTTTGTGCCCTGAAGCCCAAACTAATGAAAAATTCTCTTCTCTTAAATTTCTTGGAAAGGACCTTGAGCTGATTTCAGGAATAGCACCATATTATGCTCCTGAATAGCCTCATGGCAAGGGTCTACTAAGGATAATTCCACCTCCCAGACATTCACTATGATAATCTAGATTTCCTAGAATACATCTTTTATGTTAAAAGCAAACTGTTAAAGCTGAAAGTGTTTATTCTCTGAAAATGTTCAATTTTGTCTACTTGGTATGGATGTTACATTTCCAGCCTCCATAATCAAGCATTTATTAGAAATGCAATTGAGTTATTTTAACCCAGAAAAGAATTTAGTAGACTACAAAAAGTGCCCTTCTAAAGTGGGGTCAAAGATGATTCTGTCATTCATATTCAGGTAAAACTCACGCTGAAATCAAAGAGTTTTACGAAAGAAATACAGGGCATGCATAGGCTCTGGAAAAATGGCAGCATCACAAGGCTTAAGAAGGTGATCTGCCTGAAAGGGAATTAAGGATAAAGTTTCTTAGTCCCCACCTTATACAAGATACAAGAAGGTTGTCCTGGATAACACTTTTTTCTCCATGGTTTAATTTTTACTGTCAGGTAACCCATAAAATAGCATTTTGTTTTGAAATCATTGGGCTTGTATTTCACTTGGGACTGCACTAATTTAAAAATTGCAGTGGCTGCATTTTTAGATTTGTCCAGCTGCTACCACATCTTATGTCTGAAAAGTCTCTGATACAAAAGACACCCGTGTGTTGTTTTTCATACAAGCACTAGGTAGGTGAAACTTAAATTTCTGTCTTGAGAAAAAATCTGCTAAACAATTATTTTAACCTTATTTATTCAAAGGTCAGTCTTCTTTCATATTCCTCCATCAGTCCACTCTGAACATTATAGCAGTGACTGAAGATCTCAGTGGTCTCCTCAAGTATAATATACAGTTTGAAATTTCACCGCTATTTGTAAGTAGTGTTTATTAAAAAAAAACAAACAAACAAAACAACAAAACAAAAAACAAACAAACAAAAAGAAACCTGCATTGGAGTAACAGTAGAAGTTGAATTTATTTCATGGATCACAAAGTTGTAGTATGGAAAGTATTAGAAAGTATTAGAATTACCTTTTTAATGACTCGTCTTACTGCGCTGCTTGGATCAAGACCTCTTGCATTAGCTGTACAGAGGACAAGAACACAGACCAACAAGACCACTTCCTGTAAAAGGTGGAGAAGTGCTGTGCTGTATTTCATAATTTTAATAGGTAAATTCATCATCCTTACATAGCTTTGTTTTCTTGTCTGCCATCTATAGATATAATACATAGGTGGACAAAACTCTTATCAGGAAGTATATCCAGATATTATTAGCCCTTAATCCCAGCAGACTACACTCCAATAAAATCAAATGTCTTTCTAATCAACTGAAACTAATTAAATAGTAGCTTTTAAAGTCATATTGATTCAGCTTTACAGTTCCCCAATTTTTGTAACAATATAATGCTAAGCTTAACTTTTTATACAGCTACAGAAAAAAAAAAAAAAAAAGCTTCCAAGAGCTATAATTAAATCAAAATAAGAAAATCCAGGTAAGACTTTTGTTCATTTTTAGAAGGCTAGAGGTGCAGGTACTGATGGAGAAGAACCTTTTATTCTGCCTCAAGAAATCTCATACCTAGAATTCCTCCATTATTTGAAAAGAAGGTTTATGGTAAGGTGTAATAAGGTGGAGCCTAAAGTTGACACAAAATTTGGGAAACATTTAAGCCTGTTTCCATTGGAACCAGAATCTGTCTTCACCTCACTTCAGCAGTTGTTTCTTGGGAAGTAACTAGTGAGCATACTTTTTATTATTAGTGAGCAAAATTTCACTTTAGTTCCCTGACATCATAACTAACCCACAAATACCTTTGTCCACAAAACGGGTTTTTTGGTTTGACAGGTCAACACTGCAGAGGACTCATCAGCAGAGAGGTATTTAGAAATGTGTGTTATAACCTTAAAAATGAAGTCAATAAATTGAGACAGATGGGGAAACTTCTGTGCAGAAGACCAGCTACTTGCTAGGTTGTACAGGAAAGTTTTGGTGATGATGGTGCAATAAAACAACAGTTTGCATAGGGTGTCAGTAGAGCAGAAAAAATAACTGGAGAGCTTAATGGATAGATCCTCCCCTCCCTTTAGTAAAATGTTTCTTCACTGTAAATGAAAGTGGCTCTGTGATTCTTTACTCTGATTGGCTTCATAAGTCTGTTTCTGAAGAGGTTATATTCAGAATTAGCAAAGAAAATAAGGGAAACATAAAAGATCAAATCTCTACAAATGTCAGTTGTGTGAATAAAAATAACATAGGTAGATGCATATAATGTATTAAGTAATACATAATCTAATGTATAGTATAAGATATAAATGTCTAATTCATATAGTGTTATATGTTGTATGATGTACAATACATCTTTTATCAAGTATCATACATCCTACATTATATTCCATATATTCTATGTTATCTTGTTATATTTGTATGTGCTGGAAAGAACCCTTCAGCAAGTTTTAGGACCAGAATTAACAAAGAAACAATGTAAACTTCAGCCCAATGTACAAACAAGAGGAAGTGTATTTTTTTGTTGGTTTGTTTTTTGTTTTCCTCTAATGTTTCTTGTAACTGAGAAAAGCTAGGAAAAACTGTTTTTGGTCTCAAAAAAAGTCACAGCAAGGATTAGACACTTAAATTAAAAAATAAAAAATAAATAAAATAATAATAGAAAAAGAAACCCTCGACATTTGTAGCAAAGTAAAATATAGCAAAATCAAGACATAAAGAAATAAAGAAATTGTGATGTTCTGGCTAGGGGTGCTTATAGGGAGGGAATCTCGTGAGCCACACACAACACCTGGGCACTCCATCTGCCACAGGCATCCAAGGTCACCCATGGGAGGTGGCTCCTTCTACAGCTCATAGAGACAAGCTTGTTTCCCTAAAGGTCAGTTAAAGCAAGAGCATAAAATGAGTGATATGAAATTGTCTCCAGGGAAAAAGCCTGTTTCTGCTCTGTGATGAGCTTCCCAGGCACATGCTCCCCACATGCCACAAATGCCAGTTTGTGCCATGGCTCAACACAGGGGAAGAGCTAGATACTTGAACAGGGGATCCACAGAAAATGCAAAGCAGAGAGAGTGTCCATGAGAGAGCTGAGGAGAGGTGGGAAACCTACTTCAGTCCTGCTGGGCTCTGAGAACACACCTAGAGCTCTTTGGGATAGACAATGTCAAACCTCATCTACAGGTAGGTGCTTAGTGCCTTTCCTTATAAAGTACAAGAGCAGTCAGACCTTTCTTTTAAGAGCCCTGAGACTGCTGGAGAACATTAGAATTTCCTTTGTACCTTTTTAAAGATAAGATTTCTTTTTACCGATTCCTTTTTAAATCAACATTTACTGGATATTGGAGATTTTAGTCCAAATTCAGTCCATGCTTGTAGGGAGATGGATGTTTCAGGGAATGCTCCAGTTTCTGCCTATTAGTGTCCTGCAGGATAAAAGGGACTCTTCCTTTTATTTTTTTTTAAGCCCTTCTGATTTATAACTTGTACTTACATGTTCATTAGAGAAAAGCCCAGAACACGAATCCTCCTTCGCACAGGATGGCTTTAGCAATTAGCTTGTAGAAACAGCCACTTGTTCTCACTTGAGCATGATTCATTTTGTAGGGTAGTGGAGCAGCAACAAGGGGCAGGACACACACACACACCTGCATGCACACCGCTTCCCCTAGTCTGTGCATGAGCACAGGGAATAAGGAGCCCTCACCCATGAAAACCCTCAGAAACAGTCTAATGAGGAGGCAGAAGAGACTGCACTGGTCAGCACAGGTATGGCCAGACACATACACTGACCAGCACCTGCCTACCTGCCATCAGCCCTTTTCCCTTAATTTTTTCATGCTCGTTCCTCCCCAGTCCCCTTTGATTCCTCCCTCTCACCACCTCTGTTCCCTCCCTTAAATATCCCATCCAAAATGCTCTTCCCTCACATCCCATACTGAGCCTCTTACCTGTACACGCTCATACTGTCACCCCATGTGTGAAGTGACCTGGGAAAAGTTTCGCCCATTGACTCATCTTGATGGGTCTCACCTAGCCTCACCTAGGTGGTTGCTCCCCAGGTGCAACCATAAGGGGACAAGGCAGGGGGCTTCAGTGGGTCCTGAGGGGTTTTTGCCCTCCCCTTCCCTCCTGCCAACTCCTGGGTCTCCCTGCTCCTTTTCAAGCATGGAGACAAGTGTTTTACCACATAACCTAAAAAAAAACACATAAGTAGAGACAGCAGATGGAAGCAAGCAAGAGGAAGCACACCATGGCAATATCTATTTTGGGAAGTCCTCAAGGAGCTGCATGCCTCATTGTTCTGCTCTCTGACACAGACAAGCAGGGACCTGGGGGCTGAGACCCCTTCCTAGACCAGAGAACACATTGTGCATGCCCGTCATGCACAGATACTTAGTTAGACCCCTAGCAGGCAGTCAGCCTGCTAAGGTTTCCATGGGGATCTGGACTGCTTTGGGATCCTTCTGGGTGTGGGAACTGGTGAAGTTCCACCAGACCCAGGACACCGTGTGGGAACAGGGTGGGCTGTCAGAGGGAGAAAACAATGCTCCAGAAGGCAGTAAAAGCACTAAAAATAAGAATGTTTTTGTTTAACCAAGAAAAAAAGCAACCCCTGGGCATTGTGAAAGCCTGCTATCAGAAAGCAGGCTCTGATAACCTTTCAGTATTGATTAATCAGTTGCTGTATTCATTTGAAACAAAGCCTACGGCTTGTTTAGGAAGTGGCAGTGCTGCAGCTTAGTCGTGTCCAAAATACCATATCGCTATCAAGGCTAATTTAACACTGATGAGATCAATAGGGTTCCTAGGGCTAGTAGTAGATGAGAAACATGGCTCATTACATGCTGCTCTAGTTCTCCATTGGAAAGAGCAAAATCAGGCAGTAGGGTGAGAGGAGAGGGATACAGGGATTGTGGAGCCCTCAAAAACAGACAGGTACTTTTTGATTGCTTCAGTGAGCACCTGAAGTGACAACTCTCTTAAACAGGGTGACCAAAATGGGAGTGGTTCCTTCCTTTCTCCAAATTAGGTGTGCCCCTTAACTGAAGTGTCCTTTTCAGGGTGTTGTTAGTGTTTGCTCGCTTTTTCTTCTCACTCTCTATTTATCTAAGCCTACAAACATACAAATTCTGAGTTTTCTACACAAAGGTCTCAGTGCAATCCCATAACCATTGGTGGTACCAAGGTTTATTTGTAACTGCTTCTAGAAATTGTCCAGTAAATATTGCCTTCTGGTACAAAGCTTTAGAAATAGATGAAACAAACAAGCAAACAAAAACCACAAAACAAAACAAAAACAAACAAACAAACAACCACCTGGACTCTTGAAAGTGAGGTGTGACGATGCTCACAAACAGCAGTGCAATCCAGCTGGCTGGTCAGCATGCCACACATACCTGTGCTGTGCAAGGGGAGAGACAGAGGTGTCAGAAAACATCTAGGCAGCAAGTTTTCTGTAGGAAGCATAAAATTTATGTGACTGGTGGGCATATCCAATATGAAACACAAAGGGAGGTGAAATCCTGGTCCTCTCTGGAAGTTAGCTAGCTATCTTTGCCAGCGTTGCCTGGAAAGCTCAGATGCTTGGAGGCAGTACCTGTATTCTTTTGTTTGAAAAACCAAGCAAGGTAAGGGGAGAGTGGGAGGTAGATTCCCTCTGTTTTTCATGGCTGCAGAAGAAGAGAACCTCTGTTCATATGTTAGTTTAATAATTGAAGTAGCAATCTATATAGCAGATCAGTAGAGACCTCAGCATGAAAGTGAGAGCAAAAAAATCCCTTTTCTCCCAGAAAGACTTCAGCTTTACGTCCCAGCAGAATGGCCCGGCAGAATGCTTTCACAGCAGTGAAAGCATTGCATGGCTGCATGTGCCTTCTTCCTCCAGGCCTGATTTTTTTATTTTTTCTTGTAAGAGGCACCTCTACAGTAAGACAGATTGGGAATGTCTCATCCTCCTGTCTCCAACTCTAATACTATCTATAATAGTCCGTGTAGCCCTTACCCCTTCTTACAATCATTGTTCTCTTTGACAAGACACTACCATCGGTTCTTCCTCTGGAGTGCATTTTACTAATGCAAGCTGCTAGCATAGTACAGCTATTCTGACAGTCAGCTGGGATGGTGTTCATTTTGTAACAATAAAGATAATGATACTAGTGATAATAAAACAATAAATAGGGTTATATAGGAAAGGAACATTGTACAGAGTGACAAAGTCTTTTTCTTGGTTGGATCCCGGTATGGACTATGATGCTGCTCAGATTTGTCAATACAAGAGCATTTCTGGGACAAGTCAAATTAACTGCAAGTGCTCAAAAATGTTTTGGGGCTAAAAGTAGGTTGAATTCTAGTACCTTGTTGGCTAGATGAGCAAAGATGATCAGAAGGATAGCTCAGAACTTCTGTTTTCTGTCAGAGGATGCTGGCACTTTCTGCACAGGTCCAAGGGTATAAGTTGACTACAAAGAGTCAAAGAAGTATTCCCTTCTGGGTTGCAGGTTCATATCCAGCCTGTCATTGCTGTGATGAAGAGGGAACTTCAGATGGCCACTGAGTGATTTATTTGGGAAGTGTTTATTTATACATTCCTATCCGGCACATACATCATCGACACTCATATTTCATGGTGATGGGAAAGACACTGTGTGTAATTATCTCAGCCAGGCAATCATTTCCTCCTTTTAGAGAAAAGATGAAGAGTTTTTAACTCATAAGTATGGCAGGCCCTCCTACCCAGAAGCATTACTTCTTTCTATGGTAAAAAATTATGTAGTTCATATAAGAAACTTTCTGCCTGAGAAAGCTAGCTGAAAAATGCATTGGGATAACAATTTGTTTTCATTGCCAAAAAATAACAATCAATGTAACAATTCCAGGCAATCTAATATGATACTTTTTTACCTTGCTAGAGATGTTCTGTTTTACTTTTATTATTATTATTATTATTATTATTATTTATCCCACTATAGCCCATTTAATCTCTCAGCAATGAGAGATTAAATTAATTAGGAGACTGGCCCAGAGATTGGACTTGGTGATCTCAGGGTCCCTTCCATCAGGTTAAATTTACTATGCTGGGAATGAGCACGGCACCAGGGCTCTGCCTCCCCCATTAACCCTTATCTCCCCTTTTCTCCCAGAAGCTCTGGAGCTGTTCTGAGGGTTGCAGGGGCTCTTCCTATAACCATCTAATCAAAAGCAGTCCCATGGTCTCTGAGCCCCGTGTTAGCACCAGGGAAGTTGCCCTTGGCTGAATTATACCTGTAATGGCGAGCTGCTGTCTGCCTGCACAAGCTCGCAATGGTGCTGTCCCACTAGCTGTCAGCTCATAGGATCCTTCCTTGCACATGACCCCTGGCTTCTTCATTCCCACCAGCCTGTGTTCGTGACTGCTTTTTAAGTCTTTCCTCTTAACAGCAGCTCGCTTTCAGGCCAAAAGCATAAATATAGTTTAGAAGAGCAGAGTCCTGCAGACTCCTGGGTGCTTCTGAACACTGCAGCCATGGTATAATATTCTAAAAGAAAAAAAGAAAAAAAAAGCCCTGCAAAAGTCAACTTCAAATTGAATTCAGGGATGAATGCAGGAGTGTAAGGTCTCATCCTTTCAGAAATTTCCATGGGAGCTAACTTGCAATCAAATAACACAGTCAAAGTTCAAGCCAAAGAAAATGAGCTCAGATAAAAAATGAACAGAGCTCAGCTAAAACTAGAATCAATAGAGTAGCTAACTTAATGACCTGTTCATCTTAGTATCAGGTAATTGAGCCCAAATGATATTTAAGCAGAAAGAAAACTGGCCTTACTGTTTGTTAATAATTACTCATATTCCAGTAACAAGCCTACAGAAGAGTTCCCTTAAATGCATATAATGTATTAACATTAGTACCCTGCTCCAATAAAGGGTATCTGATCAACATCATCCATAAGAGAAGAATCAAATCTGAATTAAATGTTTAATGGCTTTAGCACATCCAGATGAATTAGATATATAAATTACAAAAGAAAAAGAGAAAAAGAAAAAAAAAAGCATGAATTACATAGGACTGATTAGGGAAAGAAAAAACTGTTTTAATTTTAGAAGAAATCCTGCACACCTGCCTGAGATGACACTTTTCTTGATGTTCTTGGTGACATCCCACTTATTTCTCTCTTTGGAGCTAGGAAGACAGTGCTGAATCATGGTGCAGTGGAAAGAATGACTTAAATTGGAGTGGGTTCCACTTCTGTTCCCCCTTCTACTCCCCTCCCCCCCTTTATTTTTTTTCTTGCACATGGACATTTTTTTAGGAACACACTGAAGCTCTCTGAGGTTAGTAAGCCTTTGGATTGATTGCAAGGGGGTTTCTTTAGGATTTGTTCTGCCATTTTTTTTGTGTCATTGGTTGAGCTTTCTTTACCCTTTTGGAAGAGTAACTGTAGTCTTAACAAATTGAAATATGCTCACTCAGAAGTAGTCAAGACACCACCTCGTAGCTGTAAGACTTCTCCTTAGCTAGGATGTAGCAACTGACCATGATGGCCTTCAAAATCCATTGGAAGATAAAGTAAAATCAATTATTTAAATGAACAGTTATCTTAATGGGACTGTTAGTGGAATATCAGTTTTCAGCCATCTGTGACATGCGACATTTCACATTTTGAATCACATTAAAATTGCATGGCAGGCAAAATAGATGTTGTGAGACTGGCTAAATCAACAGTGGAGGAAGCAAAACATTTTACTTCACGGTATTACAGACAAGGAAGATACCACATCCTAGTCAGGGAAATAAAGAAGCTTCTTGCTAAGGAAAACAACTTTTTCACCAATGCTAATTCAATTGCTTGAGTTTATGCATAGATACCTATACAGGAACATCAATATTTTCATTACATTATAGACCTCAGAAATCAATCATTGTATTTGCAGCACAACTTATCTGTTTTAATCATTCTTTCAAGGTCTCCTTTCTCTGCTTGTCATATAGATTAAATATAATTAATTGATAATACTGCTGAAACCAAATGACTGCAGTTGCTTAAAACTGTTATTCCATTAATATCTGTGTTCGTTTTCTTCAGTTGGTCTTCTTGAAATTCAATATATGGAGGACTGATTTAAAGGACAAGTTATTTATCAGTTATTTAACAGAACAAGTCTTCAAGTCTTATCAAGTAAATTTTCTATTACACTTTCCTTTTGGTATGCTGGAATTTTATAGCATGTTCTTTTCAGAAGTCTTCACATTTCTATAAATATTCTGATCTAAGACATGAGGATAAGTCATTATTAGTTATACGAACAATTATCCATTTAGAAGAAGATTTGTTTATCTCTATTTCATTATTCAGGATTTTATGTTTTATATAATACAGACAACATTCAACAAGAGCGTTTTACAAAATAGTTCTCAAATACAAACCTGTCTGTCTCTATGAGACACGTTTCTCTACATGAGACACTTCTGTGGTAACTTTATTAGTGGAAAAAAAATAAAAAATAGAGAAGTGCTGAAGAACCTTCATACTTGAAACCTGGGAGTAAGTTACCTGCAGAATGGCTACTCTGATTTTTCTCTGAGTGACAAGGTGGAAATGAATGAGAAACTATATGTGGCATGCAATTTGGTTATGTGAGACTGTGAAGTGATGGATGTCACCATTCCCAGGAAAGGAAGGTGTAAGGTAAGCAGAAGAAAGTAAGAGAAATTCACACCTATTCTGAAGATATGCAGAGAATTGACTGGCAGATTGTGTATTTGGTAATATCATCTGAGGTGCTTAGGATTTCACGTCCAGTTCCCTGGGACAAAGACATCATAATGTGGCAGAGCAAGAAACTGACATTTTAAATTGTGTATTTGTAGCTTACACAGTGACATATTTTTTGTGTTGGATTAATATTTTTTATTATTTTGACTTGATTATAATAGTATTGTTTTTTTTTTTTCTCTTGTCCTGTTTTATGTACAAACATGCTGGGTCCCCTTCTGAATTTCTTGAGTATTTCCAGTTCCTTTCTTGACTGGTATCCTTGACAGAGACTTTTCTTTTCTCTCTTACTGAAAGTCAACAAAACCAGCTCCTTTTTCCATGCTAGCCAGCACTGGACTGGAAAAAACAACACCCCTCCCCTCCTCCAACAAAACACAACAACAACAACAAAACAACAATTTTTTGTTTGTTTGATTGATTGATTGATTGCATAATATGTGAGAAACCTGTCGTTTTTTTTTTTTTTTATTTCTACCAGGAACTTTTGGTCAGTAAAAGGAAATGTCAATAGCCTGCTGGTATGGGCTCTCACTAGCCGTAAGTTACGTATTAAATAATTATTTTAAAACTTTTCTGCAACACTATGTAACGGGGCAAAATCCTGCTGTTTCTACATCAGAACTACTTTTTTACATCAAAATCAGCCAGAGTTTTTTTATTTTATTTTATTTTTATTTATTTATTTATTTATTTATTTGTAATACTGGACCTAAGAACCATATTTAACATCATTTTGTCCACTACTCACATTTCTATGAGAATAATCTATAAATGAACCTACATTTGCTGGTGGAAAAATATCTAATTTTTGAAATATTTCCAGCTGCAGCTATTTCCACTTTTCTATAGACACTTCAGACATCTGCAAACCCATCTGGAAACAGGGAGAAGCAGGTGTTTTGTGACTAGAGCTCTCCCAGACGAACCATTATAATGGAACCATTTATTTTTACCACATAACCTATATAGTCTCCGTAAGCATCGTTAAGCTTTTGACCATCAAGCACTGATGGTCCACAAAGAACAGAGCTTCCAAAACAGTAGCTTAAGTAAACTGCTATAAATTGTAACTTCCAATTCTTTGTTGGAGACTTGAATTCATAGAGGCATTCACAAAATAAGCAACTACAACAGGTTAGTGTGTTACAGACCTGTAGAAAAGGTGTTAGGGTGAACATTATTTGGGTTGTAATGCTGCTGGTAGTACTGTGCAAATGTTTGCTCTATAAAAGTTACATGGTATCAGAAATAAAAGCAGTGTACTGCACCAAATCTTCCTGTGTTGCTAAGAATTGTTACATAAAACTGATGTTCACATAGGCTGAAAATCTTCAGTCACAAGGACAGCCATCTTTGTTTTCTTCTGGTGAACTTGAGATCTCCAGTCTGATCGATAAGACTTACATTTTTTTTTTCTATGCATCTTATATGAGTTCCCTTTTTCAGGTGTTAGATATAAACACTGGATTTGAAATCATAGTTTGAATCATTTGGATTTGAAATCAGAATTTGAAATCACAGCTCATATCATTAGAAATTCTGTCATTAATTCAGACAAAGCCCACATTAGGAGCCTAAAACACACCAGTGAGCATGGAAATACTCACCTCTTATATCTTAGCTTAGCTGATTAGTTGCACTAATCACAATCTGTCAAGATAACATATCTCTGAAGACTGGGAGGAACTGGACATATGAAGGACTGACAGAAGTTCTGTGTCTTGATACCTCTTACGCCAGTGGCTCTGAAAAACTTGACCTAAAAGGAAAAATCTCTCCATCTATGAACAAATTTTGAAAAGAAACAAGAAAACATTAAAAATTGCAAAGAGAAGTACCAAAGAGGCTTGTGCCTTGATTCAATGATCTTTTTTTATTGAGCAAATGACTGAGTGCAGTGGGACTAATGAATGCATCGATGTGCTCTGCTCCTTTGTGCCCTGAATGAGATTGCTGTTGCAAAACAAAGTGAAGGCTTTTGTGTTTGAAAACACAAGCGAGCTCTGTGGAGATGGATTTCTGCCCTCCGGTGGTCCATCCCACAGTTCAAGCCCTGAGGGAAGACAGTCTTACTCTTGTTGCTTCTAAAAAATGCTTTCTTGCTTTCTTCTAAAAATAACAAGGAAGAGCTTATGCTCATTTGTTCCATCAATTCTGTTTTTTACTTCCTGCAGCCTTTTCTTAGTTTCAGGGACTAGAATCATAGAATTCTAGAATCATTCAGGCTGGAAAAAACCTCTAAGATCATTATGTCCAACTTCTAACCAAGCACTGCCAAGTCTAACACTAAACCATGTCCCTAAACCAGCACCACATCCACACATCTTTTGAAGACCTCTAGGGATGGTGACTCAACTACTTTCCTGTGCAGCCTGTTCCAATGTCTCACAACCCTTTCAGTGAAAAAACCTTTCCTAATATCCAACATAAAGTAGGTAGGAATCAAGGCATCTGTCTATTGTGCTGATCAAAATGGTGGCATTTTCACCCAGATTTTTTTTTTTCCCTATCTAAACAGTCAAGGAAAGAGTCTACCCATTCAAATAAGAAAACTCAACATTATGGGTTTAAAACCATCTTAACTTTGTCTGGTTGCATGGTGAATTGTGGTCTGTGGCTTGGATTTTGTGACATTACAAACAGCAGATGTGGTGGAAAGTTGTCTAAAACAGGATGGATTTTGAAAACAAACAAAAACAACAACAACAACAACAAACCACCACTCAACAGAGTCTTCTGTTTGTCCATAATGCATGAAGAAATATTTTTATACAAATCATTTACCAGAGGCATAAATTAATGTCTAGCACTCTTGTCAGGGAAAGAAAACAAATTCATATGAAGCACTTTGATGTATTTGTTAACTGACCCCTTTCCTACTTCCTTTAATTAGAATTTCAGATCTGGTAGAATGTATCATTTGTTTCTGATTGCTACATACCGAAAGAGGAGGGGGAGAGTAATTTTAGAGCAAGTTTTCACACCTGGTCCATATATAGCTAAATAATCTACATATATTTCATAGCTAGTTTGCAGAGTGGATTAAGAAAAAGATAAATTAACTACACCCTTTATCTGACTTTTCAAAATAGCCAAAGCCTATTTCCATAGTGAGATGGAAACAGAAGGAGAGAAATGTAGGTCTAATTTATTTCTCATTCTGCTTTCCTTCTCACACTGTTTCTCTAAAGACTTCCTGTCATCTTTATAGTATTAAGAAAATAAACAGGAAATTAAGATTCATGTATATATCCTCCTTCTGGGGAGGGGATGAAAAGACATATGAAGGGCATGGACTCAGCATTGGCACTGTCTTTCGCAGTGAGAAGGTGAGTTGAACAGATAATAACGTGAATTGCATCCTTCCTTTGTGACACCATGTTGTGCTAACATAAAACTAACTTAAGCCAACTGCACAAGTCCCCCATGGTGTCTACCTTACCCTTAAAGAGCTGAGGCACTTTCCCACCTATTTACCACACAGCTGCCTTGCATTTGTTCCTTGCAATAAAACCATTCACTGTTGTGGACTATTTCATTTGATTATTGCTGTTTGTAGCCACATTCTACTTCTGAACATAATCATTAGCTCCAGATGTGCTATTCTTAACTAGTGGTTGCTGTTTCAATCTCTCATTGTTTCCTGGTTCTCCTGGGCTCTGCTTAATGACAACAGAAACTTGTCCCTCCTGAAAAAGGTGAAGAGAGGCTCAGGACACTGTGTCAGAGCACACTTAAAGCCATTTCCATAACACCTCCTGTTATGCATAAATTCTCAGCATGGCAGTCTTTGAAGGCTAATAGCAACCCAGTGCAATCAGAGCAAGAGGAAACTTGTGAAGCCCCTCTCCCACCCAGTAGAGAAGGGTCAGAAGAACAGTAGCTGCCAAATGGACCAAATACTCAGGATAAAAATAGTAATACAGGCTGTAAAAAGCTTCGGTCCACACCGTCATACTGTCTTTTATGGATAAGTCCATCAGGAGAGGATTAAGGATGACCTGTCTTGTAGATAACCCAGGATGAAATGTCATGAAGACTGTGGAATGGTGAGAAAACTGATGGCAGAAACCACTAACTCATGTTGTTTAAAGATTTTACTTTAGTTTTTGTAATTTGCAGGCAGTTTAACGTGTGTGTGTGTGTGTGGAGGGGGGACGGGGGTCCCACAAAATAAAGGGTTTTTGTGAATCTGTTTTGGTCAGCTAGTAGACAGGAGTACTGCAAGATTTTATTTCACTAGAAATGCAAAGTGCTCCTAATTACACACATTGTTAGTTTTTCAGCACCAGCTTGTACCATATCATAGCTGGGTAAGCCAATCTTAGAGATTTCTGAGAACCTGTTCTGGAAGCATGGCTCCTCTCCACTTGAGGCACCTGTTGTGTCTCTCTCTGGATGCTGTTTACATCACATCACCTTCCAAAAAATATTACTCAAGTCTCGTCAAAATATTTGCATACCAGGTATTTCAATATTTAACAGGAATGATGACTCAGACCTCTATCTCAGGACCTGTTATATGTTTTACTCCAAGCTCCACATGTCAGACACTCAACAGTGATATGAGGGCATTTCCAAGGGGAAATACAGCATCCTGCAAATTGTTTTTGCAGTCTTCCTGTTCTGAGCTAAGAAGATTCATTTGTGAGGGGATACAAGGGTACTTGAAACCTCCTACAGCACACAGAAGGCAAGAGCAGAGTGAAGGAAAAGAATTAATTTCACCTCTGAGTTAATCTTTCCTCAGTTTGGGGCACTTTACTGAGAAGCCAAAGTAAGAAGGGTAGTCACCCAGGCTTAGTAGAGGGCTGAATCCATTCCTAAGTGCTGAATAACCTCTGAAGGAGCTCATTTCTTTTCATTGGCATGACTGGGAGGTTGGGCTCCTCACAGAGGAGACTAAATTAGATGTCCAACAATAAATGGAATGGGGAATCATAGCCAAGAAGCCTAAGGACAGAAACTTTATCATGGTTTGATAAAGTGGGATGGAAAAAAAAATCATGTGAGGCTTTTGTAGAAAAGCTGCCCTTACAAATTGGTTCAGGGATGATGAAGTTAGCTTGTAGAGATGTTCCCCTGTTTGAACTGATTCTCTGTCTGATATGGCTTTTATGTGCCTCTTTGACATCTCTTACACCTCAGTCTCCAGAAATTACAATCTCAAGAGCTCCAGTGAACACACATTTCATAGTTTGACCATTTCAGAAGATCTGTGAACATAAAATTACATAACATAACATAAGCCTTATAACATAAAACTTAGGCCCTGAATTTTGACCTAATGTAATCTGAGGAACAAAGATTTTTGTGTCCTGATAGTAGATTTTCTGGAAATCTCATATGACCAAGTATTCTCAGGAAAACTTTTCCTTGTTGAAAACACCTGACTGTTTTAGAGAGACTGACAGGTTGAATCCATAGAAATGCAGACAGCTATTACACAGTAATATATGAATATCCTTTCCTGCATTTTAAGATCATTAAGAATATTTTGTGACACCTGTCCTTATTATAGTAATGTAATAGACATATTCTCAAATAAAATCCTATCACTTTTTGTACTGCTATTTACTGCATAAAGAATTCTCTTTTCAAAAATGTTTACAAGTGAGATTTTTTAATCCAAATTATAGCTTTAATAACATTTTTATTGCATATTCATAAACATTTGTGTCATGATGCCAAAAGCTGAATTAATTATTTTGTGAATACTTAGCATGACACTTGAAGTGTGATGAAAGCACTGGCTCTAGACCCTATTTTAAGAATTTTTATTAGCAAGTGATAGAAGTACCTCAAGGAGTTCAGTAGTTCTGGAGACCACATAATATACCAGAAAGAAGTGGAGCAGCAAAACGTTATAATCCTTAATATCCTTCTAAAATGTTGAGGAAATAAACTCATTTGGAGAGACTTGTTCTTTACTAGCTTGAAATAAGGAATAGGTTTTAGCTTAGAATCATAGAACCACAGAATGGCTTGGTTTACCTAGAGAATTTGTGGGGTCTCCTTCTCTGGAGATATTCAAAAGCCATCTGGATGCCATCCTGCACAATGTACTGTAGCACACTGTGATCCTGATTGGCAGGGGGGTTGGACTAGATGATCATCAGAGGTCCTTTCCAGCCTTGGCCATTCTGTGATTCTGTGGGTTGGAAGGGACCTTAAAAATCATTTAACTCCAACCCTCTTGCCATGGACAGGGATGCGACACACTAGATCAGGTTGGCCAATACCCCATTCAGCCTGGTCTTGAACACCTCCAGGGATGGAGCATCCACAACTTCTCTGGGCAACCTGTTCCAGTGACTTACTAACCTTACAGTGAAGAATTTCCTCCTAATGTCTAGTCCAAATAATCTATCCTCTTTTAATTTAAGACCATCCCCCCTTGTCCTATTATTGTTTACCCAAGTAATATATCAACTTGGATATAGAGCCATTGATAGCAATTCTAGCTGTGGCTATCCAGTCAATTCCTTATCTACTGAATGGTCCACCCTTCAAATCCATATCTCTCCAATTTGGAGATCAGAATGTCACAGGGGACTGTGTCAAAGGCCTTACAGAAATCCAGATAGTTGACATTGGTCAGTCTTTCCTTGTCGACTGATGCAGTTACTCCATCACAGAAGGCCACCAGGTTGGTCAGGCATGATTTACCCTTGATGAAGCCATGCTGGCTGTCCCAGATCACCTCCTTGTCCTGTGTGTGCATTAACATTGCCTCCAGGAGGACTCATTCATTCCATGATCTTTCCAGTCAGAGGTGAGGCTCACCAGTCTGTAATTGCCCAGGTCTTCCTTCCTACCCTTTTTTTAAATGGGAGTGATGTTTCCCTTTTTCCACTCAGTGGGGACTTCACTTGACTGCCATGATTTTTCAGATATGATGGAGAAGGGCTTGGTGACTACATTAGCCAATTCCCTCAGGACACTGGGATGTATGTCATCAGGGCCCAAACTTGCTCTTTGCTTACAGTGGGAGGGTTCTGCTCTTCTAGCCCCTGCTTAGATGTTCAGGGACTCGAGAGGTGTGGGAAGCCTGACCACTAGTGAAGTTGTTAAGTATATCTGCCCTCTCCACATCTGTTGATACCAGTTCTCCAACTTCATTTGTCAGAGGTGCTACACTCTCCCCTAGGTAAAGATTAAAATAAATAAATAAATAAATAAATAAATAAATAAATAATCTTTACAAAAAGTCTAGAAATGCTAGATGAAAGATTTTACTTTTCCACCATGCACCTTCTCTGTCATACATTTTTTTCCTTTTCTCATTCCTTCTGTGGGCTATTTCATATACGCATTGCAATTGGGTCCTACAAAGTCTTTTTCAGTCATGTGAGTGTGAATAATGCTGTATTCCCTACAACAGAAGGTATTTCATAGAGCAGTAGAGTTTAGTTCACTCCAGTATCAAGTTTCACAGAAAGCAGATCTACCATTTCCCACAGGAACCGTGTCTCAGTCTAATAGACCTTAGGTGATAGGCAGCGTAACTTTTCTTTCTGTAATGTTGTCCCACTGCTCTTGGCTATAAGGCTCCACCACTGTACAAAATCCTCCTTCCGACTTGCATCAATGGCAAGCACCACCAGTGCTCAAAACACAAATTGTTGATTTCTACGTGTCTTTGTATTTAGGGCAAGATTTTCTGAATGGGCTCCATTAAGACAGTCATTTGAGACTGGAGGCTAGTATTCTCCTAAATGCTGAGTATTACCTCAGGTGTTGCTTGGATCTCAGCACTTTGGTAAACACAGCATTCAGCCTTTGGCTATTTCTTATTTCTTCACTTTCAGGTTTCCCTCTATCACATCTCCTGGGACAGATGCTACAAAAGTGGACAAACACAGCAAATATTCTACCAAGTGGAAACACGGTGAGAACCATTGTCATTTTTCATGCTCTCAAATTTCTTTATCTATCCCACACTTCTAGCTCTCTATGGAAGAGAGCAACTCAAAATCAAAAGTACTACATAGTTACATTTGGGAATATGTCTTTTGACCTGTTTTTTCTTTTCTTTCTAGAACGGATACTTTCCATCTAATAGATGTTATTCATTACTTGAAGACAGGTACAAAAAGCCATTTTTCATTCATTTTCCTATTTTCAAGTGCTGAGAACTATAAGTTTCATAGCTCACACAGGTGTCTCTCCTGCCTCTAATGGTTTTATACCAAAGTCAGAAAGGGAGAGTGCTTGAGATTGTAACATAAAAGGTGCTTAAGGCAACTTCAGATATATAAACTAAGATTAACATAATGGATTTATCCATACTTTAATGCCTTTTAGAAGAAAACAAAACAAAACAAAACAACAACAACAACAACAACAACAAAACACAACCTACAATTTTAACAAACAATTTTTTTCTTTGAAATCTTAGCATTTGAACAAGAATGCTTAGAAGAAAAATATAGATGTGTAAAATTAGGAGATAGGTCTTATTAAAAATAGATATTTTCCTTGGTGAAAATCACTGTCTGGATAAGTTCCTCCTGGTCTGGTGGGCAGACATGGGGAAGAAGAAAAGGAAACTAGACACTCAGCCAGAAGGCATCTGTGAAATTTCCAGCATTGAGTAATTTCAAATCAACACTTGCATCAATTCCACTGACTTGTACACTATCAAAGCGTAACATTAAAAAATAAGTATGAAGAATATAATTTGAAAGGTTCCTGCACCCTAGAAAAACAAGATGTTTAGAAACAATCTCAGTAGTTTAGCTCGAGATCCCTCATCTGCCGATGTCTGGAGTGTGAACAGATATTTTTTAAAAGTCGAGAATTTGAAACTTCTAGTAAAAATACTCTTCAGTTTCAAACTCTTCAGTTTCAAAGGTGATAACAGCAACTGTGAATGAAGATGTAGAGATAAATCCTGTGTGAAGCCACTAGTTCTGTTTTTTTTTTTGTTTGTTTGTTTGTTTGTTTTTTTAACAGTAACTGATATCTCAGTGAAGAAGAGACTGGTTTTCTCTGCATCTGGGGGTGAGATCCTCCAAGAATCTAAAGAATTACATTGATTAAGAAAGAGGAAAAAATGTATTTAAAAAGGAATTGGTGGCTTGCCAATACTTGAGCAATCTGTAAAGTTTTCCCTCTAGGCCTTTTGCTACCCTAAAAAAGGAAACAAGTTTCTACTGCTAGCACTGCCCCTCTCAGAACATCCATTTCATCAGGTATCTTGAGGGACCCCCTAGTCTGAAAGATGTCCTGCACACCCATGGTTTTGGCTGCACCATGATGACAACATCCCTCTGCTTAGTATGAGCCATGATTTCCCCCAGGTGTGTGTTTTTTTCAGGCCTGCATCTGTCTGGGGCTGTACCTGCACCTGAGGGCATATGAGCTTGCTCCAGCAGGCTGACTTTGGTAATGGGTTTCCCAACACTGTAAAACAGTGCCTTCAGAAGCTTCCCCAGGGCAGGACAGGTGGCCAGATGCCAGACAAACTACTCTTGCACCCTGATGACAAGCCCTCTGCAGGCAGCGTGAAGGTCCTTTAAGAATGTTTCAGATGGGGGCAATCAGGAGGGACTCCACACAGGGCATCAAGGTGAGAGGAAAGGATAAGTGCAATGTCAGTGTCCTAGTGGACAGCAGGCTGACCACGAGTCAGCAATGTGTCCTTGTGGCCAACAAGGCCAATGGTGCATTTGGAAGAGTGTCGCCAGGAGTTCAAGGGAGGTGATCCTCCCCCTCTGCTCAGCCCTGGTGAGGCCACACCTGGAGCATTGTGTCTGGTTCTGGGCTCCCCAGTACCAGAGGGATGTGGAGCTACTGGAGCGAGTTCAGAGGAGGGCTACCAAGATGATGAGAGGACTGGAGCACCTGTTGTACGAGGACAGGCTGAAAGAACTGGGCCCATTTAGCCTGGAAGAGAGAAGACTGAGGGGAGATCTCATTAATGTATATAAATATCTGAGGTGAGGACGTCGAGAGGATGGAGACAGTCTCTTTTCAGTTGTGCCCAGTGAGAGGATGAGAGACAACAGGAACAAACTGAAGTACATCAAGTTCCAGCTGAATAGGAGAGGGCACTTCTTTACTGTGAGGGTGACAGAGCACTGGGACAGGTTGCCCAAAGAGGCTGTGTTGTCTTCTCCTCTGGAGATATTCAAAACCTGCCTGGATGCCATCCTGCACAATGTGCTCTAAATGATCTTGCTCGGCAGGGGGATTGGACCAGATGATCTCCAGAGGTCCCTTCCAACCCCATCCATTCTGTGATTCTGTGAATCTGTGATTCTGTGGGTGCATGTGCTGGGAATGAAGGAAAATAAATCCATGCAGTGATTCTTTTGGTAAAGAGCTGCCATGATGGCAGCATGTTGTCTAACATGGTTCTGCTAGTTACAGGTTATGAAACCCATTGGAGAGCTTTTAACACATTTTTTGCTGCTTGGCATCCCTCTTGTCATGGGTTTTGGGTCTTTTATCTTCATGTGACTTGTCAGGATGACTGATATATTAACTACCTGGCTGATCCTATACAAAGAAAGGGGACTGGGAGAATGTAGTTTCCCAGGAAGCAGTCAGGGATGACATTATTAGCTCAACATTATTGTGGGCAAGAAACAAGTACCTGTTGCTTAATAAAACAGGTGCAAATATTAGCTACTACAAGAAGAGGGTACTGCTTGCAGTAAGAAGCAACAAGCTGCTGATGGGCTGTGTAATAGGATTACAAATCAGTAAAGAAAAAGTAGCACTTTCTCTGACAGGCTAGTTTAGGTAGAGATGAGATAATTATGACCAAATAAATAACACAACAATAAAAATTCAAAGGGAGGGCAGTGACAGACAGAGGCAGGCTGCAGTGCAAAACTAATGAGCAAATTGTTGCTAAAATTCAACTCTCTCTAGATGCAAAATGGAGATTAATTTGCTTTGTTATAAGGCAACAGCTATTAAAAACCTCACGGACCTGCAGATATATTGCAGTGCAGAGAATGTGAAATGAGATTTCCATGTCAGATTTGTACTCTCACAATTATGCATGAGGGTTTTGCATATTATTTGAGAGCCTGAGATTATTAATGATTAAGAATCATTTATATAGCCTTCGAAGTTACATCCTCTTTTACAAAACTGATTAAGATGTGCTTATTCTCTTCTTTTCTCCCTCTCTTCTCCCACTCTCTCCTTCCAGATATGCCAATCAATGGACAAATATTGTTTATTCCACTCATGACAACATCCAATTGCATTTTTAGGGCTGTGTATCACATCAATCTGCCAAACCTTGGAGGCTGGCAAACCTCATTATCAGAGCAGAACAACTATTTTTAGTTGTTATCAGGTATTCAGAAGCTTTTGAGAAATATTGAATGTACATTGTGGCAAGAAACTCAGCTACACAGGATCTGCAAAGTGAAAAAGGAATGTATTTCAACATCACATTATATCAACATCACATCACTTCCAAGTGCAAGGTCCTGCACCTGGGTCAGGGCAATCCCAAGCATGAATACAGGCTGGGTAATGAGTGGATGGAGAGCAGCCCTGAGGAGAAGAACCTGGCGGTACTGGTTGATGAGAAGCACAGCGTGAGCCGGCAATGTGCACTTGCAGCCCAGAAAGCCAACCATATGCTGGGCTGCATCAAAAGCAGCATGGCCAGCAGGATGAGGGAGTTGATTGTCCCCCTCTGCTCTGCTCTTGTGAGACCCCACCTGGAGTGCTGCATTCAGCTCTGGGGCCCCCAGCACAAGAAGGATGTGGACATATTAGAACAAGTCCAGAGGAGGGCTACAAAGATGATCAAGGGGCTGAAGCACTTATCCTACAAAGACAAGCTGAGGGATTTGGGGCTGTTCAGCCTGGAGAAGAGAAGGCTCCAAGGAGACCTTATAGCAGCCTTCCAGTACCTAAAGGGGGCCTACAGGAAAGCTGGGGAGGGACTCTTTGTCAGGGGGTGTAGTGACAGGACAAGGGGGAATGGCTTTAAATCAAAAGAGGGTAGGTTTAGATTAGATGTTAGGGAGAATTTCTTTACTCTGAAGGTGGTAAGGCACTGGCACAGGTTGCCCAGAGAAGCTCTGGATGTCCCATCCCTGGAGGTATTCAAGGCCAGGCTGGATGGGGTTTTGGACAACCTGGTCTGGTGGGAGGTGTCCCTGCCCAGGGGTTGGAACTGGTAGATCTTTATGGTCCCCCCCAACCCAAACCTTACTACGACTTATAAACTTTTGCTTTATGACAGACCAGCCTTTCAGACCTTACCAGACAGGTTACAAGAATCACAAGAAAATTTATGCTGGGAGAGTCCCTAAAGGTCATTTGGTCCAGTCCCAAATCAGAGCAGGGCTGGTTTTCACATTAGTGCAGGCATTGCAGCCAGCAGTTATTTACAAGACCTCCCAGATGAGCTGCAAGCCATCTGCATCTGCATCTGGATGTTCCCTTCTCCCTGCTGTGTCCTTGTGTCCAGGTACACCTCTTTTGAATTGTGTCTTCTTTTGAATTTGTGGCTTTTTTTTTTTTTTTTTTTTTTTTTGGTCTTTCCTCACCCTTGGTTTTATTTCACTGTACACCACTGCTGAGGTCCTCTTTTGCTCTAGTAGTTTTAAGTCCACCATGATGCCACCTCCTTTAAAGTCTTTCTAGTTAGGCTGGCCACAGATCTTGTAAACATTATTTCTGTTCCATTCCTTTGTCTTTCTTTGCTGTGTTTCCTCTAGGCTCTGTTTAGACAGGAAATAATTTGGGACAGCGTCTGTCACATCTTAAAACCTCTGTAGTGTCATAGGATATCATGGTGTCATCCAACAAACCAGTAGTAATGAGGATAATGACTTCTTTCATAACTGTCAAACTTACTTTGTCATGAACTTTATTTTTAAAGACACAGAAAATGAAATGTTTGTCTTGACTTTCTGTCAAAAACATAAAATTTCAAGTGGGTATGAATTTCACTTATTATCATTATTTTCACTCATTTATGTAATCAATCTTCAAAAATGTTAGATACGCAAAAGCACATTAAGTGACATGTTGTCAGTTCATAACTAGTTTCATACTGTTAAAATAGCGATTTGTTCTCTGTCTGCTGTAGCTCTCACATTATGGGGTCTTGCTAATGCCTGCACTTCACTGCATTAGCTTAATAGCTATGCCTGCTGATATAGGATTTACCTGTTTTCCCTTTGAAAGTTTTTTTTTTTCCCTCATATCAGTTAAAAAAAAGAAAAAAAGAAAAAATGAATGAAATGTTGTTAAAAATATTTTTTTTTTCTTCATTTAAGAAAGTCTTTTTTAAATGTATTTATTTTTTCAATATCCACTGGTAGATAGTTGGCTGTCCATAAGCTGACGAAGTTTTCTGGAGATTTTGATTGTAGGAGTACACTTCCATAAATATCCCTCTGGCTTCATGGGTATAATTTCACTGAACTTCATGCATTTGTTTGTATATAATTGAGAAAATGGTATACATACATACATAGAAAATAATGAGTAAGATAGATGGTTTAGTACTCAAATAAGCTGGCAGTCTTCACAGCATGATTTTAAAAGCTTGAAAAAAAAATCAAAAACTGTAGTACAAACATTTGTAGCCCTTAAGGATGATTTTTGTACTAAAGCAGGACACAGTAACATCTGCCTGATAATTAAACATTCATCGTTGTACAAAATACTGAGGAAGAACTTCAAACATATATAAGCAATGGCTTATTCTAGCAGATGAAAGCAGATTTTGCTGTTTTCACATATCTGATCAACCATAAAGCATCTTACATAACAGAACGTAGGTACATTTCATTCTTCTATTGTGATTAGACACGGGATCATCTCATTATACAGCTGAGTGAAACCAGAAGAGGCTCTTCACATTGTTATACAACTCACAGTTGGAACCCTTTTTTTTTCCTCTTGTTTCCAAAAATGTGTGTAAGCACAGTACAGAAGACCTGCAAAACCTCTCTGCAGTCATCACACGGTAAATATTGCACATGTGAACTAAGTACTCGGTCACTTTGCCAGTTTTTGCTCATGAGAATGTTTAGAATTGTATGCACTACCTGTTTGAAGTCCTTCAGCAAAAAAATGTTGCTGGCAAACCTGTTTCAGTACAACAAACTGAATGTCTTTATGGTCTCATCTGGCCTTAAAATGTTTATTTTGTTTTCTGCATTGCTCAGGATTTGTGCTCATCACAATCCTTCTGCGTCATTAGTTTTGTTGTGTGATTAGCCAGTTTAGTGATCTCAGCTCAGTCCTTCCAAGACATTTGGGTCTCAATTTCTAGGCAGGATCCAACCCCCTGTGATTTTTTAGAAAAATAAAGCATCTACATATGGGTTGGGGGATAGGATTTCTAGTGCCTAATTTGGTGAGAGCCTGAAACTGGAGGTCATGATCATTAGTGAGGGAATGGGGAGTAGAGCATCCCAAACACTGCACTTACTTCCAAAGTACTTACTTACAACAAAGCCACATATACATTAGCAAATTGATCAGTGCCAGAGAACATTGCCAGGTCCTGGAATGAGACCCATTGTACTGTACTGACCAAATTCCTGGGCATTGTTCAGATCACTAAATGGCCAACAACCATTCTTGAAGGGTGGTAGATGTGCAACCACCTATTTTGGGGCACTAAGAGAGTTGTATATACTTGGGCTCTTCTGTGCTATTTGGCCTCAGTGATTCACAGTGGTTGTCCTGGTTTCAGTTAGGACAAAGTTAATTTTCTTCCTAGTAGCTGGTGGAATGCTGTGTTTTGGCTTAGGATGAGAAGAGTGCTGATAACACCCTGATGTTTTAATTGTTGCAGAGCAGTGCTTACACCAAGCCAAGGACATCTCAGTTTCTTGCTCTATCCTGCCAACGGGCAGGCTGGGGGTGCAGCAAGAGCTGGGAGGGGACAGATCCAGGACAGCTGACCCAAACCAGCCAAAGGGGTATTCCATACCATCTGATGTCATGCTAAACAATATATAGGGGTGGCTAGCCAGGGGAGGGGGCCGGACTGCTTGGGGTTAGGCTGGGCATCGGTCAGCGGGTGGTGAGCAATTGCATTGTGCATCACTTGTTTGTACACATTATTATTAGTAGTACTATTATCATCATTATTGTTATTATTATTATTGTTATTATTATTGTTATTATTATTTTCCTGTCTTAATAAACTGTCTTTATCTCAACTCACAGGCTTCACTTTCCGTTTCTCTCCCACATCCCAGAGAGGGAGGGGGGAGGGTGAGCGAACGGCTGTGTGGTGTTTAGCTGCCAGCTGGGTTAAAACATGACGGTGGTCTTTTAACTTACTAGTACAGACAGTCCAATGGAAATGTAATCAATGGAAATGTAATCAATGGATTGGATAGCATTGGTTCCTTTCAGCTCAGCTTCTTGACTGGTTAACCAAGAGTAAGAGTTTTCAACTTGTTTTTACACTTTTTTTTTTTTTTTTTAAAAGTTTTATTGGCATAATATCCAAAGAATCAATGCTTAGACCATAAACATATCCAAAGCATCCTAATACCCTGGTACTTAAAAATGAGAAATGACCAAAACTAGACTGAGAACTCATCTCTCATAGTGTTGAGAAATTACTCACTGAAAGGTCCTCTTTTATTTCAGTGAAGCTAGTGATAGAGCAGTGACATGTTAAAATAAAGAATGTTTCACTCTTAATATTCTTATTAAATGTTTGTACAACTCCTGCATATTAATATATGACCCAGTGCTCAACTAAAGATGAAACTGGCATTTTTATTAATAAACTTTGTTTTGAAATGCATATGTGCAGCATTTTATGTATACTCGAAATACAAATGAACACTCTGTTCAGGAAATAAAAAATTAAAAACAGCAATGTCAAATCTGCCCAGAAACTAAATAAAACCAGTGAAAGAAAGAACATTATGTGTCTTTTAAAACATAGGCATGTTACTAGAGCTACTATAGACTAGTGGATGAAATTAAAAGCCCAGCACTCTATACATACCACTAGATATGCAATTAATTCAATTTGTTTGTTTTGTGTCTATAAAAACTTCCACTACTTAGTTGTTAGCCAAACAATTTTTTTCGGTATTCCACCTCCTTTTGAAACTGAATGTGTTGGGCCCCATCAGTCAATATTGACTGCTCTACCATTTACTGTGTTTACAAAAGCTGCTCTGGAAGCTGTCTCATGTTGTAGCAGAAGGAGCAGCTTCAGCCTGTAAATCTCTTACTAGTTCACTTCTAAGACTTACATATTAATGCATTATGAATTATGCTTTGGGATTGCATCGTGTATTGCTCTCTAGTATGGAAAATAATTTATCAGCTTCTATAGCCACCTCCAAAATCTCAGCCCAGATGCAATCTGCAGTATATTTACTTGTCATATAACTCACTTGTAACCACACAATCAATCTTCGTCCATCAGGAAAGCCTGAGGGAACATTAAAGGCAATGCAAAGATTCTCCATATAATATTACTTGCCCATTTTGTCCCAGATGAGAATATTAGAGAAAAAAATAGTGGTCCAGGCTCGAACTGTCTAATTATTGCAGGATAGTTGCTTTTGTTCTTAAAATGCCCCAAATACCCAGGTGGTATAAATTCATACCCTTACCCTCCAAAAGTTCTGGTCTGTGCTGCAGCTTGGAGCTGCAACAGATAAATTTTGTGAGTGCTGTTAATTAGTGAGTAGTGTTCTACCTCATTGGCCCACAAGCTGAGCTTTGTGACTTCTTACATAATTGGTTGCAGAAGTCCCTTGCCTGCTCCTGTATTTCACCTTCCCACTCCACCAAGGTCTTTATTCTGGATTTGTCTGGGTTAAGGCTTCTTTGGAAGTATTCTGGTGCACTACATGAACAACATTTTTGTGGAAATTTGAAATTTTAAATCTAGAATGTGTATCCAACAATTCCTCCTGTGAGGAATTGCAGCATACCTCAAGTGAAGGAAAATCTATGAAACAGATTCTACAGTCCATATTAAACCTCCTTTTCTCTTTCTTTCCACTGCTTTTTCTACCATTTACCTCCTGCTTCTTAGTGCATTTGGGACTGATTGTTACTCGCTAACAAAGAATTAGGATATGTATCAGCTTTTAATCCATATTGTAACATTAAGTTTTCTAAAAAGATGACCTGCTGGAAAATAAAGGTAGCTAGTGCACATTTTAATCACCTCTAGCTACTGCCCCAGCCCTGTATGCGTGGCTGAACTAGTCCTTCTGTTGACATCAACATATTTTCACTTCATTCCTGGATCCTAGAGAAGAAATATACTACCCACATTACAAAATGTACCTCCATATTATACTATAGATTTGACATTTAGCTGCTTTGCACATCTGTATTTTCCTACTTTGTTTACATCAGGATAATTAAGAAAAGCGGTAGAGCTAGTAAGCAGCATTTTTCCAGTGTTTCTTGAACCTTAACATTTTTTCTTCCTCTTCCCCACAACCTACTGTAAAGGAGTCCTTAGTCTTTACCAGGAAAGAGATCATCTACATCAAATCTCTCTAATGTCTTTATCATCAGAAACCTTTACCATATTTCATAAGAAATACCTGGAAATTATGGAAAACCTTGTACATGTTGGACTTATGAGGTATTACTATACACAACTATACATTGTACTATTTTGCTACTTCAAATTGGAAAATGCTCTTGGAAGTTACAAATCAGGTAACTAGAAAGTCACTTTACACATAATTGTCAAGCAGGCTGAGTTTCAAACTAATAATTCATCCATAAATTGTATCCTAGAGATACACCAGAAACATTCTCTTATTATGATACAGGCCTCTTGGCAGAACAGCACAGTAGTTAGCTGAAAAAAATTCTCTGCTTCATTTTGTTCAGCCAAGGGAACTGCAGCAGAACCTCATTTAAGTATCAGGATCAGCCAGAAATGAAGTGCACTTGATGTTCTTTCCAATCCCATGAACAAAGGCTTGAGCAGCAGCAATGGGATGTAATCAGTGCCAGAAGACATCTTCACCTATATTCAAAATAAAAGCTCCACTCAAAATTTCATCAGCTGGATCAGTTTTCTTTCCTGGAATTTGGTTGTAAGAGACCAAGAAGACTGGAAACTCATTTGTATATGTATAATTTTAAGCATATTTAAATACAAAGAATCACACTTGGCTGAATAGGATCATTTCCTCCCTCATTAATCATGATGTTACATACAATATGCTGTTCTCATATTTTAAAAGTAACAGAACTGAATTCTCATGTACAATAAGACAGTGCTACAAAGTGGTCTACTATACATGATATGTTCAAGTTGAAAGGATCCATAGACCCTTACACTGTCCTCTACAACTAGAGAAATATTCAATTTACAGCACTAAAATTTATTATTATTATTATTATTATTATTATTATTATTATTATTATTTTCAAATTAAAGTTCAATCTCTGCTGACAAATAAGAGTCTCTTCTCCTGAGTCAAGGAACAATAATTCCTCTTTAGAATCAGCAAAATAGAAAAAGAGGATAGTGGTATAATGCCATTTTGATTTAAAGACTCAGAGGAATTTTCAGATTATTGGCCTGCATATCTAGACAAGGAGCTTATCTATACACAGAAGATGCATATTTACCTCCCTTTTTCTTGGGTTGCCATATGGTTCCCTTGCAAACACTGTGGTGGCTGACACTGTCTGAGGGACCCAGAAATGGAACAGATGACTACTGGAAAAGTAGGAAGTATTTGTAACTAATTTTTGAGTCTCTGGCAGAGTTGAGCCTGTGTAATATTCCCTCCAACTTCCTTCATCTTCTAGAAAGAGAATAAATGAACAGCAGCTATAAGGTTTATGGGAGACGGGTTTATTCAGCTTGCCACAGTGTTGCTACATAGAGAGAAAACTCTAGAAATAAATTACTGTTGAGACTGATTCTTGAAGTGTAAAAGGCTAAAAATATGATTTCATCAAGCAGTGTACTTTGCATTTGAAGGATTTGAACCTTTAGAGTTTACTCATAAAGTCTGCCACTCACAAGGGTCATGGGGACCTGTCAGTAATTCTTGTTTCAAGACAAGCTAAGTGGTTAATGAATTCTACAGGCAAGTGTTATCTCAGACAAGGAAGGAAAGGAGATGAAAGTGAGAATATAAGCATGATACAGTAGCAGTAGGCAATGATCTAAGTAAAATAGGTAGCTGTCTCAATAAGCAAGAATGAAGATCAGCTTGGCCTTTTATCCATAGGTCTTGGAGAGAGGAATGAAGAGACAGCAACAGGTCATCACACGGAATTGGTCTTCAGAAGCTTCAAACTGCTGCTGCCTTGCAGAAACAGATAACCCAGGGAATGGTAGGGATAAAATCATGGAGTAAACTCTAAGCAAGGATATATAATTACAGCATTTGCTGGGGCATAGCAAAAAGAGGCTGTGTCCACAGATTATATGAGAATGATCAGAGAGTTGATTTACAGAAACAGAAGACTTTTCTTTTCTCTCATCAGCAGCCGGATACTTGTCTGCAGTCATGATATATAGCATATGAAATGTTCCTTGGGAATTAATTTTCTAAAACCAGACCATTACTGAATAAGTAAGTCCATGCAGGCAGTTCCAAGGGGACAAGGATTTTGCCAACACCCAAAAGAGATGCTTGAAATGCAAGGAGTTTCTCAAATCAGATCATAAATCTTGCCACTGTTGTTGGCAGATGCAGCCTCTTCCAGGAAGTTGCACTGGAACAGACAGCGTCAGATAGGTGTAGTAGAACCTGAGGACAGAAAAAAGATAAACTGGCAAGAGATGGTAAGGGATCTGCCACTAATGCACTGAAATCAATAGCACTCTAAAACATACACCCAGTGCCACTTTTAATTGTAAAGAACTACAGGTAGTCTTATTACCAAAATTAAAATGTTGTAGAATAACTGTATCTATAAAAACCTACAATAGGCTTACTACAGTATTTTTGGCTGCTGCTGCTAGTAAATGATACTATAATAAATTTATCAGACAGATGATGAGACCCAAAGAGATCAGCCTTAAAAGCTGATTGAGTTCAGTAATATAGAGAGTAACAAACACCCCCAAAATATTCAAACTTGGTATTGAGACAATATTAATTACATAAGTGTTTTTGTTTTCATTGTGGGAAATAAGTGCTTGAGTAGATTTTATTCTATACACACTGTATTTGTAGGGTTTTATATCTTTCACTGAATAGAACAGTGTTCTAGCGTGCTCCATTATATGCAAGGTAAATTGTCTGTTCATTGCTCTTCATTTTCTGTTTGTTCATTTGTTTGCTTGTTTTCCTGGGCTTTAAGTCTATTGCAAAAGACTGGGCTTTAAAGTCTATTGCAAAACTTATCATTTTGCCTTGGGTTTGTAAAAATGATGAGATTTTTTTTTCCCTCTCTTCTGAGAGCTTTTAAAATGTATTTGAATAGATGTTACGACTTTTATTTGTGCTGGTTTTTTTTTTGGTCTGCCCAGAATAATAAATAGGAACTTTTTTGAACAAGTGCTCATACAGATAAAAAATAAATGTCTGAAAAAGGGAAGAAAACAAAATCCTAATTCTGCTCTCACAGTCAACATATGCTGGAAAAAAACTTTTGTTTAGAAGTCTTGGAAAGTGGCACCAAAAACTTTGCATTCCAGCCACTGAGGCAGTTGCAGAGGGCTGGAACATGTGGGGCAGAGAAGTGGGGATACCTCTTCTGGCAGCTTTTGTCTTCTCATGGCAATCAGGCTCCTAAGTTGCACTTTCACCTCTTTGGCCTGACTACCTCCATCAGTGTTCACAGGGAGCAAAGCTTCCCACCACTAGGGCAGCAGCTCTCCATTTCCTTTCCACTAGTGAGGCTGAAAGGTGGATCTGGGAGAGCAACATCAATTTTAGTCTATTCTCCACCTTTGCCAAAACCTGCAGGGCAGCAGCTAGGAATTTGTTTTTACTGCAGAGCTCAATTTATGAAGTTCCCCTTACGAAGAAGAAAACAAGATTCAAGCCAACAGTGGCCTTATAGCTTCAGAATATGCTCAAAGGTGAAAGCCAGTGCAAACCCTTACAGGGGAGATACCATGAAAGAGATGCAACAAAACCAAGTGTTCTGCAGGAGGGTCAGAGGTTCTTCTGGAGGAGCAGGGAAGATTTAGCTGACATTAGAAAACCACTGGCTGTATCCAGCCTCTGTATGATTTTAATCAGATGGGGAAAGATTGGAAAAGGAAGGGCGTCATACAGTCATGTAAAAAAAGAAGGAAAAAAAAGATTTATTATAAAAAATACAAGGGGAAAATATATGGTGGAGTAGAATTATAATAGAACTGAGTCACAAAAGACTGAAAATGAAAAGAGCTTTTTGAAAAAGATGTCTTAGCTGGTCTTTCTGAGAGGGATGACCACAGAGAGGATAGGAATGAACTGAACTTAAAAGAACTTCAGTTGCCACAGAAAAAACTTTGAAAAATAATTCAGAGCTTTTTGATGTGCTTTATCTTAGAATTGGAATATTGTTTTTTTATATAGTGCACAGTTTAATTGTAGAGTATTCTCAGAGAGTTCATCTGATAGATTATTGTTTACCTGAGGGGCTATTAAAACAGCATAGCAATGAGTACAGTGTGAAAGCCTGAACAGATGCACTTCTCACTTCCAACAGCAAAAGTCTCTTTCCCTAGTGTTGCTCCAAGACAGAGGCACCAAAGCTGCTTCAGTTCTTGTGTGCCAGCCATGGACCACGGTGCCAGTGCATAAGCATGTACTGGGAGCAGTGTATTTGTTCCTATAGGTAGTGTGCTGTTGTCCTGCTTAATTAATCCATCTTCTCACCAGGATTAATCCTGCTTCTCAGCAGAGTGTGGGCTTGAATTCTGAAGTTTGGGGGATTGCAAGGTGCTCTGCCATGCAAACTAGCAAGCACAGAGATCTCTTGCTCCTCTGAACATGGATGTCTTCACTTCAGGTTGTAAGCACTGGAGAAGAATCTGAGGGGATCTAACCCAAACAAACAAAATTATTCTGGCCAGACTTGGAATGTCTAAACTCTAGTTGTCTAGTTCATGATAAGTAATTCTTCCTTGTAAGTGCAAAGAAAAAGACACCTGAAGGAAAGGGTTAATCCAATCTTCTTCAGACAGTAAAGATAAGATGAACTGCCTTGTGGAGGAGGCTTCCTTCTCTACAGTTACCATAAAGGAATCACAGAGCAAGCAAATCAGACATAGATCAACCATCATATGCTTGAATTAGGGAAGATGACTCAGCACAACAGACTATTTCTACAGTGAAAGAGGGAAGCTAGACACTTCTAGAAGGCAATTTACCCCACATCTTAGTAGGGTGCTTCTATTTTCTGAAAGTTAGAATGGGGACTTAAGCTGGTTTAGAATGGATTTTGGATAGCTAAAAATAGGTGAGATGAATCCTAGGGAAGTTGGATACTTTGTTTTGTCCCTCTATAACTTCTGTAGTGGGAATCTAAGACCTTCCTTCTTTCCCTCCTTCCTTCTTTCCCTCCTTCCTTCTTTCCTTCCTTCCTTCCTTCCTGTTTTTTTTTTTTTTTTTTTTTTTTTTTGGTTGGTTGGTTGGTTGGTTTGGTTTGGTTTTCTTTTTTTGTTGTTGTTTTTCAGGACTGCTGCATTTATAAAAATTGCATGTTGAGAAAACTGTTTTATGCTCTATGACCAATACGAAAGCTTTACCAAATATGAAGTGATTGTTACTTATTGCAGATGCCTACATGGTTATAAGCATAATGGCATAACATTACTTCCCCTCTTTACTTCATGTCTTCTTATTCACCCACAATTTAAAATGTAATTCTGAAATACAGTGAGTAGTATAAGTAGTATAAGTAGTATAAGCTTCATCATAAATATTCTCTTTGTGAGAAGAGATATTGGAGTGCTCTAATGCTGAAAAATGGAAACCAGTGGTGGGCAGAGATTTACACCCATGTCCTTAATGCAATATGACAGGATAAAAATCAAGTGTCATTTTGGAGATGGGTACCCAGAGGATTCATGAAGCAGTCTTTTCATCTAGTGCACCTTTACCTTTACTGTTTTCTAACCAAATACCAAACTGTGACAAGAAAAAAAAAAAAAAAAAAAAAAAAAAAGAGAGAGAAGAGAAGAGAAGAGAAGAGAAGAGAAGAGAAGAGAAGAGAAGAGAAGAGAAGAGAAGAGAAGAGAAGAGAAGAGAAGAGAAGAGAAGAGAAGAAAAGAAAAGAAAAGAAAAGAAAAGAAAAGAAAAGAAAAGAAAAGAAAAGAAAAGAAAAGAAAAGAAAAGAAAAGAAAAGAAAAGAAAAGAAAAGAAAAGAAAAGAAAAGAAAAGAAAAAGAAACTGGAGGGGTTCCAGAGAATAAGGGCTAGAAAGGGTGCTAAAAATGTAAGTGCAGTGTGGTAGAGCAACACAGAGAAGGCAAATGGAGGAATCTAAGGAAGAAAGGCATTGTGAGTTGTATGATGGATTCATCTGGTCTAACATTAACTGTCCTATCAAACACAGGTTTCCCTGGGGCTTCCTGTTTAGGAAAATTAGCACAAACAGACAATAAGAAGAAAACATCAGTCTCTTGTTAGTATGAACGACACAAATCCCTATCTGGGCTGCAAGTTATTGCTCTATTATCTACTGTCTAATATGATTTCTTCCTGTCAGTGAGGTAAGCTGATTTTATGGCTTTCTTGTTTACTCCAGTGAAATGACTGGTTTTCTTGCTTCTCCGGTCTTTATGCCTATAAAACACAGGGTTCATCATCTGGCTAACTCCTTTCTTGACACGGAATGAATAGGATAGTTAAACTCCTAAGACTAATACGATTAAAACTATACTCTTCTCCATAAGGCATATATACCATCTAAATTATAAAGGGCAGGGTAAAGGTTTTCGGATGTTTCCTGGAAGAAGACTGAGAACTCAGATTTTCCTCTGACAAAGACTAGAAACCTAGAAGAAGAATATGAGGATAGGTTGCATGGTTTAGTGAGCTGAGGTCAGTGCAATGTATACTAGCATTTTAATTTGAAACTCACTTTTGTGTATGGACTAATACTACTTTTTTGCCGAGGCGATCGGCTCCAGGGCAGACGCGTTCTGCAGCGGAGCGGGGGATCGGGCCAGGCAGGGCTAATTTTTTCTGGCATCGAGCCTACTTGAGGGAGCCGCCAGGACCCGGCAGCCCTCGTGAAGGAGGCTGACGAGGCGAAGGCGGAGCCAGCAGCGCCCCCTCCCCAGCCGTTCAAAAGCTGCCCCTAGGGAGCGCGAGCGACCAGGAGCGTGGTGACCAGGGCGGGCAAACAGGGCGTGGCGCGTCAGAAGGGAGTGGCGCGGCAGTTAGCGCGGCAGTTCGTACAGGAAGGGCAGAGCGCTCCCCCTACACACAAACAACACCTCGTTAACAACAGCCGTAACTAGGCGATAATGGTGGCCACCAGGCACGGCGCGCTCTCCAGAAAGTCGGTACACACGCAGACCGACTACCCGTTAAAAAATGCCGCAGTTCAGGTCACCGGATGCAAGGAGTGTCTGAGCCTGTTGCTGCCATCGGCGGGAGGCAGAGAAACTGCGTGCGTGAGGTGCGAGCAGGTGGATGACCTGGTCCGCATGGTGGCGGAGCTCAAGGAGGAGGTGGAGAGGTTGAGGGCCATCAGGGAGTGTGAGCGGGAGATAGACTTGTGGAGTAACTCCCTGCAGGGCCTCAAGGGGAGGTGCCGAGGTGAGACTCCTCAAATGGGGGCGGACCCCCTGCCCTGTCCCCGTCGGGCAGAGGGAGGGGATCTGGGAGCTGAGGAGGAATGGAAACAGGTCCCTGCTCGACATCGCAGGCGATGCTCTCCCCTTCCGGCCCCACCTTCCCAGGTGCCCTTACGCAACAGGTTTGAGGCCCTAGAGATTGAGAGGCCGGTGTGTGAGGAAGAGGTAGCAAATGTTCCCAGGAGGATGCCTGGAGCGAGGAGGTCGACTCCGCGCCTCAGGACTGCCTCCACCAAGAAAGACAGGAGGGTTATTGTTGTTGGTGACTCGATTCTTAGGGGAACAGAGGGCCCTATTTGTCGGCCTGACCCTACCCGTAGGGAAGTCTGCTGTCTCCCTGGGGCCAGGGTCAGGGACGTTGCCAGGAAGCTTCCTAACCTGGTACGCCCCTCTGACTATTACCCCCTTTTGATAGTCCAGGCGGGCAGTGATAACATCGAAGAGAGAAGCCTCAAGGCTATCAAAAGGGACTTTAGGGGACTGGGTCGGTTAGTGGATGGAGCGGGAGTGCAGGTGGTGTTTTCGTCCATCCCTATGGTGGCAGGGAGGGGTTCAGAGAGGACACGGAAAGCCCACCTGTTAAACACGTGGCTCCGGGGCTGGTGCCAACGCAGAAATCTTGGGTTTTTTGATCATGGGGCACTTTACTCAGCATCTGGCCTGATGGCCGCAGACGGGTCCCTATCTTTTAGGGGAAAAAGGATCCTGGGCCAGGAACTGGCAGGGCTCATTGAGAGGGCTTTAAACTAGGTAGGAAGGGGGATGGGGCTGAGGCTAGGATTGTTGGGGCTGTGCCAGGGGGAACAATGGCAAGGCCGGAGGATAAGGCAATGGCCCAGCTGAAGTGCATCTACACCAATGCACACAGCATGGGTAACAAACAGGAGGAGCTGGAAGCCATCGTGCGGCAGGCAGGCTACGACTTGGTTGCCATCACGGAGACGTGGTGGGACCAGTCTCATGACTGGAGTGCTGCAATGCCTGGCTATAAGCTCTATAGAAGGGACAGGCAGCATAGAAGGGGTGGTGGTGTGGCTCTCTATATTAGAGAGTCTTTCGAGGTTGTAGAACTCGAGGTTGGGAATGACAAGGTTGAGTCCCTTTGGGTTAGGATCGGCAGGGACAACAAGGCTAGTGTCCTGGTCGGGGTCTGCTATAGACCGCCGAACCAGGATGAGGAGACGGATGGGGAATTCTACAGGCAGCTGACAGAGGTTGCAAAATCATCAGCTCTTGTACTCGTGGGGGACTTCAACTTCCCTGACATATCCTGGAAGCACAACACAGCCCTGAGAAAGCAGTCTGGGAGGTTTCTGGAGAGCGTGGAAGATAGCTTCCTGACGCAGCTGGTTAGTGAACCTACCAGGGGTGGTGCCCCGCTAGACCTTCTCTTCACAAACAGAGAAGGACTGGTGGAGGACGTGATTGTCGGGAGCTGTCTTGGGCAGAGTGACCACGCAATGGTGGAGTTGGCGAGGCCAGGAAGGGGACCAGTAAAACCGCTGTATTGGACTTTCGGAGGGCTGACTTTGAGCTGCTCAGGACACTAGTTGGTGGAGTCCCTTGGGAGGTGGTTCTGAAGGGCAGAGGGGTCCAGGAAGGCTGGGCGCTCTTCAAGAGGGAAGTCTTAATGGCGCAGGAACGGTCTGTACCCACTTGCCCAAAGACGAGCTGGCGGGGAAGAAGACCGGCCTGGCTCAACAGAGAATTGTGGCTTGATCTTAGGAGGAAAAAGAGGGTTTATAAGCTTTGGAAAAGTGGGCAGGCCACTAAGGAGGACTTTAAAGAAGTAGCGAGGCTGTGCAGGGATAAAATTAGGAAGGCCAAAGCTCATCTGGAGCTCAATCTGGCTACTGCCGTTAAAGATAACAAAAAACGTTTCTATAAATACATCAACACAAAAAAGGAGGACTAAGGAGAATCTCCATCCTTTACTGGATGCGGGGGGAAACTTAGTTACAAGAGATGAGGAAAAGGCGGAGGTGCTCAATGCCTTCTTTGCCTCAGTCTTTAGCGGCAATACCGGATGTTCTCTGGATACTCAGAACCCTGAGCTGGTGGAAGGGGATGGGGAGCAGGATGTGGCCCTCATTATCCATGAAGAACTGGTTGGTGACCTGCTACGGCACTTAGATGTGCACAAGTCGATGGGGCCGGATGGGATCCACCCAAGGGTACTGAGGGAACTGGCAGAGGAACTGGCCAAGCCACTGTCCATCATTTATCAACAGTCCTGGCTATCGGGGGAGGTCCCAATCGACTGGCGGCTAGCAAACGTGACGCCCATCTACAAGAAGGGCCGGAGGGCAGACCCGGGAAACTACAGGCCTGTCAGTTTGACCTCAGTGCCAGGAAAGCTCATGGAGCAGATCCTCCTGAGAGTCATCATGCAGCACTTGCAGGGGAAGCAGGCGATCAGGCCCAGTCAGCATGGCTTTATGAAAGGCAGGTCATGCCTGACGAACCTGATCTCCTTCTATGACAGAGTGACACGCTGGGTGGATGAGGGAAAGGCTGTGGATGTGGTCTACCTTGACTTCAGCAAGGCTTTTGACACCGTCTCCCACAGCATTCTCCTCAAGAAACTGGCTGCTCTTGGCTTGGACTGGCGCACGCTTCGTTGGGTTAGAAACTGGCTGGATAGCCGGGCCCAAAGAGTCGTGGTGAATGGAGCCAAGTCCAGTTGGAGGCCAGTCACTAGTGGCGTCCCCCAGGGTTCGGTGCTGGGGCCAGTCCTCTTTAATATCTTCATTGATGATCTGGACGAGGGCATCGAGTGCACCCTCAGTAAGTTCGCAGATGACACCAAGTTAAGTGCGTGTGTCGATCTGCTTGAGGGTAGGAAAGCTCTGCAGGAGGATCTGGATAGGCTGGACCGATGGGCTGAGGTCAACTGCATGAAGTTCAACAAGGCCAAGTGCCGGGTCCTGCACCTGGGGCACAATAACCCCAAGAAGAGCTACAGACTGGGAGAGGAATGGTTGGAGAGCTGCCAGGCAGAGAAGGACCTGGGAGTGATGGTGGACAGTCGGCTGAATATGAGCCAGCAGTGTGCTCAGGTGGCCAAGAAGGCCAACGGCATCCTGGCTTGTATCAGGAACAGTGTGACCAGCAGGGCTAGCGAGGTGATCGTCCCCCTGTACTCAGCTCTGGTGAGGCCGCACCTCGAGTACTGTGTTCAGTTTTGGGCCCCTCGCTACAAGAAGGACATTGAGGTGCTCAAGCGAGTCCAGAGAAGGGCAGTGAAGCTGGTGAGGGGCCTGGAGAACAAGTCCTACGAGGAGCGGCTGAGGGAGCTGGGCTTGTTCAGCCTGGAGAAAAGGAGGCTCAGGGGCGACCTTATCACTCTCTATAGGTACCTCAAGGGAGGCTGTAGTGAGGTGGGGGTTGGCCTGTTCTCCCACGTGCCTGGTGACAGGACGAGGGGGAATGGGCTTAAGTTGAGCCAGGGGAGTTTTAGGTTAGATGTTAGGAAGAACTTCTTCACTGAAAGGGTTGTGAGGCACTGGAACAGGCTGCCCAGGGAAGTGGTGGAGTCACCATCCCTGGAAGTCTTCAAAAGACGTTTAGATGTAGAGCTTAGGGAAATGGTTTAGTGGAGACTGTGTGTTGGGTCTGTCTGAGCTGGAGTCACCTTTTCCCTGCAGCAGCCCACACAGTGCTGTACTCTGCACTCGTAGCTGGAACAGCACTGATATCACTCCAGTGTTGTGTCTATTGCTGCATAGTGCTGGCACAGCATCAGGACTCCTTCCAAGCCCCCAGGAGCCAGCAGACTGGGGGTGGGCAAGTGATGGGGAGGGGCATTGCTGGGGCAGCTGACCTAAACCAACCAAAGGGATATTCCATAACACCTGATGTCACACTCAGCAATAAAAGGGGGGGCTCTCATGGGAGAGGGGGCTGTTCCTCCTGAACAACCACTACGCGTTTGGGGCCCTGCTTCCCAGGACGTGGCCGAACACCGCTCGCTGATGGGAAGTAGAGAATAATTTTTCCTCTCTCTGTGCTTCCGCGCGGACTGATTGCTTCTTTTGTCTCTGTTTTTTTCCTCCCATTCCCTTTCCCTTTAATTAAACCTTTCTTATCTCAAACCTCGAGTTCTCTGTGTTGTATTTTCTCCCCCTTCCTCTTTGAGGAGAGGGGGAGTGAGAGAGCGGTTGTGGTGGAGCTCGGCTGCCCACCTGAGTAAAACCACCACAGTCCTTTTTGGCGCCCAACGTGGGGCTCGAGGGTTGAGATAACAATAGCATTGATTGAAGTATTTACAACTAACATATTGGTAGTCATAATGCTCGGTTTTCTGGTAATACTTTTCTGTGTGGATATGTTGTATATAGCCCACTCTCTGTTTTCTTTTTTCCTTTACATCCGATCGGAGAAAGTGTTGAAGTCTGTGCTTGTTTTTTTTTATCATGTTGTGCTGTAACATACTGGCCTTCAGTTTTGTTTGGTATTCAAACCCGGCATTGTTATCCTCCTGGTCTCCTGGAGATTATCTTATTGAAAATATTAGGAATTACAGTGCCTTCTACTTTTCTCCCTGTGGGCTAATTACAGCAGCCTTTCAGTATCTTGGATACCCCTGGTCAGATATTAGCCTCCTATCACTAGGTCTAGTGTTTGTCATCTTCCCCAAAGTAAAGCAATTTATTAAGAATATTATTCAAGGACCTGTCCCCAGACAAAGTTGTGGGTGGCAAGGTGTGTGGGGGGATTTGGGCAGGTACCTATCACGGTTTTCTCCTCCAATGGTTCTAAATTTCACCCCTGAACAAGTACAAAATCCAAGAAAACTGGTGGAATGTTTGAAAGACGTATGCCCTGACCCTGGCAATACTAGAGAACTCCATCAGCTGGCTGCACTCTGCTGGGGTCTGGCTTACGCCTATCAGATGTCAATTAACATTGCCCAGCACCCTCAAGGGGATAGGGAGGTTCCTGAATTTGATAATGAGACAGCACACACTGTGACCACCCTAGAGGACCGACCATCTATGGTATCAGTCGCCCCTGTAGTAAAGACGAAACAGTGGAAACGGAGATCAGGTCGTTTAGTAAGGGAAGAAGCTCCTTCTACGGATGAGGGAGAAGAGGAAAAGGCAAGTGGCTCTAAAGCAGCGTTATCACGGCAACATCGCGAAGAAGAGACTGAAATCATAGATGAATCAGAAACTACTCGGTCTCTATCTCTGAGTGAGCTGCGAGAAATACGGAAAGACTTCAGTCGCCATCCAGGTGAGCACATCCTCACTTGGCTGCTTCGATGCTGGGATAGTGGGGCCAATACCCAACAGCTAGAAGGCAACGAAGCCAAGCAGCTGGGATCCCTTTCTAGAGAAAGACTCATTGATAGAGTAATTGGAAGAGAGGCACAAGTTATCAGCCTCTGGAGGCGAATCCTAACAGCAGTGAAAGAAAGGTATCCCCACAAAGAGGATATTGTCTACCAAGTAAACAAATGGACCACTATGGATAAGGGCCTCCAGCAGCTGCGGGAATTAGCTGTGTTGGAGATGCTTTATAGTGATTTAAACAACGCCCAGGCACCTAAAGACCCCGATGAAGTGCAATGCACAGCGTCCATGTGGCGGAAGTTTGTACGAGCTGCACCCCCAACACATGCCAGCACACTGGCAGTCATGGGTTGGGACGAGGGGATGGGGCCAACTGTGGATACCGTGTCCAACCAGCTTCATAAATATGAAGAAAATCTCTCTCCCCCAGTACGGGGCTGCATTTCAGCTGTGGAGAAACTGTCCCAACGGTTAGATGAACACATAGCTTCGTCCTCACCTAAACGGAAAAATCTTTCGGCCATCAAGCGCCAGCAGTCCCCGGCTAAAACAAGGGAGAATCCGGGACGCACACCGCGAGGTACCTTGTGGTTTTATTTACGTGACCACGGGGAAGATATGAGGAAGTGGGATGGTGAACCGACCTCGGCCCTAGCTGCTCGGGTACGTGAGCTACGGAAAGATACAACAACAACAAAGAGGGCCCCTAGGAAGATTGCTGCCCCAGTTTCTGTTGAACAGTCCCCCAGAGGCAGTAGAAGGAATAGCATTACTCCTGACCCTGATGAAGAGATTTCTGCTTCACGTTTGGAAGAAATAATTGATAGATACTCCGACCAGGATTAGTGGGGCCCTGCCTCTGGCCAGGTAGAGGAGAGGGACAACCGGATTTACTGGACTGTGTGGATTCGATGGCCTGGCACACCGGAACCGCAAAAATATAAAGCTTTAGTGGACACAGGCGCACAGTGTACCCTAATGCCGTCAGGCCACCAAGGGGCAGAACCCATCTCTATCTCCGGAGTGACGGGGGGATCCCAAGAGCTAACCATATTGGAAGCTGAAGTGAGTCTAACTGGGAATGAGTGGCAAAAGCACCCCATCGTGACTGGCCCAGAGGCTCCGTGTATCCTTGGCATAGACTACCTCAGGAAAGGGTACTTCAAGGATCCAAAAGGGTACCGGTGGGCTTTTGGCATAGCTGCCTTGAGCACAGAGAAGATTAAGCAGCTGTCTACCCTGCCTGGTCTCTCACAAGACCCTTCTGCTGTAGGATTGCTGAGGATTGAAGAACAGCAAGTGCCAATTGCAACTACAACTGTGCACCGGCGGCAATATTGCACCAACCGAGACTCCCTGATTCCTATCCATGAGTTAGTTCACCATCTGGAGAACCAAGGAGTGATCAGCAAGACTCATTCACCTTTTAACAGTCCTATATGGCCAGTGCGGAAGTCCAATGGCGAGTGGAGGCTAACAGTGGACTATCGGGGCCTGAATGAAGTCACACCACCACTAAGTGCAGCAGTGCCAGACATGCTAGAACTCCAGTACGAACTAGAGTCAAAGGCAGCTAAGTGGTATGCTACAATTGATATTGCTAATGCATTTTTCTCTATCCCTCTAGCAGCAGCATGCAGGCCACAATTCGCTTTCACTTGGAGGGGCATTCAGTATACTTGGAATCGACTGCCCCAGGGGTGGAAACACAGCCCTACCATCTGCCATGGACTGATCCAGACGACACTGGAACAGGGGAACGCTCCTGAACACCTGCAGTATATCGATGATATCATCGTATGGGGTAACACAGCAGAAGAAGTTTTTGGGAAAGGGAAGAAAATAATTCAAATTCTTCTGAAAGCTGGATTTGCCATTAAACAGAATAAAGTCAAGGGACCTGCACAGGAAATCCAGTTCTTGGGGGTAAAATGGCAGGATGGACGTCGCCACATTCCGACGGATGTGATCAACAAAATAACAGTTATGTCTCCGCCAACTAGCAAAAAAGAAACACAAGCTTTCCTAGGTCTTGTGGGATTTTGGAGAATGCATGTGCCAGGCTATAGTCAGCTTGTGAGTCCTCTATATCGAGTGACTCGAAAGAGGAACTCTTTCGAGTGGGGCCCCGAGCAACAACAGGCCTTTGAACAACTCAAACAAGAAATAGCTCGTGCAGTAGCCCTTGGGCCTGTCCGTACTGGACCAGCTGTGCAAAACATACTGTACACTGCAGCTGGGGAGCATGGGCTCACCTGGAGCCTCTGGCAGAAGACCCCAGGAGAAACTCGAGGCCGACCTTTGGGGTTCTGGAGCCGGGCCTATCGAGGATCAGAAGCCAATTACACCCCAACTGAAAAGGAAATATTAACAGCATATGAGGGGATTAGAGCAGCTTCAGAAGTTGTTGGTACAGAAGCACAACTTCTCTTGGCCCCACGGCTACCTGTGTTACATTGGATGTTCAAAGAGAAAATCCCCACTACACATCATGCAACCGATGCTACGTGGAGTAAATGGGTAGCGTTAATTACACAGCGGGCTCGAATGGGGAAACCCAATCGCCCGGGAATCCTGGAAGAGATTATGGACTGGCCAGAGGGCAGGGATTTCGGAGCACCGACAGAAGAAGTAACGCGTGCTGAAGAGGCACCACCATACAATGAGTTGCCAGAAGACAGAAAGCAATATGTGTTGTTCACTGATGGATCCTGCCGTGTGGTAGGGAGCCATCGGAAGTGGAAAGCTGCTGTGTGGAGTCCCACACGACAAGTTGTGGAGGCCATGGAAGGGGAAGGTGAGTCAAGTCAGTATGCAGAAGTGAAAGCTATACAACTGGCCCTAGAAATTGCTGAAAGAGAAAAGTGGCCGGTACTGTATCTCTACACTGACTCATGGATGGTGGCAAATGCGCTATGGGGGTGGCTGCAACAATGGAAACAGAACAACTGGCAGCGCAGAGGTAAACCTATCTGGGCTGCTACCCTGTGGCAAGATATTGCTGCCCGCGTAGAAAACCTGGCTGTAAAGGTACGTCATGTAGATGCCCATATGCCTAAGAATCGTGCTACTGAAGAACATCAGAACAACGAAGAAGTAGATCGAGCTTCAAAAATTGAAATAGCTCAGGTGGACCTGGACTGGGGACGTAAGGGTGAACTGTTTGTAGCTCGATGGGCTCATGAAACATCAGGACATCTGGGGAGGGACGCCACATATAGATGGGCTCGTGATCGAGGGGTGGACCTGACCATTGAGGCCATCACACAGGTTACCCATCAGTGTGAGACCTGTGCTGCAATTAAACGAGCCATGAGGGTAAAGTCTCCCTGGAACAGGGGGAGATGGCTTGGATTTCGATATGGTGAGGCCTGGCAGATTGACTACATCGGACCACTTCCACAAACCCGCCAAGGCAAACGGTACATACTCACCATGGTAGAAGCAACTACTGGGTGGCTGGAAACATACCCTGTAAACCATGCCACGGCCCGAAACACTATCTTGGGCCTGGAAAGGCAAGTGCTGTGGCGACATGGTACACCGGAGAGAATAGAGTCCGACAATGGGAGTCACTTCCGAAACAATTTGATCATTTCCTGGGCCAAGAGACATGGCATTGAATGGGTGTATCACATCCCTTATCACCCACAAGCCTCTGGGAAGGTTGAGAGGTACAATGGACTGTTAAAAACTATGCTGCGAGCATTGGGTGCTGGGACATGGAAACATTGGGATATAAATCTACCAGAGTAAAACCACCTGAGTAAAACCACCACAGACTGTTAGCGTTAGGTCAGAGGTTGGACTCGATGACCTTGAGGTCTCTTCCAACCTAGAAAATTCTGTGATTCTGAGAAAGTAATTTTAAAAGTAGGGATAATGCAGAACTGATAAATTGCAGCAATAAGAACAAAAATAAAAAACATTATTGGTAATATTAACATATGCACATAGATGCTGATGAATGTAATGCATCAAAAAAATAGGTGTTTGGGATAGGATTCCTCTTGGTTAACTTTGTCAGGTAATTCAGAACTCTCTTAGTTCCTGTTATTGCTGACATACATCTAGCAAACATAAACAATGGAATATAAATGAATATTTACCTGGTCAAAGTTTAGGGTCTACTTTAGGCAGCAACAAGTTGCTTTCTAGACATTATTGGCATTGGTTCTGACATTGACTAGATTTCTATTGACTAGAGTGGAGGCAAACCAATCAACTCACATGTAGGTATTTGCATTGTAACTAATGAGGTTAAGGTGAGATTAGTTCAGTCCCTAATCTGAGATATCATCCACCTAATTGTGCAAAATAAGAAAAATGCCAAAAAATAAGAAAAATGCCAAAAAACAAACAAACAAAAAAAACTTATATATATATGGTGAGGGAGAGAGGAATAGGCTGACAATGTTATATTATGAAAAGAGGATGAGAGAATCAAAGTATGAAAAAAAAGTTTATATTTAACTGTGCTGGTGGAAAAGAAATATTCCTGTCTGGAATGCCATCTCCATTTTACCAGCCAAGGTTATTGCAGTGGATATGTGATTACATGGCTAGCTTAGCCATCATTTTTTAATGCAATTATACGTTTATATAATGTGCACAATTACATTTTATATAATTTTAATTATAAACTTTTATATTTCTCTCTTTTTTTTTTTTTTTTTTTTTGTCATTGGCTATATTTTATTAAAATCAAAGTAGTACCACAGCTTCATAAATCTCAGGAATTGTTCTTCTATTTGATTTGCTTGTACTGTATCCCAACACATTAAAACCTTATGCATTTTTGTAGCTATTCAGAAAGGAAATAGAATCTTTGATGACTTAATAAAATTAAATCAATCATAATTACACCATTAGGCTGCAGAGAAGACAAGTATCATGAAGGTTACTATCTTCTAAAGATAATGTTTTCTTGGTATACCTCGAAGTTTCAAAAACCAAAGTCAAACCTCATCAGGTGGCAGTCTGATGACTGATATATTTTGAGAATTCTAAGGATGACTAAGGTTAAAAACACATCTTCATATCATTCAAAAAATAAGTAATAAAAATAAAAAAAAGAAGCAATAAGATAAAATATTTGATAACCTCATCAAGGATTCTGAGTGAACTTCTGTTGCCTTGGAAGGTGTTATGAGGAAGAGTATTGGTGATGAACCTGTTCTGTGGGTTTTGCACACAAGGATTTTTTACACAAACACATATATACACATAGCAGGGTGTGATTTAGCTGATGAAAAGCATAGCTGAACCATTTGAAACCTGCTTATTTTACTCCCCAAGAAAGTATAGCAGCCAGAAGCCATGGACATGAAAAAGAGGTGAGGATTGTTCCCTCCACTGTCCAGCTCAAGCTGCATCTCTGTGTAGCAAAGAGTTTTAGAACACACTCTACAAAAAAGCAAGTGCAACTCAACATGGAGGTGGTGAGGACTGCTGTCTGAGGGGAGCTTCTCTGGCATCAGACCACCTAAAGTATTTCCATATTTTTTCTCTTGGTGTCAAAAAATAAAAAAGGAAAAAAAGTCCAGCTCCTGAACAAAGGCTTAGAAATTAGGTTGTCCTAGTCACGATCAAATGTACAAACCTGCTCTCATGAATAGTAGAGCATTTTTGACAGAAAGGTTGGAAACTATTATTACCACAGCTACCACCTTCCAGCTCTGTCTGTAATAAAAATCAACAAGGGATTTTTGTCTGGGAAATGGGAAATATAAATTTGTGTGACTGAGAGGGCACAAGGCCCATGGACACCATTTCCCGGATCATCTTAACAATAGGTTCACTGTTAGATAAAATATCACACATTTCTGAAAATGATTTTATAGCACTATATTTCATTTTTCTGCCACTGACACTGCTGTCAGAGTGTACTGTGAGTGTATATCAAACTGGGTATCATGGGATGACTTCAGATAAGGTCAGACCTGCCTTGTAAAGACCTCAGCACCCATCACCATTACAGACTGTGTCTACATTACCAAATAGAGCAATCCAAAAGGAGCTGATTTGTACAGCAAAAGAGGTGGTGTGGAGTACCTGATAACCATAGCATATACACATTCTTTCTTACACTAGATTTAGCCTAGGCCAAGGACTGAATGTTCTCCCACAGCTGAAGAGTATTTGATCCATTTTGGGAATACATCTCCTAGTGTAGCTTCATCTGAAAATAACCTATCTTGAGTGCTGATAGACGGCTCCATGAAGCACAGTGATTGGAGATCACCTGCAGAAATGCACTCCTGTTTATCTGAACTAAAATGATCATGTAGGTATAACCACTGAAGGATTGTTACACCAAGAGCAAAATTGACCATCATATACCTCAACCTCTGCAGATACCAGAGGTGATGTAGAACTTTGTAGGTCGCAGTTTTAAACTTACACAGCTACATGTTGTCAGAGTCTCTTTTAGGTACCTCAGTACTTCTGCAAAACAGGGACTCAGCCCCTCTTGGCATTGTAATGTGAGAATGATAGCACATCTCCCTTTCCCTTTTTGTTGAGAAGATGAGGGAAAAAGACTTCAGATGGTACAGTACTGAAAAACAAAGTGTGAAAAAAGTTTGAAAGTGTAACTGTATAAAAATGCTTCATTAATCATTTTTAAAAGGCTGTCCAATAAAATGTTCCAGTACAAATAAACCAGGAAAAACAAAACAAAAACAAAGTGTAAATTACCTAGTGGAGGAAGAAATACACAGGGAAGCAGAGGATGGTTTGAAGTATTGCAAGTCTCGAGAAAAAGCAGTGACCACCATCAGCAGTGGTAGCAGCATGAAGGGGGAGCTTTGGGCAGTGCATGCAGGTGAGGCCATGCTATTGCTCTGCTTTTCCTGTTGAGATGACTGTACTCCTGGTAGCTGTGAAAGTCATACATACCATATTGATAAATCCCCACTGAGAAAGATGTGAGGCCATAGTGCATAAAACTATTTACTTAGGCATTGCAAGAAGTGTGTTTTCTTCTGGAAAGACTGAGAAATTTCAGCAAGGTCTAATTTGTGCAAAATCAATTTCAAACTCACCTTCTCCCAAATGGCTAATTAATCTTATCAGATCCTGAAGTATACCATCTGGCCTTAGCTAACCATTATAACAGTTTGATCAGCCTACACAGGAGCTAGTGACCAAGACTTATACCCAGGAAACACTTCACAGGTTCTGTGAATAATGAAATGTTTAAGAGAGTTCTCTTTCTGCTGATAGATCAACAATGAGCAAGATTTAACTCCTTGAATTATCAAAGTTACATTCACAGATCTTATAAGTCCAAAACTGAATTCTGCTGAGTTATTTCTCTCACTGAGATATTTTTGAAAATGATGTGTCCTTCACCCAGAGACTAAAGCGGACAACCTCTTCGTTAATTTAAATTTACAATACTCATTTGCTAGGCTATCACTTGTTTTCATTTTCCTAGACAAGCAGCTACTGTTCACCAGCCCGTGCACTTGAACTGCAGATTGTATCTGCATGAAACTCATAATTCAAACCACAACAGCATGCAAGAGCCCATTTGGAAAATGATGCCCATCAGGAAGAGATTCATTTCTCTGCATGAATTTTTGGCAACACTCTATTCTTCATAATTTGTACTGCAACAGCTCTCGTTTACTGGCACCACAGGTGTATCTTTGTGTGTTCATTTTTAACTGTAGGTGATTAAGGAAAAAAAAAAAATCTCTCAATGATAAGTCATCTGTTCCATCTTTGTCAGATTTCCTAGTGCTTGACTTACAGCTTTTTCAGTCTGAGTCAGTCTGACTATGGTATTAATGAGAAAACCAAGCATCATCAACCCCAAATCTTGGAAAGATCATCAGACTGACACTCAGATGAGGAATGGGTTCTATGAGCTACAACTGGATGTGACCAAACCAAGTACCATATCTTCATAGCACATAACCTCTGTGAAATAAATGCAAAACCATATAAATTTTGCAAAAGATGGACTTCATGATCAAAAACACATGCCATTTCTCCTGGTCTCCTTAGAAAGGGCTATGTAAAGATTTTGTTCAGGCTGATTTAGTCACACTTCTTCAGTGCTTTTATTCAGAGATTCCCTACTTCAAAATAATTAAAATGTCTAACAAAGACCTTTACTTGAGTTTTATTCCAAGAAAAAATAATCTGAATGAATAAGCAACCAAATAAATAATCTTTACTATTGATTCCTATTAAATGATTCAAATGATGCCATGGAGTCTCAAAAAATCAAAATCAGAAGATGCACCAGTGTGCAGGAAGTTGCTGAGTTACTCAAAAGCTCTGAGTTCAGGGTGCTCCAGTGCTGAGTTTATTTCTAGAGGCTCCAGCAAAGATAGAGTCTCAGGATGATGAGAAAAAATACAGGCCACTTCTTTCTTTGAAGGTCTTCTAATCAAACTGTAGGCAAGCATTTAGGCTTCTTTTGATTCAACTATTGAGAGGCAGCAAATATCTCTTCACACATCTCATTGCAGAAATGTAGAACTCTTGAGACCTACAGTGAAAACTGAGTATGGATGTAAATGTATTAACAAATGTGGATCAGTACCTAAACAAATGCTAGCACAGCTACATTGACAAGTTAATGTCAACTGGGAAAAAAAAAAAAAAAAATAATAATCTTACAAATAGTTCCTATCAGTCCCAGCTACTCGGTGTTGAAAGTCTTTGTGCACTTCTCTCTTGAAAAGGACAGATGTTCTAGGTAAGCATAGTAATACGAGTTGGAGAATTAAATACAGAAAAAGAAGACTAATTTTCAAAGAGATGAAGGATAGATGCAGGGTAGGAGAAAGGTAATTCAAACTGGCATCCAAACCAAGGGGTTCAAAGCTTATCTGGGTATTTTAGTTAAAGATGAAGCTTCATTAAATCATGTACAATTTGCATGTTCTCTTTAAATATCATAAAATTTGTTTTTCTCAGGGTAGAAAGGAAGTGGTAATCATAGCATCAAATGTATTTGATGGAAATAATGCACTGGAATGCCCTTCAAAACAGTAATTGCTGTTTTGGTAAGATAAAGGGAAAAACGTATTTGTCATTTGTTGAACACAGCTATTTATAATAGCTTTAAAGGCATTTTAAGTAGTCATATTTGAAGCTAAATCACAGGTTGTGTGAAGGAAGATTTGAGGGAAGCACCATGAAATCCATCCAGACACACGTGGCTTGAAGAATCTTGGCTAACTGGCTTTGAACCATAGCAGCACACTAGTGCGGCCACACTGGTCTGGGGACCTGAGCTGTCATTTCTGCACAGCACCACACTGTGCAGACTTTTTTTCTTGGAGAGGCTCAAGAACTTCTGAGGAGATGCAGCACCAATATTACTTTCCACATGGCCATAGCTATGATTCCTGATCAAGCTTTGCACGTGTTTAAATGCACTGGCAGCAGTAGAGGGTGGGATTTAGTTGTCTAAATGTGGGTTTTCATCCTACCTGCCTTATCATTCTGGCCTCCAGCAGGCTATTTTAGACACCCTGATGTAACGGTGACATCTGTGCAGGACTGGCAGATCTAACACAAGAGATGCTCTGCCTTTGGAGTGGCAGATGAAGACCAGGGGTTATCCCATGGCAACTAAGTGGCACTGAAGACCTATGACTGGCTCCTGAAACCCTTCCCAAACTGTCAGACTGCTCCAGAGTAGTGACTTGCTTTGAAATATATCTAAGAACTAGCAGGAGAATGGGAGAGATACAAGTACAATTAAGGTGCACTTTTTATCTTGCAATTTTGTATTTCTGTCATTATCATAAATTCTGGGAAATGACAATTTTTAAGAACATGTTGTTTTGTCCTTTTAAACTTGTCTTCTTAACTACAAGATAGGTTTTATTTTAAAATACTGGGGAACAGAAAAACAGCATTAATAAAGACAGGTTTACAATGATATGTATTTTCTTTTGCCACCCCTCCCTCATTAATCTTGTACTGTTCACTTCATAGTTACAAATAATCAGTGGAAGATATGAGAAGTCTCATTGTATATTTTGGCCTGTTGCCTAATAAACAGGATGTGCTTGAGTGAGGCACTGAACTTAGGTTTTCCATTTCATAATTAATTGCTGTAACTACATAGCTATAGGAAGAAAGGGGATCTGTAGCCCCTGTGATTGAAAGCAGCGCATTTTACACAGATCTTAAGAAAACTGCCGATAGCAGTCTGCTCTTAGGAAGAAACTGAGGCTCTGGACTCTACATCAGTAGAGCTTAATAATCCTTAACTGGGATCCAAACTGTGAAGCGGGGTCGTTGAGCACACATTTGTGCTTGAAGGCTTTCCCTGTGTATGCCAGCCTCAGGTACTCAGCTCTTGCCATGCGTTCAGGCAGGGATGTTAGCATGCATCAGAGTATGACAACTGGAGCCAGGGCTAATGTGCAGCTGCACCTCCCTTTCCTATACTTATGATCTTTACTGGACTGGCTCCAAATCCCCAGCAAGGTTCAGTCTTGTTCCCATTAAAAATGAGTGAAAGTTTTCCCACTGAAATCAATATAATGAGAATCAGAGTCATTCTCATTAAGTACAATTCCCATAGATTTAACAGCCCATCATTTTATACTGACTGCTTATCAGTCAGTATAAGAAATAGACGTCATTATAGAAAAAAAACATCATTGAGCTTTGCATTTTCAAAGCATAGTTTAAATGTGAACCAATTAACGTCAAAGTTTTTACCTGATGCATTAACAAATCACAATGACAAACACATTAGTGCTAGTTATGAGTCTCACTAACCTAGTCTTTGTTCCTTGGAGTTAAGTCTATAAAAAAAGTTTTAAAAGAACTGAAGTTCTACAGTCATGGTGTGTAAGGGAACATGAATCATTCGTACAAAGAAAAATAATGAAAGGATTTTACTCAGAAGGGTATTTACCTTTAGGTACCTTGATGTTAAAGCACCTGAAAGTTTATATGCTGCTAAGAGAAATGAAGGGAATTGGATGGTTTCTGAGGACATAAAAGAAGCTTTTTCTTATTCTTCTATGACTGCCAGAAACTTTTTGACTGATATTTTGTAGGATGAACAAAAAAAAAGGAAGGAATCTACAGTTATCTCCAGATTTTACTTTCTATTATTATTATTTGATTTTTTAAATGATACTTCATGTTTAAAATGTCCTGCTTATTACTTTTATAGTTGGATCTTCAGAAATTTTTGTGCCTGTTCCCAGAATGTCACAGCCATTTGCAACATGGAGTGAGCATCCCTGGTTACTTCTTGGTTTTCTCAGTGTTTTGGAAGCTGCATTAGCAAGAAATAACTTCAGTGAATTGAGAAAACAAAAGTGTAAGAGTTAAGAACAAAGAGACTCTTTTGAAAAGAAAACAGAACAAAGGGAAAAAAAAGAAAAAAAAAAAAAAAAAGCCAAGACTTTTACCAACTCTTTTCTTAAACTAAATAAAAGCTGGTCAGCAGTGTGGTGATTCCTGATGACTGGAAAAACCTGTCACAATCATCTGCAAGTAGAGCAAGGAAGATGTGTGGAACTTCACATCAATCAGCTTCATCTCAGTTCCTGGGAAGGTGATAGTGCATGTCCTCCTAGAAGCCATTTTCAAGCCCATGGGGGCTAAGAAGGTGACCAGAAGAGCCAGGACAAATCACGTTTGACCAACCTGGTTGTATTCTGAGACATGGACAACAGGAAAGTAGTATATATAATTTATGTTGACCATGGAAAGGTCTTTGATGTGAACTTCCTGAGTATCTGTATAGTCAAACTGATGAGACCATTTGAGTCTGTGGACTATAAGACATACGGAAGATTGGACCACTGAGTTCAAAGGACTGTACAAGATCCAGCTGGTTGCTAGCCATTACTGGTGTCTCCCAAGAGCCAGCACTGGTCCAGTGCCCTTTAAAGAAATGTGGAGACGTTTCTTCTCAGAAAGAGCAGTCAGGCATTGGAATGAGTTGCACAGGGAAGTGGTGGCATCACTGTCCCTGGGGGTGTTCAAGGACATGGTGCTTAAGCACATGGGTTAGTGGGTGACATTGGTGGTAGGTGGATGGTTGGACCAGATGGTCTTGAAGGTCTTTTCCAACCTTAATGATTCTATGATTCTATGAAAATCTTTGCTTGTGTTCTCCCCAGTGTGATAGTATGTCCTTCCAGCATACTTGTGGAAAAGACTAAATTGGGTGGACTGACTGATAAGGAGGGCAGGGTTGCCGTTTGCAACCTGGTTGGGGATCAGAGCATGCCTTTTCCCTGAAAACTGCAATGGATAGAGTAAACTCCTGTGCCTAGGAGGTGGGCAAAACTAGCAGCTGTTATTAAGTTACAGTCCTACTAATTTCCCTTACTTTCAGTGCCTGTTCTGCTGACAATCAGGATTCTTTGATGAACATAGCAGTTAGCAATCAAAATTGGTTGTAATATTTCTGTGCTCCTAGCATTACTTTTTTCACTTTGCTTTATCTCTTGTTTTCTCTCTGTATGTTCGTTGTTGAACATCCTTGAGAATAAATGAGTTTCCCAAGATACAGTTTTCAGTTTTAGGTCTCTCTCACTCCACTTCTTAAAGATCCAAATAAACTGCAAAGTGGCAAATGGACCTAACAAAGAAAGGCTTACATGTAACAAGATAAGGCATATAAGAAGAAACACAGGTATTATTACAGTGACAAGTTCTGAATGGCATCCATGAAAGCAGGCTGACAGCCAGAGAGCGTTCTTATTCCCCAGAAAAGGAACAATTATTTTATATTGAAGAGCAGAACAATCTGAAAAACGAGGGCTCCTTTAATTTTACATTTCAATACAGCTTTAAAAATGCCGCACAGAAAACCTGGAGCCTTTTTTTGTTCCTTAAATTATAGCTTGTAGAGTCATTACTATGAATATCTTAATCTTTCTAAATAATCATTGTCTTCTTAATATTCCCTTCCATAATACACCATCAAAATTGAAATTCGAGAGTAAATTTTTAGCTGTGAACTATTTTTCTGCTGAATGTCATGATCTGCAATCTGAATATGCACCATTTTCCTGCTTCTTTCTCTCCTGCAGATGTGTAGGTGAACTGTAGTAATCTTTACTTTGCAAATAGTGATGTTCTTCTACTTGCAAAACATTTTTTTTCTCCCCTCAGGCTTCCTGAAAGAAGCTGAAAACAGTTTGTAAATTCATAATATTTGGCTTTGTCTGTTCTCTGATGAGCTTCAGACATTTTAAAGCTGGAAGGTGCTACTAGCCTTGCTCTGTCTTCTTGGAGAGAAGATTATTATACTCCATTCTATTGTCCCTATAAAGAAAATGCAGTCTGTATTTAACTAAAGTATTTATTTCAGAAATAGAGGGCTTGATCTGCTAGTTTGAAATGTAGATACTAGTACTTGCTACACCTCTCTCTGTTAGATTAAGGAATATTTTCATACCTAACATTTTTCTTCCTAGGGGATTCTTGAATATTACCATCAAGTTAATTTTTAATTTTCTTTATGACAAGTTTTTGGTCATATGTCACTTTATTATGTACTTCTTTTTTAAATCTCATCCTAAAAGTCCTTTGCTTCAGTCTCTCGAACAATTTTTTTCCTCAGCCTTTTCCAGTTCTTCATTTTATTTCACACCAGAATTGGACACTTGTTTGTCTTATTCATATCTGATGTAGAGAAGGCTTCTTCCATATTCTTGTTCACTTCTCTTTATGTGTTGACACAAAGATCACATTAATCTTTTATTCACAACATTTCACAGTGGCATTTCTTTCACTCTACCTGAAGACTTTAGAGAATACTTAATTTTTATATTATCATGCCCCCTTTCCTATATAAATTTATCTTCTTTCTCCCCAAATGCAAATTCTCAGGGGGCATTCACCTGAACAAATGTATTCTGATCAAATCTACATGTATACTTACAGTGTAGATGCCCACACCTGAACTCTCACTTAAAATACAAAGATATAGTCATTTCTAAGGCCCTGTCATTCTTATCCAGAGAAAGGTGTTTAAAGTCAGCCAGGTGAAATCATGCCCTAAATGATATATTCTTTATGCTGATGGTAAAGGTAGCTGCGGTGACAAGCTCTGATGTAGACAACTGGCAGACATCTAAAATGAGGTAAGCATGACCCATCATACTTGCTTGCAAGCATTTCACTAAGTAAATACCTGATGGTGTGTTGTTTCTTCCCCTTTCACTTGCTCATATACATATAATGATATTCATTTCATTAAAAGTCTATAGCAGACACAAAATGCATTAGTAGTGATGCTATATTTTCTTCCAGATGAAGCATGAAGACTTGAGTATGTGATGTTAGCAGTAATGTGTGAAGAATCGTTGAGTAGCTGGGCCTTCTCTGTGTTCCTACCAAATGCCATTAGGTTGTGACCTTGGGTACTCGGTAGCTACCAACCCCTAGTGCAGTAGTGAATTTACCCTTACACAGACACATGATCACAGAATGATTGCAGTTGGAAGAGACCATTGGAAGGGTTGAGTTTGGAAGATCATCTGGTACAAACCTCCTGCCAAGCAGGATCACCTAGAGCAACTTGCAAAGGATGGCATCCAGGTGGGTTCTGAACATCTCCAGAGAAGGAGACCCCACAGGCCCTCTGGGCAACATTACCCTTCACAAGAAGGTCTGGAAGAGTTACCTTATGTTGTGTGTAATATGTTTTGGACGTGAAGTTTAAACCATGCCTTTAAGAAATTGATGCAAATTACCAGCTATACACAATTGCCAAGACACATCTCCAAATTGAAATTCTCGATGAAGGCCGTACTTTTTCTTTCTATATATTATAAAGGAGTGTTGAACCTTAACTCCAAATTATACAACATCCTTGCTGTGCTCCAGTACATCCAAACTATGAAACAAGAACATAGCAATTTACAAGCTCAGCATCCCTACTTAGGCACCAGACATAACTTTTTCTATTTTAAAAGGTGATGATTCTTTAAATGTTTATGCTAGTGATGGGTATAAAACATACGTCTTCTGAAGGACAGAGATTAAGAAATCTGTAGTAGTAAATGAAGTGCTAGGAAAACAGACTGCACCTTTGCTGGCAAAGTCTCCGAGACTTCAGTGACTTAGACTCTTATTTATGAGATATCGAGGGATAATAGTGGATGGCTTAGCATGAATGTTGCTTACATTCTTCTGGTGTTCAAACAGACCTTGCTCACCTCTGAAATGCTGCTGGGACTTTCATTATCTGTTAAATCCTCCATTCCTTCCTTCCACCATGGTGATAATTTATGTGAGCTATGGTGGGTTGACACTGCAAGTTGGACTCATCTCACCTAACTTTTTAAAGCCTGCAGTGTCAATGTCCACATGTGACAATCTCTTCCCAGTCTCAGTTCAAAGTAACCAGAGAAAAAGTCTTGATTCCTCTGACTTATTTTAAACATTCATGTTAAGATGAATTAAATCACACATAGAAAAGCCTGCTTTCTCTCTGCTGATGACAAGCCTAGGACATGAAAATCTACAACGTAGATCTGGACATCTGGTCAGGTGGGTCCCACACAGCATGTGAAACTGTAATTGGAGCTGGCTGAAAGGCTTCTCTCTGTTCCCTACTCTCAGTGGTAACCACAATGACAGGAAAAAAAATGCAGATTTTCCTTTGCTTTGAAATATTAACTAAATACAGCAATGAGTCAAAAAAAAAAAAAAAAAAAAAAAAAGCACAAACTTATTCTCAGTGAAGAATGAAAACTATTGTAAGATACAGCAAGTCCTCTCAGCTACTAAATTCAAAGGCTGTTCAGTTTTGAGATTCAATGTAGAGGTTGCATTTTAAGCTACAAGTTTTAATTCAGGTAAAAATTTATACGTATTTTCTGCTCAGAATTAAAAAAAAGTTTGCAACTGACTTATTTAAATGTTAACATTTAGAATCCAAATGCTCTAACTAGGCAAAATGTCTTCTATGTGTTTTCAATCTGATTCTGAAAAATGGAACTGAAAATTTTCACAAGATAGTTAACACAGCTAAAACAGGCTATTTGAGCATGAATTATTCAGTCCAGATCTAAGGGAAAATATTTGTAAAAACAAGAGATATTATAGGAGGAAAAAAAAAAAAAAAAAAAAAGGAAAAAAGAAAAAAGCACATATAGTCTACAATACATGCCATTGGGCATGGCAGTGCTCACATGGCCCCCATTTTTTATGGGGCATTGGGAGAAGCAGGGGGGCACACACAGCTGGAGCAGCCATATCTCTTATATGCCATATCTCTCGCATATGTGTGCACGCATGTGTAAGATCAGAACTTCCTGGGATCTGCTCTAGAAAGACATTTAGAAATTTCTAGGTGTTTGTTAACATTTTGTAGCTGTCTGGTTTTGCGGTATGTTACATTACCAGCATCCATTCTGCATATATGGTTCACAGACTGCCAGTCAATGATCTGTTCAATATAAAAATATCTGCTCAATATAAAATCAAGATACTGTCTTAGCTGTGATCTAACTCAAATGGTCTGAACTGGGCTGTTTTTCCCTGTGATATCAGAAAGATCTGTAAATAAACATTTCTATCTATACTGTTATCACCAACGTGTCCTTGTGAGATATTCCAGAAAAAACCCTCACTCTCATCTCCACAGTAAATGAGATTCTCTCTTAAAAGAAAAATAAATAAATAAATAAAATTTAAATTAAAAAAGAAAAAGAAATGCAAACTCATCAGCCCATCATTAAACACTGACCACAGAGAGACAGTGGGCTGCAGCTACTGGAAGTGCAAGCAAGCTTGCACATATTTAAGACTCAATGGAGCAAGGTAGTTCAAATCTACCTTTCTGATCTGTGTTTCTCTATGGGTTTGCCCGGAAGCATTCAGTACAACCTACCATTGCCCAGATTTCCAGGGACTCTAGGAAGTATTTCTCCCCAGGTATGCCTAACAGCTCCTTGAATGACTCCATCCACCAAGCCTGGGCTGCTACCAGAGAGCCTTTATGGAGGCACTAATAGTGGCCTTGTCATCAATATGATCTACATCCACAACTAGAAGTAGCTGACAGCAGGTTTTTATTAATAAGTGCCTGGTTTGGGTGGTGAAGACACAGAAACACAATATTTCTGGTGCCTTTGTACAGCTGCAGCATCCTTCTGGACTGAACCAGTGATGAACACAATCTCTCTCACTTTCAGCAAAGCACCATTAAAAATCACTGCTTCAGGATCCTATTTATCAATTTTTATATTCTGTTTTCTGAGCATTTATTTTGTGCCTGTAATCTGTTTTGAAAGAAAAATTTAACATCAGCAGAAGGATTCACCTTATTGTCCAGAAATTTCTGCAATGAATATAGGTGCCTAGTCAGCAGCCATTCCAGCATCTTGTGGCCACATTTAACAGGTATCAGTCTTTTCCAGGAAAAAGCTATGATATAATTGTCTTAACAATATAATAATAATCTGTGGAACTACAGAAAAATTACAGCAGAAGAAGCAACTCAAACCTTTATATTCCCTATTTTGCAGAAGGAAACTCTTGGGTATTTTCTAGCACTTTCCTGTCAGATCTGTCCCCAGTGACTATGTGAAAGCAGTTGAAGGAGACTTGGTTTGAGATAGTACAATGACCTCACACAACAGCACTCTTGTCCAAGCATAGTCCTGAAAGAAAACTCCAAACTCTCATAACAGTGCAGCTAGTGCACAGTCTCAGTAATACACAGTACCTGTCAAAGAAGCAGAATAATTATTAACAGACCCCTGCATTTTGTCCTCCAAATATAAGCTGGTACTTGCTTCTCTGTTCTGAGGTTACTGTTCTTCATCCCCCTCTCACAAGCATTTTCACGAAGGTAGTTGCAGGACTGAGGGTACCCACCTCCTTTCACATGTAGAACCATTCTGTGTCCCAGCCTCCCTGGTCCTGGAGATGTGCAGGTTCATTTTGATCAGCGCAGATTTCTTTATAATGAAATGGGATATAGTTTTGGTTAATAACCTACAGAATAAACACTGTTTGGCTTGATTCTTCATGATCTGGCAGAGAATGAAATTCTGATTTTCAAATCAGAGAGAAGAGGATGACTTTGGGGAAGCTGATAGAGCTGCATTTCTACACCATGTAGAGCAAGAGAGAGGCTGGGACAAACAAACAGGAGCACGGAAGTGAACTGGGGCCCAGCTGCAACTGTTTTGTGCATTACATCTGTCCAGGAGGTGCAATGTTTAGTATTCTGATGCTACATTTCCAAGATACCAGGCTCATCAAGGGAGATTAAGATGTCAAAAACCGACAATCTAGACAATTAAAAGCTTCTAGTACTGGAGCCCATGGAGTAGGAGGGAGGTGCAGATGGGGGGAGAAAAGGGAGGAGGGAGACTTAATGTTTCCTTCAGGGAAATTAATTTCAATAATCTCTTTTTGTATTTTTGCCAATTTCCGGTTGACAAATGCATGCACGAGAAGCAGGAATTTTAATAAGTGTTTATGACAACATTCTTTTGAATGAAGTTCATCACATTAACCTCTCGTGGGCCCTAGTAAACGCTCTAAATCAATAACCTTTTGTGAGTCTGTAAGGTAAAATAGAAGCATCTGGGGTGTGAGAAAAAGCATATTGCCTGATGCACATGACTGAAGTCACAGCACTGCATAGACTATCCCAGTGGCTGTCCAACAAATCTTTCCAAAAGAAGGTCTCCCCTTGAGATGCATATGCAAGTATTTCAGTGCTGTCTTAAATAAAGTCAAGATGTTACTGAGATGCTTCCCCACATCCTTACAGTGAAAACTTTTTTCTTTCTTTTAGTGAGCCTTTTCTTCACCAAAATTTGTATGCTTTTGCTGTTCTAATATCAGGCTGGTGCTGCCTTTGCTGAGCAGTTTAATCTGGGTTTCACTGTTTGGTATGAGGTTGTTATTCCAATGTCCTCTGAGGCCTGCAGTTCTTCTCTAGACAGCTCAGATCCTCCCTGTTGACCTGCCAGGATAGTAAGCTCAGCACCATGGTGCAGTTTTCCACCTCTGCCTGCACAGAGTAAACTCAGAGCCCCCAAAGAATTACATATTTTATGCCTATCTGAAGGGCTTCAGCAGAGGTGGGGAGCATCCTCCATGCTATGCACCACGTTGTCAGAGGATAAGGATCTTTTCCTGGGAAATGAGTTGAGTAGAAAGGAAGATTTGCGTTGGGGAGGGTGAAGAGTTTTGGCTGAGCTGAGGTTGTTCTCCTGGATCTCTTCCTCCTGGTGAATTATTTAACCTCTTAGGTTAATGAAAAATTCATCGCTTTGTTTTGATGTAAGTAACAGGAGAGATTTGACTTCTCTCTTGCACTAACATTGACAGATTCAAAAGTTGATAATTCTTTTGCACTTAATTTCAGCCCTGTTTTCTTCCACTACTCATCACTAAGAAAACAGAAATAATAAAACAAGCTGAAAATGCTCACCCAGTAACATTTACATTTTTCTGACAAATCTTGCCAGCTACTGAAGTAATCTGTAAATGCAGTGATACCCATAACAAACATTATGAAGCAAAAAACCACCACCAACAACAAACAAACTAAACATGTTTATGTATCCTTTTTATTTAATTACCTATTTTAACACCATTACTCCCCAAAATTCCAAAGTCCATTTTCATAGACAAGGAGTTCTCAAAGAGAGGAGAAAAGCAATTAAGGCTGAGAGATTCAGCACTGGAAATCAGTAACTTCTTGCTGACAGTGTCTGGGGAACCTGCATGGGTTGTGTTTCTTTGGCTGCATCCGTATTGTTATTACCACAGCTTCTTGATGCAGGCTAGAGTCACCTACCTGGGTGATGGGACAAAATCAGGTACACGTGATCCCTCTTGTCTCTTGTTGTTGGGAGGAAAGCCCATTGTGGGGGCTGAGGAGATGTGATGACGTGCTCCAGGAGATCCCTAGGTGGTGGAATCGGAGGGACAGAGTCACAGACAGTGCTAGCATGAGCATCAACAATCCTTGGTACAGCCTTTGGTACTAGCCACTACATATAGCAAAGGAGTATTACTGCTAGAAAGAGTTTACAACCTGAGAGATAAGGTGTATCAAAAGGTGAGGGAATCTGAAGTAGCAGGAAACTTTATTGAATGATATTTATGAAATGGTCCTACAGGTCTGGTAAGCCAAATGGTGGCAGGCAGCTGGACAAGAAAGGTTTTCATTTGAATTGCTGCATCTAAGGACAAAAGATGTTCTGAAAACAAGTATTTATAAAAATAAATAAATAGAAATGGCTAAAAAAGAACCGGTTTAAATTATTCATCCTCCTACACATGTAAACTTTGTCAAATGAAGCAAAACATAACTGCAAACTGTCAACAGTTAAATCCTAACCATCAAAGATGTAGGTCATTGCATTTTTAAGCACAGGCTCCTTCCCCAAAATACAGGTGGATTGGCTGATTTAAGAGCAAGTGCTACCCATTCATTTAAGTCACAAGCCTGCAAGGGATCTGTGTATACATGGCTGATGCAGTGTCAAAGCCATGTAAGTTGCATGCTTTGAGTTTCACTGGCTGTCCTGAGGTACAGATGGATGTCAGACAGTGAGGCAAAGAATGCTGGAAGGGAAGAATTAACTGGAAGGACTGAAAATACCTTTATAAGAAGCCCAATTTCCGGACTCCCAGATTTCCAAGCCTGGAGTGCAATACGGGCTGTGTGACCAGAACTGCTTTGCGTTAATGAACAGGGATTAATTTCACCAAAGATAGTATTAGTGGTATTTAGAGATCTCGTGGGAGCAGTCATGTACTGTTCTTGGCAGAATTCCTTCATCATCTAGTTAATAGCTTTAGTTTCCTACACTGTTGACCCAGAGATATCTTTGAGGAGAGATGGATGATGAAATTAATTTTTCTTCTAATCTTTGATTAAACAGGACAATGACTTACTTGGGATGATACACATATTGTAAGATCTGCTTCAGGGGAAGAGGCCACAGGAGGGGAAAGAGTTGCAAAGTTTCTACTTATGTGTTCATGGCAATACAAATTTCCCACTGTGGGAAGTGGTTACTCCAGGCTATTACTCTAGACTGAACGTTAGCTTTGAGACCAAGTTTAATCAATAAACTACTTTGCCCAATAAGTAAATCATAATTAATCCTGATAAGTAGACTTTAGCAATTTTCTGAAGTTAATATAAACTCATATAAGAATTTTCATGAAGTTACATGGCAATATGACCATTGTCTTTTACATGCAGTCTCCGTTTTTGAGATTGCCAGCTCCTGAGTTTGAAGGTGATGAAATTGTGCTCTGCTTGAAGTAGGAACAAAACCAAAAGCCACTGGACAAAATTTATTTATTTTTTTTATGTGTTCTAAATCAGAAATATATATTTTGGAAAGTAATAATAATAATGAATAATATAATATATTATATAATAATATAATATAATATATTTATATATATTATATTTTATGTATTCTATTCTATTATATATATAAATATATTACATATATTTATATATGTAATATATATAAGATATAATATATACTTTTATATAGTATTATTATTAATAATATAATAATAGTAATAATTATAATAATAATTGTTATTTTTATTAATTTAAATTCTTTCTGTATAAAAACAAACAAAAATAATTCCTGCGCATCTGAGATGCTAAGCAGGGCACTGTGCCCAAACTCATTGGTAGCAGCCCCATCCATTCCTTAGACTTTACCCAGAAAATTTCCGTTAACTAAGGTGACTGAGTGCAGAGATCCAGATGACTCTGACCTTGCCTTTGTTGTGCTGTAAGACACTGGTGAATGCAGAAATCCCTACTTTCTACAGACAGACAGTGTCAGACACAATTAGCTGATAAATTTATCATAGGGAAGAGCTATAAAGGCTCTTTTTCTTGGAGAATTCTTGAGCAATTATTATGTTTTATTTTGAGTGTTCACCAGACAAAAGACCAGATGAACAAATGAAGTTGGGTATCTGAGTTTGTGATAATACTAAAACTGCATATTATAATATGTGACCAGCTCTTATATTAAAACCGGAATGTAGGAGGTAACTTGTGAAAAGCAGATGTATTTCAGGCATAGAAAAATATGTGTATAAATACTGTTGTTACTGTATGCAGTATCGCTCACATGGCTGAGCAACCCCTGTTGATGGCAGCTGCTTTGACTTCAGAATTGGCCACTACCCTTATGCAGGAGCCTGGACACAGCAGAATTTTCTGCTGGAACACCTCTGGGCACATATTTATGCCCACAACAGCTGGTCTTTTGAGGGAACTTCTTTTGTAGCTTTTTTGTTCTTTTTATAACAGTGTAGAAGAGGATGTTTGGCTAGCATAATCTGCACCACACCAAGGCATATGCCCAACTTTCAGCAAAAACTAGTTGAGGGAGAGGATATGTTGCAAGAGCTCCCACAGCACAATTCATTAATCAGTCTTTATGCAAGCTGTTCTACAGTTCATAGCATTTCAACAGCTAGAAACTCAGAAAAGTGGCAAAATACACTGCTGCTCCCTTTTCAGACAACATACATTTTCCATAAAGCCCTTTCCCTTGCAGTATTTCTTAGAAATCCTGTTAACTACAGCAGCATTCAACACTTCCGTTCTTCTATATGTTGCTCTTCGTTTTGCTGATAACCTCAACTTTTCTGTGTGCAGCCTAATACTTAGAAGAACGCAATGGACTTTGGCCATGGTTTTAAAAGCCACATGGAAAAGCATTTGGATATCTGTTGAAATGAGCAAGAGATTACCAACTGTTATGTTCAATTTATTTTTAATGGAGTGCATTTCATCATACATTTCTATCCAGAAGAGGACAATCATGGCAACAAATCCTACTTAAATCTGTTCTTAGTGTATTTAACTTTGGAGACATGGCTGAAAATATATTTAAAAATTAACATTAGCTGGAGCATTTACTTATGTTCAGAACCTTGCTCCAAGAATAAAATAGCAACCAGAGAGAGAACAGTTATTGCTCTTGAGACTGTGGTAACAAAATAAATGCACACTGCAAAGTCAGACCACCTCACTGTGATTTCTGTTTTCTCACTCTCTTCCTTACTGTCACATAGAGTTTTGTGATGTCACCCAAACAACATTACCAGCATCAGAGAAAACAAAGGCAATTTCCTCATCTGATAATTGTGGTCTTTCTCATTCCCTGCTGTGTGCTCTTCCTAAATAACCAGTGTTATTGACATCAGCAGCTACTAGGACATGTTGTATCCTTTGGACACCACATGAAACTGAACTGGCAAGTAACATTCCCTACAACTAGGAGACTATTTGTTGTCGATTAACAACATGCTTTAATGAGTTTCTTGGTAACATCATTTACCTTCAGAATACACCCTTAAGGGATGTGTTCTGTGTTGTCAAGCAAGTAGCAAATGAGGGCAGCTATTGATTCCTACCCTGTTGGATGCAAAATTACAACATATGAGAATAATTGTGCCATAATGACATTTGATCTCAACATGCTGGGAGTTTCCAACTACAATGAAATGTCCCCTCAGCTCACCCAAGAGTATGAGCATCTAAAAGCATGACTCACTGAAGGGCTTCCAATCACAAATTGCCAAAAGATAAAGCAAATGCCTAGTCTTGAAGTTATGGAAATATGGTAAATCTCTAGCACCTGGTGGAGAGGAAAGTGGAGACCAATTGGTCCTCAGAGCTAGGTGAAAGCATTTAGTCAGAGTGATTTTAGGGAAAATAAAGGATCAGAACCTTGAAAAGTTTTCAAGAGCCCTTTTATTTCTAAAAGAAATTCCATTCTGGAGTACATATAGTTCCAAGGCATAAGTCTGCATGATGAAAAAATGTCTGCTAATGCTTCACTTAATTTTGCATCTAGTGTTTGCTATCATCCATATCTTGTTCAGCCAGCTGGGATGTTCCATGTATTGCTCATTTTCTTCTAATTTTGCAAGTATTGTTTTACATGTTTGAATAATATTTTCTGAACCAAAAACTGCCACTCTGACAATCTTTCCTTGTGCAGCAGGTTTTTGAGATATCTGATCACTTTTGTTTCTCTACTGAGCACTTCCTCTCACCTTTGTATTTCTTCAATGTGCTGGACAAAGTAGATCTAATACCCTTAATGTGCCCTAACTAGAATGAAAAATTTGACTCATCTGCACATTTGAGTCAAAAACTCCTGTTAGTGTAACCATAGGTGCTCTATATACAGGTTCTATAACCTCTTTATATACAGGCTCTGTAACCTCTTCTCTCTCCTTGGGGTCTGGCTAAGTCTGGTCAGGTCTGCTCTCCTATGGCTTAGCTTTATAACCTGCGATCACACTGCCCTGAAAGAGCTGAAGCAGAGTGAGTTTAAATGTTTCACCATGGGCTTCTCTTCCTTAGAGCTGTATTTGTGTTCTTGCCCTTTCTTCTTGTCTTTGCCGGAGCTATGGCCGTAGATTTGTCTATGCCTGAACACGTATATTACTGAAGCTGACCCTGATCTATAGTTTTGTCTACCCAGCTCGAACTCAAACCTGCCTGGACACCGTGGTCCTGCCAAGTGGCCACATGGTCACTGACCCTGTGTCGCCATCCCATGGCTTGTTCCCTTGCTGCATCCTATGAGCAGGCCTTGCTCAGGAAGTGTATGGCCTCATGGCCGCCAGGGGCTCCCTGCCCTTATCAGGCAGCTGTCTCTGGCTTTGCCCTGGCAGTAGCCCGGGTTTTTATTCACCCAGGGACCCCTTTAAAACACGTTAAATGACTGGATATATATTTTCTGTTTCGTATTATGGAGTTGGCTGTTCCAGGTGCAGTGTTTTTCCCACTTCTGAGCTGTCTAAATTCAAGATGTGCTTGCTGATGTTTATTCCAAGTATTTAGGGCCACTGTAACAGAAGAAAATTAGACAGATTTTAAGTCTTATTTTAAAGGAGAGTTGTTAACTATTGCTTGGGCATGAAATAGTTTTCAATCAAATAAAATAATTCATATTACTAGTTGATGTGATTTGCTATAATGCTTGATCAGAGGGTGTTGCTCATCTCCGACCAGTGATGCTTGTTGGATCTGCTTCACTTTCCAGGCTCATTCACAAGTGTCAGCCATGTTAGGTCTCATTTCCAATACTTCTCAAATTAAGAGTCATTGCTTTGGAACTATTTGGTGCTATGACGTATTTCTTGAAAAAAAAAAATAAAAATACAATTTTGTATAAAAGATGTGCAGTACAATAAAATTTCTTGGAGAAAAAAAAAATTAAAAAAAAGTACAATGCAATTCATTTTAAAGATCCATTCCTTTTTATATTCTTGTGAAGTTGTAATTCTGGCCAGGGTAGAAAACTGAGGTTTCTTGTGTCTTTGTAGTTTCTGGGCCTGTATCAGGCCCCTGAGTGCCCCCACAGATCTTGCTGTCCCTGCTCAGTTGTCCCAGGGCTTCCTCCACTCTGCCCAAGACCCCATTTCAGTCCACCAGGACTCTCTGAGGACACTGACAGACACTGACCTTCCTCCTGGCCACATTCCTCCATTCAGTGTAATTGACAAGTCTTCTGGCACAGTGCTTCAGATTTGGAGTTTCAATTTGTTCTTGGAGCTCAGACAGCAATAGTTAGGCTCATCACCTCTTAAATTCATTTAGCTTTTGCAAACTCTGTTCTTGGAAAGCATAACAATTTTCCAGTAATTTTCTGTCATTGAATAGTCATCAGTTTTCTACTTTCGTCTTCCTTCTGAGATCCTGTAACAAGGTGTTCCTGCCACATCATTGCCTTCCCTCTACCACTTCCATGCAAACAAGATGCCAAAAGGACAGCAAAAAGTTTGAAGAAACAGAACAGTCCAGAAACCTGGTCTCACTGAATATGCATGCATATCTACCCCATACTTAGCTTTCAAAAAGCTTTATGGATAGACTAGACTTCAAATGCAAAATGAGTTCATTCAGAACAAAACCTTACATGGCACTTTGTTCATTAAAGCTTCTTCTATACCTCTATGTGGCTAAATCCCACTGTTCTTTTAAAGAAAATGTGGCCAATATAAGAATGGAAGAGGAAATGACAATTTGAAGAGTTATATATTTATCACAAGTATAGGATAATAGCTGAAGGGGCAAACAGAATATCTTTACTGTGCCAGCCTCACCTTCCTGAATGACTTCACACATTAACAAATATTGAAAATATGCAAACATTTAATGCCATTTGTGTTAATGGGATAAATAGTCATCAGTTACACACAAACAAATGATTTTATTTATTTGCCAGCTGCTGCACTTTAGCTACCTATGAAGGTCTGTGACACCACTCCCAGACTAGTGCTTAGTAACGGACCACGTAATAAACTTAGTGACAGTATCAGAATCAGAGGGCAGTTAGTGCAGTAATCAATGTTTTCTCAGGTCTATTAATAGAGCTATGGCCACATTAGACATCATTTTAGTCACTTTATACATATATATACATATATATATATGTGTATATATATATATATATAGTTAAGAAAATATGGGACAAAAATTTTAACTTTGTTTCAGGAGAGTAAATGTGTGCCCTCATAGGGAAAACATATTATGAATTTATGTGCTTATTTTTAATTTCCTGAAGGATATACTTATTTTTCCACAAGAACTTAGTGAGAGTTAATAACTTCTGTCAACTTTCAAGATGAACAACTCCATGGAAGCACTAAATATTAAGTGTTTCTGATTTCTGCAAACAAGTAATCTTACCAAGATTTAAATAGCCATTTGGGAGAAAGAAAAAATGACTTGAATGTGTTACTGTGGACTGCAGAAATATCTGTTTACATTTTAGTTAAGGTAAAATACTCCACTAAAACAAACAGTTTAAAAACATCTTCAAAAATTTAAGCATATTAAAAGTAAGAAAAGCTTTCAGATTATTACTAAAAATACCTTGTAGGGTTTATGTAACTTGCAGTACAAAATTGATTTTGGTGATTTGGCAAAGACTGCACAGTGGAATCACCCCATCTGTACCTGGATGTCAATTTTATTTCATGTAACTAGCATCATTTTAGCAAATGTCAGTGCATAGCATATTTCACTCCTCAGACAATTTGATAGTCATTGCCTCAGTCACTTCCCAATGACCTTCCCTTTTCAATGCAGTCCCCCTGTTCCACTTTTCTGCCAGCTGAGAACAATCCTGGAACTTGCCACAAAATTATTTTGCTCTTTCCAGTTAATGTGTGGAGTCTTGACTTACCCAATTCTGTCACTTTTAATGGGCAATGAAGACTAAAAAGATGTTAAAAAATGCAAGATTTTTGCATCTTTGTTTATGTTTTAATCCTCTTCCTACAGCTTAGCACATCATGTTTTGACAAAACAAAGAAAATAAAACAACAACAAAAAAGAAAGCTTCTTATGAACAACATCTTCTAAATGTTGTCTTTCGAGAACCTTCCTAAAGTTATGAGCAATATTTTCTTTTTACGAGAAGATGGAGTTATCCATCTCTCCATACATTCCATTTACAAAACGGTGCTATTTCCTACAGAGGGAATGAAAAAGACTTTCAACAGAGTCAGAGGAAAACTGATCATGTTCTTTCAGTTATGAATCATTTCAGAGAGTCAAGAGGATTTGAAATTCTGATTTCTGTCTCTTGTTTTTGTTTGTATTGCTTCTAAAGTGAATTTATATTTCCAATTAATTTAATAATCCAGAAGTCCCTGTATTCTATGCATTTAAAGTTTTAGAGGCTGTAGAGCATATCCCCAAGAGACAGAATTCAGCATAGTTCCAGAAATGTAATTCAAGCTGTATTGATTTATACCTGCTGAGGATATGTGAATGAGGTAAATATATATATATATATATATATATATGCATATATACACTCTTTGAATGACAGAAAAAATCCTGTTTAAGAAGTTGGCTGAATATGCTAATTCCTAACAAAGTTATTTTTCTATTATAGTCATAGATAATAAGTGTTTAAAAGACAAAGCAAATGCCACCTAGGGGTATCAGAACTATTGTTTTACCCTCAAGTTGCCATATGTATTTCCAAACATTTTAAAATGTTCCTTTGTGCTTTCCCAATGAGTATGTTTCTAACTGATTAGAAACATCTTAAAGGGTTTGTTTTCAGAAGGATAATTTTGTAGGTTGTGTCCCCATCATAAAAAAATCAAAAGATATTCAAAGGGCATCTCTAGATTCAAAAGCTGCCTTCAGAAAATCTTAGTCATTCAGCCTAAATTATGGACATCACCCTCAAGAAATAGGAGTCTGTTGGCTCTATCCTCTTGTCATCTTCATGGGTTTTGTGCCCCTGAGGGGAATGACAAAGTCACAGAAACAGAAGTTGGCAGGCTCTCTCTTCTCCACCAAATCTGAAAGGATTTCCTAGATCCATTAGACCTTCTGCCTGAGTGGAGAGCACACCCCACCAGCTAAACCAGGGAGCCCGCGTTCAGTGTTGCCTTACTCTATTTGCAGAAGAGAAAGTGGATTTGCAGAAAAAGAGACTGAACAGAAGCAGGAACCAAAAAACCAAAGCAGGTTTGTGGCCTCAAGGCCAATCTGTGGCTCCAAGGAGCTTCATGAAGGTAGAGTGGGAAAGGAAAATGTGTCAATGGGAAATAAATATGTCGATATGAAGGCAGTATAGAGCACATAGAGAGTAAGCATAAGGCATTTCACAAGTTAAAAGTGTGTGTCAGAAAAAGCAGTACCAAATGGGCTTAATACAGCACCGAGCCTCCTTCTCTGATGTATGTATTTTTTCATAAGCTATCCTTGAGACAGTGAATTTGGAGGTGAAGAGAACATGTCACAGCCTCCTACTGATGGAAAAGGAGCTCATGTCAGTTGCTGTAAATGAAATTGGGATTGAAGCAGTTTAAGTAATGGCATATATTTAACTGATAATCAGCAAGCTATATATTCAGGAACAATATCAGTACTAGAACAAATAAACTGCTATACTAGACAATTACAATTTTTTAGTGAACAAATTTCTAAACACCCTTCTGTAACTAATACAAAGAAGTTTTAATGTACGCCTTCCCCAACACACACACACACACACACACAGAGCTATGTGCACAGACCACCCCACACCTCACAGTCCTATAGATTATAAGCGCCCACCCCTCTCCCCTGAGCATGGTGGTCCCCTCCTTGCCCACCTCCTCTGGAGAGGAGGTGAGGCTGCTTTGACTGTATGTTACCCCCACCATTCCCAGTGCCCCATGGACCCTCCTGCTGGTGGGGAACAGGCACACCCCGAGGTGTGGGTCCCTCCATGCTGCACCCACATGGTCACCCCCAGTGGATGATGATGGGGACATATGCTATTCAATTGGCTTTCTGTAAATAAGCCCTTTAAGATGTTTCTAATCAGGCACAAATCTAATTATGCTGCACGCATAGTTCTTTTCAAGTGGAATACTCCTTTTCTCTATAGTGTCTTGGCAATCTTTGGGGTACTGCTTAATTCAGCTCATGGTTGCTTTAAGTAAACTTGTCCCTGTTTGATTCCTCCTTAGAATTACCAGATTTGGGGCAAGATCTCCCTCAAACAGTGTTGGGTATTTTATTCCCATACACTGCTTACATTCAGATGTGAATATTGTCAGCTGTTGTTATCCAAGACATGCTAGCAAGAAGTAGGTTGTGCATTACCCCATACTTACCCCCAAAGCATTAACATGGAGTTGTCAAAGCTATGAAGACTTCTCTCAATGTAAGGAATGCAAACTGTTCTCCCAGACATTTTCATGCATCAAACATAAATAGAGCCTGAAACAGTCTATATTTCTTCATCCTTTTTTTTTGGAGGCAGAAGTGGAAGAGATAGGAAGGTTTGTACTGTGCATATTGTTTTAAGCAGTGTGAGAGATGTTAGTTCTCATACCCCCTACGCTGTCCCACAGAATTATGAAACAAAAGTTTTCTTATTTGTGCTGGCTATTGCCAAGCTCACACAACATGACACACAATGGTGCTTCCCTGCTATACATTTAGATCAGGTCTGTATCCCCCCTTATAAGATGTACCTTATGGCCATCAATTACAGTCTGTCATGGTGCCCTGCAGTAAGAGCTTGCTGCCCTGTGCCGTGCTGATTTGACTTCTCTCCACGTGCTGGTCTCTGCTGGGTTTCTCCTGGCTGCTTCATGTTTTCCTCAGAAATATGGAAACAGCATCTAAAAGATGTTCAGTATGTAGAAACAGAAGGGAAACAGTAAGTGCCTTGTGATACTAGAAGAAGAAGAATATTATTTTATTTGAGATTCAAATTATTCTGCAGAAAAGGGAGAAATTTATAAAACCTATTCTTTATTCCTGGAAGATCCATAGCTTCCATGGTCCCTTCATTCCCTTTCACTGTGTTAAATAAGTGCTCCCATTCACTGCTGACCCCAGAATCTTGTCTCAGGAGGGAGTTGCACCTGATTACAACACACGTTTTTTATCCTGATTTAATATCCCTAATTCACACTAGGATATTTGATTTAAGTGGGCCAAATTCTCAGTGACATAAACTGGCTGAGTTAATGAAAAAGTTAATCTACCCCAGTTTTGGCAGCTAAAAATCTAAGCTGGACACATGTAACACCTTTAAAGTTGTTTAAAAAAAAAACAAAAACAGAAACAAACAAACAAAAAACCCTGCTTCCAGAAGCATCTTAAAATAGTTGTCCAAAACAGATCAAGTGAGCCATCTCTGGAAGTGCCCATTTTTCTCTAATAACTGTAAAAGAAGCCTGCTGTGAGTGGCTCAGGCTTAGCCATCTAACTTGGACACCCCTAAGGTATACAAAAGCTGCCTGCTCTTGCTGAGTTTGTGGCCTCTGATGGTGTCAATGAATGACAAAGAGGCAAAGCTGGAGAAATATGGTTACCAAGGAAAAAATACCATGTCTGCATCCCTCATCCTGGTTATCAGAATCGTAAACAATAGCACAGGTTCACAGCCACTGTTTTGTAGGAGATACTTCTGCTTTGAAAGTTGAATGTCTGTGAACTGTAACTCATTTCCACATTTCTTTTTTCTTCCTCCAGTCTCCAGGTGTCTCACACAGAAGTTCCTTTCTAAGAGTCCAGATTTACAGCACTGTGAAAGGAGAGGGTTTCAGAGTGGTTTGTGTCAGTCCCAGTTAACACAGGCACCTCATGCACCAGGCAGTGTTTATTCTCAGCCTCTTGCTTTGCCAGTCCTGAAAAATACAGAGTTTCTTTAGCTCTGGGGATTCATCTCTGGTGTTCCAGCCTTTAAACAGGACTGAGCAGCTTCTTGTAGCTTGAGCCACTTCTCAAATATAGTGTCTTAGCATCTTATTCCCACAGGGTACAGAAGGCTTATTTGCCCCTTGCAATTCTGTAGAGCAATTCTGTAGAGAAACTGCAAAAGCAGCTGGGGGCTGACTGCACTCCACAAGCAGGACATCAGGGAGGTGCAGCAATACAGAAAACACTATGTGGAAAGCCGAGTATGTGTAAAGGGTTTTTTTTACTTTTCTCAGGTACAATCTAATTGATTTTACCTGTATGAAATATTCACAGTTCTGGAGCCTTCTGCTTTGTTTACAAATACAAACAAGATTTATCTTAAATAAAAAGGGAGCCTTAACTTTTTCAGTTAAATGTCTAAATCAATGAAGGAAATGTTTTTCCTTTAATATGCTAAAAATACAGCATTTTGGCACAATCTCACACTTAAGTGATGAAGTGATGGCCATCACTTAAGTGATGAAGTCTTATTCAGTAAGAATCCCTTGCCAAATTACAGAGACTCAGCAAACAGAATACTGCTGCTAAGCATGTATTTAAGAGTAAATCCACATAGTAGTATCTAAGCAAGCAGGAGTTTCCAAAGCAAGCATTTGCAGATTCAAATGCCAGGGTCTCATTCTCTTTTGAGTCCACTGAAAAGAAATCCGTGAAAAAAGTCAGGGTGGGTCTGAAGAGGACATTCACATGTTTCAGGATCTCCAAATTCAGCTTCCCTTTGCACAGGACACCACTGCTCTGGGAACTCTCCAGAGGTATGCAGAAGAAGCCAGATCCTCTCTGCAACATCTGGCCACTATGGGGAGAAGTCATAAGACGCAAATATTGTGAGTGTGGGCAAATGCTGAATTTACGTATCCCCCAGTGAAATATACTCTGCTGTGGAGGACAGGGTGCAGGGGAAAGCAGGAAGAAGTGGTTACAGTATAATGGCTTTCTGAAGCTTGAAGATGGCATGGTACTAACCAGCCCTCCCATTTGTTTAAATTACACCTACAAGACTACCTTAGGAACTGCTCTTATGGGTATCAAAAGGTGGCTTAGACCTGAGGCAGGATGTGCATATATTTGGAAGGAATGCTTAGTAGGTCATCTTAATCAGGGTACATGTATTTTGTAATCAATTATGAGATATGGTCTAAGAGATCTACAAAAGGGTAAAACACTTCAAATCAAAAGTAGCTGCATGTGACAACTTGGAAGCTAATTTTTACATTTCCATCTCTTGATTGTTAGGATGTTAATCTTAAATGGCAATGTTTACAGTTTTCACAACTGTAATTGTGTTAATGATGGGTTTGTGAGAGGAAGTTCAGGCTTCATATGATTGATATTTTAAATAAATTTGTTTAACATTCACTAAATTACAGGTTTCATTTGCCAAGTGTATCAAGAAAATAAAACTGAGATAAGTTATTTCCCTAAACTACAATCTACAATCTGATTAAATTAAAATTTGAGTGCTTTGATTTCCATCAGTGTTTAGTAAACACTTTGAGTATTTTTTCTCCTTTTTCTTGGTTCTTTATGGAAATGACTTAGAGATAGGCAGTGAGAAAAAGCTTGGCCACTGAATTCAGCATCACCTCTCAGAAATTTTGGATGTTCGCTGCAGCTTATTAGAAACACTATTCTTTCATAAAAATGGTAAAATGGAATGGAAATAACCATTTTCACTTCAGAGTGAATAGCAGGACAGATACCTAATAAATTTGGAATTGCCTGGGGGCAGATAATCTTGTTACCATCTATCTGTATAATCTGTAAATGTCAATTTTGTCTCCGCACCCCCTGCTTACCTCCTCAAATGAGTAAAGAAAGTATCCAGGCTGAAAAGCAACATGTCCTCAGGCCTTCTTGGTGGCAGGGACTGTCTGGTGATCCCATGACCTCTTGAGACATATCACTGCCATTTAAGAGAAGATCTTTACTCTGATAAAACCTGCTTCCAAGAGCAATCATGGCATCATAGTCATATCTGTATGGTCTTTTGTGATCCACAGTACAGTGTGGATCTGAGCTTGCTATGCAGATGAGCCAAGGGTGCCTGAAGGAGCATGATCTGAGTTAAGGTTCAGCCCTGTGCACAAGGTTGGGCAGCATGTGGGTTGCTCATGGTTAAGAGCAAATTGAGAGTCTTTGTCTAGGCACTAAGGAGGATCAGGATGTTTAGGCCTGAATTCTAGCTTAATCCTAAGAAAAGAGACTCCATACATTTGCAGGCCTTCCTTCCACTAACATACCTAGTGATCATGATGTGTGTCAGGACTTCCAACTCTGGGAGGAAGAGGAGAAGGATGAGGAGGAGGAGGAAGAGAAAGGAGAAAAGATAGTAAATAACCCTTCTACCCTTTGTTCCTCAATCTTAACTGTTGAAGAGTAGACTTGGACTAAAGGTCTTTGATTCTTAGCAATCCTTATTATCCCAGAAGAGGGATTGTTCCAGCTAATCAACCTGCTGTCTGTGGTGATTGTCCCAGGAACCACTGATAACAGTATCACAGACAGAGGCTTTGTCACAGCTTTTTCCTCCTATCTATGAGTTCTTGGATTTTCCCAGCCCTTTATTTCACGCTGCTCCTTGGGACACACTCTGGATTTTGTATTCAGATATTTGTATGCATGCCCAAACTCTCCTCACTCTCTTCATTTGGTATATGTTACTTTCACTTTGCTCTCCCTTCATTCCTACTTACTGATGCATTCCCTAGTCCAGCACCAAACAAAGAGATTGTAGATTTTCCCTGGGTGTCCCAGCTGAGACTGGTACTCTGTAGTGACTCTACCCTGTGCTGAATTCTTGCTCTACAAACTCCCCTTCTTCTAACTACCTCTCCCCATACTATTGTGGTAGTGCTAGTATAAACTCCATCTGAGATAATTATCTTTCTTTCAATTTTCTTTTCATTTCTGTAGTTGGCCTGTTTGCAGAATTTCTGCACAGGGAATTACAAATCTACCCTTCACCACACATTAAGATAATTAGATGTCACAGCCTGCATCTTTGTGAGTAAGCTCAAGTAGACAATGTCTGCATCCTAGTAATAATCCCAGGCACAAAAAGTGTAAAAATAATATGCATTTATTTTAATGAATCCTGATCTTTCTTCTGCTGTTTATTGTTTCACAACACCTGGAATAAATGATCCATACAGCTTATCCACTAGTGAATGGACAGCTTCTTCCTTCTCTGCAAGATATGCCATGACCACATTGTTTGAGGCCTTTTTCTGGAAGCTCCAGCCATCAGGTGGAGTTTATCAGAATTGAAACTAAGCTGTGGATCCACATCTCTTTCCTCCATGACAATGTTTCTCTGCCTCATTTTGGTCATCCCTACTGTCTTGCTAGCAATAAAGTTCGTAATTCAATCATAGTGTTTCTATTTTCTAGCTTTTCACATTCTGGCCATGGATCAATATTGTTGATTCCTTCTGCAAGAGTTCCTTTACACACTATGACTCTCATCCAGGCTTTCAATATCTTACATCTTTATTAGTACAAAATTGTTTTCAACTGCTTTGGCAAATCCATCTCTTTGCATATCCATTCAGACTGCTGCTGCAAAGTGCTGTTCTATGAGTCATTAATTTTGATCATGTTACTCTTGTCTTGGAAGCTTTTCACTGTTTTTTTCTTTTCTACTTTATCAGATACAGGCCACTTGTCATCTCTTTCAAAGGTCTTAATATTGGTGCCTTTCCATTTCAGATCTGTTCACTATGAAAAAGACTTCTTGCAACAGTTTTCAGCCTACAGAATCACCTGCATTTTCCAGAGCACTCTGGAAACCTTTTCAAAGTCACATGAAGGTTGTCCTTCAGTCCCTCCTTCACTTTCTCTTTCTCTGTGAAGATAGCAAAGACCTTGACAGCATCTAGCCTGCTGATGCACCAGAGCCAACACATCCTCCATCTTCTTGGTATAGCTCTTTTGTAAAGTATTGTCAGTCTTTATAGACTTAGCTCTTTTCTGTATTTGGGCTTCCTAACCACTGTGTATTATTGCCAGGCAGCTACATGGCTTTTTTAAAGGAACATATAGATATGCTGACATAAAGCCAAATGGGGATGCAACTACAATGGTAAAAATGTGATTTAAATGAATAAAATCATTTTAGTTCCTTTCATGGTATAAGAAAATCTGGCATAAATACTTGGCAGATCTGAAACAGAATATTTTATTGCAGTTAAATTTTCAAAGCTGCAAAACTTCCTTATTTAGAAAACCTTAAGGTCTCTCTGACTCATTTCACCATCAGACACTCTAAGGGTGGAAATGAGAATATACGGGTGTGAGGTGTAACAATATTATGACAATGAGGGCTAGAAAATACACATGTAGATATTTAGTACACAAGATGATACAGGCAACACAGATGTCAAACCACTTGGCAAGACTATGTATGCACTGGGGAGGACCTGAGGATTCTCAGCGACCACATTGCTATCCATAGAGTCAGATAACCACAAAATAGTTTGGGTTGGAAGGGACCTTAAAGATCATCCAGTTCCAACCCCCTGCCATGGGCAGGGACACCTCCCACCAGACCAAATTGCTCAAAGCCCCATACAGCCTGGCCTTGAACACCTCCAGGGATGAGGCATCCACAGCTTCTCTGGGCAGCCTGTGCCAGTTCCTCACCACCCTGAGAATAAAGAACCAGTTCCTTATATCTAATCTAAACCTATTCTCTTTTAGTTTAAAGCCCTTTTCCTATCACTGCAGAGGCCACCTCTGCAGCCCTCCTGCTACCAAGGCTTGCCACACAAACCCAGTACAGGCAGTTCTTCATTCTCCCAGTCTCTGCCTTTGCCTTCTGGGGCTTGGGCTACGTGGCTGGAACTCTTGCCAGTGAAGACTGAGGCAAACAAGTCTGAGTACCTCAGCATTCTCCATATCCTGGCCTGTCCTTCCTAAAGACCTTGTATCCTTTCATTCCAACACTCCAGTCATGGAAGCCACCCCACCATGTCTCTGTAATGCCATTGAGGTCATCGCCGATATGGTTGTGTCATATAGGTAATGCCAATGAGGTCACTCATGTTGGTCAGTTGCCATGTCTATGAAATCTTGCTCCCAACTTCCCTAGCACATCCATGGATTGTTGCCCTCAGATAATTATACTTATTAAAAAAAAAAAAAAAAAAAAAAAGTTAATATTTAGACGTATGACCTTGTCTTATTTTATGGTTTAATTATTGTTAGAGCTTTAAATTCTTAAATTCCCAATTTCCCAAAGAAACATTCCCAACATGAATACCTTATGGCAACATTATAGGTACATATAACTTTGTCATGACAGTTAAATGCTAAGGTGTTTTTTCTCACAGTTGCAGTGGGCTTAGGCTACCAGAAACTAATTAAATCTGTTTATTCATATGCCCATCCCTTAAGTTTTATTTAATGGAATAACCCAATCCGTCATATCTGTTTAAAGAACTGGATTAAGAGTTGTGGCTGTCATGCTGGCAGTAAGAGTTGTAACATGTGGAATTGACTTGATGCAGCAACCAGGTTTAGGAAGAGCTCAGCTGAGGCTGCTCTTGTGAGTCTGCTTTCACAAGGAGAGGTCCTCCCACGTGTCCTTGCATAGAAATACAGTAGCAACTACACTCCCCCTAGATTATATAATGTAATCTAGAAGCTAAGGCCCTAACTGAGCAACTCTTCTCTGTTCCGCTCAGCACATGCTCAAGTTACAGGCTTCTGTCTTTCTCATGCCATGTCCTAATTAGTTACATGACAAGAAATGATATACAGCAGTGGTTAAGGAAGCTGAGAATTGGAGACTGTCATAAGCAATGATTGATAAAACCTTCTGCAGGGGTTATGCCTGCCAGTGTAATGGGGAAAAATGATTGGAGTAAAAATCTATTTACAGCAGCTGCTCCAAGCCTTCTAATCACTCCAGTTTTAAAAGTGACATGTTTGCTATGAAACTGGGCCAAGTCATTGGAGAAGGTATTAAGCCTACAGAGGTGGATCCAGAGCTTGGTTATGTATTAGCTAAAATGCCACTTTTTGTCCTTATGCATATGGGCTGGGACATTGTGGTCCTGGATCCCAAATCAGACCAGCATCTGTTTGGAGCATGGCATCTTTTTATTTTTATTTTTATTATTTATTTTTTTTCCCCAGCCCAGTCTTTCATTCAATCCATTCATTTTCATCCATCCATACATTCATTTTTTTTTTTTTTTCACACAGTCTTTCTGGATTTCCTTTAAAGTTGACAAGTGGTTGGGCACAAGGCTTGAAGCATGCCAAATCACACCTGTGGTGAATCCAGGACATGGATTCATCATCCAGGACTAAAATGCCCACATTCATGCAACAATTGAACAGTCTTGAACCCACCTCAGACCAACATACTTTATTCACTCTTCCTACTAGAAAAAAGGAAAAGCATGTCTCTGAATATCAGAGGGGGAGATGATGAAGTGATAAAATCACATCACTTTCAACATCAGCATCCTACAAGCACTTAATCAGATAGGGCTAAGTAGACTGCAAATTTCAGCAATATAAAGGTAGCAGATGTTTTTACTCTAAACAGAAATATTATGATTGCCAAATAGTGAATGGCAACTGTCCATCTTTCTTTAATGCAGGAAAAAAATGTGGGTGTTTTGTTTTTTGACAGCACTAAATCATTTGTTGCCTTTTCAAAATGCTGTCGTGTAAATGCCACTTGCATTATGGCCATTCACAAGAAATGTCACTTCAGCCAAGCAAGCTTATGGCTGCAGCTCTGTCATTTTCCATCCAGCTTGCACAGTGAATCAGGCACTGTGATAAAGGGGAGCAGAAGGCAGACGAGTGAGGTAAGTGGGGAGACAGCATGCTGAGAAAACTTGGCAAGATGATTTTCTCTCAGCCTTAACCAAGCTGACAAATGCAAAGAGAATGTCATTTACATGAAAACCGTGATCAGCTTGCAAATAAAGTTTCATGATTCACAAGCTGCCTCTGTCCTTCTGCAACAATGTTTCTAAGGCTGTGAAATATTGCATTTTCAATACAGTGACATTTGGGATACAACAACACAGGGAGTTGCCTCTGTTAAAAATGTTTGCAATTTGCACCAGCCCAGGGACACCAAAATGGTTTTGTCACCACAGTTACACCCCTACTTGATGCCGCATCCCCCACTCATCTCCTCTACACTGTCCAGTGGAACTGGAGCTCCCAGAAACTACTGCACCTTTTTCTGGGAGCCAGAATTTTTTCTGAATGGGGCAGGGATGTATGGGCATCAGTGAGATGACTTCAGCCCTGCCTTCTAGCTAGTAATAGCTAGTTTGAGAATGGTTTCTGGACTAACCAATGAGCCCAATGCATAGAAGGGATTAGCACCTGTTAAAGATAACCAAAAGCAGTGAGAATTGAATGAAATAAAATGCTGACTCAAGTCTTTTCCAGCTCCCAGTAACATAATTACAGTCTGTATAAGAAATCTGAGAGAAGCATACACAAACACATTTAGCTTGCAAGACTCTCACCAAGACTGGTTAATCGCTTGGGCTTTCTTCAGCGTCAGGAATTTACAACCCACGTGGGTTAAGCAGAATTTCTGAGGTCATGTCAATCACACAATATCCACTCAAGATAACTGAATTCATAACTGAATTCCCTTAGTTACGTAAGACATTACTAAATTTGTCTTTGCTATATTTTTATTCTCCAAATAAACTGGCTGGTGAATGGACTTTGGGGGCAAATAAAGAACCTGTCACCAGTTTTAGCACGAACAGAAATTTAAAGATATATGACATGAAATCCATTCTACCACCTCCACCCCTGCCTACCAGTAACCATCATGCTAAATGAACTGGTGTCTAGAGGAAGACGGTTGAATCATCATGTATGACTGTGTCACAGTGTCACATCGATGCTGGATAGGTGATATCAAATAGCTCACCTCTGTCATGGGAAGATGGCCTGGAAGGACTGAGGCATCAGTGACACAGGTACACTCAGCAGAAAGACAGAGCTTCTCTAACGAATGTCTTATTTCACCATGAGCAACTTCAATGCACAGCATGGCTTTCTAAGGGATGAGAACCTGTACCTTCTTCAAGATCAGCATCTTCTGAGACTAATTTAGAAGGAAATTCTGCACTGGATCAGGCCTTCAAGGAATAGCAAAACAAGCCTTCATTCAGAAAATTACACCTCTATATACATCTGCATTATTTCTCTCCAGTCTTCACAAGCACTACATCCATGATACAGATATCCCAGGCAATTTTTACACATTCATTTAATCTACATTTTCTAGCTTTCTAGTTGAAAATTGGGATTATGCTTACAGCTTTTGTATTTTTTTAATGCAAGCCCTCCATAAAATGGTCTGTCATTTTATTGCATCCACTACTTGAAGACAAATTGATAATAACATATTAAACCATCACAAATCTTGCAATATATACAGGAATAATTTATTCACTGTGTGTTACCACCATTTGTTTAAATTTAGTTGTGTTTATTCACATTTGTGGTATCACCCTTGCCTGAGCTACATCCTGCATGAATAATTTTGGGGGGCAGTATCTGACCTCAAAAAAAACTTGAAAATAAAAACTAAAACTAATGATTAATTGTGGCTTTTCTTCTACCTAGTACAAGTTTAGAGTGGTGAATTAGATATTGGCTTTGCCATGAGTGTTTTCTGGGGAAACAGTGCAGTTCCAGCCTCATACACTTTATTTATTACCTATACAAAATTTATCCCAGGTGTGAGCTTGGTAGTACTTCATTGGATGCACTCAGCTTCATTGAACAGAAAATGAGAGCCCATAATGCTCAGAAATTAGCCCATGAGAATTTTGTTAATGATATAGAGATAATACAGATCATTTGGAATTTTTAAGCAATATATATTCTGTTTATCACTGTGACTTTTAGCTTGCTGTGTCAGAAAAAAAAAAAAAAAAAAAAAAAAAAACAACAACAAAAAACTGGTTTCACAAGTGACTGTCATTCTAAAAAGCGTGCTTTATATTTCTGTAGTAACTTTTCCTAATACAGTAGTATCTGAAAACTTAATTCAGTAAACTCTCATAATCCTGATATTTCCATTGTAGATTCAGTTTATTTGAGACATATAATATAATCTGACCTTCAGGACCTATTCAGTGTTATACAACTTCTGAACAGATTAACTACTAGTCCAAAATAACATTATTCATAATAAAATCATATAATTTTACCAAACATCATTATTTTAACCCAGCTACCACTGAGTATAGGGTATATTATCATGCAGTGTAGTTAAGTTCTACCTGAAATATTTTAAGACTAAGCAAAACATTTATTTGTACTTTATCAAATAAATAAACAAATAAATAAGTAAAAATTAAAGTGATTGCACTTACTTTTCATTCTCTTTAATTTAATCTTAGTTTATTCTAAAGCCTGTGCATCTGCAAGACAGGATCCAGCAAAGCTGGTTAGTAAACACATTTTGAAAGTTTTCCTGGGTGGAGCTTACTAAACTACTTCATCCAAGGAAAAAGCAAGATGTCTTAGGAGAATTAGATACTGATTATAGTTTTACTGTTCAATATGAATACCAAAATTAATGATCACATATAAATTTACCATTTAAGATCATGTATTTGTAACACTGCATCTTCATTGGAACTGTAGCATTTCAGATGACTTCAAGGCATTTTCAAAACCAAAGCTTACAGTCATTAATTTTTAATTTCTAAAGGAAAATGCTACTGTTATAAGCACAGCCTTACATAAAGACGTCTACAGATGACTTGAAATAGCTTTCCTAAGAACAGACATAGGGTGTCGCCAGATCTTTCAGATTGGAATTGTGTTATAACAGGCATCTGGGGTTCTTCATTCCAACCCTAGAAAGTCAAGTCCAAGACTGATTACCAGTCCTGGTCTGAATGTCTCCTATCTTTGTATGCTTTCTGGAAGAAAACCTGCATTAAAAAAAAAATAAACGGCAGAAGACTAGTTTATGGAATAAATGGCTATGTGAAGCAGGCATTGAAATTCAGAAATAGCCCTCGCAGGACCAAATTATCATACCATATGGAACAACATAAGCTTTATCAGAATACCAGTTATTGAATCTGTGTCCTTTCCTCACATGGGCAGTTCCTCTTATGTATCTAGCTGATGAATACAGCTTAAACATTAGTAAAAACACATCACAGCATTTGTTTCAATCTTAAATCCATGGCAATTAAGAATAAAACAATCACAATCAATGGGAAAGATCCCCTTCTTCTCTATTCTCCATCAGACCCAAAGGGATACATAAGAAGTTTATGCCCACACAAAAGAACCAGCAATGCTATTTGGTGTTTAGGCTTTCCTTAGCAAACAGAAACTTATCTTATCACTGAAAAAGAGAGAGGGGTTTAACAAATGAACCACATAAATCTGCATTTGCCAAAGTGTACTAAACTCCATTTACCATTGCGCATCTCAATTTTATTACTATGTGACAAGATTGACAAATTTTATTGAGAAACAGAGAGATGCTCTCGGCTGTTCTCTCAACACAGTGCTCCCGTTTACCTCCAGTATAACAGACATGGCGACAATGAATATCCTTAAGTAAATTGCTAAATAAATTCCTGCCTTCCTGTAGCTGATTGAAATGCTGTGACATGATGAAAACTATGGGCCAAAACTAACTAAAAGCACATTCCACAATCCAGTAATTGCTTTTCTTGGGGACAGGGAGGTGTTCTTTATACTGTATTTAGGAAGGATCTTTTCGTCTTGACTGGGAGCACAATAATGCAAGTTATCAATAAAAGCAGGTGCTTAGTGTTGGCTTGCCTGTATTTCCACAGTGACTGCTTCCATGGCACTTCCGTGTCCAACTGTCTGGGGAAACCCTGGAGCAGATCATTGCAAAATCAGAAAACACCGGTTTTCAGCACCTGATAAGAAACTGAAAAAAAGGCAGAGGAATGGAAAAATGCTTGGAATCAACTTTATCAACTATATTTCAACAATAGCACAAGTAGGACCCTGAGACATGCAAGCAGAGTTGTTCTGATCAGTGTGAGTGTAAGGGACCAGACATCACAAAAACATCAGGCTTACTTTGTGACCACAAATATTACACATTATTTTTTGGCCATGAGATTTCTGAAAAGGACTTGAAAGTATTTCTAGGCAAATAACATGACAATGTGGCGCATCATGCTGGCCTGGGAAGATAGCACGCACCAGTTGTAACAAAGGCACATTTGACTCACAAATTAGCCTTCTGGTCCTCGACACAATGGAGGCAGAACAAGCTCCTATTTACACTATAAAATAAAGTGCCTATTTCTGTGCTCTGTTAAGCCATAAATACCGTGCTTTATTTACTCCTGGTTCTCTGCTCTCCCAAACTGTTCAAACACACTTATTTTTGTTAAAGTTTCAAATTTATATTTCAAATTTACACTCACCAGAGAGTAAGCAGAACCATAAGAAATCTGGGCTTGTTGCATCTCAGATATGTTGTGCAGTACTTTCTACAGAAGTATAGGGTTTTTAGGTGGAATCAAATGGATATATAATAACCTCACAGTCCTTCAGCTGTAGGACTTCTATAAGAGCTCAGGCAACAATAATTAATCATGCACAAAGAGATACACAAGACTTTCTTTGGGAGACAGATACAGAAAATACCTCTGCCTACCTCAGCTCTTTCCTGCAGTCACACATTTATCATAGTACCAATTTGCACAAGTTATAAATAAATCCAAGCATGCAGTTCTTCAGGATGTTCTGATCCATGAAGCTCAAGCCCTTCAAATGTGGTAATAGTTCTTACAAAGCCTGAAATATTCACCATGACTGCATGGTACACCATGGTATTTCAGTTTGTTCTGCCTCTGTGCTCCAAACTGAACACATCCCTAAATACTTGAAGATTACTTTTCTCCCAAAAGCAGCTAAAAAAAGTCACAAGGGAAATGTCCTTGAGTCTGTTACACACACACAGGCACCACTTCTTGCTCAGGATGCTCCTCCACCTCTGTCTGTCAGAGCTGGTAGGTTCTTCTGGGGAGATATTCCACCTGCATGCACTGTTCTTCTGCTCTCAACTACTTGTGCAGTAAACATCCTGGGCATCTGAGCCATGATGACTACTATGTTTATGCCATGTCTTTGTTGACAAATTAGTTTCTGATGCTTGTGAACAAACCAGTTCCAGGCTCCATGCACTCTCCTCAGGACAACACGCACCAGTGTATGCCAGCATTCCTTCTGCACTGCAGTTCTCTAGGCCAAATTATTGTCCTCTCCTCCAGTACCTGCCTGAGTTTACCCAGCACAAACAAAACACTAGAACTGCCACTCACATTTGCTCTGCTTGGGCAATGTAGTGAGCAGCAAGATGGCACAACATTTGGCAGATGGCTGCCCAAGCAATTACCATTACAACCTAACTGGGCAGCTGCTAGGGTCTCAAGTCTTCCAGCCCTGCGTCCTTTGCATAAATACATATTCTACCCCATTGCTGTACCTGCTTACTAAGTAGCTTCAAAGCACAGCTATGTACTTGGCACGGTCACACAATCATCAATTTGTGTATTGGGTTAACATGGCAAGGGTTTGGCAGTAGGGTGGCTGCATGGCTGGCCTCTGTGAGCAGAGCCCAGCAGCTGCCCCATGTCAGATCAGAGCCAGCACCAGCCAGCTCCAAAAGGGACCTGCAGCTGGCCAGAGCCCAGCCAGGGAGCAATGCTGGGTGGGCCTCTGGGAGAGCAGATGTAAGGAAGCTGCACAACAGCAGCTGGTAGAGAGGAGTGAGGAAACGTGAGAGAAGCAGCCCTGCAGCCTGCAAAGTCAGTGCAGCAGGAGGGCAGGAGGTGCTCCAGGCAGGCAGCAGCAGTTCCCCTGCAGCCTGTGGCGAGGCCCCTGGTGGAGCAGGCTGTCCCCCTGCAGCCCATGGGTCCCACATGGAGCAGATCTCCACGCTGCAGCCCATGGAGAGGAGCCCACGCAGGAGCAAGGGGTCTGGGGGGAGCTGCTGCCCACCTGTAGGGGACCCGTGCTGGAGCAGTTTGCTCCTGGGGGATGGATGGACCCCGTGGTACAGAGCCGTGTGGGAGCAGTGCTTGAAGAGCTGCTGCCTGTGGGCAGCCCCTGCAGGCTCAGTTCGGGAAGGATGGCATCCCATGGGAGGGAGTGACCATGAAGGAGCAGTGGAGATGAAGCAACAGGGACAGACCGCAGCAGCCCCCATTCCCTGTTCACCTGCCCTGCTTGGGGCTGGGGAGGGGGGGGCGGGAGGAGGAGGTAGAAGAGAGTGGATGGGGGGAACGTGTTTTCAGTTTGTTTTTAGTTCTCATGCCCATGATGATAATTGCTGAGTGATCTCCCTGTCCTTACCTCAACCCCTGAGTCCTTTCCATTGTATTTTTCTTTTCCTTTCCCTTTGGGGAGGGGGAATGAGAGAGTGGATGTTGAGTTCGTCTGCCCATCTGGATAAAACCGCCACACCCTGTACCTCATATGAGCATCTTTGTCACATCAGGAGCTGTTTTGGCATGTTGTGACACTGGGATTGAAACGAAGGGATATCTGAGCATCTCAGTGATGACATGTATACAATAATTACTTCATACTTCCATTTTTTATTGCAATTTAAGTCTTTTCTTCAGCTCTCTGTCCTGGTAAACCTTTTGTCAGTACAGCCACATTCATCCTTATCACATTGATAACATGCCAATGTTGTCTAAACCAAGGAGCTTAAGACAAAATATAGAAGCATGAGATCATGTAGCCCTTCCATTTTTCTTCAGTATTTGGCAATAATTTATATAATACAATTCATCTTAAAAACTTCTAGCAAAAAAAAAGAAAACAAAACAAAACAACAACAACAACAACAAACAAACAAACAAAAACAAACAAACAAACAAAAAACACCTGCCTTTACTGTAAGGTATTTAGCAAGTGTTTTGGTGCTATTTCACCACAATAAGACTTAATTTCTTGAGAGAAGTATTCTTTACCATTGCTTTTCTTAGTCAGGGGAAACTTGTGGAACTTGGGGTCAGCAGGTCATTCTGTTTGGACAAGTGCAGTATCTGTTTGTCTGTGGAAACAGTGATGGTAGAAGCCATCCTAAATCTCCTTGCAACTCTCCCACCTAATTTCTCAGTTAATGCTTTTACCCCTTCACTTACGACTATGGTACGCTTATGAGGCCTCAAGCATAGACTAAAGCACAGCCCCTTCCCTTCTTCTCCCAGGCTCGATGACTAGAATTGCTTGAGGTTAATTAGTCCCCCAACAGACCTGGCCCTGGGCAATTGCTTCAGTTTCCTGCCTCTAAACCTGTCTCACTTTCTGCCTCTTGACTTTTCTTTTGTGCCTTGTTCGTTAGTTGGCTTTCCTATTGACAGAATATGAATGTGTTAAAAGCAATGGCAGAAAGTGCACCTGCTGGAACTTAGCCAAAGTGTCACCTGTCATCTCCCTTCCTCTTGTGGTTCTCCACTTGTCAGAGCTCCCAGACAGCCATGGCAGCTCTGAATTCAACAATTAGTGTTTCATGTTTCAAAAACAATTATGACCAATTGGCAAGTAAAATCTTTATTCTAAACACTACTGTACAAACTGCAGCTCTGCTAAGAGCTCAGTTGAGACTTGAAGTTAGATCATGGTATATAAGTATTTCTGGCAGGAAAGATATGCCTATGAAGACATCAAATGTTCAAGGTGTTCCTCATGATTTTTGATTAAACGTGTGTCTCCAGAGCTCACACAGTTGCAGGCAGCATTTTGGCAGTTGTCCTAGTATAGTCTAATTGCCACATGTCACATCAACATGTCAGGTACTATGCCCTGTGTTCCCTATTGAGAAGGGCTGATTCAAGGAGTCAGGACAAACACACCAAGGGACATGTTTTTAGTTGGCTCAAAGATGCTTTGTTATGCTGGCTTTAGGCATTTTGGAGAAGGGGGACAGAGTTTCACATTACCCCAGAAAACTAGGTATTTTGCCAGAAGAGAAGAGCCAGGGTAGGGGAACTTGCTTTCTTAATGGCAGAACAACACAGGACTCTTTCGGTCATTGGTGCATGAATGTGCAAACCTGCATCTGGGGAGCAGGGAGTCAATTTAAATTAGTATTTTTGGAAGCTTTTTAGTTAACTGTTAGCTTATTCCCTAACCCTGTTTTGACCTGCTCAGGCTGGTGTCTTCCAAATAATTTTTCTGTAAGGGAACTATAAACCTCCCACTCGGCTATGGTTCAGTCTTTGTCCTGAGCTTTTATTTAGTTCTACAGACATAGCCAGAGTGAGCCAGGCTTTGATGCTACTTGCTCAGCTCTTCTGCCAGTAACAAGCGTGGGGAGCTCATAGAGACTTGTGGAGAGGGCGGAGAAGGAAGGGAGGCAGTTGTAGAGATAAAAGCACCAAGAACAGCACTTTGCATTGCACTTAGATAGTGCCTGGCTCAGGGATACTACAATGCTGCTAGTAGATTGGAACAGATCACAGGCTGATTTTGACAGCCACATTAAGAAATATCAGAAAAGTGCGTTTCAGTCTAGTGTGGGGAAGGGAGAGGCCAGGAGGCTTAGGGCTGTGCACAGAAGTCAGCCAGGAGGAGAATAAAGGCCAATTCTTGGGGGACACAAGCTCTCTAGATTTGTGTTGGGGGTGGGGAGGTGGGGTAAGAAGAAAACAAGGTAAAGCCTAGAGTTTCCAATTATATTAAATCTGACAGGAAACTACAGTTTGACATGGATTATAACTGGGTGAGAAAAGGCTGGGGTCTCAGGTCCCTGTTGGACAGAGCACAGGAGGCAAAAACTTGCTTGAAAAGTGCTCTGCAGAGCAAACTGCTGTGTTTAGCATGTTGGTGATCCTGTTAGGCATTTCCACAGGGTCTCTTTTACAGCTGTGGTTGCTTTTGAAGCTTCCAGGTAGTCCAGACAGGTGGAAGAATCCATCCTAGTCAGTCAGCTTCTCCCAGACCGGCCACAGAAATGTCTGTGTCTCTCCATGTGCTCCAGAAGCCATGAACGTTTCTGAAAGATTTTGTGTAGTCCTGACATGCTGTGAGGAAATCAGGAGTTAGTATGGATCTATAAACATGCTCGGTGGGATCAATTACTCCTGGAATGTGAATGATAGGATCAATGCGTAGACATTTTGAGTAGCCTTTGCCCCACCTGCTTCGTGCATAGGGGAGATCATTTTTAGCAGTGCAAGTAGTCTGCCAGGTAGATTTTTTCCACCTTTGCTACAGTTATGAGGACTGAGAAAGGCCAGGGGAGAGACATCTGGTGGAAGAGTATGGATGGAGAGCAAGCTTGCTTCTAAAAAAGAGAAAATGTTTGGACCAAGCTTGTAAAGCCAAAAGCCGGGTTAATTAAAATATTTCATCCTGTCATTCTGATGTTCACAGAAGCAAACCAAAATACTTAATAGTGCCTTTCAGGGTCAGACCATGCTTTGCTTCACTTCACTTTTAGCTGCCTCTTCAAGTCTTTTTTAAGTGCAAGCCTCCAGCTCACAGGGATAGTAAGTTTATTAAGCAGAACTCAGATGAGACCGTATTATACGTGTCTGGGTCCCAGGATCATCAGGTGGCTTCTGCTGACTCTCATACTTGAGCTGGATCATCCATTTCTGGGAATTCAGTGGGAACCCATCCTCTGCAGGAATGCTGGTAAAGTGTCACCAAATGAGATACATCACAAGATGAAAAACATTAGCTGAATTTCCTATTACCAGGAAGGATTTGGGGCTGAAGTACAAGTGCATTGAAAAGTGCAGCATGGAAGAGGAAATGTCTTGAAACAAATCCTTCCAACATTCACAAGTGACCAGTAAGGAAGTTGTGATATGGATTTGTGTTAGGTTTCTGTTGAGTCTACAGAATTTGAGCATTGATTTCTTCAAAGTCCTTAGAAAATCACTAATTGAAAAAATCTTTAATTGAATCTCCCTCAAAAGCCAGACATCAAAATTACAGAAGTTGAAGAAAGTATTTGTTGGGACTCAAGGCTGAAATCAGTATCACAGTCTAAATGACATGCAAAAAGAGCAAAAAAGAAACAAAACAGAGAAGAATGACTTAAAAAGGAAATCCATCATATTTTTGGAGAAGACAAATATTAAAATGAGTCCTAAACCATTGCGTGTTACAGACATAGTGACACACTGGGTATCCTAGTTTGTTTCTCCTTCCTCAGGTTCTTCAAACTGTTCTGCCTTTATCCTGCCACCATGGCACTGTTCCTCCTTGGGCCAGACAGCATGAGCAGCAGGTGACCCCCAGTATATTCGCTCATATTTGATATGACCTATGGGCCACTCTTATTTTGATATTGTTGGTAAGTTTAGTGTAGCTGAATGCCTTCAAATAAGTGATAGCACTGGAGAGTGAGACACAGCCACACTGGTGAGCTGAGAAGCCCTTGTTGCACCATTCCAAGGACCAGCCTTGAAGTAAAATAATTTGAAATGTATATGTGTCACTCAAGGTTTAGTTCTCCAGGTTAAGGCAGAGATTACCTTTTCTTGGAACAACTTGAGGGAGTACATAGGAAAAAACAATGACCTCCAACTGTTATAGTTTAATGAAGAGGTTAAAATCCCAAGGACAGATACCACCTCCAAAGGAGATGTTTATTTCCTCTCTCTATTCATCCTCAGGGCTCTTGTCTCATTCATGGAGGCTGACAGTAACTAGATTAGTCCTGGCCATACCCTGTCTGCCCTGAAATTCAAAATCTGTTTCTCCTTTTGTCTGAAAGACATCATTTTTTTTATGCTTTCAAGCTCGTAAGCCAAGCAAAGGAATTTAGGCCCTCTCCTGGGTTGGTAGCTCTCCCTAACTGATCAGTTAGCACCAAGAGTCACGATTCTATGTCTCGTCTGTTCTCTGAGCCTCTGTTGGTTAATCCAGCCTCCTCATTCATCCACTTCTTTGTCCTCTCCTGCTTCAAAACCCTGTATTCCTGTGACTCCTTCTCAACGACCAACGATAGGCCAGTACTTAAAAGAGGGCCCACCAGAAGAGATTATTTATTTATTTATTTATTTATTTTTAAGAAAGAAACAGAGGAATTTCAAAAACTTTGTTCTGTTTGGTCCACAGCTCCTTCTGAAATATCATGAGATTATTTTCTATTGTTGTCCTCCTAAATTTGTCATAAGTTAAAATGGAAACTCATTTATTCCTCAGAAAGAAAAACAAAGCAACAGAAGGATGAGTTATAGCTCCATTTCCTTAAGGCTTCATGAACTCCAAAGAAAAAAGAGCCAGGCTTTTCCCAACTCTTCATCACTGGGACGAGTAACTGCCAGAGGCACTACAGGCTCCTCCAAGGCTTTGCAATACCACTAGAAACAAGAAATCAAATGTTTGATTCCTCAAGTCAAACTGAGTCATCTAGAGTTACTGTAGCTTTTTTCTTCTTTGTAAAGCATTTTCTTCCTTCTTCTTTATCTCACTTGGCTGGTTGGAAGGTCTCCAAAACTCAGGTTGTGGGGCTAGTGAGTTGGAAGGGAAGGTCCTGCTGTCCTGTCTGTAAGATATTTCTAGCTCACAAAATCCTTCATCATGGTACAATTTACTCAGTATTAGTGTAATACTCAGTATTTTACTAAGTATTAGTGACTCTCAGGAGCCTTCAGCAGTGTAAAGAATTCAATTTTGCCAGCTCTCATGAGTTTGTCACAGCATTTGCGAGTTTGTTTTTTGAGGATAAGTAACAAACTGTGTTTTTGCTACCCTTTGGCCTTAAGAAAATACAAGCCTTGCAGCCTTCCAGATGCATGTAAAAACTCAGTTGGAGTCAGTCAGAAATGTTAAGGCTGGTTGGAAAACTGAGGTCCTAAGCCTGGGAGCAGCCCCCAGAGCTGGGAGGAAGGTCTGGGGCAGATGGCTGATGGCCCAGAGCAGAAGACTGTGTGTCCCAGGGTGAGGAGGTGGGAAGACGGATGGGGAGCCCACAGAAATGAAGTGACTGTGGTTGCTGGAAGAGGAGATAGGTTTTGGTGAGGAAAGAGCAGGCTTAAGGTAAAAAGATGTTGATAATTTGGGGGCTGATGTACAGAAGGACATGGAGAATTATAGGCCCAAACTCTGGGCATTGCTGTTTTCTAGCTGTCAACACAGAGCTGTGACATGCAAAGACAGAGTGTGTGCCTTACCAGGTCTGGTGGCTGGTCCCTACAGATGGCGACATGGCACCCTCACTGCTGCAGGGCCTCTTCCAGCCCCAGGCAAAACAACTAACAATTCCAACCCTGTGCATTGCCCAAATTGCCCAAATCTGTGCTTACAGGATGTCACCTAAAACAGGTACCTAAAACAACCTTGTATATCTCTTCTATTTGTGTGGCTATGAAGAGTTTAAACAGAGCTACCATCAAACAAAAGCCAACAAACCAACAAAACCCCAACAAATTCAGAGTGCTTCTTGCAGACTTAATGATGGCAAAGATAAGCCATGTAAGAAGTAGGTGAAAATTAGTCTTTGATGACATATATACTCAATGTTGCCATTGTCATACGGAAAGGTCACCTCTGAACACGTAAGGACTTTCTCATAAGGCACACACAATAGAGGAGAGGTGTTAAATTCAAATTAGATAGGCAAATTTACAGTTTTCCCAGCTCTGGAGTGCTTTTTTTGGCAACAATAGTCTTGTTATTTTAGCTCCATGTGTTCCATATAAGCCAATGCTGAAGTTAATGAGAGGCACTATACACTGAGGTGCATAATGACATCTTTTTTTTACTGCAGGAGTTTGGAGCATTAATGCTCTTTAAACAGTTTATAGATTTTGCTTAAGCTGGTGTTTATTATTCAGTCTTGCATATGTTTGAATGTAAGCTCTACAAAGTCTACATAGTCGGTGTGTATATCTATGTAAGTATATGTGCATGGATATAATGAATCGTTGTTCCATCAGCTCCCTCAAGTGACCTACAAATGGAACCCTGTTTATTTTTGTATTTGATATGTGTGAATGGCATACATGTTCCTGTGCTAAAACATGCATATGCAGAGAGAAGGCATAGAAGTTTTTTCCAAAAAAAAAAAAAAAAAAGAAAAAGAAAAGGTTGCTTTTGCATTCTGTTGTGTGGCTGTATACCGGGAATGTATGAATATGCTAGCATTTTTTTCTAACTAGGTAACTCATTTATTTCCACAGCCTTTTGACTTCTAAGAACCCTAATTGGCGTGCTATTAGGAGCAGTGCTAGTTTCACTTTGAACAAATATAGCAGACTTTTCCAGTATGCATCATTAATGACTGCATAGCACACAAAATCGTTCTCCATGAAGAAAGACAGATGGCTTCTTTATGTTTTTAATATTGCACCCAGTTAAATCTTGCACTTGCTTTTATTCAATAAAATCTTTTGTCTCCTCTGCACTAAGATGTATTCTAGCCTTTATGGCCTCACAACTTATTAGATAAATAATTACTGAATTTCCATCTATCACTGAAGGCACAGATATGCTATGGATACAGATGGGACTGGAGCATGTTTATGAAACTGATAGATCATGTTTAATCGGTGGTTTCCTGGAGTGACCTTCAGAGATATAAACAGCTACTATTAGGTGTCTGAGTCTGAAGCCCAGCCTCCTATGAAGAAAACAGAGGTAGGTAGGGCATGTCCAGGCGGCAAATAAAAAGAGGAAAGTCATTAAGGTGCTCTAAATTGTTCTTCGAGGGGAAACATACCTCTGCAGATTATGTACAGTGCCTAGAGATACTGCTGCAGCAGTGTGGGCACCTAAATAGAGTCCCTATAAATACAGGTTAAACCTTCCTCTGCTGCAAGAAGAGGAGGAAATATCAGAGGAGGAAGTATCAGAGGGCAGACTATCTTGGCAAGGGCTTTGGTTACAAAATGTCTTCAGCCCCAAGGGGATCCTGAGCATCTATTGCCTCTCTTTAAGCTGTGGTAGCTCAGGATCACCGAAACACACAGTCAACACCCTCAGCTGGGGCTGAGCAGGACTGGCTGCCATTTTAATGTAGCACATAATAGGTAAAACAACAACAACAACAACAAAATAAGGCAAAGACCCCCCTCTGTAAATTGGACTGCTAAAATAAATGTATTCCATGTGTTGCTGCTCTCCCAAGTGTGGTGGTTTCACCTCGGTGGACAGCTAAACTCCACCACAACTGCTCTTTCACTCCCCCTCCTCGAAGGGAGAGGGGGAAAAGAAAGTATGATGGGAAACAAAAAGGCTCACAGGTTGGGATAAGGATAATTTAATTAAGGGGAAAAGTAAGAGAGGAAAACAAACAAACAAACAAACACCCAAAGGCAACATGGAAGCAAAGAGAGATATAAAACAATTATTCTCTACTTCCCACCAAAAAACAATGTTCAGCAACATCCCAGGAGGCAGGGCCTCAATGCACGTAGCAGTTGTTTGGGAGGACAGATGTCTTCATAGCAAGAGCCCCCCTTCTCCTTCCCCTTTGCCACCTTTTATTGCTGAGTGTGACACCACAAGGTAAGGAATATCCCTTTGGCTGGTTTGGGTCAGTTGCCCTGGTGATGCCCCTTCTCCATCTCTTGCCCACCCTCAGCCTGCTGGCTCTGGGGGGGTTGGAGGGAGTCACGGGTGACCAACTCCACAGGACACCTATCTACAGTTCATACCTACACCTCACAGGACTTGATTTGGTTCCTTTTGGGCCTGCCACACACTGCTGGTACCACACAGGTCAATGTCTGCTCCCTCACAATATTGTTTTTAAAAAGCTGTTGGTCTGTGTTGAGAGACAGCATGTGTGGACTAAAATGGGGAGGAGCATGCTGTGTTTTCAAATCTCGGGTGACCTTTTGCAGTCAGGTAGCCATTCTCTGGACTGTTGAGGGAAGGACAAAACAATAAATAAATAATTCACCTTCCTTCCCATCAATAAAAGCAATAGCATGAAAGTAAAGGATGTGGAGCTCATTAACACCCTAAGTGAGCAGGATGAAATTGAAGTAAATCCCTTAGAAAATCCTGCTTTGCAGAGAGCAGAAGAGCTTTGTTAGGGAAGCCTTGTGCAGCCCCTCACTTGGGCACTGGTTTTACTGTGGAACAAAGTCAATTAGAGGGACAAATGACTACAAGCCAAAATATTTTTCATTGCTACTTGCATCATGAATGGTCCAACTTTGGCCCTAACTAGTGTTTGGGTTTCCTTGGATGTCACCAAGAACAAGGATATCAAAGTCTCAATCTGACTGCTCTGGAAGCAAAAAACTGTGATCCAAAGTCAGAATCATTGCTTTCTTTTACAACAATGCAACAACAATTTACAATAGTTGTATGATTTTTAAAATGTTGGAAAAGGGCACAACAAATTCACATTGCTATTTTTGCAGTGGATTCTGATGTTTTTGTTTGTTTGTTTTGTCATTTTTTCAAATCCAGATGAAGAGGAAGCTCAGGCCATCTGTACTTTCAGGATAACCTGGACAACAGCTGTTTGTCTTACATCAGTGATGAACATTTTGTTCTCCCTCTGTGGTTTGTCATCTGTTTTTTGTTTGTCGTTTTTATTTTTTACTCCTATATTCTTGCCCCACCAAGTCTAATTTCTCTCTGAGTTATGGGGGTATAAATCAATAGTGAGTCCAATGAAGTCAGTAGTGTTTTGCTGGCATGGAGATGGCGTTTTCTCAGTGGAGAAGTCTTTGAGCATTACTTCCTGATGCTGTCACAAAGTCTTCTGTAACTGCGCAGAGATGCGGAAGCTAGTGATTTTCTGAACCAGCAATTTTAATATTTACTTACAAAATATGGCCATATGGTCATTTGTCTCTTGGTCCTAAGGGTCCATATAGCTTTGCATGCTTCCTCTCCAAGGTCACCACAGATGAAGATCATCTTGGGGATGGAAAACAACAATAGCAACAACACCACTCACTTCAGCTGGGTGGGAGCAGATTTGCTTCATTCCCACAGTATTGTTGGGAACTTCCATTCGTTTTTAATTTTCAAGTTATGTAAGAAGAAGAGCATATGTGTGAGAGGGAAAGAGATAGAGGAAAAATTCTGTGCAATGGCCTAGTAAAATATGCATTTGCTAGAAATGGTAAAAAATGCCATTTTGTGTCAATTGGTATAAGCTATCTTCTCCATCCAGATTTGTATTTTGGTTTTTGTTTTCTTTTTCCCCTTGAACTACAAGTAGGCATTCAGGAGTCCGAGGTTTATCTGAATGTGGAGCTGTGACCACCATTTTAAGCAGCATCTATCTCTTTCTGTAAAAAATAAAAAGTTTTTCATTATCCATTCAGTCACTCAACAACTCATCCTGTTTCTTTGGCACAAGTTGTACTTGGATTGGAAGTTTAATGTAAAATCATTTTCCAGGTCAGTACAGCCAGGCAGAGACATAAGTATGATGCCTACCAGTGACCATGAGAACTAGCTTTATTCACCTTCCTTTTATATGGCACATTCCCTCTTCCTCTCTTTTCTCATCTAGATTTGATTTTTCTCTGATTACAAGTTGAGGTACCTCTGGATGCCAACAGGTTAAGACAGGAGATTTGTGACCCAGCTGCTTAAATCTGAAGAGTTTAGACTGTCCATCAAACTGAGAATGAAAGTACCTAAAGATCTTAAAATTCAGAGAGGAAGATTAATGGTAGGTGGCTTTTTGGCTCATGTTTCTCAAGTGCTGCTGTGTGCACCTATGAACTTTATTTGCCTTTCGTTCACAAACAAAAGCTTACTACTGTGCTGTTCTGCACATCTGCTTATATATATAAATAAATAAATCTCTGAGTGATGCCTGACGGCTTTTCTCAGATATATAACTGAAGAAAATGAAAACTTTGAGGGGGAAAAAAAAGCATTTAACCATGTTTAACCTTTTGAATTAGATGCACAGAAGTCTTTGGCCCTAAGGATGGTCACAGATAGCTCCTGAATAAGATAAATATTCAAGAAGGCTCTTGAAAGTGTTGTTTTTCTGTTCTCCAGCTTTCTTGAATTTCCCTCCTAGCTCAGACCAGTTTGTGTCACATTTCATACAGGCAGTAATCTCCAAGGGGAAAAAGCACTTAACCATGCTGTCAGGCTCTTACTTTAGGCTCTCAAAAATCTTCTGCTTCATCTGAACACTGGTGTATATGCATGAGACTTATAGATATTGTCTGACTAAACAAATCAAACCACCAGCTATCTCATGGGAATTCCAGAGGTAGCTTTAGTCCGCGACTCTTCAAAATGTCAGCACATCTTTTAATATGATTGAAAACCTGCTAGAAATGCCAACCAAGGTGTCGTAGTTTGCAAGCAAATGAATTTAGGTAAACAAGTATAATGACTATCCCCTAATTAGACAGAATTTAGTAACACAAAGTTAGAAAGATCCATATATACATTTATGAAATAACATGTATAGACATATATTATCTATATAGTGTATATTTATGTAAGCAGTACAGCATTATTATACAAGAGCATATATGTTTTTCTATTGCTATGTAAGTGCAATTTGTAGGGATCCTAAGAAATCTGGGAACTCTAAAGGAAAGATGTATGTGTGACCATGAATATATTAAAGCTGTCCAGAATAACACTTGGGAAAACAGCAGGAAATTACAATGCCTGAAAGTACTGTTAATCTGCATCTGAAGTAAAACATGACTTGGTGGATGTTCCACGAGAAAGCAGATTATCTGGGAAAATGATCCACAGAAAAACAGGCTCTCTGAAAAAAAACATACATTGATTGATGGTCCACAGTATGAATGTGTTATCAAATTAAAGAAAACAGGAACCTTCTGTGGGAAAACCAATTAACCTTGTGTGCGGACCACCTAAGTTAATCACATGAAAAACCATCAAAGATGACCATAACTAATAGCTTAGTTTGTGTGTATAAGACTCTGTGAAACACCTCTGAGCTGTGCAGACACTGCATATCTAGTTGGGTATGAGAATTATGTATGTTAGCACTAGTGTAGTAATATTAAAGGGATATACATTTATTTCTACTGCTGGTACTCTTGGTACCTCACCCTTGAGATCTATCTGTAATTTGGATGCAATAGAGGGATTTCTTCTGCATTGCTTTTTCAGTTCTTGCAGACCCTATGAAACCACACACAGCCCTACAGAAATATGAAGGATTGGTCTGGGCCTACTTTTCTTCCTTTCTTTTTTCACTTTCTTTACCTCCACACTCAGTTTTCTGGACATCACTGAGGCACAGCACATGGTTCTTGAAGAAATCTCAAACAGCCCAACAAACAGCGTGAGAACAAGCTCTTGATGCAGTACTCTTGTATTCGACATCTCTGCACTGGCAAGCATTTACAATTCCCCTCGGGTGTCACTAATTATAATGTATGGTTCATTAAAAATGACAACAGAGTTCACCGAGCCTGCATTCTTGTGATTAATTGCAATGCTTTCCTAATCAGTTGTTGTTATTTATACTTCTGCCTTTATGCGACTGATTATACTGTACACTTGCACCATTCAGAGAGTAACAGGAGGGACACGAAGGGCATGTTTACATGATGCAATGGTGCAGACATGCCTGAACTAGCAGTGACCCAGGCTGCGTGCTGCCATAGCACAGAGCTGCGCCATACTAGAGATGCTACTCTGGGTCTCAGAGCCACAAGGAAGTGACACCAAGCTCTAAGCTCTGCCTCACAGAAGGATTTGTTAGACTCTATGAATAGCTGTGGAGACATGGTTTATCAGCTTTCAGTTCCAGAGCTGTCTCCCATTGGTAAGCAATCGCAGGCAGCTCGAGGCAGGGATTTCTCAGGAGCTCCATTTGAGTATTGCTGCTTGAATCTGTGTGTGTATATATATATATATATATATATATATATATGTATATGTATATATATATATATATATATATATATATATATATATAAGATATCAGATTTCAGGACCCAGAAGCTAAATCCTGATTTTAAGCCTCCTAAAAATATCTTTACAATTTCCTAAATCCACTGACTAAGCACTGTTGTGTATTGAAGAACCCACTGAACAAAACCTAAAAAAAAATCTCTGAATATCAGCTTCCATCCAAAAGGAGGAACAAAAATGTTGAGGGTGCAAACCTTCATGCTAAATTGCCAATAACAAGGGTGTAGTTTGATCCACCTTCAGTTTATGTCTGTGTGCAAGTGGTTTGGGGTTTTCCTTTTATGATCTCAGCTAACGTGCTAAGCAATTTAGGGGACCTGCTATTCGATATCCCAACCTAAGAGAGATACTGCTAACCTGATTTTTGGAGAAACTGCAGAACAGCTATCTCTGGGAATAAGTTATTCCCTCCTGTGGTGTTCCCACTGACTGTGTGTACAAAATTTGTGGCAGTGATGCAGCAGCTCATTTCAAGTCTTTTTGAGGAGAAGCTGCACACTGCCTATGTTCTTACAGATCTTTCCTATGTATTCCTCTTCAGTTTTCTGTTTGTTACACATCTGCTCTGCAACTCTCCTTTTCCTCGGTTTCAGGCTTTTAGTTGCAATCTAATGCTATTTGCACAGCATTATCGCCTGGAGGCCCAAGTCAACTTTGGCAAGTCTCCTACTGGCATGTTATGTTAATAACTGATTGGTTTTGTTCTCAGCAAGAGCAATTTGTTCCAACAACTGGGATTCATCCCACTTGTTTAGCAAGTACACAGCTATACTCTAGCACAAACATTAAAGGCCAAGATCTTTAAAAATAGAAAGGGAGGGACCACCAGCATCAAGCATCACTGCATCCGATCCAACAGCTGCAGGCAGCCACGGGATAGCTGCCTAGCCCAAATTGTACACCCACACCTGACCACACAGTCATTGAGACAGTCCCATCTCACAGGAGCAAATTTAATTTTTCAGACTTCTGACTGGTTTTCTGATGTTTCTGAGCATTCAAGTGCTCCCACAAGCTTCAAATATTTAGAATTTTTAGCTAAATCATTGTTAAATTTTGGCCCATTGTGGTATGTCAATGCTGTAGGAAAAATCACACAGATATGTGCTTGCAGCTTACTGCATGAGTTCATATACAGCAATGGGATTGGAGGTTGCATAGAGCATGCTTATCTGTAGTGTATTTGTTCTTCAATATGTGCCAAGTGCGTCCCCAGTATTACAAGCATTTGTATTTGTCAATATGAGGATGTATCACCTGAATTTAAGCTAGGCATTTGAACTGCCTGATTTCCAAACCAGGAAGTTTCCAAAAAAATACTCCCCGACAAACAAAAATCCTACTCATGAGCCACGAAAAATAGTATGTGAGAATTTGTCATCACATGCAATTTGCATTTTTAAAATGTGTCTGTGAAATTTTACAGTCATTTGCATTTCAAGTCAGCAATTAGATTAAAAAAGCCAACAACTGCAGCTGTGACAAGTACTCCGCCACGTGAAAACCCATAAACAGTCCTCTTGTCCCCTAGTAACAGCTCCAATGCGAATGAATTTCAGCGTAGCACTCAACTTTTCCCTCCTCAAGGTTGCTTTCATCCTTGATGCAGTATAACTGGAAATCCTCAAAGACTGTAATCCAAACAAGATGCATATTAAATATTACAATCTGCCCTTGGTCCTGTACAGAGTGTCTTTTGGGGTGCCATTAGGGTCAGCTGTAGAGCAGCATCAGAGCCAGAGTGGGGGTTTTCCCAGCACATGGGGTAGGGCATCCTGCTGCTCCCTTTCTGTCCATGCTCTGCCACATGCCCAGCATCCTCTATGGAGGCAGATAAAAGGGAGATGAAGGTCCATGGGGACACACATCCATTGCCTCCCCTGGAGCAAACAGCAGTGCCCCAGCAGCTTGTCTTGGGGCTTTAGTGGCATCTGATTATTGGAAGGGATGTTTTGGAAATCAGGTTTCTCTACAGCATTGAAAGAATAATAATAAATAATAATAATAATAATTAAAAAAAAAAAAAAAAAAAAAAGGACAGGGAGTTCCAGTCGTTTTAGAAAATGTCACCCAGTGTTCAGCGGTGGGTTTTAAAACACATCCCTGCATCAGCAGGAAATCTCCCTGGCTTTCAGAAACACTCCTGCTGACATGACCCACGTGGGGTGGCACGAGGTGCCAGCAGTTTCCTGTAAGTGTAATGGCACTTCTTGGTGCTTGGCTGCTCTTGACTGTTCTTCCCTCGGTGGCTGTCAAGATCAACAGTTGTGAGCAATTTTTCTGCTTAGGTGAACCGAAGAGAATAGATGTTTCGGTCCACAGCCTCCTGAACACCATTTACACATGCACCATGCTTTACACATGGGCAGAGGTCTCAGGTTCAGTCTCCAGGATAATTTGCTGTTAGGAGTCTCCCTGGCAGACAAGGTTCCACCAGCATTAGTGCTCACACTGTAAGAGCTGGGCCCCATTCAGCTGGGCCCCAGGACTTTGTGGAAGAAATGTGGCCCCTAGTACAATACCCATGACCTGTGACCCAATACCCATGACCTGTAGACGTCTGGGATTCTCTGCAGTTCAAATACTGTACTTATCTTACCTGTCAGTGGTGTTTGATGGAAGATACAAAAGTCCTGGTCTCTGTTATTCAATGGCAAGATGAAATACAAGCTTTCACTTCACCTTTGATTCAGAGATTTTCCTTCCCTGCAATATGTGTTGATGTGAATGCCTTTCCTAACACCAGAAGGCAAGTGGATAGCACAGGGAGAGGAGAGTTAGAGACACAAAAGAAGAACAAAACCAGATGGTAAGCTAAGGACAGAGGTATGAGGCTGGGCAGGGGAAGAGACTGGTGACGATTATTAGGAGAATGTGTCCAAGCAACACTGGAAACAGACAGAAGAAATCAAGATGGTAGGAACACTGTAAAGTATTTTGGTCCTTTATGGTACATCTGCAACAGATGAAAGAGTAAGATGGTGGTCAAGGGAGTGAAGAGCACAATGCGACTAAAAATAGAAGAACATCTTTTAGCTCAGAAAAATGAAAGTAGAGGAAAATGTGATTTCTCTCTAGAAATATATCAAAAGAGTAAATGCCAGGTGGGGAAGTGCTATTTGAGCTAAAGGGCAATTCTGGCACAAGAACAAAGGGGGGGAAAAAATCGGCCATAAATACATTCAGCCTGAAGACCCTTGTTACCCCCTGAGCAGCGAGAGCCTGCCACCTGCTGTTGGCTGTAGCCACCAGGGTAACCTTGGTGGCTTAAGGGTGGATTTGACCAGTACTGAGTGATGTCTGCCTGGCTTTGGCAGCAGCATGAATTTCTGCTCCTAAGGGCCAGGTCTTGTTCCCCACAAAGCCAATGGAAATGGAAATGTGAGAAGGACTTGGTAGCAGCCTTTTTGTTTACTAACAGCTATGAATAGGGTTGAGTGCACTGAAAATTTCCATGGCACTTTCTACCCTCATACAACTAGTGCCCTGAAGCTCTTACCTTTGTGTTTTACAACCATTTTATGATGGAGAAAGGGTATATCCATGAAGACAGTTAGCTTTCTGAAGACAGAAAGCAGCCTTTATCAACAGTTTTTCGTATTACAATGAAGATACTAAACATGCTTTACAGGATCATTTGACATGTGAGCTAGTGCCCAATTCCAAACGGGCCACATAAATTTTGAACAGAAATTCTTCCAGAAATTATACATTGCCAGCAGCATGGTGGTACATCCCCTCACCTGCCAGCAGTGGAGCTTCGTACCCGTTTCAGTTGTTGTGATTTCCCAGTCCCCATGTAAGCCTGTAGTAACTCAGCCTCAGACTGTTGGACTGAGCTAGTGGGCAGGAATCAGCCCCAAAATCAGGCTTTGTTTTTACTTTTGTATGCCTGAAAGTAGTCCCTGGCCAAAAAAAATCTTTACTTCCTAAACCAGACTTGTCTCATGGCCTAGGCTACAGTTACCTGGTCAACTCTTAGATACAGCTTCCTTGTCAATGAAGCCTGTAAATCTTTACCTAATTATTAAATGACAGTAATATTAACAATATTATAATATCGACATTTGTATTAATAACAATAAAAATACCCATTACAGTAGAAAGTCCTGTAGCTTGCTTCATGGAATGGCTGTGATTTCAGTTACAAACCATCTCCACAGCCAGTATGGTTCCCAGACAGAAGCATGGCTATATTTTCCCTAAAAGCACGTTTCAATGCTTTGACCCTGACTGATCCACTTTCATTTAGGGAGACAGTTAGTGTTTTGTTGTTGTTGTTGTCACCTTGTTTTGTTTTGTTTTGTTTTGTTTTGTTTTCCCTGTGTGTGTTGTGTGTATTTTTTTTTAATATTTATTTATTTATTTATTTTGGCTTTGCATTTTGCTGGTAAGGGGCAGGCCTACCTTTGGGAACATCTGTAGACAAACAACAATGCAGCCTGGATATCTGCCACCTTATCGCTATCAATGTACTTGATTAAACTAAAATTGCACAAATTTCTATCCCTTCTGTCTATCAATTTCAGGTTTCAGTCCTCTGCTGTATTTTGATCTTTCCTGTTGATGCATTAAGTTCTGGCATTTTTTTTATGCCTTGAATTTTATGTAATCAATTAAGATGTACATTTTCCATCAGTCTGGCTAATATTAACTTCAGGTGGTATGCAAAGCCTGTCAAAACCTCTGAGAGCTTTTCTGTTGACTGTAATGGGCTTTGGATCAGGACTCTTAATAGCAGTCATTTGTTTGAATCTATTCTAGTTTAATGAGTGATTAGCAGATGTTTTTTCCACTCTTTACCCAGCAGTTGATAAACCAGAGTCCGTGAGGAGCTGTGTACTAAATAATAGTATGATTTTACAACCCTCAAATTGCTTTAGAAAATAGATTTATAAATCATGCACATAAAAGTAAAGAATATTGACAAATTTTCCCCTATAAAAGAGGAGGCTTGCTGCGTTTTATGTGAGTCTTTCAACAATAAAGTGTTACCTACCATGAGACATTGGGAAAACCTAGCAGATCTTTATATATCTTTGTGTCTTGCATATCTCTCTTTTCTGTTCTCTTTTATTTGATATAATTTACATGTGTTCAGCACTCCACCTCAGATTCCTGTATCTGTTAAGATGAGATTCTTGTTTAAACAAAGTCTCTTCATGCAGGAAGAGAGCTGTGCCAAGAAAAAAGCCCTTGATTTCCCAATTACTTGGTATTATTCTTTAAGTCACCTTCCAACCCAAGCAGCCTTCCTAGTACTGTGAGATATCAACTATCAGGATTTGTTCTACTCGACCTTTCATGATATTTAGGCATCTGGCTTTCCAGCTCAAGTAATCAAGATGATAATTAAACCTACATCTTTGTGAATGTCAAAACTGTCATCTGCATTCAGAATGTTACAGGTCTTCAAGAAATGATGATCAAGAGAAATTTAACATCAGTGAGGTCATTAGGAAATTGTTCTAGCATTGGCTTCACCAAAAACTGCCGTGTCAAAGCAAATGAGATACATGGAAGTATGCTATATTAACTGCCCATATAGAATACCTAATCAGTGTCACTATAAACTAAGATTGCTTTGTAAATGTAATTGCTGACAGTATTTCAGGTAGTGCTCAAACAGTAATAGCCTATTATGGTTATCCTTTAGATCATTTCACTATTAATATATAGCACTATGTCCAGATGCATATGTATTTATTACACAGATTAATTGCTTTCCTGCTGAAAATGTGCATTACATTTTTAGTGAAACAAATAAGCAAAAAAACCTCAGTGCTTCATGTTAAATAATGGAAAAGTAAGTGGTAATTTGAAAATGAGTTAATGATGCAGTAACTTCCAGCTTAGAATAAGGCAATGTCAGGAGTGTTAAGTTCACAGGAAAACGTGCCTTGGAATTGTTCCTTTTTGCAAATGAGCTCGTGTCACAGTTTTCCAACCTCAGTAAGCAATCAGAAGTTATTTCACAACAGTCAACATGGTCCCGAGTTCCCAGCCAATGCTGTAAGCCTGCTCTTGGCTCTCACTGACACCGGAGGAGGGGCAACTGGGACAATGTTGACCATGATATGAGTTCACTCACATCACAGGATTTCTTCATGAGCGACCTGTCAGCTGCAACTGAAACAGTTTAGTCCAAAACACTGTAAATCTAGGCAAGTGTAAGAATAATTTCTAGCTCTCCATCCATGCTTATGTCTCTCTTGTGCCCCTGCCAGCATCAACCACAGCCACTCCAGCTGCAGAGCTCTCTGCAGCAGTCCTGCCAAGCACCCAGCTCCTTCTGACGTTTCTCACAGGTTTCTCTAGAGGCAGGTTTTGCAGCTAGTCAAAGAACTAAAATTACCAATGTGGGCTTGGAACTCCAAGTGTGGGCTTTAAGTAGCCCTTGTGTTGATAGTATTTATTTTGTCGATTATAAATAGATTATAATGACTGAGGACACCTCATATAAATGTGCCACATGAGATGGGATGAATTTATGTCCTCTTCAGTGGCAGGGGAACTAGGCAGACAGCTTTGAAAGGCAAAGCAGCATATCCAGTATGTAACAGTATGGGAAATACAAATCTGAGGAAAAATCCGGCACTTTGAAGGCATTCACAGGCATCTGCTTGGGACTCAAGGCCTTTTCTTAACAGGATGCTCCCCTCCATCCTGGATGTAATTACACGTAGAGTTTTTGCTGGCTTTTACACCATACGACGGTGCCTGGAGCACTTGCTTGAAGGATGCTCTGGGTCATGTCCTGGGGATTTCCACTCAAACTGCCCAGCTGGCTCTGCCAAGAAGAGCTTTGAAAGCATGAGGAGCACAAGAGCCTCACTCCAGTCTTAGTCTTGGGCTGCCTGAAGTGGAGATTTTCCCATGATGATGGTCCCTGCTCCTGCAGTTGTTTGTGCACTTGGCATCAAATAACCCCCGAAGAAAAAAGGCAGGAAGACCTCACTGCTAATAATTTTTTAATGCCGTTGCATGTGCTTACATTACCACTGTTTTAGTCTGCATACTTTTAAGAGTAGCCCTAGGCAGGAAGAATTCTGTACCAAATTAGTTCTGTCCCTGTGGATGAAATGTATGGCCTGCAGCAAAATTCAAGCCCAGGTGTATGGAGAGAGGTTCTTAATTATCTGACAGCCTGTGATTTCCCCCTTTTTCTAGTATTTTTCAAAGGACAGGAAAATGGATTCTCTAGTGGAAGTGCTGGCATTTTAGGTGGAGGAAGTGTGAAGCAGCAGTCACTTGTTAGACTAATACAGCATCTGATCTGTGAAACCGTTTCCAACACAGAGAACGTGTAATGCTGGTTTGTCTGCTGGCACAGCTGAGCAAGTCACCGTGCCTGCAGCTTGGAGCTCCTGGTAACCTGCAGATGTGTGGTTAACCTAGAGCAGTGGCAATGCAAGCTCTGACCCATGATATGGGTGAAGGACAGAGGAAATGCCCAGAGGTTTTGGGCTGAACTGATATAAAGACTTCAGCAAACCTCCCATGCTCTATCCCAGGTGTCTCAGGTAAACACGTATAAAAAGCTTCAGCACCTGGAGAAGACCATGCTAACTTGAAGGCTAAAGCATAAACTGAAATACATTTAAATACAGTATTAGAACAGATAACCTAAAGATTGCTGTGATGTATCATAGCCCTGAGTACCCATGCTGTTTGCTTCCGTGCCTCCTGCCAGCTAGGATAATAGCTATTTTATCTCCAGACTTTTGCAGCAAGAGCAATAACATCTGAAAGGAGCCAACTGCTGGTTGTAAGCTGGGGGATAATTCAGAGTTTAGCCTAAGGCTCCCTCTGTAGTCAAAGGAGAAAGATCGTTGCCTCCAAAAAGATTCAGAGCAGGGACCTGAGTGGCTTTGAGGTGTTCTGTCTAGGTAGCCCAGGCAAAACTTGGCCTGAGCAGTCACTTTCTGGAAAGTGACTGAAAAGAACCAAACCAAACCAAACCGCTGATTTAAATTAGGCTGCTTTACTGGGACAAAGGCATGCAGCAGTAATACATTGTAAAGGTAAGATATGCCGTCCATATAAATTATCCTTTTGAAATATTGCGCATGCTTAAGTACTACCTAAAATCCAGGTAACGCGCTAAAGAATTTAAACTGGCTGATTTTAGGGACTGTAGTTGCTCTTTTTGTACTATTACATATTCTGTCCATGTGGCTTTAGTTTTTAAGTATAACAAGTGACATAGTGCATTGGGTAAGCTGCCAAAGGATTTGATTTTCAGAAGGCATCTGCTTGAGACCACAAATCAGGCCCTCACAAGAGAGGAGAACCACAGAAAAGAACCACTCAAAATCTGAAATGATTTTAGAAAAGCTCAGACCCTTTATTTGCAGGTAAGTTTGGAGGTAATTTTGAGAGATTCTGTCTTTGTTCAAAGAAAATTCAGCCTTGGGATTCCCTCCATGCTTAGTTTGATTTTTATCTCGTCTGCCTTACTTCTTCCGCTAGTGGGTTGTGCTTGCTGTTCTGATGGCTGCGAGTATGAAACCAACATTTTTGGAATTTGCCTTGATCCTAAGGAGCATGTTTATTTGGGGAAAGAAACCCCAAATATCTAATAGGACTGGAAAACCTTTAATACAGTTAGTAGTACCTTATTAATTAATATTAGTATTAACTGATAGTATCTGTCCATACATCAGCTTTAAAATACAGAAGGAAATATATCTCTTTCCCAGATATTCCTCATCAAAAAGATAAAAAGATAAGCTTGGGACATCACTATTTTTTTCTGCTCTCCAGTATGTGCTGTACTGGAGTAAATAGACAATAGATGTTACTTACGATCTGCGAAGTGCTGCTAGAACTGAACAGAAACTTGCTGAACAGAGGGAGCCTTTCTGTTGACTTCAAAGGCCTTGCAATCAAATCTGTTGTGCTGAATATTTTACCCGCTCCTAAAAGTTGTGACACACTCCATTAGCTACCATGATATTTAAGCAAGTGTGTGACAGCTTATTATAACACAAAGAACGGCAGTCAGGTATAAGGACAGTGTGCTTTCCAAATCTCCACTTAGAATCCTTAGAGGATTCTTAAAATGAACTTAATGCCCCTCTTGGAACCTGTCAGAATCCCAACTCCTTTAAAATAACCTACCAACAGATAGCAATAGAAAGTGTAGTGAATGCAATTAGCATTCCTGATACAATTAGCATAGCTAGAGAAGAGTTTTTGGCTAATTTTTAAAATATTTATGATGGTTAATGAAACAAATTAACAGGACATCACCATCTTGTTTTGATATCAAAAGCTCTCTTGTCTCCTAGGCAGGCAAAGGTTGCATGTAAAGAGGACAACCTTTCTGCTCTTACCGAGCAGTGCCCCAGGTCAAGAGAGATTGGGTTGCCATTAAGAACCCTGCCAGGTCAGTGGATATAGTTTTCCCTCTTCATTAATCTACTACAGAAAACACTAGGAAATACAGTAGTTTAATACTTAAGAATCCATTTTTCTACTTGTGTGTCAATTTCAAAATACTTTAATCTATTTTTTTCTTTAAAACTGTGTAAGACTATTACATGACATTTAAAACCTAATTAAACATTAGAACTTAGCCAAGCACCAAATTTAGTTGACATATTTCCTCCAACCCCAGAAGAAAAAAGAGAAACAATTGATCTTTAAATCCTTTTTAATAAATGAATATTCATTCATCAATATTTTCATAAAGCATCTCTTCATCATTCCATTTTACTATTTTTTTTTCCACTGCTGAAGAATACCAAAAATACATAGATGTGCCTTAAGCAAAAAAAGACTGGGGTTTAGTTTATCTTTACAATGGAATGAAATCAACTTAGAGTTAAACAACCATAATATTTCTACTTTTTATTGATCCTTTGGGCTATAACACAAGATAGATACTTTTTTTTTTTTTAACGCCTTTTACAGACAAATGATGTGTAAATGTTATTTATAGTAGTATGAGTTAGAAATGAGTTAATTAGCTATAAATACATTACTCTGGTGCAATTTGGTTGGAATTATCTTTTTTTTTTTTTTTTATATATATATAGTCTTAAAGCCACCTATTACATTAAAGTCATACACTGTAGCTAGCATAAAGTGACAATAGCCAGAAAATGTGAGGTCAAGGTAAACACTGTTCTTAACACATGGTTGTGTGTATGTGTCTGTGTGTAAGAAGTGGTGCTGGGACTGGAGGAAAGGAATTGGCAAAAAAAGGCACAAAAATGTGTGTTAAGGATGAAGTGTTAACCTCAAGTGAGTATTTCCTGGCTTTCTTCAAGTCCAACCAAGACTTCAGCCTGTTCAAAGACCAAGCTATTTCTGCCCTATGGAACTCAGCTAGACTGATGAATACAAAATCTCATGAAAATCTGAAACATAAAACTGCTCACTCTTTGCAGTGAGATAAAAGGGGGAAGTACTGATCCATGAAAGGGGCTGCAGTAACACACTGCCTCTTACCCCAGCAAGTGGTAAGAGTCCTTAGAGACTTGGTTCTCTTGCCCATGTGGGGTCCTGAAAGTGCATGTTGCCTCTTCACTCAGGCCAGACTGTAATTTGCCTCCTACCTAAAAATCCTGACTGAAGCCTCTGGAGAAGTGGCTTCAACAAGATGTGGAGTATCACAAATAAAAGGTCTCTTCTTGTTCATAAAGACCCCTGCCTGATCAGATAATTTCTAGGACTTGGAGCTTGAAGAAAAGAGAGAACTGTGATTAAATCATCAGCATGGGACCACTCTTTTCTTGAATCCCATTTTCCAGCACAGTTGTTTAGGGCACTTACTGAAGGACTTGCTCAAAGATCATTTTGTTAGGGTAACTTTTCCAATGCAAAGCCTACTCTTTTTAAGTTTTATTAAAATCAGATTTATTTATTTTTTGTTTAATCATATTTTGATGGTACGATAAAAACAGGGAAGGGATTTTCAACAAATCTACTAAATACATACTTTGGGGAGGTGTTAATTGTTTTATTACTTTGAATATAATGACAACAATGTGCTCTGTAATCCCTTCATAGAGATAGTAAAGAGCCCGTAATTGTGGTTTACCGATGACAACTAATAGTGAGGAGCTTTTTTTAAAAAAAAAAACACAAGCTTTTTTGCTCCAGCTCTGTGGGTTCCTTTGAGGCTCTTCATACTGCACAGTTATTTGCAGCTACAGTGCTTAAAAACTGCAGTTACAGCCACTTTGCACCACTGCCAAGGATGCAGCTGGACTGCGGTGCTGATCCTGCAGGCGCTGGCAGGCGAAGTTAGGGTGGTGGGGATCGCACTGCAGCTCTGCCTCGATGCGGCTGCGAGGAGTGCACTGCTGTTCACAGGGCAGCCCCTCGGTACATCCTGCACCATGGAACAGGCACTCAGGACTTTTTCTGTGCTGCATTTCAGCCCAGAGCAAAGTTTCATAGCTCAGCTGCAAAGAATCAGGGGTTGGAAACAGCAATGGACTGTACAGGGCAACAGCACAAGTATCATTGCTCTCTTCGCAGATAAATCAAGTGAGAACACAGGTCATTACAGAGCCAAGTTATGGCTCTGTAACTGATGATACTTTTCAGTATCATACCCTCCTTTTAATTTTTTTTGGTAGATGCATATCCACATATTTTTCTCCCATCGATGTCTCTAGCTAGCATTCGAAGCTCTCTGCCACAGCTTTCCACTGGTTTCCCCAGGAATCCTACCTGTGGAGAACTGGCAGGACCGTGCCTGAATTCTTGATTTTAATCTACTTATGCTACTGTACCTGTTGGTATTTGTGAATGTACATGATAGAAACACTGCTTACAAAAAATATATCTTCTTTTCTTTAGAAAGGTTGCTCTGATAAATAACAAATTAAGTTTACAGATCTGAAATCGGCATACCTTGATGACTACAGCCTACCAGAATGAAAAAACTTGGAGCCCTGGTAAGGGAATGAATTCGAATGAAAACCAAAGTGGTCACATTTGCATGAAGAATGTGCTTGAACATAATTAACGTTGAAAAAAAAACACATACTGTTTGCTATCTTTTGTGATCTGTGACTGCAGCACACTAGCTTTACAAGTGTACACATATATACTTTAAGTATATAAATAAAATATGAAAATGCTCCATTACTGAATCAAAGTATCAGAAGTGCTCTATTTGTTCAATTCTAGAGAATAAAAGTGTAACATCACAGAAACAAAAATATGACATAGCATGCAATCACGATAGCAAGCACAGGAAAGAAAAACATTGAGAAAATATACGTATATGCATATTATGCAAATATATTTTACATTAACATACAATGTTATAAGAAATGTTAAATAATGTGAATGCATATTTAAAAAATGCTACAGCTAGGTGGTTTCATGTTGAAGTAGCAAATAACCTGAGACATCTTCTATGCTTTCACTGGAATAACAATCTTTAAATCTATAGCAGATGTAGAACACATTGACAGTAGTTGAATTCTCAGCTAAATTACACTAAAAATGTGCTGTTTTCTTTCAAAATGACATGGCAGCTGGAACCAGTCCAAGGGAAGGAAAATGTGCTGTACATTTACAGTACTTACAAAAGATTCTTTTCATTGTTGATGGACACTTAAAATGCTTGTTTGAAATATTATGAACATGTATATGTCTCCAAAGACCTAGAGCAACACTCCTATGATCAACCTGCTTACTGCAGAAGAGAAAGCAAGAGATCATTAAAAACGATGCTTATTCAGGACCGGAAAAATATATTATGACATATAAAACCAAGATATTTTAGCAAAGAAAAATAAATTTGGCTTGATGAAATTGTTCTTGATGGATCTGCAATATAAACAACTTATTTTAAACTTACCAGTGTAACTCTATCGCTTTATGATTAGTGTGTATGGCAACATTTACAAACAATGTTACTAAATACTGACTTTATACACCATTACAGCTGCTTGAAAATTTCTATGACAATCAAAGTTCTGTAGTGATAATATACAACACTTACTTTCTCAAGGCTTGTTTTTGACGACACCTGCCTTTCAATTTAAAAAGATCCTCGAAGTGCATTCTATGTTACATTGTCCATAACCTCAGAATGAGCGTGTACACGCATGTGTGCATACATATATACCTTTGCTTTTCAGTGTGTGCCTACATACACACACAGTTCTTTGCTGTATGTATTCACACATACATGAGTATTCTCTACATAGTAAAAGTTCATATATATATATATTTATATATAAATATATATAAACTCTGCAGGCAAGTAAGTACTTCACTTGTTATAACTGAAGTCCTTTAAAAAAGTTCAGTCACTCAGTTAACATAGTATAGCCAGTAAATTAAGTTGAAAAGAGAAAATGTGAATGGAAACACCATTCTTGACCATCTGTCAATGGCATTCACATCTGTTAGATCAGGGATTTTTATTTTCAGTTGTGAAGACCTTCTTCGTAAATGGCCCCTCTTGCTGTGGGAGCCTGTTCTTTCTGACGGACGCCTTCCAAAGCTTTCACGATGTGAACTTTGTTTTCTGTACTGGATTCCTGAGTTGTCAAAGGATATCGTTGAATTTCTGGCATCCGTGACGCTGGTTGTGACCTCGTTGCTTGCCACCTCATTGTGAATTTCAAGCGATGTCAGCAGAATATTTCCATGGGTGTCCACCTTGGGGGGCAAAAATAGAAATACACATTGTTTCAAGAGATTTGACATATATCAGCAAAACGTGGGTGTATTTTAATCTCCAAAACCATATGTCTTTTAAGAAAGGAAGTATTCATTTTAAGCATGTGGTGATCTTAAAAAAAAAAAAAAAAAAAAAAAAAAAAGGAATACTCAGCTGCTTAAATTGAGGCAAGTACTTAGATACTGTTACAAACAGGGTTATCATACTCCCAAAATCTAGTATAAAACTGTGTTTGGCAAAAACAGTCATTTTCCTCTCAATCTAAACCAGCTGTGTTTTAAAGGATGGAGTAATTCAGTGCAGTAGGGAGAAAGGGTAAAGGATGCAACCTCTCTGCTACAGCAGGAATTTAAATTAAACTGGACAAGCTCTTTTTCAATGCAGGCTTTAAAAACGGAAAAACAAAGTGCAGGTGAAGTTTGATAAAATCACAAGAATGGTGCTGGCCTGATGAACTCTCTGTATGTTGGAACCACGGAGCTTATTTAAAGCTTTTCTCTTAAACTTTTCCTTCCAAAGTTATTTACACTGTTTTGTAATCATGGCAATGCACAAGTGTGGGGCTTTTCCACTTGGATAAGTGATCTTAAAGAGTGGTGAACTTGGGCAAGGAAGAACACTTAAATTAAGGAAGCAGGTGACACTCCTCCCTCTGGCCCTCAGACATAACAGGTGAGCACAGTGTTGAGCACAGGTGAGCAACACAATGCCATTTACAGTAAATAAGAGGACAGTTCTGATCCTTTAGAGCCTTTAACAAGCTTTAGGCCAGATTCCTCAGTCCCATCCTGTAGCACCAGAGGAGCAGCAGCACAGAGTTGGGTACAGCTCCTTCATCCCCCAAAAGCTTTCAGTTCCCAGAAGTGGCACAAATAGGGAGTCCCAAGTGATGCTGTCTCAGTCAGTACTTGGTAGCCTCAGTGGTGGAGCACCACATCCCTTTGTGGCCTGTACCCTGCATGCTGGCGAGAACAAAGCTGGTGCAGCTCTGATTTCCCACCAGCTTTTGGGAAAGAACACTGACCGCTTGATATAAAATAAATGCTCTGTGCTGGGTATTTTCAACTAGTTAATGTTTGTGTGACTCTGTTCCAGTGAACCCAGTTCCCCCCTGAGTCAGAAATAGATTGCAAAACATGGCCAGGATAATTTCCAGTTCTATTTACACAACTTATTCATCTACAATTCAGCCTGAGACTTTGCTCATTAATACCTTATTCTAACCTGTTACATGATCTAGCTGGGTTAACTGTGCCACATCTGAACACCTCATCCTAGAAGCATCAGTATAAAAGTGGTTGAAAAACACACTATTGTCATGGTCTTTTGAAGTTCATACATTCATCTGATACCAGCTCTTTTCCAAGCTTTGTGTGAGGCATTAAAAGTATATGTTGCTATGTGTCTGTCCATATGCATTTAGATATTTTCAATCCTGTTAAAATTATTTAAAATGGATATTTCTTCCATCAATTATAGATGCTACAGTTTATCTTTTCTCTGTAAAAAATAAAAATAAAAAAGTATACCAGTAATGCTTTGCCAAGCTTCTTGCAAATGGAAAAATGAACACATAATGCACACACAAGCAAGCAGAAAAAAATTACTAAGGTATCCAACAAATCCTGCTGCTGTAGGCAATGGTACGTTATGCTGATGAGTGCCTATAAATAAAAATAAACAATGTGAAACAAAACAATGGGGTGGAGAAGCCTCAGTGGTGATTAAGAATTTATTTTTCCCATGGCAGAAACCCACTGGGTACAAAAATATGGGCTTGAGGTTTGCAGAAATTAGTTCATGCTGTTGAGCAGGATCTGCAACTAGGGAATACACACAGCTGTAAAATACAACTGTGGACACCATCACTGCTTAGAGTGGTCTCTGGAAATAACTGCTTCAGTTTGCTCTTTTTTGTTCCTCCCGCAATCAGTACAAATTATGATCAGGATTTGTAATAGCATTGTGTAAAATATCTCTACAGTCTGTAACTTCCTGATGAAGATTAAAGCTTAATCTCTCATCCAGACCCCTACTCATCACATCATCTCCTTTCCCATCTCCTCCCAGGCTTTAAGAAATGCTACATCAAGTTCCTTCAATTTACTCAAAATGCCCCAAAAGAGAACGTTTTACTGGGCTCCACTTGGGTAGTACAGCCTTCTCTTTGCAGGTCACTGCTCCCTTCCCTTCAGCCACCACAGATGTCAGCTGCTTTTTTCCTCAGTGCCTGCTGATCTCTCCTGATTCTGTCTGCCACCTACATACATAAAGACATTAGCCTGTCCCTGGGTACTTCATCCTTCCACTGAGACCTGGATTTCTGTAAGTGAGGTGTCAGCTGAAAGCTTGTACTCTGGAGGGTGTATATTCAGGCTTCTTCAACCCAGAGAAAGGATTAATTGGATTCCACTTATTTCATCACACCGCACAGCCTGCTTCACCTTATCTGCCAACCTTGCATGCCACCCTAATGTAGTTTCTGCCTCTGATCTTTCAGTGATACTGCCGCCTTTCACTGCTAGTCACTGCATCTGTAAATCAAACCAAAAATGTAGTCAAGGAAGTGGCAACATTTCTGTAAATGCCGTAACATACCATTATGTCCTATGAAATTGCATGATAGCATATATTTTCTGCAAATGTCCAATGAAACATATTTGGAAACACGGTTTTGAAATGCATCTCTTTGTTAATAGACTGAGGGACTAGCATGCCAAACACAAGGAAGGAGCAGATGGAGAGAAGAGATCTACAGAAACTGAAATCAGGCTTCTGGTCCACAGATATTCTTGAGACCAATTTTCACAAATTGTATTGATTCCTCCTGAAGTTTTGGATAAACCACCAAAGCTCTCAATAAAGTTACCGCAATGTATGCTAATGCTTTGTGACAATCTGAAGGTGCTGTTGTGAAGTATGAATACTTAATGTCTGCAACACGTTAAGAAGTATTTGTATACAAGCATGACTTCTGAATGATTTAAACACTGATTTAAATGACTTAGACTAATGTACACAAGCTCTCTCAGGGAATAAAGAAGCACAACAATGGCAGGGCATCCTGTGCAAGTTTACTCAGGTTTGCTTGAATATATTGTTAAGGCAAAATCCTCCAGAAGGAAACATGAGTGTGGTTCAGCAGCTCCAGGGAAACTTACTTCAGGTACAAATATGGATTTAGAAAAGTAGCTGAACTGATTACAGACATGACTACACATGACAAACAGGGCCAGTTTCTTTGATAAAACTTTGTTTTACTCTTCATGAGCCTTAGGAGATAATTTTATCACCTCGCTCAGAAATGTCACTGCTTGTGCACTGGAAGGTCTCCCCAAAATTTCTCCCCAAAATGCCAAGCTTTGTTCTTGAAGCCTATCTGAATTTAAAAAGCATTTGGACTGTGCACTTAGTCACATGGTCTAAACTTTTGGGCAGACCTGTGCAGTGCCAGGAGTTGGACTTGATGATCCTTATGGGTCCCTTCCAACTCAGGATATTCTATGATTCTATGATTCTATGATAAATTGGAGAGAGAACAGTATTTGGTCATTTCCCTCCCACTTCATATGATCCCAATTTAACCTAAAGATTTCTTTCTTGTCTTCTCCAGAGTTCCTGGGCCTCCATGCCTCCCATGGCCTCCTTTCTTCCTGAAGCTGGCCCCACCTGAACCCCCTCATTCCTCGCTTCCCATGGCTGTCTCACTGCCTGTGCTCCCATCTCTTTCCAGGGCTGGTTGTTTCCACAGAGTGTTTCCAACTGAATTTATCAAAGCAGATGAAAACAGTGGAGTACAAAATCACTAATGAATTCCCTGCTGAATCAGCATGGATCTAAACAGGCAAAATTGATGATCTTATTCAGAATCAATTTCAATCAAACCCCATCTCTCCCACCTCTGAATAATTACTGCTCCTGCACCATGAAGCAATTGGTTCTCACGTAACTCCATTTGGAGGCTGAGAAGCATGAAATGCTCTGAGACGTTTTATACATAGAAAAACTGATTTGTTTTACTCTTGCAGGAACTCTCCTTCACCAATAGGCTCTGCTGGAATGGTACATTGTAGATCTGAAACTTCAACACCCTTTTTACACTGGGAAAGCCTACTTTCACAGTCCACTTTTTACTTCTACAAAACACCACAGTGGCTTGTTTGGATGTTAAGTATTATATTTTTAAAGACATGAAAGGAAAGGGCTGCTATTGAATACCTTTCAAGATTCTTGGAAAACTTCAGCTTTAATGCAGTTTGAAAACACTTAACTAGGGCCAGAAAACTACCATAAGGTTTGATTTACTATTAGATAGTGTCTAAATTACTTCAGGTTCATTTAGTTCTCTGTTTAATGTTCCATAAATTTTAAGGAGTACTTTACAATTAAATTTCTTCTTCCTCAGAAATCTTTCATTCTACTACACAAAAAATAGAAAGAAGAAGCATTTTGCTTGAACCCCACTGCTGCTGTTTAGGAGTTCATCAATCCCAATTTTTTAAATACCATGTAAACATTTTCCATCATCTGCAGCAATATAAATGCAAATAGCAGGCTTAAATAATAGCAAGAAAAGCTGTCTCTGTAGTTAGTCTTGCACTATTTTACATCAAAATTACTATTGAAGTATATTACTCCACAAAACAGATCTCCTCTTAAAATTATAAAATGGAAATTACTTTTGGTTGAAATCCTAATCTAGACTCAAGCCCCCTGATTGTCACCTGCTGTGCCCTGGTGCAAGCGTGCATGGCTGTGCAAGAGGTACACTACCTGACAGCAGCTTCCATCTTCTTTATTCTTTATTTTTGTGTAAATGGCTTTCCAACATGTAAGGCAACAAGAGAGCTGGCCCTAAGTGTTATCAGTGCTTCAAGCAAAATTCATTGACCATATTATGCCTCAGATTTTTTAAATAATAAATATTAATAATTTAAAACTCCAAGCACAACAAAAATGATATTGTTGAGTGTTCTCACTGCATCTAAAAGTCACAATTTCTTATATTAATTAATAAGCACACCAAAAAAAAAAAATAATTAAAAAAAATGAGTATTATGTTGATATCAACTGATGATATGATGATATGGATGAACCCAGGGTAGCTGGCAGAACTGGGAAGATGAAAAGATCTTGAAAATAAAGGAAAGTATGAAGAAAAAGAAAAATTTGGAAGCTGCATCCTAATATTGCTGACCACCAAGTAAGAACAGAGTTTGACAACTAACCTTGATGTATTTGAGCTAAATTAGTACACACAAGATCCCCCTGGTGCACAGTGTATGTTCCCATCACAAACACTACAGAACTAGCACTCTTCCCACAGGAATTGTATTCATCACCCTTTAAAGATATTTTTCAAAACTTGGCACCTAGTCATCACACTCATGTTTCAGAAATATCCCACTATTCAAAACAGTACCAAAAAAAGTATCCAGGAAAGCTGAAGATGCACAGGAGAATGCTGCCAGCTTTGCTATTCTCATATTTCCCAGTTTAAACCGAGTGATAATTCTACCACAGCAGCCAAGATACTCATTCTCAGAAGAAAATCCCACTTGCAAGAGCGGTTGCTACGACTGTCAGTGCCTTAAAAGCCCAAAGTAGATGTAAGTGGCATGAGCCTCTGTTCCCAGTAGTGCCTGGTGGGAAGCCGCTGCCTTGGCCAACAGTGGAGGGCTGAACTGGGAACCTCTGGAGCTAAAAACCCATGCAGCAACTGCCTTGAGTAGAAGGGTCTTTTTATAAAGGGTTTGGTATTATTTTTGTTCAAAGGAAGCTCTTCCCACATGCCTGACAGCCACAGGGGGTTGAAGCTTGAATGAGCTTGTGTGATAGCTACCCTCCTGATCGATACCTTGGGGCTGAACTTTTGGTCCCACCAAACCGAAAACGTAAATTGCCACAGCATGAACTATGAAGAAGTATTTTTAGCAGGGGACTGTAACAAATCATAACCTCGGTGGATTGGCCCAGAAGGAGCAATGTCCAAAACACATGCTCACCAGCTGATTATGCCAGTAGCCTTGATCACAAGAGGGAACAAGTGAGAACAGGATTGCCTTAGAGCTCTCTCATGCTGATTTAGTTGTAAATTAGGCTGTATCTGAGCCTTATTTAAAACAAACAATTTATGCAGCAAAACTGAAAGTGCACAGAGAGCTACAAATGAATCCTGAAACTACCAACAGAAACAGGAGAAATGGAATTGATCCATAGCAGTGGTGGTCAATTTTCAAAGGAAAACATTTTTACAGTCCATCTATTCTTTTCAGTCAGTTCTTCCACAAAGAAAAGAGTTTAATTTAGGCACTGATACCATAGACAGAACAAATATTTTATGAAAAATCAAGGTCCTGTTCTTCCTTTACCCTAGAGCTGGTCTTTATATATATAAACTGATTTACTGACGTTTTCAAGGGAGTTTTCAATCCTAAACTGGTATGTGTGCAAAAATTGTTTTATTCAAAAAAGGAGTATCCTGTGCTTGTCTCCAGTAGCTATGGTTTACTGGGATAAGCTGGAAGACTGCAGAGAGGAAAGCTATTTAAAGTGTGCTATCTGAAATAAAATATGATGCAAAAGCAGTCAAAAGAAGACACAGCTATGTGTGAAAATCTCTTTGTTGTCAATTGCTGATCCATACATGAGTCATGCATAAAGGCTCTCTCAGGTTTCATCTCAGCACCAGCTCTGACTCTTGAAACCGTTTCCAGAGATACCGTCTACCGAGGCATGCTTCCATCACCACACTACCTTCAGCAGTGCTACATGGGAGAAAATAGGACAGAGTTTTCCTTTCCCCATTGCTTTTCTACAACGCAAGAGGTGACACTGGCTGTGCTGTCTGCATGCTACACCGGCTCTTCCTTCCCTTACTCCTGCAGCTCTTGGGCTTGTTGGCTTTCACACATGGGCAAAGCTGGCCAAAAAGCTGCGATGGGAGCAGGGAAGCCAACAGGCAGCTCAGCAGCAGCCGCTAGAGCCCTCCTCAGCACAGCAAGCCTCGGTGACAGCACATCAGGAACAGCTCAGAGGACAGAGCCTGAAAGCTTGGTGTTGGAGAGGCATGTCTGCAGCACCAGCATTGACATGGAATTGACTGTGCCAGTTGCAGTTTTCTAGACCCACAACCTCAGACACAGCACAGTGCAACTCCATGCATGAAGAAGCAGAATTACCAAGCAAGGCAGTTATCAAATAAAACACAAAACATATCCAAATCTATGTGTTTTGTGGCCCAGAACATTTTTGCTATTAAAATTCTCCTGCTCCACAATCAAATGAAACCGGGAAAGCATGAAAAACCCTTTTGCTACATTAAGGGTGTTTATAACCAAGCCTGCTAGCTTGCTTGCCAGACCTCAGTCATCACATGTGTAAGGCGCAAACTGCACCACCAGTTTCCATGCTGGTGCTGCTGGTCTTCATGGGCGAGAGTGCTGAGTGAAAACAACACGGCATTTCCCCTCATCCTTCTCCCATACCTGCTGAGTAAGACACATCGGCTCAGCACCACTGCCAGTCTCAGGCACCACAAGAGCAATGCTCAGGCTCAGAGCCTGAACTCCAGGCAGTGCTGTGCTGTCTCCGCTCTCCTAGCACTGCCTTCCAACATGAGCCTGTGGTTTCCAGCTCAGGCTGAATCGCTGGATCTGATGTAGCACAGAATTGTTCTGTCACTACACCCGTAAGTTACAGCATCTGATGTGGACAATAAATGGACTACGGTTTATTTGCTTACTCTTTTTTTTTCTTTTTCTAGTACCCTGAGCTAGGGCTCTGAATCAATGACAGAGAACTCATGCACGTGGTTCATATACAAGCAAATTCAATTACTAAGACAAAACAGAAAAAGATCAACCCAAAGTGGTAGGCTTAAAGACAAACTAAAAGTAATTGGTTTTTCCAGTTTTATACCAGAAACCTTTTCAACCTTTTTGGAAAAAAGCATACATTATGACAGTCACCAAAGACTGAGAGGAGATGTAAAAGGGGCTGGCAGTTTTTAGACACTCTCCCTTCCTTTAAAAATGCATGTCAGCCCTAAATCACGTGAGATTTGAAATATTTTGTAATAGAAACCTTGCCTTTCTGCATGGAAAGCCTGAAGCCTCACTGAAAAGATGAAAACAATAACTTCATTTAACTAACACAAGTGAGACTCTAACCTCCCTTACTTGTGCACTATGCCTTCCATCTTTGAGTCTCTCCCAGGACATCCAGCCCAAGTCCCAGCTCTAAAGGAAGAAGCAAGCAAGTGCTAAACAGCCATTATTTCCATCAGATTCAACAATCTTTGAGACTCATAGAAGAAGAGGTTTGGTGCCTCTTTACCACTCCTTGAAGAGGTCCAAGTCAAGGCTGAAGAGATTTCAGATACAGCCTTCCTTGGAAAATGTGTTAAAAACTCTGTCATGACCACCTGTCCTACTACAAACATGGATGCCTGTACAGGTTGGTATACAGTGGGCATGATCCAGAACCGTGGAAGCTTTGTTTCTGCTTCAGGGCTATGGTCTCTGAAAGCCCTGGTAACCTTTGTCCAAAGTGGTTTAGATGGATTTTCACTGAGCTGCTCATCCTGAAAGCAATAGGACCTCTTTCAGCTCTGGTGCACTGCTCGTATCTTAAGTTCAGTTCATACGTGGTCAATATTAAACCACCAGAAAAGTCATATCAGTGCACAGTATTTGCTTAGGATGGTCCAGAAAGAAAATAAAAGGTCGTAAGTCAGAAGTGAGATAAAATGGTTGATATATGGTATGATCAGGGGAGTATAAAAATGACATGATCTGGGTATAAGAAAACCACCTTTTCGTTAGTTAAGGTGTTACACTTCTTTTGACAATGCTGACCAACTGATCTCTATATATAAGTACAATCAGGCATAGGGTCATATAGGGTATGTAGTGAATTATATAAACCATTTAAATGGATGAGATCCGCCAGATGGTTTTCCTTGGGAGATCTGAACTTTAATGCATACATCTGTGTTACCTGCTTAAAGCTAAAATCTCTATTGCTTTCAGTGTGATACTCTTTTGTTTTCTTTTTTTTCTTCCATTTGCTTTCTTCTTATTATAACTATTTATTTTTACAGGAAAGGGAATTCATTCTTCCTGTTAGCTTAGTCCTAAGCAGTGCTGCCAACTGTGATGAGGTCTTGGTTTCATAACAGAGTGGACAAAAATGAATTGATTGCTTCAAAAAATATTTCACAGATGTGAGTGTTGATAATTAGGTGGAGTTCTGCATTACATCTATCATAGCAGACAGAATCATTAGAATCATAAAATACAGCTTAAAATTACTTCTATGATATTGGTATTTAATAAACAGGTAGTAGTTTTGTTTCTGTGAACTCCTCTAATTTATAGCTGATAGAAAAAAACAGTCTTACTCAACAGAACCGGCTGAAAAAGCCTCATTGGGAACATTTTAGCCAGAAAATATGTTCTACTGGAACTGACATGACTCACTGATATCACATATTGTTGAATACCTTGAATTTTTCTTTCAAAGGAGAAAAAATAGTATTCATTGCACAAAATAATACTCAAGGCAAGGAAATAGGATGGAGTGTAATCAGCACTGACCATGCCAATACTGTGCTTCAGAAGCCCATCTGAAAGTTTCTCTAGGACTCATAATTTTCTGTTGGCCTTCAACAGCAACAGATGTCAATGCCACACACAGCGGTACTGCTATGTTGGCCAATTAATTAGCATGGCAGGACTAATCCTTTATCTGCTTTCTCCCATTCTAAATGTGTCTGCTGGAAGGGAAGTGAGAAAAAATATGCTGGATTCCCTTGTGTAGGTATTTAAACAAATTAAATTACATTTGATTTAAGCAAATAAATGCCTTTGTAGAGCTGAGCCTTTATTTCCAAACTAGCTGCACTAGAATTGTTTTCTTGTTCTTACAGTTTCTTGTCAAACAGATCATACTCTCTTAAATTTCTGCATACCTAAATATATTCTTCTATGTAGGACCTTGTATATAAAAATGCCAAAGTTTGCCCACAAAAAGGAGATGTGGTTGGTGATGTTTTTACACATGATTTGTTTGTTAATTTCATACAGTTAGTTTTTGTAATAAAAGAAACAAGCAACTATATATAGATAAAAGAATCCTACCCGGCTGCCTTCAAACTTTGAGCGATCGTTGTTTGCCTTTGCTGTTTTTTCCGCAAGTTTCTTCTGCCTTTGAGGGCCTTTTCCAAAGAAAATGTAGTTGACAAAGGCGTATTCAAGTAAGGCCAAGAAGACAAATACAAAGCAGCCCATAAGATACATGTCAATGGCTTTAACATAGGGAATTTTAGGCAAAGTCTCTCGCAGATGAGTGTTGATTGTTGTCATAGTCAGCACAGTTGTAATTCCTAGACAAAGAAATAAAAGAGCACACATCTTACAAACCTAAGCGGATCATGCTTCAATTTTATTTTCTTCTTTGGCAAGTTTCCCTTGTTAGTGTGAAGAAGCTTAAAAATGTGTAAAAGAAGTCTCTCAGGTGACATCACTGCAATTGAAAGCAAAATTAAAGCTTGAAGCATTATTATTCTGTTACAATATTTCCTTCATACAACCTGGGGGAATCACTAACAAGGGTGCGTGTCACCACCGCAGTGAATTAATGTTGCTTCAGAGAAGCCAGTGTAGCTGTACTGAGGATCTCTTCCAGGAAGACCAAATCGACCTGCGACAGAAAGGCACATTTTCTGCAAAGCATTAAAATATGTGCTCTTCCAGCACTGCACAGCCATCAACACCACAGAGATTATTTTTTTTTCAAACAGTAATGAAACTAATTAGGGGTCTGGACAGATAAAACCATGTGAACACAATAAGGAAGAGCAACTCTATAGATGGTGAAATTTATCATCCAGTTTTAAATTTGTAATAGTTAAACAGTTGGCTGAAGTTAGCCCTGTAGAGCCCCACTGTAGTAGATGGAGAAAGAAAAGCAGCTTTCTAGAGCAGTTCATCCCATGTGTTTGAGACACCTATTTCAGGATAAGACAATGTAGCCAGTTCATGAAGAGGGATTTGAGATGACTATTAGATCAGTAGTCTAACTTTCACATGGCTAGACAGAAGTGAGAAAAGTAGTGAGCTGCAGACAGGTATGCATATTTGAGGGGAAAAAAAAAAAAAAAAAAAAAAAAAAAAGCCAAGAAGGGAGAACTGCATTTCTATAGTAATCTACTGGACATTAATAAAGTACCTACTATATATATCAGATATGTCAAACCCTCATTTATTTATCTGAGGATGGACATAGCACCTGAATATACATTACGAAGCATTGTTTTGAAAACCTGGTAAGAAAAGCAAATTTATTGTCAGTCTGCTTGAGTTCACATTAAGCTGCAGGGTCTGATCTCTGCTGGAAATTTTATGGGAATCACAAATCACAGATGGTTGAAAACACTGATTTGTGTGACAAGTCTACACTGGTAAAAGAGGCAAACCATTCTAATAGGTCTCCTTCCATTACAATTTTTTCTGATTTCATAATTATACCACCAGTTTATAGGTAGTCAATAGAATGCTGGCAGAACAAAAATAAAGAACAAAAAAATTGCCTGCATATTATAAAACACAGTTTCTTTTTACCTGAAGAGACAGAAATAGAGACAATATAACTCAAAATCAAACTGTCGGTGTAAGCAGTGCCACTCCAGGGAACTGCAGAAGTAGCCTATGAGGTTCCATAACAAACATTTTGTATATTTAGTAGGTCAGTGTCATGCAGTTTTCAGTGTTTTTCCTCTAAACTGTGAAACACGTGTGTGTTGATGTCAGGTGTTTCATGGCTTGAAATACAATGAAGAACACAGCACAAGCATATTTTAAAAATGCTTTGTGTGTAGCTCACTCAACTCTGCAGTAAAATGAGGAAAATAATTGGCTCAACAGAATTATTTTTAAAGAAATGTTGAAAAGGTCTGTAGAAAACCTCATTGCCAGAACATGAACAAGGATGAGAGGGCTGAAGGACATTACACTATCACATATTTGCAGTCCATGGGATTACCTGCTCCTTGTAAGATTACCTGCTACCCATAAGGAATTCTGAAAATCACGTAAAATAAATATGAATCTTGTATGAGAAATTCCACAAAATTCTCTTTTAATACACCCTTGGCATCTCAGTAGCACCCCACAGATGCTTACCAAAGCCTAGTTGAATAAGGGAAGGGTTCATCAACCCAGATTGGGTTATAATACCCCCAGTTTTGTTGTCTGTTCACAGGCTGTAATCCAGAAGATTAAGCACACTGAATAGAAAGGTAGCCACCACTAACCTAAAGGAAATACAGCCCCTGGGAGGTCCCGGCACCCTGCGGGCAAATACCACGCTCATGTAGGACTAAAATCTCTCTTCTAAAGGTCAATAAAGTGTTTTAAAGCACAGCTGGAAGGGCCTCAGCTGACACCTATCATATCAAAATGGGATAATCTTGTGATTACAGCCTTTGCAAAGAGAGAACTCCAAGTTTAGTCTTCACCCTCTTTGTCGAGGGAACTTCTTGGTTCAATACAGGCTGGAGCACAGGCAGAGCATGCAGCAAGGGACCAGGGACTGGAGAAAAACATGGAAGTGGATGAACTATAATCAGGCTCTTTCAGAGAATATAGACTTCCTGCAGAGGCTGAGTAAAATCTTGTCACCTTGTCTATAAGGATTGCACAGGGAATCCTTTCTCTAACAAAGACCTGTGTAAGATGGCCTTTTTCTCCTCTGTAACAGGCTTTTCAGGGCTAGTTACCTAAGTCCAAAGATGCAATACTGCCTTTAAACTCTAGTATCATTTCTTATCAGCTTCAGGCTCATAAGAGTGGCTACACAAAGGAACACAAGATTAGGCCCATGGTACTGAACTTTATTATACAAATACCGGATGATACAAGACATAATCACCAAGGCACTAATTGTGTTCTCAGAAAAACCTTTTATATGGATTGTCGTTCTCTCAAAAGGACTTTCTATCGATTGGAAATAGAACATCTGGGCTCTTGAGCTTGCTTTGAATGTATTCTCTGACTTTAGTTCAAATATTTGTGTTATCACAGTATGGTACTTGACAAATCAGGACCCCTTGTGCTACACAGAAATAGGTCACATGAGGCAGTCCTGTCCCCTAAACACAGAACAAAAAAAGTGTGAGCCCATTACAGGAGGACATGCAATGTTATCGGGTTTGGTAACTTCTGTCTAACCGTTTATTCATTGCAGTCCTGACTGGCATTTAAAATCTAGATGCTGACTGATGTGTTTGAAGTATTGTTCTCATTTGGTTATAATTGCTCCATGGTGGGTCTTTGGTATCAGTAGTTCATTTACAAATGCATCAAAGATGTTTGGACTCTATGTCCCACCTCCTGTGAAGCTAGTACTTGTTTGCAATTTTCTGAATGTCCACTGGCTGCTGAGTGGTAATGACAGATTGTGTCATGTGTACTACACACATATGCACTAGTTAATCTACAGCATCTGTAGAATTATTGTATCTGTAGAGTAACAGCAACCAGTATACAATATTTTCAGTCACACAAGTTCAGATGCTAGGAATGATGATACTGATGTTCAGATGACAGGGATGATGAAGATGCTAGAATATGACACTGCACATGGGTATAGCTGTAGCTACCCTTCTTTGGTACAGTGGATCTTGGTAGGTAAGTGGTACAGAGATGCAGAGTCATACAGGCATGTCTGGGAGTATTGGTTTGCTGTGGTACGTATCAGAAAAATAAGGGAGCTAAGGAATATGCTCCTGTTTTAAGAGAAGAGAGTGTAGCAAATGTAGCATAGGCTTAGTGTCAAGTTTTGAGTAAGAAGGCATATGCTAGTGGAAAGAACAGGGCTGAAGACAGGATTTGGGGTGAGATGAAATGCAGTAGTCATAAAGATTATTTATGGGTCCATTAAACTTTCTGGTCTATAGCTACCCATGAGTACGTTTCTGTAACGGATGAAATACTTCCCATGTGATATTTTGAAGCTACCCCTCCTTTATCTAAAGGATTCTTTGATCTGAAAAGGTCTTGGACTAGGATCACAATCCTGTGCTAAATCCATTTTTTTCTACCGTGAAGTAAACGGCACTATAAGCTGTCATAAAAATGCACATAGCATACTGTGCATTCTGAGGGATGCCATGGCCCTCAGGATGTCATGGTCCACAGCTGATGTGTCCCTGCGCTCTGAACTAGCACATGGTTCTTGAGGTCTCTTCCTGCCACTGTCAGTTAAAACAGCCAAGACCTCAGGTGAAGGCTTGGAGCCATGCTTGTCTTCCCACACTGGCCTGAACAAAAAGCCCACACTGAAGCCCTTCGAGTATGATTCTGGAGCTGGTCCCCTTGCTGAAACTAATGGCAACAACAACATTAAATTTGATGAAAACAAGTCTGGGACCCATATGAGCAGCTCATATCAGAGATTTAGTGGTAGCTACATTCTTGCATGTGGGGAAAACTTACCACTTTTGAGGCAATACTGAATGACATGATTTTGACGTAAATGATTTTGGAATACCAAAACACTGACATCATGCTGCAGTCTTTAACAACCTCCAAAGGCTACATTTATTCTGACATTTTAACGTCCCACTCATTCGTAGCACATACCAAGGGCAACTCTTGCTGCTGATGCATCATAATTGATCCAGAATGACACCCATGATAAAATGGTAATCAGTATGGAGGGCATGTAAGTTTGAAGAATAAAGTATCCAATATTTCTCTTCAACCTGAAGCTCAGTGAGAGTCTTGGATAGGCACCTATGAAAAGGGAAGGAAAAACAGCGTTATTTATACTGAAGCAGAGACACTTGCAGATACTTGTCTTCAGTCTCCGTAGAAACTAAAGCATGCACATTTTATGGGGTACTATGACATCTGCAGAACAGTAGGGAAAATGCGTTCACTGTATTACTGGTTTGTATTAGAGGAAACCTTGCAGGGAATATAGTGATATCCATGTAATTTGTATTTGGGAATAAAAGAGATTAAGTTATTCTAAATTATTGAACAGATGGATAAGCACTGGTTAGTTTTCAAAAACAGATGCTTAGGTCTCCATGTAAAATGCTTATCCCAATACACAATTTTATGTATAGTATCTATACTGAAAGGATTAGTAGAATTCCATGTCTTAAATGTGCGTAGTTTTGTATTTGCATAGAATTGTTTTTGACATGGCACTTAATCACACTTGAACTATGAGAAACATGCTACCTGTGGCGTCAAAAATATAATTGTAATGAATCCAGGTGAAGAAAAGCCTTCTGATCATATCCAAAGGCCTCTGACATCAACTAGAGCTGAACAGAATTTTTCTTCTAAAAATATTTTAAGCAAAAAAATGAAGATTGCATATGTATATACATACATTATATACATAGGATTCATATACTGTTTCAGTTGCAGCAAACAATGAAATAATGATAGTCTCAATGACAGGTGCTTTTTTGTTTGTTTTTGTTTGTTTTTGTTTGTTTGTTTGTTTTTGTTTTTAAACACATATTTTAACTTCAAACCAGTGTATTTCAAAATTGGAAACCTTACTAAATATACTTAATATATTTAGAGTGCTCAAATACTGAAAAAGAAACAGCAGTGACTTTTTTTCACCAAATGCAAATAGGATTAAATCTGAGTACTATTATACAAGAAAGATTCACACATTCACACAACATCAGCTCCATGATTTCAGTGGTTCCATTACAAATCTTAGGTATGATACTTCTAATAGCTGGTCTAAAAGCTCTATTTATAGTCAACATGAGAAAAAACACTTCCGTACATACAAAGGCACAGTTATTGGTATTAGAGCACAACCTGCCCATTCTGATGCAACTGGGTGCAAGATGTAAAAGATAACATCTAGAAATAAATAAAAATATAAGTATTATATGATTATATACTCTTATATAAGAAACCACGTAAGAATAGCCACCGGGTCAAGGGAAGTGATTATCCCCCTCTACTCTGCTCCATGAGACCCCACCTGGAGTACAGACTTCAGCTCTGGGGCCCCCAGCACAAGAAAGGCTGGTTGGACCAGGCTGGACCAGGTCCAGAGGAGGGCCATGAGGATGATAAGAGACCTGGAGTACCTCTCCTACTTAGAAGCACAGCTGAGAGATTTGGAGTTATTTACAGAAAACAGAAGGCTCTGGCAAGACCTTATAGTGGACTCCCAGTGCTTAAAAAGTGCCTACAGGAAAGCTGGGCATGGGAGCACAGTGATAGGACAAAGGGGTAATGGTTTTAAACTTAAAAAGCACAGATTTAGATTAGAAATATTATTAGAAATAAATTCTTCACTCAGAGGGTGGTGAGGCACTGGCACAGGCTGCCCAGAGAAGCTGTGGATGCCCCATCCCTGGAGGTGTTCAAGGCCAGGCTGGATGGGGCTTTCAGCAACCGTATATAGTGGGAGGTGTCTCTGACCATGGCAGGGGGGGTTGAATTAGATGGTTTTTAAGATCCTTACCAACCCAAATCATTCTGTGATTCTCTGAATGACGGATTTCCTGAGAGAGAAAACAAGAGAAGGAACAGAAAACTGTAGATTTCTCTTTGTTTTTCTGACAGGTAAACTTTTAGTCATATGATAGTAAAAATGCTACAAAGTTTCCAGGTAGCAGAAGCATCTAGGGAGTATCAAACTTTAGGTAGCTACCCTTAACTGCTTTGTCAATTTCAGAAGCACTGTCACCAAAAAAAAAAAAAAACAAATATAAATATATCTGGTAAGTATATATAGTTGTTGTGAATATTTAAATCAGTAGTATGTACTGATACATACATTTCCTGTATGAAATGTCTAGTTTCACAAATACATGAATATAGATAGAGTCAGAAGACCATATTCCAGCATGGAAACCTGCAGTGGTTTTACCCAGCTAGGCAGCTGAACTCCGCCCCAACCACTCTTATTTCCCCTTCCCAGAGGAAAAAGGGGAGAAAATATGATGGAAAAAAAATCAAGGGTTGAGATAAGGACAGGGAGATCACTTAACAGTTATTGTCACAGGCAAAACACAATCCGCATAGGGAGATTAATATCACTTATTGCCTATTATTATCAGGCCGGAACAGTGAGAAACTAAAAGCAAGCTACAAACACGTTCCCCCCATCCACCCTCTCCTACCTCCTCCCCTGAGTGGCACAGGGGAACAGGGAATGGGGGCTGCGGTCTGTCCCTGTTGCTTCATCTCCACAGCTCCTTCATGGTCACTCTTTGCCCCTACTCCCCGTGGGGTCCCTCCCACGGGATGCTGTCCTTCCCGAACTGAGCCTGTGGGGGCTTCCCACAGGCAGCAGCTCTTCAAGCGCTGCTCCCACATGGCTCCATACCACGGGGTCCATGCATCCCCCAGGAGCAAACTGCTCCAGCACGGGTCCCCCACAGGTGGGCGGCAGCTCCCCCCAGACCTCCTGCTCCTGCGTGGGCTCCTCTCCACGGGCTGCAGCTCCGGCCCGGGGCCTGCTCCTGCGGGGGCTCTCCATGGGCCGCAGCCTCCTCCAGGCCACATCCACCTGCTCCACCGGGGGCTCCTCCACCCATGGGAGGGCTGCAGCATGGAGATCTGCTCCATGTGGGACCCATGGGCTGCAGGGGGACAGCCTGCTCCACCAGGGGCCTCTCCACAGGCCACAGGGGAAATTCTGCTGTCTGCCTGGAGCACCTTCTGCCTTCCTGCTGCACTGACCTTGGGGGCTTCAGGGCTGCTTCTCTCACGTTTTCTCACTCCTCTTTCCCAGCTGCTGCTGCCCAGCAGTTTTTTTCCCCTTCCTTACAACTGCTTTCCCAGAGGTCCACCCAGCATTGCTCCTTGGCTGGGGTCTGGCTAGCTGCAGGTCCCTTTTGGAGCTGGCTGGTGCTGGCTCTGATCTGACATGGGGCAGCTGCTGGGCTCTGCTCACAGAGGCCACCTCTGCAGCCCCCCTACTACCAAAACCATTGCCACATAAATCTGATGCAAAACCAGACCAAGGTTTTCTGTTGTCTAAAGCACTCTACATGGTTTTCAGAAAAATATATGTATATAAATAAATAAATAAAATCATTTAGGCTTTTGCTTAACATCTTAGTTTTTTAATGAGCAATGTTTCATTCCAAGGACAACTTTTTTATTTCAAACTACGCCTGCTATTTCTGCTAACAAAGCCTAATTTTTTCACTGAGTTTTCTCATGAGATGGTTTTCATGGCCTTTTGTCTGCAGACTATGTGAATAAAACAGGAACATATTCTGCCATCATGAAATACATTAAATATGTAGCAGACCTAATCACCTTTCTGCAATAAGAGTAGTGCATCAGACGGAAATCTTCATAAAGTTCTGTTGAGGAAAATTACTTCATAAAATACACTACCAATGTAAAGGATTCTCTACGAATCTGTTCCTTCCATAAGTCCTGTCCAGGTCTGGGCATCTGTGGAACATCATTGACAGAGGTGATGACTGGAATATCTCTCATAAAATACTGATTTTCTGATATATTATCTGAAGGATTCACTCAAGGCTCATCTTGGTCCATTCCAGTGCTAAGAACCCTTGGTACATTGGGGTACCTCAGAGAAAGAAGAGGGAAAGTACTCTGCTAATGATAAAGCAAGGAAAATGGTGCAGCTGGAGGAGGCAGGAAAGAAGTAATGTGTCGTGTATGTCAGTAATATTCAGTAATGAAATCCTTATTTGAGACAGTGTAACAGAAAACTTCATTTATTTATCTTGAATGCTTCACCTATGAAGCGCCTTATCTCTGTCTAATGAGATAAGACAATTAGTGAAACTAGTGGGACTCAGCTTTAAAGGCAGTGTTTCCAGACAGATTGTTTCAAGACCAGAAAGGTCAACATAAGGTTGTTTTGAGCCCCAGGTTCTTTGTCCTGATGCTACAAGACAAAAGCCTAAGAACCATACCTAGGGCCAGGGTTGTCAGTGCTGTTTGCCTATCCACTGCAGTGTTGGAGTTGGACTGTAATACAGACATGCATTTGCAAATCTGAAGGTGCCCTGGGCCTTTTGAAATGCCCTTTGACATCTCAAACACCAGCACGCATTTGGTAGATACAACATAGCCCCTACAAAACAAAAAAATCGTATTGATCAGCAGATTGAGATTACAAGGGGTGCCCTACGCCATCTCAAACTGCAGTTGATAAAGCGACTGACTTGAGCTGCATAAATGTTACCTAGGTGTCTAAGCTTCAATTACGTTTACAGGAGAGTAAGTTCATCTAGTTGATCTAGTAAATGAAACCTGAAGAATTATCCCACTACCTCCTAAAATAAGCTCCTTTGGACTGATTTTGTCTCCAGAATCCACTGACTGTAGTCCCATTGACTAGATTCCCATCAACTGTAACAGGAGCTTAGACACCTAATTCATATGCAGACACTGAAATTAATTATATTGACCTTAAATCTGACCAAAATGAATCCCAGCTACGCAAGTCTCAAGGTAGGTTCTGGGGGTTTACGGCTCCTGGGTAGTCTAACCAACAGTCTTATCGGCATCACAGCTGCTTAACGGAGTTGACGTTTTGTTCAGTTTCATCAAAGTAAATACAGAACATCATCCTTTTTTTGTGTGGTTATTTTCCAAGCTCAAAATTTACTGGAAGGTCTGGATCTAAGGAAATTTCAGAATAATTTGGTCTTTGTATAGTTCAAGATGAAATTGAAGCATGAACTGGTAGCTTCATTTTCAGATAACAGGGTTCTCCTTTACGTAGCTGTCCTTGAGACTAAGGAAGTTTGTGTAACTTTCACCTGTATTACTTTTACGCTTTCATGGATGACCTATTGCCCCTCCCTGCAGTCTGGAGTCCCTGCTATCTTATCTTACTTCCAGCAAACAGTACATAGGAATCTGTGGGTTAAAAAAAAAAAAAAAGAATTGAAAGAAAGAACATTACTGTGAAGCTCCTCTCCTCATCTGGAAGACTAAAGCTCTGGGTCCTAACCTGCATGGGTCCTAACCTGCATGGAACAAAAATTTTAAGCCCTGATCTTCATTCATGTAAGAAGGAACCATCTTGTGTAATTTATTTAATAAAAATAGAATTCTTGGTGAACTCAACAATTACAATGTTACTTGCCTGATTATGCTTTTATAATGATTTGTCAATTAAAGCTAAGTACATTTAGAGATTAATTACAAGGAAATTGTAGCTGCTAACATTCCACCATTTTTTTATTATTTTTTTATTTTTTATTTTGCATAAAGAACAGTGTTTCTGCTCAGCGACCAGATTTGTTACCTTTTCTCCCATCTCATATAACATGTTTATGTCCATGGGCTAATTTAAAGAGTAGAGGAATAACAGATTTTGGCCTGGAGTACTTAAATCTAGCAACAGTATTGAAAATGAAGACATGAAAACAAATAATCAATAACTGAGCTCAAAATATTCCTCCTTCACATGTTTGAGCACTTGGTAAAAAGTAATTACTTGTTTCTGTTTCAATTTCATTAAACGCTAGCAAGCTGAAATATCTAGCTCCAAGGCTAAATTAGTCTCTTGCTGTTTTATGCAAGTATGAACCAAGATAAGAGAATTGGTCAGTTACAGAATTCTTATTTTAATCTGTTCTTCTGGGAAGGTTCTTCAGCTAATTGGAAATGTACTTTACAGATTGATCTTTCAGAATTTGCCAAATAATTAATTTTCAAATCTTTTAAGATTACCTTCCTCCTATCAACAAGTTGTTAATCTGTCTCTGACTGCTATGCATCTTGAAGCTTTTAGGTGTGTTATATATCCTCATTCATGTTCAGTTTCTTAGCATTCCTGGATAACAAATCTTTAGGACACATATTCAGCTCACAAGTTAGGCATTACATTTCAGGCATTTTCATGTAGATAATTCCACACTTATAGTGCATAAAGTCTCAGTATAAACCATGGAGAGCTAGACTTATAGCCAGCTGATTCCAAGGATGTGATTCAATTGCCTGTACAGAGGTGTCTAATGCCATTTGAGATGTCTTATTGTAGCCTCTATAGCCTTCAGCTTAGGATAGTCAAACAAAATCTTTCTTATTCACTTATTTATAAATTACTTTTTCTTCTTTTAATCATGGATAAAGAGAACAAGTTACTCCTTAAGAGAACATGTTACTCCTTGTAACTTATTTAATTCTTATTAAGTACTCTCTTTTTTCAAACTACAAAACCATATCTAGATCTCTTTTAATATCATGGAATATATTTTCTAGACTTCCAGTCATTCTTACCAATTTTGTACGGGCTCATGTGCAGTCTGAGATCAACAGTAACCCCTAAATTACTATGCACAGGACTCTGGTCTAACCAGGTATTCCCCAGTTTGAATTTGGATAGGAATAACTAATTGAATAGTTGTACTTTGCACTTGTCTATGCTGAATTTTGTGGGTTGTTTTTGTTGTTGTTTGTTTTTTTTTTTTTTTTTTTTTCTTTCCCCAGACCTATTTTGCCAGTTTGGTAAGATTATTTTTAACTCCAATGACATACTTCAACATGCGTGCAGTTCCTTCAATATTCTTGCATCCCCTCACAGGTTTATGTCATTATCTATGGGGTTTTTCTCATGCTTACTCTTGCTGCTTAGTAGTAACTATGGGAACAGATTATTCAATTTGCATAAGTTACACAAGGTTATATGGCACTGTTCCTTCATGGAGGATAGGAGAAATAACTACTCCAAAAGCTGTTTAGGGCATGACTCTAAAGTCCTTGTTTAGTTTTACACTATCAAATCACACTAGCACTGAAATCCCGGAAATATTGAGATTGAGATATTGATACTGAGATATTGTATGGAAAGAATCTAGTATCTTCTCATGAGGCTCTAATAACCTCAAAGACAAAAAACCCATGCCTGACTTATTTTCCACAAAAATGTTCAAACTGGCTCTAATTATCGGGAATATAAGGAATATGTGTCTTGAGAAGAAAATTGAAAAAAAAGTGTGCTGACTTTATCTGTCAGATTCACTGGAAAGTTTCAGATTTAGCATCATAATTAGGCATGAGTTTCTGAGAAACAAATGTGCTGATTTCTTTCAATGGAAATATTTGTCAGAAAAGTTCATAATTAATGAAGCATTTTCACCATGTCCTAAACCAAAACAATAGTAGATGCAGTATCATGTCTTTATCGATGACAAAAATTATACACTTCAGAAAACAATATAAAAAACATGGGATAATCTGTTCTTCACAACTGCCTCATCCTGCTCCCTAACATCAAGCTGCCTTAAACCCTGAAGCATGTGGGTTTTTTATTCCCTTCACTAACTTATTGAAAAGAACTTTTATGATTCTGAATATTTGGTCATTTACATGCATTTCTACCCCTAGTTTTCATTCTCTATCATGTTTGTCTCACAGCTCTTTGGACTTCCTGAATTTAATAAATCTTTTCAATCTCCAAATTACTACATCACATCTTTATGGAAATATTTCACACTGAAGTGAAAGGTGGTGGCTTTGGACTTCCCAAATACAAAGTTCTCTGTATTGTCATTGTTGGCCAAAAGGGTCATCTTACATATCCAATCCTGTGCAAGTGCAGATAAACCCTGGCTGCAGAATATAGGATTAGAGTATCTGTTTCTCTTTAAAAACAAAACAAAACAAAACAAAAAACTCACATTTCACAGTGATACACAAAAACAGCAGAAGTTGGCAAAACCCCTCATATTAATTTCAATCCCAGCAATATTTACATTTTGTTCTGAAATATAACTCGTGTTTCTGTGTACTTTGAAACAGATGCTGTGTCCATAGAGTGGGTGAAGTGATGCTTACAAACATGATAGAGCTGTGCTTCATTTGCTCGAGTGCGCTGGGACAGACAGAACAGAACACCTCCGTGGTCTGAAGAGGACTGAAAATCTGGAGGTCCCAATAGTCGCCCCACACTTGCTGAGGGCTTTCTGAGTTGCTTTGGTCTTTTCACACATAGCAATATTTTCCTAGGCTGGTGTCTAAAATCAAACATCTAAATCAGTGGGGATTTAAACTAGGGATTTAAAACTAGGGATTTAACTTTAGAATCTTAACAATGATCACAATAGCACCGGTTATATATACACTACCATATACCCATCAGTGAAAATCAAGATATAAATGGCACCACATTCACTGTACAAGAACAAAACAAAAGACATACAGAAAAGCTGTAGGGAGGTGCTCATAGAAACTGTGCCTTTCTGACCTAGTTTGCCATAACATACTTCTGTATGATCAGTAACCCTCTAGGCTACATTAGTTAAACTGGTGATTCAGACATGAATGACTTTATATTTATTTAGATCATGTATATTTAGGTGTATGGTTAAGTATGACACATGCACATACACACACAGAAGAAAAATGAAACAAGAAATACTGTTTCATGGACTCCTGCCTCTGGGCTTTACCAAGTCATCTCTTTAGCCATGCACAGAACACAGGACAAAGACTATACATAATAATGATAAATAAAACAATAATTGCCATACAGAAAGAAATAAAACACCAACTAGGGAAATGATATTACTTGCCTGTGGCAAAGACAACATTCTTCGACACCAGTCTGTATTCCACAATGGAGAACTGAGGAAGCTCAATCCTTTCCACGCCAGTCACTGCATTATCGCCTCCTCTCCAGTAGAACTCTATGTCATCAGTTGTGTAGCCATCTGCAGGCAAAGCAGGAAATTAAGTGAGAAACAACAGTGGACTGGAATGAGCTTCAAACCAGCATACATGGTTTGTCATTTGTGGCAATGAGAAGAATAAGAACAGCTGTAGTGGTGTATGAATTTTTGTTCTGTATGCCTGTTAGAAGCTCTCCTGAAGAGCTGCTCCATTACAGTCTACACAGGAATTTGAGACACAATACTATTGGTTTTGTTTTGTTTGTTTGTTTGTTTTGCATCATGCCCATTAAATTCATACTAGGACTACAGCCCCTACGAGATAGAAATTGCCACCCATTACCAATTTCAGAGATTACAGACTGCTACCTGCAAAATCATATATTAGTCTGATTTAAGACATTCAACACATCTAGCACTGATACGAAGTGTATATTGACACCAATAATCATCAGAAAAATGTGGATTATTCTATAAATACAGACAAACATAGTTAGGGCAGATCTTTTCCACTCACACTGAAGAGTGTGAGTCACGTTAGCTTCTGCGGTGGAGGACTCCAGCTGAATATAGAGTATTAGCACACAATCTCCAGTCAGTAGCAGAAATGGAGTAGGAGCTCTTGAAGCAGAAATATACATCTGAATATTGCAGTCCTAGAACATGACTAGGTGGAAGAGAAAATCTGTTTTTTCATGGAACAGAACTACAAACCACAAATGGGGCTGATCTGAGAGCCCAGGGGGTCCTGCGGCAAGACCATCTGTGCATAAAAAAGCACACTGAAAGAAGATGATATCATAGTGTTTGCCCTCTTTAAATTTAATCTGATTAAAATATGAACATTCATTCTTGTGTTGAAGATAAGCATCCAGTCACTGCCCCTGCTAACTCAGGCTAGAATGAATAACAGCTTCATTCTGTCCTAAAACTGTTTTCCTAGGAGAGATCTATCCATGTAGAAATGGATAACACTTTATGTATTAAAGAAGGTCAAATAAGCAAACAAAAAATCTAATGGATGATAATTATGTGATTCATATAGTGGTTACAGTCTCCAGTGTAAATATTCTACAGTTGTACAAAAGGAAAACCACCCCGCATCTGAACTAGGTATTACATTCATCTTCTCATATACATACAGCTTTCAATTTCCAGAGTACAGTTCTGTTCATCTAGTGGGTATCTTCTCAAGTCCATCATACAAGCTGCAGTGGTTGTGATTCTGAAACACAAACATGATATAGAATTACTATAAAGCCAGTAATCCTGGCTCTTTTTTTTTTTTTTTTTTTGTAATTGAGAATCTGGTCCATACTTTTACACTGAGCAGCAGCTACACTGACTTCAACAGAACTCACTGTGACTTACACTTACACAAGAAGTCCCTTTGTGACTTGACCTATCTGCATATGCAAATATTACAAAAACCTTTGCTGAAATTAAAGAATATGACTTTATATTAGAAAATACGAAGTGATATAAGTCTGCTACAGATGTCAGAATTATTAGAGCTGTGTGAATTACTGTTCTGTGGCAGATGGAGGAAAGAAAATGAAATGTTGAAAAACTGTTGCAAGTCCAGCAAAATGATTTGTTTTAAAGTTGAGTTTATTTCTCTAGTTTTCAAAAGTAAATTAAAAGGGATTTTGTAATGAAATACCATATTGAATTCTAAACTTTCCCGCAACGATATATTTTTGCTTTTTATTTGTATTTTTTATTTCCAGTGCAGGCAATCTAGGACACTAATGATGAATTTGCAAACCATTTCATTACTGATGAACCTGCATTTTTATACTATGCATTTTTATATGAATTTGGTATACTAGTTTAAAATTCAAGGGCAGAGTTTCAAGGGAAGAGAAGTAGGTGCTTTTCCTCAACTCTTACATGCTAAAAAACAACAACAAAAAAAACCACCTGTTTTCATTATGTATGCCTTAACTGATTCTCCAAGAAAATGAAGGAAAGAATGCTTATCCTTAGCAAATGGTTTATTTAAGTGAATAACTTCACATAAAATCCAAGGTAAGGCAGTTGTAATACCCATTACAACTATCTCATAGGACAACAGAAGTTCTATGACTGTCGAAGGCGCTTCTGCAAGAAAATATTCTAATTTATTTGCACAGGAAGAGACAGTTGTGTATGAGAACAATGGCAATGGATGGGTCAAGAGAGGAAAAAGCTCAAGGATCTGTTACTCAGCATATTTTTCTCATTTGTGTTCCTACCAGTAGACAGGAGGAAAGGCACACTCTGGATCTTTGTCCCAGACACACCTATAGCATGATCTGTCACTGATGCACACTCTAGGCACTCTCTGAACACCTTTATATAAGTCCCACAAGCTTTCAGGTACAAGTATTGTATAACAGGAGAATATTTCAGGTCAACCCATCTCCAGCTTCCTGCTGGGAGATGCTCTGGGCCTATACAAGAAACTGCACATTCTTGCTCAAGTACCTTTACATGCTACAGAAAAATGTAAGTTTTTCATGTCATAAATATCCAGTAAAAAACATACAAAAAAAAAAACAAACAAAAAAGATACAGCTAGATATAGACAGAAAGAGATTTACCACATTTATGCAAAGTAAGTTGAGTGCTCAGAGGTCCCTCCTGAATGAACTTTTAAGCAACCAAATTTAAATTGCACAAATGTTCACCAAAAGCAAACGTTAATTGCTCAAGCTTGTGCATGCTACCAAGAAGAACAGTTTTATTTTTTATGGGATGGGATGTTGCCTGACACAGTGGGACAATGAGGTTTCAAGAAGTCATCATCACAGCAGTGACAGAGAAACATTGACATTACAAGACAGAGAAAGATAAAATTGTGCACAGATACATGTACATTTTGCATAAAAGCAATAAATAAAAGAAATATTTTAAATTGATTAGAGTTCCCTATTCCAGTTATCTGTCCTCTGGATATAGTTTCTCTTATCTTTCCCTGCTGCTTTATTACTGGACTGATCACCTTCAATTATACTGACCCCATCCACACTACACTGGGAGAAGAACGTTCTACTGACAGAAGAATGTCCTCTGTACCCCCAAAATTTACAATATAAATCAGTCTAGGCAATATAAATACTTTTTATGGGACTGGGTTACAGTCCTGATGGCTAATTTGATCTTCTTTTCATCTTGACTTGGAAATACATTCATCCAAAAAAGGAACATAAGTAAATCTATTTGCATTGTCTGACCAATCACAATTAACCTTTTTACCTTGCAAACATCAATCATGCGCATATCGCATGGGTGATAACTACTTGAGTCCTTCCAGATGAAATAAATACATTCCTCCACTCTATTTGTAACATTTAACATTGCACTGCCTGAAAACAAGAAGTCTATATACGGCAAGTATACAAGCAGTTGGAAAGACTACTTTTGATCTCCAGTCAGTCTATATTGCTTTATTTCTGTTTTGGTCTATTATGGAAGAAACTGTTGTATAATCTTATGTTTGCATATTGTTCTGAACAAGGTGGGACAAAGTTAGTATGATACCCAGAGAAAAAAAGTTCCCCAGAAATGAGTTGAACTTCCAAAAGCTACAGTTCCATTCCCCCATCTTCATGGACTCTACTGCATTATCAAATTGCTTTCTCTGAACAGAGATGAAAGTTGGATAACTGAAGGTCAAGTACTTCAGAAGCAAGATAAATTAATTGTTCAGAAGAAAACACAGAGCCAGTGTGGCCTGTGGATCAGTTTTGTTATATATTTTTGAGAAACTGCTTTGCTCCATAGATATCCTATCATGCAAACCTTGCATTTTGTGGCACATAAAATTCCAAGTTCTGGTCTCAGCCCACAGGATGAATCATTGTCTCCAGACAGCAGCTTGAGACCGAGGCCACCAGGATGCTCCCAAACCACAATACAAGAAGTTAGGCCAGTGGCAGAGCAACACTAAGCTCAAGTCCTTAGATCAAAAGAGCTAAAGATTAGACATTTTCTTCCCTCTGATCACAGTGCCTTATATTTTGCCAAAATTTAATTTCGGACAGTACTTTTCATTAAGTAACTTAGCTATTTCACACACAGCAAAATCTGACCATGAATATCGAACATTTTCAGAGGAAAGGGAATGGAAAGAAGGCTGATATACATGAGCTACTGGTGAAATTCCTGCCAAGTGAATACTATCAAGTGAAATGCAATCTGCTTGTGGACATTTTCATTCTACAGAAGAGGAAGATAACTTATTCAAATATGGTATTTTATGACAGATAATCCTCACCTGAATGACTCCAAATATTTTTAGAGTGTGGCAGAGAGATTTTTATTCATTATTATGATCACAAGAGTTCTAATCTCCATCACTTTTTTATTACATTGCTGTTGGGGATGGTTCTTTAGAGTACAGGAAACAACATCATCTTACATTGTTTTTTTTTTTATATTTAACTACTTGTGGGAAGAATCCTAAACCTGCAGTGTTCAATATTGGGTACAAATTATGCAACATGAAAGCCTGCTTTTGCTTAAATTAATTCTGAATGTTTTTTGAACATCCTGTTTACTTGAAACTTCTTAATAGGCTGAGTCCGTTTTTATTTTGTGTAAAAAGATTCATCCAGCTATAGCCCATACATGATACCTAACAGGAGTTAAAGAGGTAATGGACCAAGACTCATCTCAGATTAAAAGTTCACCTGCTGATAAAAAACAAAAGCAGGTAAAATAATATTATAAATCTAATCCATATGTACCACATTTCAGATCTCATTCATTTTTAAACTAGGGATTCTATCCTGTAATTAAAAACACAAGAAACTTCCTATGATGGAAATGAAGTTTACATTGGCAAAGACTTGTTTTGCTGGGATAGTTTAAATCACTGTACCATACAGAATAACCTGTCCAAATAAAGGAACTTTTTGATACTACCAAGCCTTTCAGTAAGTTTTTGCTTGTGTAATTATATGTCTTAACAGAGGTATTTTTCTGCTTTACTAACCGTAAAAGCTATGATCAAAAACAAAGAAAACACAGGCCAAGCCTAAAACAGGTATAGCACAGGTCAGCGCAAGGCCACTTTGTAGCTTTGTTTGAAATGTAAAACATTCAGGTGTTGATCCCTGTTTGAAAAAATCACTGAATGTACACAGACTCATGGTCCTAACAGTGGCTGACTCCATGTAACCAGGACTGTTTGTGGTTTTCTTTTTCTTTATAGACTGAGGTCATGTCAAGAGGCAACATATGTGCCCATGTTCAATCTTACTGCCTGTATTTGGAACAAAATTTTCAGGTTTACAATTAATGCTTGCCTTTCCGCTTCCTATAGCCACTGGGCTTTCCAGATATGGTGACTCTACATAAACAGATAAAACCTGACTGAAGATGCTTCTGGCAAAATTAAGAAACATTGACTGTGTCATTTATTTTCTACGGGCATCTTTCAGAGTTGTAGGGAAGGTTACATAATATGCTGCACACTGTTTGTAATAACCTTGTACCAGGAAACAAATATCAACAATACATAACAATAGCTATGAAATCTTCATCATGAAAGTACAGACCTGAGGCCATAAAGCACCGTTCCATCTGGATGAAGGCGAATCATTCGATTCTTCACAGTAACGCCATGCACAAATGATTTCTTGTCATTTAAGAAGTAAGTGTCAGGCACCCAGAGTTGATCTGCCACTCGATTATCAAGTGTGAGGTTGAGAGGTATGCCAGCATATGCCAGTCTCTTGTCTCTCCAGTACTGTTGAAAATACATAGTCAAAGTGTAATCCTGGTGAGAAAAAATAGAAGTACAACAGTCAATCATAATTGCCATAACTAGAAAAATGTTTTTTTTTTTTTTCCTGTCATTAGCTTAATTTGCTGTTAGTAATTAAAAAAAAAAATCAAAATCTTAAGAAATACAACTATTATTGGGATCTTTTGTCCTCCTTTTCTTTCATGTAATCCTTCTGAAAATTACCTGAAATTATGATGTCTGTGGAATAATAAACAACAGCAGAGGTAAATACTGTAAATACTTTCAAAACTGATGGAGGAAATGAAAAACATGGAAAGTGTTTTAAAGCAATGTTCTAAATCATATCTGAAAAATAAGCTGCTAAAACGTAATTTATATATGTGTCTGCATAAGAACGCATCTTGCAGTAACAAAGATTTTCTCATCAACAGGCTACATATAACACATACTAATGTCAATATTTCGTTTTCATAATTTTGCCGGTAAAGATCTATAGCAGCTGTGAAAAACTGTGAATGTTAACTTGAGATCCTAAATATGAATTTAACAGCGTGACCAGCAGGGCTAGGGAGGTGATTGTCCCCCTGTACTCAGCTCTGGTGAGGCCGCACCTCGAGTACTGTGTTCAGTTTTGGGCCCCTCGCTACAAGAAGGACATCGAGGTGCTTGAGCGGGTGCAGAGAAGGGCGACGAAGCTGGTGAGGGGCCTGGAGAACAAGTCCTACAAGGAGCGGCTGAGGGAGCTGGGCTTGTTCAGCCTGGAAAAGAGAAGGCTCAGGGGTGACCTTATCGCTCTTTTTAGGTACCTCAAGGGAGGCTGTAGCGAGGTGGGGGTTGGCCTGTTCTCCCACGTGCCTGGTGACAGGATGAGGGGGAATGGGCTTAAGTTGAGCCAGGGGAGTTTTAGGTTAGATGTTAGGAAGAACTTCTTCACTGAAAGGGTTGTGAGGCACTGGAACAGGCTGCCCAGGGAAGTGGTGGAGTCACCATCCCTGGAAGTCTTCAAAAGACGCTTAGATGTAGAGCTTAGGGATATGGTTTAGTGGAGGGCTGTTAGCGTTAGGTCAGAGGTTGGACTCGATGACCTTGAGGTCTCTTCCAACCTAGAAAATTCTGTGATTCTGTGATTCTGTAATATAGACACCTAAAAGATATGTTTTGAAAATCTTCCTTTCATTATGGAATTTGTTAACTTGCCTTGGTCATGTCATAATAACACTGCATTGAAACATTCTAGAAGCCTTAGATAATATGCCTCATTTGTTAGCTTCATGCTATTATACAAATATATAAAACTGTATGGGAACATTTCAAAGTTAAGTGCCAGCAAAACTGAAAAGAAAATCACATGAAATAGCAAAATTTCTTTTTTTGAAAAGAAAAACCTTTATGTTTTCTTTCTCATAACTTTCAAAGTGTGGAAGAACACTTCAATTTTTAGGAAGCCTATTTTTATGCAGGAAATAAAAGAAGAAAGCAGCTGAAAAATAATACTTTATTGTATATGGAAATAAATGTTTAAAGTCAAATAAACCATTGCTTTCAGGTCTAATAATATTGCTGTATTTAACATTTAAAAAAAAAAAAAAGAGACTAAGTACAGGCCATTAAAACTCTGATTTTCAAATTACAGAAATGCTTTAAACAATAAAACTATTCATGAAACTCTTCACAAAACACTGAGAAATTTATGTGATCTCCAAACACATTTAAATATTTAGCAGCAGGTGTGCAAGCCACAGGATACCTGCATTTGCATCTGGTTCTACAAGCTGGAGATACAAAAGCCCTCAGGCTTGCTTCTTGTTTGGGAAAAGGATGTTCAGGGTTTCTAAGTACAACTGTTGGGAATGGTCCATTCTTGTAATGGGTCTCATGTGGAGACAACCCAATTTCAGGCACTGATCTTGCTCTGCTTCCCTCAACCCCAAAAGCCTCTCACTGAAATCAAATTTAACTCTAGATAGCCTTTCATACTTAGAGCCTTTTCATTTTTTATTCAGTGATTCATTCTATCTAATGAGGTAGCTGCTATAGCTTTAAGAAATCAATTTTAATTGCTTACCAAATAAATCATTACAGTTATCAAGGGCAAGCTGTTCCCGTTTTAGGAAACTAATAAGAGACCTTTGAAAACAAGAGGACCCAGCGATGGGAGAAAGGAGCCTGTGTGGAACTGCCTGAATGGAAACTCGTCTTTTGAAACTCAAATCTGACATGACTGCTCAGGAAAACATGCTCCAGTGTTTCTCTCAGAAGCTTCCTTCGGTGGGACTCCTCGTCACTGCTCATCAGTGAGGGAGGTACATGCGCGCCTGCCTCGCTCCCATCGGGAGAAGCGCATCTCTCCTCCTGTTCCGTGCAAACGGCTTTCTGACACTGATGCGTTAGGGTGAACATCCTCCACCAGTTCTGTTATGGCTTAATTAAAGCCTGTTTCTATTAACATTTTAAAATTTGCTGTGTGCTTGGCTTTTATAATGCTTTGCACATCAATGTCGAGAAACTGGGGATTCTAAAAGCTGTAGACACATGTGCAGTACACCAACCAAAGCTCACTAAGTATAAATGCACAATATACAGACAAAACAATGCCAGGCAGAAATAAAGAAATGGGGTGGCAATGTATAGTATTGAAAGAAGCAGACCCAGATAGCACTAAAATATAACAGAAGCAGTACGTTTGAACATCCCAGAATTTTAGGTGAGTTCCTTTTTCCTTGGGCTTGAAATAAAATACATGCTAACAGCTAATGAATGGAGTAATTAACTAGCTATGTAAAATATGTGTAACAATACTAGCAGTAATATTCTGTCATTTTATCTGTTTATTTAACTAAAATTACTGGGGTAGGGAACAACAGAGAAAGGAGTTTACAAACTGCACACAAAACCAGCAACATCCAGCAAACTGCAAGAACTTCCAGCATCTTGGCTGAAAGAAAAACAGAATACTGCCTCTGAGGTACACATTTTATTAGCACTTCCTCAATTAACCTTCACTTCTTATTTCATCTCAACTTAAAAGCAGCTATCTATGCATCTGCTAATGTACACGACTACATTTTCATGCATTGAAAGTAACGATACTTCAACTAGTTGTTTAAAAATCATACAATATCACATGCAAAATATCTGTTCAATAGCAGTTCTTCACTAGCTATCTACTAAGGAAAATGCTTAAGAAGTATCTTCTGCAATGCCAGTCTACTATCCTATGTCTGCCTCATCCTACTCTCTGGACTTCAAAACAACAGACACAGACTACCCAAGAAAGGCTGTGTGCCTCCATACACTTTGACGGATCACTGTACATTTGTGGTCTTTTGCCAACTGACCTGCTCTGAAGATGATAGGATAGAAAGAATGAATACAAACCATGGCTATTTACCATCACACTTGGGGAGGGGAGGGAAGGGGAGGGGAGGGGAAGGGGAGGGAAGGGAAGGGAAGGGAAGGGAAGGGAAGGGGGAGGGGGAGGGGGAGGGGGAGGGGGAGGGGGAGGGGGAGGGAAGGGAAGGGAAGGGAAGGGAAGGGAAGGGAAGGGAAGGGAAGGGAAGGGAAGGGAAGGGAAGGGAAGGGAAGGGAAGGGAAGGGAAGGGAAGGGAAGGGAAGGGAAGGGAAGGGAAGGGAAGGGAAGGGAAGGGAAGGGAAGGGAAGGGAAGGGAAGGGAAGGGAAGGGAAGGGAAGGGAAGGGAAGGGAAGGGAAGGGAAGGGAAGGGAAGGGAAGGGAAGGGAAGGGAAGGGAAGGGAAGGGAAGGGAAGGGAAGGGAAGGGAAGGGAAGGGGCATCAAGCATATAAGAATGGCACAGAAGCTGCTTGGTAATGCAAGGAACAATAGAATGAATGGGGAAGGTCAGTTCTTTTGGGTAGTTCTACCAAAGTTAGTCCTGGAAACTATGTTTATTAAAACCTTTGAAGATGTCAGCATTTATTCTTCGAGTAGCTAATTTGCTAGGCTTTGTACCTATAAAGGAAAATTATTTCTCCTTTTCCGCACTCCAGAGGAAAATGCTAAAATGGTTTCAGTGTGGATTCAAAAAAACGCACTAGGTATCTTTTAGGTAAAATGAGAAAATGAATTTTTGCCCATAGGTAAGTAGCCTGAAAAGTTTATTTAGGGCCACATTCCTCCAGGGTAGCTTATGGTGACTATCTCTGATATAGCGGTCAAGAGGGTAGGGGTCTAAAGCCAGAAGAGATTAATCCCACTGCAGCTTCAGCATTAGGTGCTGTTATCTGTCAAAGAGGACACAGATCTGCCAGCTTTAGGAAATTCTAACTGTTGCACAGAGCAGTGAACAATTTCATCAGCTGCAAAGACCTCCATAAATCATATTTGAAACAAACAAACAAACCACTCAAGTAGCAGATAATACTTGAGAAAGAATTTAGATACAACGGTAAAGAGGTTTATAGTGAAACTTAATTAGTTCATAATATATCTGTCCTTTTTTGTGTGTATTATCTGTGCTTTCAAAACATCTTAAGCAAGAATTATACACTCACAAATATTATACATGCTAACTGTGTTCAAATACATTTTTAAGTGTTTCCTACATGTTATTTGTCTCTTCACTGATTGAACATACCATGCAGGAAGTGAAACTAAAATTTAACTATGAAGTCAGTTCAGACAGGCAGAATGCATTGTATTACACTACTGAACAGTACTTTATGCACAAACTATAGGACTAATGAATTATAAATACTAATGCAATGCAATATTAAGCACAAACGAATTTGTTTTCTATTACAGGGTTAGCTATCTCTATCTTTTCTCTCTCCTATTCAATAAAAATGAAAGAATTATTTTAAATATATACTTTGTTCATCAAAATTAAATTAAAAACAGCAATTATACTCTAAAATTGACTCTCACTGCTTACATTCTTAATTTGCTATATATTGAGGATGTTAAAGTTATCTATTAGCTATAAAAATGTGGTTCTTCAAAGTGACTGCACAATAGAACACTACAATTAATAATTATGATGGAATACTATTAATATGGCAGTTAATCAAAATAAATTATTCACGTAAAACAAATACATTGAAAATTACTGGAAATACTGGAAAATGTTGTGCAAAAAAAGAACTGTTCCATTGTTTGGAAGGACAGCCTTATATCTACTTGAAGTCCAGATTACTGTCTTAGCTTTTCATTTGGACATAAATTTACATTGTTGTTTTCTTGACCAACAGACATGCAACTATTAGCATCAGCTTTTGGATTATTTATTTTTTCTGACCTAATAAAGTAAATACTTATTCAGTGGATAAACAGATGTATGATAATCCATGCCTTAGTCTCTATATAATTAAAAGGTCCCTTTCTTTCCCTTTCATATAATTTCAAAAATTGCCTGTTGTAGTATGAAGAGCTATTCTTGAACCATCGGTGACTGAGTTGCATCCTTCCCAATAAGCCCAAAGTGAGTTGCAAAGCCAAACTCATTAATCTTATGCATGACAACACAGCTGTAAATCTGTTCCCATACTATACACAGAAAAGACCTGAGAAATAGATTCATGAACACATTAATTCATAGTTATAGTTAATTTAAAAATTAATTTAATAAAGATATATTCAGAAAGGCTAACTTTAAGAAGTTAGAATTTACCAGCAATACATTCAGGTGCCTGAGATAATTACTTAAACATTTTTTCTCAAAATTCAAAATGTTCTAAAATGCTCAATAACTTTCACATTATAGAAAAACATCCATTATATTTTACTGGTTGACAGTGTGATTTTTCCCAATGCATCTAAACTATATATTACTTTGTTAGTTGGCAGTGAATGGAAAAAGGTCACCAAAGCCCATTATTCTGCAAAGTCTTTCACAAGAAAACTGCCTGTTCAGAACCTTGCATTGAAACTGGTGTTAGAAAGTTCACAAGCAGCCTGAGTGAAGGAGATGTATGCACACACACAGACACAAGCACACATGTACTCTGCCTCAACAAAACATCATTCTCCAACACTTCTTGGTCTACCTGCTGTTATATTAAAGATTCGTCTCACCTACAAAATGTTCATTCAGGCTTCTCTCTGACACCTTCAAAATGACAGGTTGAAAACACACCATGTTTTCTCTGTCAAGTGGTAAAATATTATTCTGTTAAGAAAATGTAATTCTCAAGTATCTTAATTACACTAATTGCAGTGTATCCATGTATCCATGTTGTCTTGATATCCTTTGTAGTAAATTACCATGATTTTTTTCCCTCTTCTACTGAAACACATGGAGTTATAAATAGGCATAAGGAGATATTTAGCCTCTAAGAACCCATTTGATACCGCAAAATAAACTTTTCCAAATGAACATATGATAGCCTGTGTCTTTCCTGCCCTCTTCTCATACTCTTTGGCACGAGAGTTTTCATCTCCACCGCAACCAGGGTGCCTTCTCCAAAGAGCCTGCCCCCCGCTGAGCATCTCTCCGTGCTCCGAGGAGGGTTGCCATACCAACCAGTGCCAGGCTTTCTGCATGCAGAGGGAGCATGGTTGACATAGCAACTGGCTAAAGCAGCCTGGTCCCCAGCTTTTCGGGGAGCCATGGTGGTCACTGCCAGAGAAGTTTTGGAGCAGGAACAGAGGGAGTAGTTGGGCAGCCGTCAGCAGGCACTGCCCTGTTGGCCATGGCCATGGCCAACCATGCACTGCCATGGCCATGGGATCTTACTTGTCAAAAGATACATGTTGGCTTTTCTTTTTACATGTTCCTCTGCCCACAACAAATTCAAGCTACCATGGATTTGGGGTGTTCTCTCATCCAAACATAAAGTTTCTGCAAATATTTCAGTCTGAAGACATAAGTCAGGACAAGAAGCCAGTCTCAGCTATTCAATTCCTAACAGGTAAGGAGACAATACTTGAATGTTCCTTCTTTGATTAAGAGTATCATGGGCATTACAATACCACAGTAATCAGGAGTTTCTATTCTCAAAGGACTGATCAAAGGAAAACTAGCATACACTTTTACACATCAAGGTTATAATACCCTCTGATCTGGTGGCAGAAAGCTAGCTAAAAGAAACTATGGTCCTTTGCTATACCCCTCAAGATCTGCCCAAAATTGTGTGGTAAATTTGCAATCAACATCTACTTTATAATAGACAGATGAAGCATAAAATTCAATATCTAATGGAGGCCTACTACAACACTTTAAAAAGGAGGATAAGCAGAAATTTCAAATAATTAATTGCTATGCTAAAAGACAACCCTTAAAAGAGATTAATTAAATAAAAATAAATAAATAAATAAATAAAAGACCACCAACTATGCTTTACAAAAACACTTATCAGAAAGAAAAGAAACACTAGGCTCAGTGAAACAATGAACCTGCTGCATGCAGCACAAATTTATTTATTTTGGAGCTGACAGGACCTCAAGAAAACAGGTACATTTAATTGCACTAATTGAAATCCTGCTAACAGCCTAACAGGGAAGAAAAAAATCAACCTTTATCAGCTGTCAGCTAGTTCCCACGACTGAAGCAGCTGACCTTAGAGAGATGGGAACTGACAGCTAATGGAGTGTGCCTCCTACACAGTCACGGGATGTGCCACCAGTGAGTTGGAGAAATGAGCTAGTGCCCTAAAATCTTAAAGCTATGGGATGTTTTGTCTAATATGAGATATTTGAGATAAAATTTTCAGGTCTAGTAGGTACCCATTTTAGAGAACAAAGGATTTCTCACACTTCTGCATCATTCTTTCCAGAAATACGTCAAGTTATAACTCTCTTTGGCATTACTTGAATTATCGGTAAAAATCTGGAAGAAAAAAAAATACTCAAAGTTCTTTAAGTTGATCTTACTTGTTGTATTTGTTCAATACTCCCTATTTCTTAGTCTACTGTATGCATAATCCCTTCAGTGTCTACAAGGTGTACCAGGACAGCAGTGATGGAAGCAGTAAGAACTGTGCATACAAAAATGGCTTCTAAATACCGTGACCATAAATACATAGCTCCATGACACTCTTATTTGCTCTCACTGAACATCAAAACCATCCAAAACAATTTTCAGTAAAAGCCATATTTCAGATTAAAATTCTACAGTCTTTTTGTCACTATAAAATCATCAAAAGACTTTTTTAAAAGACACTTTAGAACTTGTATGGTATTTTTTTAATCACACCAGAGTTAAAAAATAACACAAAACTATATTTAGGAACAGAGGGCTAAGGAAAACATGCCCTTAAATGAAAACTGAAATACGTGTCTGCTGCCATTTACACTTTTTGGTTAAAAAAAGGAGTATTTACTCTGGTGTGAGGAAAACTTTTAAAATTGTCTCACCTCCCAATCTATTTATTTTGCTGACTTTGGGAACCAGCCAATCTCATTGGCACTAGAGCATCAAGGCTGATGCCCAAAGTCCTACTTGTTGTTTGTGATTATCTGAACCACCAAACAGTCCTAAAGGAAATCCTGTTTGAGAATGGCAGTATGAACAAAATGCCATCTGAGAAAGCGAGTGGGAACATATTGGACATCAAATGCTTTTAAAATACATGACTTGAAACATTCTCTGTGTACTTTTCAATATTGTAGCCCATGAAGTCTGAGTGTTCCAGGTGTGGAGGGTACCTACAGACCTGGCTGCCACCATCTTGTCAAGGCCCAGGCCTAGGCCCCTGCATCACCCTGGGGCCACCCTGACACAGTGAGGCAACAGCAGGGCCAGGCTCCAACTCCCCATATCCATGTCCAGATATGGCCCCCACCTGTGGGCCCAGCCTTAGCCCATCCTCATCCCCTGGGGCTGCCCAGTGCTGGGGATGGGGCTGCCATGGTGCCCCTGGTTGCCTGCTCCTGGTAAGGCGCTGGGACAAGCCCTGGCTGCCAGAGCCTACCCTGAGGCTTCCCTATACTATGACAGGGTGTAACTGTGCCTCTTTATGTGTAAATGGCACGTTCACTGGGATATAGATATTATGTGTTCCTTTTTGAGCAAGGAAATAAACCAGAATAAATATCTCTGCAGTGGAAGAGAGTGGGAAAGATGATCAGTTAAACTCACTGCTCAGCCGATTTCTTTTCCTTCAGACAAGTTACTTATATTGCAGCTTCTCTTACTTCATGCTTTCACCCTATCGGCAATGTTAAATCCAATTTTATATTCCGCAGTAACAAAATTGGGATGCATGGTAAGTCAAAAGGAAAACAATGCTTTTGCTAAAAATTCATTACTGTGGGTAGGATAAACTGATCACGTGACAGCTATGCTCATGTAACTTGGTAAAAAGCAAAATAAATGAGTAAAAAAAAGCCAAATGCTGCATGCAAAAAGAAATACTGCAAATATACATGATATTCAACCCACACACAAACTTCTTGTCATACAGAGGCTTGTGAAAGTAGTGGAAAAGAGAGTGTCCCCTGCCAATGCCCTTTAAAAAATTAGGCTGAGTTAAGCTTAAAGGAAAATGGCTTGTTGAGGGGGATGTCTCGCCTCCTTCATGTGACATGAACACTCTGCAAAAATCTGCTAATAGCTTTTGTAATTAGGAAAAAAAGATATATCACCACAGAAATAAAAGTGAGGAGGGTTTTGAACTGCAGCGTTGTCCAACTTCTTAAGCCACAAACAGGATAGTCTAAATGATCAACATGAAACAGATAATTAATGACAAATCTTCCAACTTGTAGGTTTAAAGTTTTTTGTTTGTTTGTTTGTTTGTTTTTAAATAGCGTTCTTTGATGACAGCTGACACTCTCAGGGGTTTGTATCTACTTTAAATACATTGAGTAAAACTGATTCTGCTGTGGATTATATGTTAGTTACTTTCCTCTTCAACCATCTATAGTAAAAATACTTTTTGCAAGGCTATCTTTTGGGCTACTTTCTGACATCAGCACATATGTGCCACACAGGATTCCTGCACAGACAAAAAGTTGTAAATGTATTCTGCAATATGTTTACTTTAAATAACTGAATGTAGAAAGGGCTAGTTGTGTACTGCAATATTCCTCCTAACATGGTACTAATTGGAGGGACAGAAGGTGAGTATTTTTATTTCCTAGGAAATCTGGTAAAATGATTGAGAACTTAAAACTCAGTCTGTATATCTCCCTTAATATCCCTTTCCTCACCAGACAGTTATGCTGTGTGGTGTTATGCTAGTCCAGTGTGGTAACACCTCTTCTGCAGCAAAATTACTTGTATACAGCTGTGCTAGGTGGAGATGCTGATTTCAGTGGTGCTCTTCAAATTCAAAAGGAGGCCAGTTACAGATGCAGGCCAGTTATCTAAAGAAATGGATTCTTCCTACCACAGGTACAGCCTATAATCACTGTCTGATTACCTACCAAATTCATCTGCCATTGTCAGATACCTCACAGATACCTCAAACACAGCAAAGCACATTTATGAGGCCAGAAATCATTTTCCCCACTAGGCCTTTGAGTGACCAAAATGTGGCTGGGGGAAGGAGCATTAGCAAGGTACATTATATGACATTGTTTTCAGCCAGAGATTAGTATTCTGCAGAACATGTCAGTTATGATAATCCGATGGCCTCCTCAAATATAAAGATTATATCCTCCATCATCTACCTCTGCTCTTGTTTCAGCAGTGCTTTTTCATGCTGACAGTAGAATCAGTCTTTCAGGTAATAGCATAGGGATGAAAGGTTTACATGTAGACCCAACAGGAACCAGACAAACTTTTAGAACAAAGTCTGTATATAAACAGGGTTCAGGTAAAGCTGCTGGCACTAAACAATAGAAAGGTTACTAAAGAAGGGAGCTGAATTATGATGATTAGAAAAGAAAAAAAGTGCAGAAGAATATCTGGCCTTGGGTGATGAATCATAGAGAGGTAAAATTATAAAATATTTATATCCTTGAGAAAGAGGTTAAGGTGGTAAAATGCATGTAGGACACAAGTTAAGCTAATTCTACTCTCAAAAATACTAGCATAGAAAAATAAGCAACCAGATCAAATGCATACATGCTGCTATTAAAATGCTAGAAGTTTGAAAATAAGATGAAGGAAGTAGGATACCTAGTTTGAAGTGAGAATATTGACCTAACACAAACATCACAGACTTGATAGAAGGCAAGCAGTCAGTGGAAACCTGTAACACAAAAGAAACCACATAGGCAAGAAAAAGAAGGATGTACTATTAAAGAAAGCTTTGCATCAGATAGTTAACTGTATTGAATGTTACACACAGTCTCTATGGATTAAGAAACCAGGCCCATGTAAGTATGAGAAATAAATTGCCACTGCCTAATCAGGATGACAATGGTGTCAGTGAGGTGCCAAGATAGATCTAAGAGGCTGCAAAATAAAATAAAATAAAATAAAATAAAATAAAATAATTAGTAATTAGAAACTTTAATCACCCCCACATAGACTGGATAAATGTCAGGTTGGGGTGTGATACAGAGACTAAATGACACCACAAATGACTGACTCACGAAGAAGCTTTTGGTGAAACCTGAAACAAGACAAGACACTCTTGACATAGTTGTGAGCAATGCATAAGTCATGGGTTAAAATGCTGCTACAGATCACTTCCTATATAACCCCATTGGAATTAGGAAGTTACCTTTTAAAACTATGGGAAGTCTAAAATTTCATGAAAGTACTATTTAATTTCAAAAAGTAAAATGTATAAGCAGGAGTAAACTTGGCTCCAAATTGGAGAAAAGATTGTTTACAGTCATCATATCATGAGCTTCTGTATATTAAAAATAACTGTTAAGTAACAAATAAACAAAGAATGGTTGAAATTTTGGATAAATAATTTCATTAGAAGGAAAAAGATGCACTTCAAAAATATGAAGTCACATCTAAACTAGAAAAAAATGATAAGAACATTAAAAAAAAAAAAAAAAGCCCACAAAAACACAAAAGCGATGATTTGGTAAGGGCATAAATATTTGCAAGAAATCCTCAAATGGTCTTAAAGAAAGCTTCATAGAACAAAAAAGGCATGGTTTAATTATCAAGAAAAAACACAACAAACAAACAACAGAAGTTAACAGTCATTTTTCACAACAGCAGGTCACTGGCAGACCTGGATGGGGGAGCTGTGCAGGGCTCCATTCTGGTCATCATTCTCATAAACAGAGTGGACAAGGGCAGTTGATGTAATCTTTCTGGATTTCGTTAAAGTCTTCAATACTGTCTCTCACAGTATCCTTTTGGACAAAATGATCAGCATATAGTTAGGTAAAAAAAAATAATAAGATGGGTAAACGACTGGCTGGTGGGTTGGGTCCAAAGGGTTCTTGTAAATGGGGTTACATCAGGATGACAGCCTGTCACTAGTGGGGTTCCCCACAACTCCATTTTAGGAGCCCTCTTCAGTGTTTTCATAAATTATTTGGATTACGGACTTAAAGATTTTTTGAGCAAGTTCATGAATGATATCAAGTTGGGTGGAGCTGTTGACTCCATCGAGGATGGTGAGGGCTTGCAAAGAGATCTAGACAAAACAGAGAGCTGGTCAATCACCAACAACATGAAGTTTAACAAGAGCCAAGTGTTGGATTCTGCACCTGTGAAAGGGTAACCCTGGCTGCACGTACAGACTGTATACAGAGATGCTGGAGATCAGCCCTGCAGAAAACGATCTGGGGGTGCTGGTCAACAGCAAGCTGAACACAAGCCAGCAGTGTGCCTTGGCAGCCAGGAGGACCAACCATATCCTGGGGTACACCAGGCATGGCATTGCTAACCGGGCAAGGGAAGGGACTGTCCTGCTCTGCCCTGTGCTTGTGTGGCTTCACCTCGAGTACTGTGCATCATTTTGGGCACCGCAGTATAAGAAAGACATAAAACTGTTAAAGAGTGTCCAAAGTAGGGCTACAAAGATGGTGAAAGGTCTGGAGAGCAAGACATATGAGGAGCGGCTGAGGTCACTTGCTTTATTCAGCCTGGAGAAGAGAAGGCTGAGGGGAGACCTCATCATGCTCTACAGCTTCCTCATGAGGGAGAGCAGAAGGGAAGGCGCCAATCTCTGCTCTCTTGTGGCAGTTATATGATCCAAAGAAACACCATGAAGCTGTGTCAGGGGCAGTTCAGGACAGATATCAGGAAAAGGTTCTACACTGAGAAGTGGTCAGGCTCTGGAACAGCCTCTCCAGGGCAGTGGTCACAGCACCGAGCCTTGACAGAGTTCAAGGAGCGTTTGGACACCACTCTCAGACACTTGGTCTGAATTTTTGGGTGATGCTTTGAGGACTCAGGAGTTGGACTAGAAGATCCTTGTGGGTCCCTTCCAGCTCAGATATTCTATGATTCTGGAGAATGCACATTAAGATGCTTATACTTGCTGCAACATTTCTCAGAACAGTAAAAATGAAAGATGTGAGTGTGAGGAGATGCAGAAGGACAACAGCATTCTGGATGCCTTGTGATAAAATAGATAAAATTCAACGCTGATGGAAAGTGAAGCAAATAGAGAAAAAGTAATCCTAAATACAGAAATAGTCTTAGCTTCTGAGCTAACTAAGACCACTCTGGAAAAAAAATGTTGTGATATCAATCAGCAGTTTTATGAAGAGATCAGTTCAGTATTCTGTGAAGTCAAAATAAGCAAACATAAATTTGAGACTGTATTGAAAAGAAATAGAAAAAAAGAAAAATCACCATGCCATAATTAGTATGCTTATATATTAAATACCACATGTAGTTCTGGTCCACATCCCCCACAGGACAAAGCATAACCAGGTCCCAAGAACTGCAGCAAGGATAATGAAAGGCCTAGAACGTGCCCAGAACATAAAGATAGAATAATCACACAAGGACTTTTGTTCATGGAAAAGAAGCAACTAAGAGTTATATGGAAGGTATCTGTTAAAAAGTTGTTTTTATAGTCCTCCACACAAAAATGTTGTGGAGGAGGCTGACAGTTCTTCATTTGTAAGAAAGAAAAGAGCAGCAAAAGTAATTACTGGATGTCAGGCTCAAAACACATGAAAGGATACACTGTGTATATGCATGTTTAAACTGGGCAGCTCTTACCCAGTTCTTGTCACCTGAAATATACAAAGGTCTTGGGAAGCCCCTAAGCTGTTTCATAGTTTGATACTGGATGAATATCAAAAAAATACCACTATTCAGTCTATTTTTACACTCTTCTTAAGCCTTCACCATTGGCCATGGTTGGAAATGCAATACTAAGAAAGATGGACTTTTGATCTATCTTAAAAACACCATTCTTACATCCTTATCTTCCCAGAGCATGCTGTTAATTCACTTAGGACTCTGCTGCATTGTCTGTGAGCTGATGTGACTGTCCTATGGTGTTAATAAGCATCACTGTCAGGGCTGACAACTTACTGTTTCAGGGGGGGACGGAAGTAGAAGTTGTGACCTGGAACACATAAGCAGTTCATTTTTGATTCAACTGCATATGAAGATAATTTTGTACATGAGGTTTTTGCAAATAGCATAAATATGCCAATGTAGAATATTTAACCGCCTGTCAAAGTTCAGAAATTATTACAGAGTTGCTTCTTTAATGATGTTGAGTGATAGTTATGTTCATTTTAATTTGTCTAACATCTGCTCCTGGCAAATGTAAGCAGATGCGTCTAATTATTACCTTTCGATACTTGTATATGCATAGCATGAATAAGATCATGAAAAAATTGGATTCTGTGAAGTAGAGGTAAAATGCCTTTGAAGCAAACGACATGGCAATGAATCAGATAGCTAAAATATCTATTTTATAGTTGGGAAGTTAGCAAATAAACACAAGAGATACATTATTCAAAGTGAAAATATTGTCTGAAGATGATAGATAAATTTAGTCTATGTGAAATTTAAATTAGTTGGGAGCTTGAAGCCAGAACTATGTTCTTTCCAATTTATGCTGATTGATAAGGGTAATATTTTTGACCTTATTTTCCAACTGCAACACCATTCACATTTTATTTGAGCATTCTTTACACTTTGAAAGATTTTTTAATTAGTTAAAACCCCAACTAAACTGCATTTTCCCTTTACAGCACAGCACAACAAATAGACAGATTTCTGGTCTCCTTCATGAGACAGCAGTTTAGCTATAAGTCCCCTGTGGCACTACTCTGCATGTCCGTTTCCTCAAATTAGGGCCACCAACCTCATGGCCCCTCATGCAGCCCCTCTACTGTTCTCTCCTATGTGGGTAGCCCCTGATTTGGGGTCAGCTGGTGGCAGCACAGCTCTTGGACTTCGCTGCCTTGCCCAGGGACAAAGAGCTACCACCAGCTGCCTGCTGCTACCTGCCAGCCCCCGAGGGAGGCCACACTGTTCGCCTGCTGTGCAGGGTCTTGCTGCTGCGCAAGGGAGCAGTAGCTCCTAGCTGCACATCCCTGTTTCTGACAGAACCCTGACTGCCCTGATCCTGGCAACCCTGCACTGCACTGCAGTGCTGTGAAGTCTGTGCTTTCTCTGGGGTTAAAAAAGCTGAGGTAGAAAGAGGGCACTTTCTAGTTTCTAGGGTGATTTGATCAGGAAAAAATGAACGCTGACAGCTGTTGCAAGAGCAACATCATCTCAAGCAGCTGAGGAACTTGCACTATTCCCACCAAGTACACAGTTGGCTAGGTTATGAGCTCTTATACGCACAGCACAGATCGTGGCAATAAAGGCAACATTTGACTTTAAAATATCTATTGAAACCACAGATATATTCTATTACCAGTTTAAATTTTAGGATTTTTTTTTTTTTTTTTGTTCACCATAGATTTACCTTATTTTATTCATGATATATGGACAAAGTGACTCTGCTCATAACCTCATAACCAAATTAAATACAGAATTTTCTACATGGTACAAAGCCTGTAAGCAGTTCAAATTCTGCTAGATAAAAAAGATGCACCTAAACCAGGTTACACGCTAGTATAGATCAGTGAACAAGCTAAAAGTAATTATTCATCCATCTTAGTGTCCTATAGTGAATTTTGATTCTGTTCTGTTTATGCAAGCAGATACATTTTCTACATAATTATTAGTTTCTGTGATGATTAGAGTAAGTTTCTGTGTTTTTTTTTCTTGTTTTTTTTTTTTTTTTCTTCTAATTGGAATTGCAATTATCAGCTACTAGCTGAAACAGAATTACCATATAGTTAATTATATAAAACAAGAACAAAAAGTAGAACACATCAGTGGAACACATCTTAAACTCAGAAACTACATGTATGTCCGATTTGTACCACAGGATACAAACTAGTTTTGCATCATCTCTGTCTTTGCCTAGCTTCATCTCACACATAATTGCTTCATATACAGTCAGCTTTTATATATTGCCCAAATCCAGCAGCTCACCTTCAGAGTGGGAGCTGCTGGATGCCCAGCACATTAACGCATCTCATGCTATATTAGGAAACGCATCTTCTACCCTGATCCTAGGGAAAGAAATGGATAGACCTGAAAAACATGGTTGTCTGGTTGCCTCATACAACTAAATGTAACAATGTATGAATCACATTTACACTAATAAAAAATTGACGTTGTTTGAATTCAGACCTTGTTCCCCAGTGGAGTGATTTATTTTATGGTTAGAAAAGGCCTTTACTAAGAAGTATTAATGTGTGCATTATTGAATAACATGACATGGCAGAAGTATTCCAAATGCCTTCATTAAGTGGGTCCCTGATAACACAGATACATAAAGGATTTATCTTTCTTACCAGATACATAGATTACACATGCATTTGTATGTGCAGGCTTGCAGGCTTTAAATCCTGGCTCTGTGCATGAGAGAAACATTCAGTGTTTTCATGTCACACTTGCTCATATTTTCCATAACACAGCTACCTTGTTTAGGCTTTGAAAAACTACTGTTTTATAGTTAATGTTACCATTTCAAAAAAGTAATTTGTTGCTCATTCACAAGCCATCTGAAATGCATTCAGTCACTGTTTGGAGCTACTATTTCAAAACCTTTACCTGAAGCCATGAGTTCTAGAAAACTAATTTACTTAAAATTGATTTTTAAAATATCAGTATGTAATTTATTATTATTATTTTTACTACAATAATTTATTTTACATACTTTGTGTTTTCAGAATTTGCTGACCTTCCTTTGTGGGAATGTTTCTTCAAATGACTGTGAAATGTAATGTCATTTGGTGTTTCCAGTAATGACAAATACAAGTAATATCGGAAACTACAGGAAAATAGCCACTGCCTTTTTTAAAGGCTAGAATTTCATCAACTGTCATATGCTCAGGACATATTCCACTTATTCCTACTTTTTTAAATTCTCTTTTCAGGAAACATGAACTTCCTGAGGATTATGAAGCAGTTTGAAATTGCATAAGATATAAGTCAAAATTTCACCTAAAATATGCTATGAAGTTCTTGACACCTTTGCTCAAAAACTTCAACTGGAAATGATATAGAGAAGGGCCAGTAAAAGTCCAGGGGAAGAGAAAACCTGTCATAATAAGGAAACACTGGCTTGTTTAGCTCAGTGAAATGAAAAACGCAGTATATCATGTCTCTCTCCCTGCACATACACTGATGTCTTTCAAACTGAGTAGCAGGAGATGGGGATGTGTGCATCTATGTCATAGCTCAACAAGCAGTCAGGATGTGTCTGGATTGTTTATCCTGATCCTAGAGAAGGAATATTAATTCCTGTTGTTCAGATGTAATCTCAGACAGTTTACAATTGATTGCTTTGAGAACTACTCAGCCACACTGCCTCATCAGTCAGTGTTAACCTTTCCCAAGCAGACCTAAAATAAGCTCCAATTTATATAAAAATAGCCAACAGGTCCTTCTTTTTCAAGGGTGCCAAGGTGCAGTTAGGACTTGGTTTCCAAAATTACTTATTATCTTAAACTCATTATCAAAACTCTCCTCAAATAAATAGGCCACATTTTAATGGGAATTATTCAGGGAAAAAAAATAGAAGAAAAAATGTATTAATTGTATTTAGAAGCATCAGTTGCCTACTTAATGTTGATATGATTCATTGGTTGCTGTCAGTGGTTGTTAGATTCAAGGGGGTTATTTTAGGTGATTATAGTGTTAAAAGGAGAAAATATGAATTAAATCTGAAGTTGTGGGACCTGTCCAAGTACACTTAGGGCTAAAGCCACAAAGAGGTTTACATGTCTCAATCCTATTCAAGTACATGCTTTGCACTGCATGAATACATCAATGCAAGCCTCAAAACTGAAACACAGACCTCAAGAGTGTGTGAAACCATGTGAACTGGGTTAATAGTGTTGGAGGGGTGACAGTGCCAAGCTTATGTGGAGAGGCCTGATGACCTCTGTGGATGGGCTGCTGCACCAAAAAGAGACAAAAGCCCAGGAGTATAGGAGAGGGAGACGATCCCATATTGAGAGTAGACTGAATAGCTTGATAGGTCTGCAAAAAGGAGTTGGAGACTTTTGCAGATCTGGAGCTTGAAGTTTTCCAGGAGCAGACTGATGCCTCGGTACCAGGACCCAAGTGCGATGCACAGGGAAAAGCTCATGAGACAGGCTGATGAAGAAAAAAGACAGAAAGCAGAGGTAAAGCTCTGCTTTGGCACCCCTGAGACTTGACAAAGCCAGGGCATAAATTACAGCCCCAGGTGTAAGCAGTTGCTACTTTCAGAGTATTTCTACACATCATCATGTTAACTTTATCACAGTTCTATTTGAAGTATGCTTATTCTTGCATTCAAGAATTATGTCCACTTTCTACAGAAAGTATTTGAGGAGATAATGTTGAAAACCTTCAAAAACAGTGACAGTGTGCAGTTTACATTTACTATTGTACTTAGGATGAGAGCATTTTCATGGGTTTAATGCATCAGATCTATGTCACGTCCATGCCGGGATAAGCATTCTCTAGAATGGATCCATATCAGAAGAGCTGCACATTTTAAAATACTTCTGTTATGTTTCAGATTCTGGACTGAACTCAATTTATAAATAATGGGCTAGATTCAGCTAACATTATGCTATTACAAGTCTGCAGATTTTGATGAGGTTGCACTCATGTAAAGGAGGTGTAGTTTTCTCCCAGTAAACAATAAAATAATGATTTGTGGAAAATGCTATGATGCACAACTGAATACAGCCCAGAATTAAACACGCATGATTCCCTCCTTTCAGAGTGAACGCTGGCATTTTCTCATGGTTTCTGCCTGCTTTCTCCTTCTACAAATTGAGTTAGTGCTCAGGCAAATTCTTCATTTATTGTTCTTTTAGTATTCCACCTACAGTCAGCCATTACACAGTCTATGCCACGGGAGCTTTATCCTCTTTGCCATATTTTTGTTCCTGAGTGTATCTGATTTGGTCTGTGCTTTTAAATGCTTTCCATCTCCTACAGAAATCATATTTTCTCATCTAAATGTATTCTGCGCTACTTATTTCTGCCCCTATGCACTTTTTAGATTATGCTTGTTGTTACAGTATTATCAGACCAGATCAATAGATTTCTCCTTATTTCTCTGTTGTGGATTTAGTCAGAGTTCACACAGATATAACAGTACAGAAACCGAAATAGAACATTTAAAGGTGCTAGAATCAGACTTTTTTTTTTCTTTCTTTCTTTTTTTTCCTACAAGTTATCATTTGTGTTTATGTGACTATGTTTTGATAAGCGTTTCTCCTCCTTACTAAAGTGCTGTGAATACAAAACATCCCTGCAGTTCTGCAGGGCTCGTCTTGGGAACTTTGCTGGTTGTTTGTGTTGCCGCTTGTGCATCAACGTTATTCACTGTTAGATGCAGCCAGTTTAAACCTCCTTAATCTAAATCTCTCTAAACTACATAGCTAAAAAATGTTACTTCCTGCCTTGGAAAAATAACAGATCATTTACACCACCTAGTATCTCATGATTTTATCAAAGCAAACAGGTTTTCACACATGATCCGAACAATCCAAGCTCAAATTTGCCAGGTACATGAAATCAGCAGGCAGAAATAGAAGGAAAAGGAAAGCTGAAAGACTTCCAAAATTCAGAAAGAAGCATTCTGGATTTTATCCTGATTGACATGCATATAAAAATAGGTGACTTTGGCTACTGGTCCTCCTCTTGCTGGCAACTTCCACAAACTGATATTGCTACGTGTTTTAATGTTGAGTTACAGAATAAAAGACATTCATAAAAGAAAGAGGCAGCTTATTCATGTCTAACTACCTGATTAGTTACAAATATAGCATTAAGGAAATATCATTAACTCATTTAGAGACTTTTATTTGAATTATATAGGTTTCAAATGAGTTCCTCAAAAGCATCTCAAAATAACTGTTGGGAGTAATTAAAATATTTATTATCAAGGGGTGAATCACAGTAGACTTCAGTGAAACTGTTCTGATGCAATCATTTTATTTTCTTACTGGTTTCCCTCATATGCAGCACATATGACTTTCCCAGGATGAACATATTTCCTTCAGTTTTGTTAGCCAAATAATTATTCCTAAGTGATAAAAAAAAACAAAAAACAAAAAACAAAAAAAAACAAACAAACAAACAAAAAAACACTTATAAAAATCATTTTTCTGTTCTGAATATTTCATCTTTACTGAACATTTTATTCTCCCACTTTATTCACAAAATAATTAAATAAATAAATAAATAAAAGCTAGTACCCTTAACTCATAACATAATCTTTAAACACATTGCTTAACAAATATTTTGGGGTGTACACACTTTTCCATCACAGATCACGTCACCTGTGAAACTGTCAGCAGAAAATTTTAATCAGGATATCCTCAGCAATCTTGGTCCATCAATGTTGTTCTTACTGTTTAAATTTTTACACTTGGTTGAGTAACTTCCAAAGTTCTTCGCTATTTTCTGTATCAGAAGCAAACAGGAACAACACTATCATAATACTGTACAACTTCAGCCCTAACAGTTATTGAAACATTTACAAATGGGAATGCAGTTGTCACTAGGGCCTCCAAACATACCAATGAAAACACATTAATTTTGGGCAGCCACTGCTTCATAAAAAGAAACCACACAAAAACACTACAACTGAGTTTTAACCATTCAAACGGGTATGGTTAGTTAAACTGCCAAAATAATCCACGCAGCAGAGATGAAGATGGTCTGGAAATACAAATGTTCTGCTGTGATGAAGTCAGACAGAGTGGCTTTAGGCATTGTGCTCTCCCTTACTGGGCAATAAAAGAAGTAAATGTTCTGGTTTGATTATCCATTACCATCACATGGCACAGTGTCACTAGCTGACACATTTTAAACCAAAATAAATAAAAGGAACACAGTATGACACCCATAGACAATACAGATTGACATTGAAAATATTTATCTGTCATTTCCCTTCACCGAAGTCAGAGGAAAAAAAACAAACAAGCAAACAAACCCTAACGCACTGTCTTTAAGAAGCCTGGCAAGTAGTTGGGTTGAAAGGAGATGCAATATTTTTACGGGTATGCTTTTACCATAAAACCCAGACTTCTGATGAAAGGATGGATGAAATCTTTCCAAATGTTTTATATTTATTTATTATTTTATTTGATTTTTATGTGAGACACGTCTGATTTTGATAACCCAGGAAGAGCTCCTCACTAACACAGCAGGTAGCTAGATGCTGTCCCAAGATGTCTGAGATGTCCATTACACTGTACATGTCTTACTGAAGGAGACAACCAACCCTCTCCCTAGCAGTTCCTTCTTTCCCCTCGCTGCAAAGGCAGACAGGGTTTTGCTCGCCCCATTTCACAGTGCTATAACTACACTGATAGGTGGGACAACCCAGGCAGTGAGGGGTGTAAGCTCCCTCGGAAACAGAAAACACAGCATTAATGAACAAAAACACCATCAGGAAGTCATGTTCGTGGGTTAAGAAAACATTCAGGAATGTATATAGAGAAAAGTTTATTATTAGTCTGTTTATTATGTTAAAAGCTATTTACAATAAGAATTCATTATAGTCCTGGGAAAGCCAATAGGTATATCAAGCATGCTAAGTTTGGATCAAAAAAGGAGGAATTGAATGCTGTTTTGTTTAGTAATAGCCAGAATACTAGGAGGACTGCACCTTACACATGATTCAACTCAGCAAGTAAAGTTATTATACCAGAGTCTGTTGACAGTTTGAAAATACAAATGCTGGACTTTAATTTCATTATAAGTTTTCATCATTTCATCCTTTCATATAATTATATATGAAAGGATGGAAGTACCAGGGTAAAAACACACGAACAACAAGAAAAACTCTGTGTGTAGCCCTGGGAGAAAGCCAACACCCACGTGTTTTTTTTTGTGTAGAGTGCTTGTAGCAATGACCGACTTACTGCTGAATACAAGGGAGATTCCTGCAGTTCATGCACAGTGCGACTGGGAAAATAGGACTTCACACAGAGTTGTTGACTGTGTGCATCTCCTTTGCAAATAAACAGGACTGGACCAAAATCCAAATTCACTAATTTATCTTTCTCACCAAAATGATAACAAGACCCTGTATGTTATCAAACTGCAGGAATCACATCACAGTAATATCCACACATGCGCTGTTAAAGTTGTAATAATTAATTAATATTCACAAAATCAATTACATTATTTAGTATTTACAAAATTGATTCTGTCTGGAATAAACATTATTAAGTACCAGATGGATGGAAAAGATGAAAAGAAACATGCTCAAAGGCTGCTTATATATTGATAGATTTTTGTTATGCACGAAATATGTTTTAGTAAAACCTTTAATTTTTTACTTCAACTTTTTGAGATTTAAGTCAGTGTTGATGTAAAAGTAACTGACACCCTGTGGATGCAGAACAAGGAAAGATGGTGTTATTTATACTTACAATAGAAAAAAAAGAGTAAACAAACAAGTTCCTAATTGCCTGTGTATTGAACTCAAGGGCTGAATCAGCTCATTCCTAGAGCTGCGCTACCATTTCAGGGTTTCCAATCCAGGAAAACATCGGTGCGTAATTGACTGAAGTGTGTGGTTAAATTCCCAGATTTGCTCATTTCTTGCTCGTACAAGAGCCAGAATACAGCAACAACAGGACCATTTAAAGATTTCATTATTATTATTTTTAGAAACAAAATGAATTAAAAAAGAGGTGGTCTGATCCACAACAGCAAACCTCTTCAGCTTAATGCATTAGCTGTGGGTAGCAGGTGAAAACACCTCTTTCCTTCAGAATCACTGACTGCCATTTCAGACTGCAAAAAATAGAAAGCAGTAAAATGTCAGCTGACACAATGAATATCTGTATAAAGGCAATGATACAACTTGGCTAAAGCAAGGGAGATGTATGTGATAGCTGAGGGCAGTGGAGCTGTCAGCCTGCTATGCAGATTTTATTGTATTTCTCATAAAAAATAGGAACACTGTTTATATGCACTACTGATGCGATGTTTTTGCATTTTTAATGCTCACCTTCCTATCAGCACTTTACTTTGTCACTGACATAAATTGGCAGTATTAGCAGCTGCAGAATGAAAGCATGCGACAGGACACACTGACTTTGTGAACTGCTATCTGCCTGTCTACTTGTTCAATTAAATCAGCAGGATGAAAATGTTAAAGCAGACTTGATTAAAAAGAAACTTTTTTAGATTAAAAAAAAAGTACATTCATCAAACTGGCCTATCTGTCCAATTTTGATTGTGGCAGTTTTAGTGAAGAAACAACACGAAATTCCATGGGCTTCTGAGGATATCTGACGTACACAAGTGCACATCATTTGCATCCCCATAAACATGGAATAAACACATTTCTTTCTTGCATCTGGCCTCTTCTGGTAGTTTTGGACTATTATGTGATCTCTGTCTACCAATATAATCTGTCTGGCACTAATTCAAAGACTGTGTTCCTGCCAAATAGTTTTCCTTATGACAAAAATACTTCATATTTTTCCCTTCTGCACTCCCACGCATATTTGCATCCATCTTTGATAGCCTGTGGGCTGTCGGTCCTTAGAAAATACTCAGAAAGTTTGCAGAAAATAAACTATTTTAGCTCCGGAAAAACTATTTCAGAATATTTCTATTATCTTAAAAGTATTCTAACATTCACAGCAGGTGGTTTGCTGATGTTACTCATATTGGAAATACAGATAATCACAAGAGCTCACCAAAAGTGGGTGAGGATAAAAACAGCACTTATATGTCAAATAACTTTTGTAAATTGGGGGCACCAATAAACACGATGTTGAAATTGGGATACATTTCACTAGTATGCAGTGCTGATCTGACAACAGACATGAATAGTGAGGCTACTAATAAATTATGTAAATCCCTTTAAACTGATACCAGTACAAGTTCTCCCTTTGTATTTCATAAAATAAATTATAATATTATAAGCAGGATAGAAAATAAGTGGTGATGACTACTAGGAGATTTCCCTTTTAACTCTTAAAGGGGGAAAAAAAAAACAAAACACCAAAATTCAAATGAAAGTAAAAAGAAAATTCTATGTCATAGACATTGTTTACTTAGAGTCTGTAAAATTTAATATAATTTTAGCTACAGCTATAACCTTTGCATTGTCGCTTTGATGTTTGCCACTTGAAAGTATACCTTAATTAAAGTAAAATAGTTGTGTGGGTTTTTATTTTTTTCTGAAATCTCTAAAGAAGTCATGGAAGCTTATTTTTTCTGAAGTATAAATATTAAAAGTATGAGAAAGCCTGTCCAAATCTAGGAATATAAATAATGATTGTGATATAAATTAATTTAGAAAGTGGATAAGCATTTTTTTTTTGAGTGAACAAAATAACTAGTACTTACTATACAAGGATTTCTTAGGATTTTTTTCAGTGACTCTTTATAAAATAATTTTAGTCCACAATACAGTGTCTTTCAGCATGTTACTTATAGGTCATTTAGTGCTCAAGGTTTTCTTTTTCTTTTTTTTTTTTTTCAGAGCTCTCAGAATCTGGCAACCAAACACTAGCTTGCAACCTTGCAGTAACCAATCTCCTATCTTTCAAGAAAAAGAACATTTTCACTCTACTGGAGACTTGACACAAGATGACTCACGAACCGAATGCTTTGTAACTGTTGGCAACCAGATTTAAAAAAATAAAAATAAAAAATCTGAACCTTCTAGTAGGTTGTTGGCTACTTAATATGAATTCAAGTTTTCTTACTCCAAACCTTTTTTCCTTTCCTCTTTACACCTGCCTCTTTCCCCTTCCCTTCACTTCCCTATTTTTTTTTCCTGTTATTTAAAAAAACAAAAAACAAAAAACAAAAAAAAAAAAAAAAAAAAAAAAAAACAACAAAAAAAACAACTAAGTTCATAATTTGAGACACCATGCAGTAAGGGCAATGGCAAGACATTTGACTCAAGTGGATGGTGGGTAACATCTGATTTCCCAGGAATGGCACCCTATGACAGGTTTACCCAGGACACTCTGCTGGATTTTAGTCCTACCATATTGCATTCATAATAGAATACTCAAGCCCTGGGCCCCTCCTGAGCATATATTGGTGACAACTTCTAAAGCAGAAAAATCTGATTGCATGTTGTGGTTACAGCTCGCACATTCTGAAAACTTGTGATCATTGAAAAACTTCACAGACAAAAATACAAAATATTGCTGGACATTCAAGAGGCAAAAGCTTCCAAGGAACGAAATACTACATGCTATAATAAACATCTGAAACATAGCCGGTCTTGCATTTTGTTGTATGGATAATAACTCTGAATACATGCTGCTTGACTACTGCATTTTCTTTTTCATGAATGACATAGAAAAGAAAAAGAAAACATCTATTACTTGTTTTGAGAGCATAAATCCTTAGGACCAGGCTCACCCCACTGAATATTAGGCACTTACATGAGTGAGACATAGAATTGCCCTAGGCCAGTGGAGAAAGACAAGCCACTCCATAGGGCAATTTAGACCTTAGGCAAGATGAATCCTCTGGAGATGAACTTCTCTTTCCATTGACTGCGTAAGCAATCTAAGACAAATGAATTTGTAATTTAGGCACCTTATATGAACCTCCTGATTCAGTTTCCCCAAGAAAGTTGCTCAGCTTGGACTAAATAACATTGACACAAAGCCACCTCTGAGCTAAGTACTACAGAATGTGAACTGAATGTCTATTGCAGATGCAGTTTTACTCCTGCTGCATTTTCACCATGTAATAGCAAGCAATGCTTGACCATTTCAGCCCCTTAATATATTTCTAGAGCTGAAAAGTTAGTAAATTGGATCATCTATTATCTCCTCACCACTCAAGAAAGTAACTAGAAAGATAACTAGCCTCTTCTGGTAGACCATGTGCCTCTACAAAATTTTCATTCAACACATCCACTTGCAGAAATAAAGAAATAATACAACTTCTCCAGCTAGAATTGTTTCCGGCAGTTATAGTTGCCAGACAGGCTCACGGATTACTGGACAAGCATTTGTGTGATGTCATCTCACAAATGCAATCTACATTTTCATTCTAAGATGGTAAATAAATAGTTTGTGCAAACAATCATTAGCTTATTTTTGTTAGACTATCTGAAGCTGTACTTTTGTATTTACTGGAAACCCTTTCTTTTATTTACTGCAGGGAAAAAGGGTAAGTGAATAAACAGTTCAGTGATAAAATAATTAACATTACAGAATAAATTAAGATTCACAACCAGACCCTATGTCCAACCTTGGTTTCTCTCTATTTCCAGAGAGAAATTAACTCTTGGACTGGAGGACTTATTAATCAAAAAGCCACACAAGGATTTCCATAGTAGAGGCATAATTGGGGTAAAAAAATAAACTGCCTGCCAAGCAATTCATTACAGTAGGTGTTAATATGTACAGGTGAATGGATTTCTAACACTAAAATTAATTCTCCTGGTGCTAGCACATTTCTGCACTCTGGGGGCTCTGGCAGATCTTGGTGGATATGCTCCTGTGCTTCACAGCACCCTGTGACAGTGCCTTTGGCTGTCCTGGAAGGTAATTCACATGTCCCCTTGGTACTTGTAGGCAAGATTCAGTTATCAAGACACAGAAAACTACTTCTCTTCTTCTCTTGTATATCTAAGACTTCTGCAGAATACTGCCAGATAGGATACTTGACCATCAGATGACCTACTCCCTACCTGGGACTGTAGCTGGAGGCCAGAGGGAATACCTGCAGGATCTAAAGGGATGCTAGATGCCTGTAATCGAGCAAGGGACTTCTACTCTGTCCATCTATTGAAAAATTAATACAGAATGAAAGAAACAAACAAGAAGGAAAAGAGATGAGCAAAAGTTGCAGATACATTAGACTGAAATAGTTGAGTTAAAAGTAGCAGGCAAAAGCACAGGCCACAAAGTTTGATGTCAAGCAAATTTTATGTCTCCTGTGTAACTTCTCCCACTTTCTGCTCTATTTTCTCTACTTAAGAGTACAAGGTCTGGCTGGGATGGAGTTAACTTTCCCTGCACCAGCCCATACAGAGCTGTGCTGTGCACGTGTAGCTAGAACAGCACTGGTATCACACCAGTGTTGTGCCTATTGCTGAGCAGTGCTGGCACAGCATCAGGACTCCCTCCAACCCCCGAGAGCCAGCAGACTGAGGGTGGGCAAGAGGTGGGGAGGGGACATAATCGGAGCAGCTGACCTAAACCAACCAAAGGGATATTCCTTACCTTGTGGTGTCACACTCAGCAATAAAAGGTGGGAAAGGGGAAGGGGGGGGGGAGGGCGGCTCTTGTTATGAAGATATCTGTCCTTCCAAACAATCACTGTGCATATTGAGGCCCTGATTCCCAGGATGTGGCTGAGCATCACTCATTGATAGGAAGTAGAGAGTAATTTCTTCTCTCTCTCAGTGCTTCCGTGTGGCCTTTGATTGCTTTTATTTATATATTTATTTTTATTTTTCTCCCTTTTCCTTTTCCCTTTAATTAAATTATCCTTAATTCAAACTATAAGTTGTTTGTTTGTTTGTTTTTCTTTTCTGTGTACTTTCTTCTCCTCTTCTTCTTCTGAGGAGAGGGAGTGAGAGGTGAGAGAGCAGCTGTGGTGGAGTTCTGCAGCCCAGCACAGTAAAACCATCACACTTAGTCATAGAAAAAGCCCCTGCTGTTTCTCTATCAAGGTTTCATTTTTTTTCTTTATATATAAGTCAAAAGAGAAATGAGATAAAAGATGACAAGAAATACTTAACCGATTCAACACTTTTTCATTACGTCTGTGAACTTGCAACTTTTCTACGCAGACAACCCCAAAATAACTTATCAGAATGGGAAACTGAGCTCCCAAACCTGTAAAATCCAAAGAAATAATTCTTGACAATATATGCACTGATAGGCTATACACTTACTTTCCTGAATAGCTCATTGCCAAAGTCTTCCAAGAGGGCAGTGATTTCTTTGCATGCCTATGCCTTGAATAGGTAGGCCTATCAGTTCCTAATATCTCTACGATATTTTAAGCACACCAGCTTTTTCCAGGTGTGAAATGGAATCAAAATATAAACTTTATTGGATTGACATAACAGTTGGTAACTATTTTATGACCTAAAACACACAAAATTATGAGTTTAATTATTGAAGCATATGTATATCTGGAGAATACAGGAGTGTTTATATCCTATTCATCTCTTGCATCCAGAAGTAATCTTTGAAAAGCCACAAAACAGAGCCAAAAAGAACAGCAGGAAAAGGTTCAGTCATTCTAGCTAATTGTACATAGAATTAATTATGCAAATTAATATCAGAAATGTATCTGTCAGGCATCACTCATTTTACATAGTCATTAAAATCTGATAAATGAAGTGTTGGATGGATTGGAGAAAAGCTTTTAAACAGAAGGGCAAAATTACACTCTATGAAAACTGTAGTCCAACTAAGGCAACTTTGCATATGATGATTTATTTATTTATTTATTTATTTTTTACAATAAATATCGAAGAGCTCTTGAATGAACTTCTGGAATTTGAAAAAGGCAATATGATTTAGTACTGGGACAAAGGATGACCAATACTGTATCAACTCTGTGCCTCCTCATGAGGAAGTCTAGTGAGGAGACATAAAAAGAAGCAATCCTATGGGAGTGACCTTTAGAAACCGTGAAAAGGCACTCCAGCCAGCTGTTCCTGAGTATCTTAGCTTGGGGGAATTTGTTCAGGATAAACACAGTGGAAAGATTTGTCTGTGCTACAGAAGGCAAGCATGAGAGCAGCCATCTATAGGCAAAACTGCAGTACAGACCACACAAGACTCTGGCTTGCAACAGGTTCAGCTCTGAGTTGACTTCTGCTGGTGGCTGCTAGGAGACTGAGACTAAGAGAGGGAGGGAAGAATGGAAGGACAGAAAGAAAGCAGGAACTTTGGCAGGATTCAGGCCACAGTAGCAAAGGAAATAAGAAGCTCCACGCTGAGTGCAAGAGCTTGTAAGGCTGCCAGTAATTCAACTACTGTGGAAGAAGCCTAATTCAGGCAAAAAGCTGAAAATAATGCTGCCTGTTTGATACAGTAATATCAGTATAATTGTAATTACACTACAGCCGCGGTGTGTCTGCTGCTGTACGACACCAAGAACAGCTGTCCAACACTGCACATGCTTGACACAGGTGGGGGACTTTCACCAGTTGTCTGGAGACAAGGGCTTAAAGCAAGTTGCTCCATCTGAAAACAAATTGTGAATGAATATACGGAATATACACATCAGAGATCAGGGCAGTTCTGGAGAAGTGCCCCAGGACAAGTCTGACATCCCCCTAACCACCCCGGTGCTTCTGCCCCCTTGCACAAGGTTCCCATGCTATCTGTTGTGTGCAGAGCAGGCTGGCAGAGAACTGCATAAACTGAACACTGATGTAAAACATGCCTTGCATCAGAGCACTCGTAGCCAGGAACAGCAACTGAATCTGAATTTTACCTTTGTTTACAAACATGCAGAGAAAACCAGGACCAGCCTAAATATGAGGATGAAGGTAGGAGCTAGGATACACTTTTACCTCCCTGTGAAAACAGGTTAACATAGGAAGGCAGTCTTGCAGTACTGATGCTGAGTGAGTTTTTTCAAGCATCTGTAGATCAAACTGGATGCTTCAGGCAAACCAAAGAGACAAATTCACGGTAGTGTTCATCACCCTCTTGTAAATAGTACCAGGGAAAACCAAACCAAACAAACAAACAAGCAAATACAAACAAACCTGGAGGCAGGATTTTCTATGTTTTATTCATTAACTACGATTGCTACAATTTCTTTGTGGTAAGCTACCCCAGCAGGGACATAAGGCAAAATTAATACAGCTACACACAACATAAAATGATTTTGATAGAGCTGTGCAAAGTACATGATCACAAGCAATCTGCTTGTAAGTAAAAATATAAATTTACTTACACAGACATGATTTATAGACATTAGAAAACTCTGTAAAATTCTAAGTGAGCATTTTTCTGCTCCGATTAGCCATGCTAAATATAACACAGTTTTGCCCTTTCGCCCTACTTTGTCTGTCTTCAAAACTCAGAAGTTAACTCAGTATCTGTTAATTCAGAAAAATGTATGAGAAAATGTAGATCACTTCTGCTGTGGGACATAAAAAGACAACAATGGAATTAACTGTTTTTTTATTATCAGTTCGGCACGAGAACCAAGAAATAGCAACATTTTGGAAATGTCAAGATAGTACTTCAGAGCTTCACTTTGCCTTTTTTCACTGTCTATGTGTAAGGTAGTTAGCTCAGACATACAAAAGATTCACAGAGTCACAGTGTGGCTGAGGCTGTCAGGGCCCTCTGGAGGCCACCAGGCCACAGCCCTGCCCCAGCAGGGCCACCCAGCGCAGGCTGCCCAGGCCCATCTCCAGGTGGCTTTTGGAGATCTCCAAGGAGGAGACCCCACAGCCTCCCTGGGCAGCCTGTGCCAGGGCTCCTCTCCTGCACAGCACAGAAGTGCTGCCTGGGGCTCAGGGGGAGCCTCCTGTGGGCCATTTTGTGCCCAGGGCCTCTGGTCTGTCACTGGGCACCACTGAAAAGAGCCTGGCTCCATCCTCTTTGCATCCTCCCTTCAAGTGTTTATAGACAATAATGATATCCCACCCATGCCTTCTCTTTTTCATGTTGAACAGTCCCAGCACTCTCAGACTTTTCTCATAGTAGAGGTGCCCCAGTCCCTTCATCATCTTCATGACCTTTTCTCAGATTCTCTCCAGCAGCTCCATCTCTCTCTTGTACTGAGGAGCCCATAACTGGACACAGTGATCCAGGTGTGGCCTCACCAGTGCTGAGTAGAGGGGAAGGATCACCTCCCTCAACCTGCTGACAGTACTTTGCCTAATGCAGCCCACGTTCAACTGTGTTTCCACTAAGAGCCCCAAGTCCTCTTCTGTCAAGCTGCTTTCCAGACGAGTGGCTCTCAGCATGTCCTGGTACTTGTGGTTGTTCCTCCCTAGTTGCAGGACTTTGCACTTTTCCTTGTTGAACTTCATGTGATTACTCTCATCCCATTTCTCCAGCCTGTTGAGGTCCCTCTGGACAGCAGCATGACCCTCTGATGTATCAGGTACTCCTCCCTCCAAACTTGCTGAGGGTTCACTCTGCCCCATCATCTGATTATTACTGATAAAGTTACACAGGATTGGATCCAGTAAGACCCCTGGGGTACACTGCTAGTTACTGGCCTCCAACTAGACTTTCCACAACTGACCACTACCCTCTGGACCCAGCCATTCAGTCAGCTTGCAAACCACCTCTCTGTCTGCTCATCACACATCAACAGTTTGTCTAGAAGGATCCTATGGGATCTTTGAGGTTCCTCTCTATATGTCACCTCCAAATGAGAAGAACATGACAGAAGCAGACAGTTTTTTCTTGTTGCTTCTTTTATTCTCTGGAAGCCAGACACATGGAAATGTTGCAACTGAACTTCAATCCACTTCCTCTTCCCTACCCAAACCTGACCAGGAGAGTGAGAGCCACACAAGTCTTGCTTTGCCTCTTTCTCTGTACTAGTACCAATATGGATGGAAAACTGCCTATGCTAGCAGTACACCAACATATAGACCTACAACTTACCTCTCTTGAATCTCCAACCTGAATTAATCAAAATAACTATAAACTGACCAGTAGAGAGGATGCTAATGAGACAACAGTCAATGTCATCTGCCACTTCAAACATTTTAAATGCAATCAAAGTAACAGAAGTGGAAAGCTAGACTTTGAACTGTTCCCAGTACAAGAAAGAAAGAAAGCAAAAAGAGAGGCGTTTTTTTTGTTGTTGTTTTGTTTTGTTTTGTTTTGTTTTTTGTCCAGGAGGGACAGGGATGATAGTTGGCTTTAGTTGTAGAAGTCTGAATTCAGGTCTCTCAGACAAGTCCCTGACAGGGGTATTCTGAAGGGTATTTTGTAACACTTTTAAGTCAGTCTATATTCTTGTTCTTCTATTAGATTTTAAATACTCAAATACTTGTAGAGCCATTAGGAAGTAAATTTGAAGTTAATTCTGTCACCAGCTGATTAAGATATTTACCTACATAATGAGCTCCAATTCTAGGTCCTGTGAACACTCAGGTGTTACACACAAAGTACAGCATCATCTAATAGGAGAGACCTGCGGGAACCCACATGTGAGTAAGCTCATGGTTAGGTCCTCCAAAAGGTCTATGAGTCAAATCCCATTTCAACAAAGAAAGGAACTGATCCTTAGATGTCCACGCCTAAGAGTGCCACTAAAAGACTATAAAGTAAAATGAAAGCTCTGCTGTTTCATTATTGGGACTTAAATGTTCTTTTTTCCTGAACTAATGAGTACTTTCTGAATCAATCTCACTTTTTACACATACACGCACACAAAAGACAATTCTAATTTCAATCTATTTAGAGAAGAAAAAAAAAAATTACTATGCTCCAAAAGAAACCTACAGAGACTGAACAGAAAATTAGAAAGAAAGCTAACCCAACTGGTTTACAAGTCAAAGGATGTATTACAGAAGACTGTGATCTTTACTGGCCTTTCTTTCAAATCCCATAAAGAGCAAAGAGCATCTGCTGGAAAACAATGACATCAAAGAAGGAATTAGCTGGAAAAAAAAACATTCTGTGACACCTTCCTCTAGCTGGAAGGTCCTCTGAGTTTATTTATATATTACCACATATGAGATAGTGCTAGTTCATGGCCTACACTTGTCTCTTCCCAGTGTCAGGAGACAGAAGACAATTACTGCCTTGCCAAACTGAGATCCTCTGCGGACAGGAAAGTAACAGACCAAGTTTGTTACTCTGGGGCTTCTATATGATTTTCTGGAGCCACACAAAGCAAAGTACTCTCCATCTCCCAGCTGCTGTAGTAAAATATGTACTTCAGGAATCTGAAACAGGTACTCCAAGGAAAAAAAGATATATCAGTTTCCTATCAGCCACAGAAACGTTACCTCACTGCTTGTTTTCCAATGACAAAAAGTCCCAAGCATGGGTGTTGCAAAATCTTGCATCTCATTCTCTCTTGCTTATGGATTTAATTATAACTGAGTAAGTGATTGCCTAGATAATTTAAGATACAACAGGAAAAAAAATACACAATAATGTAATTGAATTTCACAGTGTGAATGTATGCTGTTTGTTTAAAATTATATGCCAAACTCTAACCTTTTCTCTAACACCATGAACTACCAATGTGGAAAAGCTGCAAAGGATGTACAGTTTTTCTGAGTGCTGTCTGCTTGAAACTTTTATTTGTGTGGAGTGCAACCTGAATTTTCAATGCATTTTATGTAAAACTGCTGTTGAAAGGAAATCCAGGACATAGCAAAAGGGTTAGAACTGAGCTATGATGGTCTGGGGTAGCTGTTTGTTACTCTGGTGAAGCTACAAAGTTGTTATAGCAACAGGCCAGAACCTTCTTGAAAATAAATAAATAAATAAGGAAAGAAAAACAACAAAACCAAACAGAAAGAGTTTACATAACATGCATGTCATCGAGAATCTGTTTTGATTGAACAGGAATGGGAAATGGACACTGCCCCATTCTGATACTTGTAGAGAGGGCTGAATTTCTCACTTGACTCAGCTTAGGGCTTTAGCACCCATTAGACTCCATAACCAAATGCGTACATCTTAAAACTAAATAAAATCCTAGCTGGTCAAGAGAAGTAGACAAAAACAGATGGGGATATTAATTTTTTCCTGACCATTTCCAAACAGCTCTGAAAATGTTAAACTTTTCCTCACAACCTGCTACTCATCCCTTCACCCTGTTTTCTGGCTTTTCTGATCAACAACAGCAGCAACTGTAATATAAGTGATTTGAAAGGATTAATGAAGTGAGGGAGTTGATCTGACTTGCATTGAGCTAGGAAGCAAGGAAACTATTGAACTGCAAACAAGAATGTCAGAATCTCTGTCTCTGTTTATTGCTGTGCTCTTCTGTCTCCTCCTTACTTACATTTGCTTGATTGTGAAACACTCACCAAAACTGATCATTTATAACCATTTTCTCTTTCCCAGCAAGAATAATTACTATCTGGAAATTTCAAGCAGAGGGTTTTCTTTTTACCACTTAATATAAAACAGACACAAACACTGATAATGGAGATTTCCTCATTATTGACATGTTTTTAATATTTACATAATCTAAATTTGTTATCCTTGCTCTTTTTTTCTAGTTTAGTAAGAAAAAGAAATACATATATATATATATATATATTTAGCAGTGCACAACAGGAAAAAATAAAAACTGGCATCTTGAAGATAATAGAGAATTAAGAGGATGTTTATAAATGCATGCATTCTAACCATCCATAGCGGCATTGGTAATGGAGAAAGATATGTATCACCTTTACGTAGCATAAGGTACATTACTGAAGACTGGCTTATAAAGAACCAAAACAACCTGTAGAAATGTTCATGTCTTGGTGCATGGCATACAGCATATGGCAATCTCTGGTTTACCCTGTCAAATCTGTACATGCAGATACAGAAAAGGGTAACATCAATTTATGACAACTACATTATTCAGATACAGCAAATCTAAGTTTCTAAAGCCTTCAGGGCTCTACAGTATGTCAAACACAGTTACATTCTCATGCTTAGTGGCCCTTAAATATGTATCCTAATTATGTAAATACCTACATTTTACATAAATCTCCTCAAGGACTACTGGCAGGAAAGGGGAAACACCTTCTGTATGCACAAAACTACAGTGTAGGGTCCCAAGTCTTTCATGTCTTTCTAACCCAGGATTAGCAAAGGGCTGGAGGACGAGATTAAATGATTGAGCTGCCATGAACAGAGCAATGACTTCCCAATCATGCTGTTCACCCACTTACAAAGTTCAAAAAGAGTGTAAACGTAACATCTTGCACCACCCAGGAAACTAAGATGTAGAAAATGCATCCGGTTCAGCCTAGAAATAAATCAGCCGCTGTACATTCAGCTACATGCAAGTGTGCAGAAGATGACTAAGCCAGCTGAGTATTATTCATGACTGTGAAACCTGCTCTCAGCATTCACAGCTGATAAGCATATAGTGCATGGCCTTTTGGCTGTCTATATTTGTACCACTCTGCTTAGAGGGCTTTGCATTTGCTTAGCATTGGTCAGATCATTACATTAGGCATCAGTGCTTCCCGGTAAAGCAGAATGATCACCTGAAGCACTTTTAATCAGTTTGTAACTGGAAATGTTCCATACAGGTCAATGGCTATCAGCTGTTGGAATGTGTATAATGTAATTAGCATGGGCTACAATTGCTATTTTTTACTTAAATGAGGGACTTCTTTACTTAAGTCCACAGATTTATCTAAAAAGATACTGAACTGTCTCTTAAACATAAGCTGTAGTAGTGGCACAGTCCACAGAGGCTTCATTCTACGAACCATGAAATTTGGACTGTTTAAAGATATCCATTATGCATAAATACTACTGGAAGGGAAAGCAGAAAGGGATGCTTCTTATTCTTCAAGTCAGTACCCTGCTACCCTTCCTCTGCAGAATTTAGGAGTTACCTTTCTCTTACTAATCAATATAAAACGTTTATTGATGAATGCATGTTGGAGAGCGTGAAAGATGTTATTACTGTTAGCACATGCCTTGTAAAGCTGTCAACAGACTGTTCCCCATTGTGCCACACATTATTCATAAGATAGCAATTTCAGCTTCTGAGCATTTTGGACTTGGTCTTCATCTTTCAGCAGTCTTGGAACAGTAGTTCCTAGGTTCTTAGGTGTCTAAATCCCTAAAAACTTCTACTTGGAGAACCAAAAGGATGCTGTCTTTCCTGCAAGCTCCTTCTAAGCTTCCAAAGTTCCTGCAAGGTGTCATCTGCAGCTCCTCCTCAGCTAAACCACTGGCTGGTTTCCACAGTGCTCTTTTCTGTTTCTAGGTAGTTTAGTAATTGAACAGTGCTGGCTTTGAGAGGCAGGTCATGCAATTATTCTGAAGCAAACAAGACAACCTCTCCAGGCTACTGATAGCGGCTGTTGCCCTCTCACTGCATTTTACATATTTAAACCTAACTTCTTCCATCACAAGGTAGAATTAGCACTGAAGCAGATAATTTTTTAAAGCATCAGTTCATAATGTTAAACAGAGCAAGTGACTTTTCTTTTGAATTTGCATGTTAACATCCATCCCTACAGACTGAGTGTTCCTTGTTTTAAATGACAATGGGTGGAGGAAGAAAAGCCAGGGAGACAAAATAGCAGCATGCAATAATGGTGAAATGAAATAGTATTTAGTGCTATCAGTTACAAACAGTCTCCTTTTATTATTATTAAAGTTAAAGCAGCACCTGGAAGCACTGCTTTAAATTAGGCTGTATTTGGTAGCTACTGTACAGAACAGCCATGAATAGAGTCTTCATCCTGTAGAGTTTACACTCTAAAAGATGCAAAACTGAGATGCAAAAAGATGTTTGGGAAGAAATACAAATGCAACTAATTCCACTGATACACTGACCTCTTTTTGTATTAAAATAACAACCGACTATTCTTATGCCATCATTCTCTCTGCACTTGAAAGCGCTAAAACATGAAGGTGTCTCACTGGCATTCCAGCAGAAGTGGGTCATGAGCAGACTTATCTCTGTCATCGAAGCGATGATAGAGAACCGCATCAAAAAAGGTGGGGGCATTTTTGTTTAAGTAGCAGAAGGGCAAGGCAGACAAGGATAGCTCCCTTTGCAGAGGGGTAAAGAGCAACCTGATATAATGCAAACTGGTCAGGAAAGATACAGCTGTTTCCAGAGGATGAAATGCACAAAGCCAAAGTGATGAAATAGTGTGAGAGTTCTGAATTCAAACTTAATGGTAAAAAAAAAAAAAAAAAAAAAAAAAAAAAAAAGAAGCTTGAGTTGTACTTAAATAAATAAAGAGGAGGAAAAAAAAAAGTGAAGGGAAAAAATGAGAATGATGTGAGGAAAACCAGAAAGGGAAAATCAATGTCACTAAAGAACACCAATGTAAGCTTGGATCACACAAGGATATATCTTAGAAGATTACTCTAGAGATGTATTACCAATTATAAGCAGAAAGAGAAGAAATAAAATTAGCTGTAACCTTAAATAAACACAGAATATGAATGCAAAGACAAGCCTGGGGCTACATATTTATCTAAGCATTGTTCATTGTTGATCAGTGCTACCAAAACCTGCAGATCCAAGCGACACCAAGAATCACATAATGTATTGACCGTATAGTGCTGCTTCAGACCTACTCCAGAAGTAGGTCTGAAGTAGTTTAACAATCACATACATCAAAAGAAAGGGCAATATTTGATAATAATTATGGAAAGACAGAAATTCAGGCACAGTGGATTGTCTTAGTAATAGCCAATGCTGAGTAAATCTCTCCAGTCAAACACTTCCTGTGTAATTAGAACTTTTTGTTTGTTTCTTTCTTTCTTTTGTTTCCTTTTTTCCTTTTTTTTTTTTTTTTTCTAACTCTTGGATCTCTGAGATAATTAGTAATTATTCAGTGCAGGGCTCTGTTGGAGAGAAACCCCAGTCTGTTTCAGACGATGAACTGCTAGCATTACAGACCATTGCTAATCTTTTGTTTACCCTACTTTGTTGTGGCCTTGATCTATTCCCTCTCCTTGATCTCTGCACAGTCTCTACACACTGCTATTTCCCTCCTCCTGTCCTTGGCAGAGAGGTGGGTGGATATCTTGGAGGTCAAGCATGAAAGGAAACAAGAGGAAACTACTCTGAAGTCCCTCCTTCTCCCAGTGCTAAGATCAGTGGGCAGTTTTATGGCCTCTAACGTGATTTCTCTCCTTATGACTTGGGTTCCCTCCTGTTTCTGGAAGAAAGAGGAGGGAGGAGGTAGCCTTTTGTGCTGGTATCTTATGCCCATTCTCCTTATCTGCTTATAGACAAGGCTGTTTGTATAACCACAACAAACTTCTGAAATGTTTGCAGTTCACAGGTCTAACATCTTGGGAAAAAAAGGGGGGGGATCTGAATAGTATTTCTACCAAAATACATCTACAGATATTTTGTGTAGGCTTTTTTGTGTAGATCTTATTTTGTGTAGATCTAAATGTAAACTTTAAAAAAAAATCTAAACAAAGCTTCACTACGTCTTCACAGGAGGGAGGCTTCACACAAGTAGCAACTGCACTCCCAGACATTCTTGTTTATATTCAAGACCAAAATGCTAAGCTTCATAGCTCAAGTCTATTATATAAATTAACTTAAATAGTTCATGTTAGCTTAATTTGTACTGAAAAGATTCCATTAGTATGTACATTTCTCAAACAAAAGGAAATCTGTCTACAAGTGCAGGGTATATTTATGTGCATAATTAGTATAATTGTAATAGCTGCAAATTGAAAACCTGTAGAAACACTCCAGAAAACATGGAGCAACCAATAACAATCATCGTTCCTATTGATACAATGTGCTAACCATCTGAAGAGCTTCCTTCTGGAGACTTTCAAATGTGTTTAGTTTTAGGAAGAGCCTGAAAAATGGACAGCTCCAATCCTTCGCATTGCAGGTTGTTTCTCTAATTCCAGGTTCCAAGAGCTAGATAGTACAACATCAAGTATGCCTTGCAGTTTATAAAAAATATTTTGTTTTCCTTAATGAAGTCTTATGAACGTCACAAAAATATTTTGTTTTCTTTAATGAAGTCTTAGGAACATCACAAACACAGCTAAAGCACCAATGCTGAAAGGTGCTTAAGAGCATCTTTTCCTTTATAAACCTAGCTAAATAAATTCACACTGTCCAAAACATTTCAGTGCATTCTTAACTTTACGCCTGGACAGAGGTCACAGTGAAGTAAAGAGAACAACGTACATGCTCCAAGCTGAATGCACACCTAAGTGCTTTGTGGAATAATGCCTAAATTACACCCTTGTGAGGAAGCTCAGCTGGGAGGCCAAAGCCAAGGAGAATAAATTACCACTTCATCCTGAGACAAGGCTTCCTCCAGACACAAACAGAATTATATCAGCAGGGGCTGTGGAGAATTTTGCATTGGTGAAAGGATAGGTGCGATTTTCTACACAAGCTATGGAGAGTGATAATACGGCAACCCCCTCTAATACGTCCATTGGCACTCCAGGAGTCCTGGGCTTCTGAAATTAGCTCCTGAGCAGGTCTCAGCCGGACTCTTCATGCTCTGTGTAATTACACTGCTTTTCAGGATGCTAACATCATGGTCTTTAAGCAAATTAAAACTTGAAAATCCACAGACAAAACGCTGAATGTTGGTTTTATTCAGGATTTGAAGTGCTGTTTGCTGTAATTGGAGTAATATAGGAAGATAGAAACTATCCTAGCAAGACCTCTGCTGCAAAGACCTTTGAAAACAGTACTTGGCATGTAGGACTCTGGTCTCAAGGTACAATTCAATCATGTTTGTCTGAGAAATGTATCCTAAGCTCTCAGATACTTGGCAGAATGTCACATGTTTTCGAATCTACCTATTTGTTTTGAAATACTTAATCATATGATGAACAGGTTTTGGCCACAAGCTCTTTTCAGCTAACAATATTCTATCACATCAGCAGCTGAAAAAAATAATAACGTTCCTTAGGGGCACATTAGAAGAAGCATACAGAAATCTTCCAGCAGACTTTGCTAATCATACACGTGTGTGTTTCCTAACAGTGCATTTTCTAATGTCAAAGGCCTCACAAATTCCCTATTCCCTCAGCAATCTGGCATCTTTGCATTTGTCTCCACAATCCAGTTTCTGCCATTTCTGGCATGAATACGGCTTCCTCCCTCCCCACACTATCATTTGAATTCCTTTAGCTTGGTACCAGCCTTTCATCTTCACATGTTGTCACGTTAACAAGGCCCAAGAAGCGCTCTCCACCCCGAGCACTGCCTGGTGTCTCTGTTCCCCGATCTGCCTCAACACCTCCCTGTTGGCTTTAGCTGGGAATGAAGATGTGCCTCCTACTTCAGCTCGAGGCCCATCTACGAGATGGCTGATTGAAGGACAGTGTGGTCCATTAGCAGGCAGCACACCCATGCTCTCACACAGCTTAGGCAGAGCTGGCAGCGCAGGGTCACTATACCTTTCCAGGCCGCAGTGGCAAAGGCCTGGGCTTCCAGGAATCAGGCCCCTGAGTCTGGGTCCCAAGCTGTTTATCCTTAATAATGGCACACGACTGACTGCTGGCACCTGTTCTGGGCATGAGCAGGAGACTGCCTTCCCTCGGGGTTTCCAGGCTGGTTCTGTTCTCATCACAAGCCATGAAAATTGCACTTTAGAACTACATACATACATACACATCCAAAAAGAAGATGACTTGTTATACTACTGATGAGAACCCCATAGGTCGGGCCACATCTTTGATATCTAAGATGACAATATTAATATTTCTATTATCCCTGAGAACCATGGTACAGAGATACCCCGAGGAGTTTTAAATTATTTTCTGGGCATCATATTACTGGGGTTATGTTCTAGTAGAAAACAAAAGTCATTCTTTTTCTGGCACACTCCAGCTTGCAGGAGATCAAGCACATTGTGTGAACAAGAATTCAGAGAAGAAAAGAAGTCTAGTTGTTTGATATGATAATTAATTTACCATAGCAAATAGAAAAAAATAATAAAAAAAAGATTTGGCAGGTGGTGATGGACTGAGTCGTGTTGCTAGCAAATTTTAGTTTACTCTCGGTAAGAGCACGTTCACAGCATAGTAACCTTGAGTTCACTTTGCCAAAAAATCCATTGAGAAACAGTCTGTCAACTGCAATAGATGTAGCTGGCTATAGGTAGCTGGCCTGAAGTATTCACTTTCAAAGTGGTGAGCTGGCAAAGCTATTTCCCATTCAGGGACACAGGACTGGGCACCAGAGCTCATATGCCTCTAGTCTGTGGGTTGTCCTCTATTCTTTGCATAGGGCATATAAAACGCTTAACAGTAACAATCTAATTTTATCTGACCATTTATGTTTAATGAGGTCCGCATTGTTCTTTCCGGTATGCAGAAATGCATCATTTGCCAATAAAAATACTTAATTTAAAAAAGGAAACAAGAAATGAGGGCTTAAGAGGGGAAGGCCTATAGAGTAAAAATTAGAAGAAAAAACACACAAATATGATTTGATCATTTAAAACAATGCCCTAGCTGAGAACTCTTAGGTTCCTGACAAAGAGAGTTGTTCCCTTGTAAATATTTTGTAAATCACTATTCTTCTGGCAAACAGTATGCAACCTGTTAAGCTCCTACAGATGTTATATCTGCATCAGAAAAGAACAGCACTATTTTTAGCCACAAACATGTTCTGGTTAAAGAAAGGCAAAGAAAAAAAGCCACGGCAATTAAACCTAATAGCTGTGCACAGCAGTCCTGTCAGGCTGCATCTCCGTGGGTGAATGGAAAATGCAGGGGGACTAAAAGCTCTGCAGCTGGAATAAAGTGCACAACTGGGATGCTTTACTGATTTGGTATTTTTATATTATTTTTGAAGGAGGAAGCTATGCATTTGTGATTTTCTTCTAATAACAGGGAAAACATTTCAGTGAGATTTGTTGCTTCAGTCCTATACCATATTTCTTCCAGGAATCAGAAACGCAGCAAGTTTCATTTTTTCTTAGAGCATGTTCTGCTATAAAGCAGAGGAACGAGAGGAAGATGCAATCGTTCACCATAGGGCTGTTTATTTTCCTTCCAGTGTTTGCAACTCCACCTCTAGTCCTTAAATCCTCCAAAAAAAAAAAAAAAAAAAAAAAAATCAGGCAAGAAAAATAAATAACACAAACATCAACAACAAAAACATAACACAAAATGCTCTTGTTTCTTTTTCACGTATTGCAGACATTTCTCATTAGCAGACCTTTCTTTGGCCAAAATTTGAGAGTCCTTGGTAAAGCCACTTGTAAGCTACAAGACTCAGGATAAATAGGTGTTAATTATGTTTTGAAGAGACTCTTAGCACTTTTTGCCATGTTGCAACTCCAAAAATTGTCTGTTCTAGAAACTTCAAATAAACCTCTTCTGAAGTGAGATGTAGCTGAAAATGGTCATCAGAAGAAGCAGAAAGGCATTCTGGGATGTTATTTGTTGGTAATTAGGAAAGTAAGAAGAATCTTATAAGCTTTGAAAGATTTTTTAAGGATGTGAGATGACTAAAGATTTAGAGTCCTAATCCTGATGCTTAACTACAGGCTAACGCAGCTTTGGAGAAAACGCTGAAGTAACAAGATTGTTAAAATGGTGGAACTGAGCTCTTTTCCACCCAGTTCAGAGACAGACATTCTCAAGGCAATATGCATGGATGTTTTCCAGGCAGAAAGACCACAAGATGACATTTCAGGAGGACACTAGTGCCTGGCTCAGCTAAGCTTCAAGCTTGCGTTGGATAAATGGAAGCCCACTGAACTGAGAGAAGTTTAGCATGTTAATACACACAATCTAGCCCTTTGCACCTTATGCCTGAACTGATGGACCCAAGTGCTCTTCCAGGTGCTGCCAAGAAGGCCAGAAAATAATCACAGTGCTTACCAACCAGGCCACTGCACATGACTGCCAGGGACAAGCGTTCAAGTCACATCTTGGAGTCTTTTCTGTGAGGATGAGATATTGCAGTACTTCTGCTCACAGGCTGTGATAAGGATCAGATATATGTGACAAAAATGGCTGATAGCTAGCACATCTAAGTGGAGTTGGGGAACCTGTGGGTTCCATGGTTTTCCTTATGGGGAAAGGAAAAAAACTACTCCTCTTATTACCATCCATTAGCCATTTAATATATGGCTATGGAGATGCTAAAGCCAGGTATCTTCAAAGAGTAGAAAAAAGATTTTAAACAGCAACTAACAGAAATATATAACATATGTATGTATCTCCAGATTTGCACGTTAATGTTCCCTCTTAAAATAAAAGGGTAGAACCAATTTATGATCTCTGAAGAAGCATAGACTCTCTTGTAGGTCTTTGAGACTCTCAGCACAGTCTTTCTGTATGAAGTCATCCTGTTCCTACACTCCAGCAATGGTGAGCCTCACAGAGAGAAGCACCATTTAGTGACATTCTGTCTTAGCCAAACGTTTTGCTTCAAGATCGGTATCACAAAGATTTCATTTTTTTGTTTCTTCAGAGGGCATACACTCCTACTCAGTCAAACCCTGACACTGAAGTATCTCTTCATCTATAATAAAGGCATATCACAGCGGTGACAGATACAGATGCTGTGTTAATAAACACTGAAGACCACAGCATTATTTGTTGCAGCTCCGTATCTCTAAAGTCTGTAAGGAGGGAAAGAAGAAATCAATACATGCAGACTGTGGGAACACTGAGAAACTGCAGAGATGGACATACACCAAGGGCTGGGGGAGAGGAAACAAAAATGGAAAATTGTGAAGTAGTAAAGAGAAATTCTCACAGGTCCATGGATTTTCTATAAGTGCTCTGTCTCAGTGTCTTGCACATAAAAGATACAGAAAATAAATTCTTAGAGGAAAGTCTTTATTAAGCTCAAATATGTTCAGAAACAAAAATATGCTCAGATTATGTTTCAATAACTAAAGGTAATACAAAAGCATTTCCCTCACAGTGAAACAATCATTAAAAGAAGATGAAATTGAGTGTTAAATATAACTGGAACTCAAAGATGCAAAAGCACTGAAAAATGCACTATCCAAACAGCTCCAGGTCTGTCCAAAAGCTATTCATGTGGAACAACAAGAACAATAACAACAAAGTAAGACCTCATTCAGTACCTCTTGAGATTATCTGTTATCAACAGAAGAGAATGGGTTCATTTTCATCAGTGATAAGGAAAAATTCAAGTTACTTAAATTCAACTTTAAAATTTTTATACTAATACCACCTTTTAGGATTCACCGCGAGCTCACAACAGAAGCTGTAGCCTCTATCAACCTAAGGACAGAAGATGAAGAATCCAGAGTTCTCAATCTTCTTACTGAGAAACCTTCATTATGTTACAGAAGCTCAGTATGTGATATAAAGGCACAGAGGTTATGTGAAAGAAGACTTGTGTGTATCTCTGAGGTAGCAGAAATAGAAAGAACCTGACCTTAAACTGTTAATTTAACAAAAATACAATTGTGCTCTTAAGCCTGAAGCAAGCATCTGGGGGAAAGTACGCTTACATAAGTACGATAATAGAGAAAAATGGTTTCCATGCAACATAGCTAGATAATCTATCTGAATAAGAAGCTATTTTTAGATTTCAAGAAAAATGATTTTTTCAGATGAAAGCATCACTTTCACTATACTCAAAAATTACTTCTCATCAAACAGTTGTAAGTACAATGTATATCATCTATTTACACATTTCACATAGCATTAATATTTTATCTGATAAACTTCAATGTTAAGTTTTATTAAAATACATATAATTTGTCCTTGATAGTAGAATATTTATTTAGTAGCTTTTACTTATTAAAATGAATAAATTCAAGGTTTTCCTTGAAGAGAATTGTGTTGTTATGTACTGTGAATAAAAATCAGTGATGTTTCTGTGATGTTAAACATCATTTTTCAAGACTGGTGTAATTTCCTTGTAAACCAATTTCTCACAGCAGTACCGTATGGTAGCCCAATAAGGATATTTTTTTTCAGCTTATCTTTTAAGGGCCTCTCTTCACCCATTTAAAAACTCCTTTGATATGCTGAATGCATTGCACTTAAATGCAGTTCTCATCACAAGAGAATTCAGAAGACGCTGTTAATTATTTTCACTGATTTGTATTAGGACTGCACTACAGGATTAATTGAAAACTAGACCCCCCACCAGAAGTCTCTGAGACAGTCCCTAAGCCAAAGTACTTCCCTTGCCAAGGAAAGTTAAAGAAAAAGCAAGCAGAGTGAAGAGCATGGCAGCCATGCAAATCATGTTAGTGTCACGGAGACACTATGCCACATATGGCAGAATGACAAAAGAATAGATGAAAAAAGAATGTGGAGGTGAGGAGACACTAATGCCAAAGGAGAAGGAGCACAACAGGATGGTGGAAGAGAACAATGTAGCAAAAACGTCTGGCTTATGGGGTCAGTTATCAAGAAGATGGGCAGTGTACCACAAGAGGTAAAATTCCTGAGATTTCAGGCGTTACTCAGCAACTCAACAACAAACACTCAGCCCAACCCACAGTCAAGCACAGCAATTCAGGACACCAGGTGAATGTCTTTAACCAGTAAATCTTACTTCAGGTGCATGCAGGCAGAGATACGAGAGTAGCCACTTCCCAACTGCAGTGCTGTGCAGCCCCTCCGTGAGTGAGAGCAGCTCAGCGTCCTCAGCAAGCATGGCCTCAGCCAAGCATGGCTGGGTGAACAGAACCTGCTCCTACCCCAGGTTTGTTTGTGTACCCTTGTATACAGACTTTTTCAAGAGCTACTGATGGCCACAGTGATTGGATTTATGCTTCTCTGTGATGAGCAGTTCTGCTCGTCTATCTCAGGTAAAGGGTGCGCTTAATTCATACATGTTCAGAGATAATAGTACAGTTCAGCACTACCAACTTTTGCCAGGAATAGGAACAGATATTTAGTGTAAATACATTGTTTATAGCCGAAGACAAACAAAAATGCTGGCTAGCCAGATGACATAACCCAAAAAGCATCTTTATGTGACAAAGCAAATCTCCTTCTAACAAGGACAAGAATAGAGCAATAAACAAACAAACAGTATCTACTGCCCTAACAACAATACAATTAGGATGGGATTTAAAAACTGAAATATTTTAAAGGGAATATTAGAGGGCAAACTTAAACCCGAAACAGTGATTCTTTCTAGATGGAAAAAACAGAACTCCTTGTAGAAAGTGGATCCCAGTTCTGGAAAACTTTGCAAAACCTCCTGCAAGTAGTCTCATGCTCACCAAAACTAGAAACTAGGAATAAAATTGAAAGCATTCTCCTGTACACCCATAAAAGCTTGTTTCATCTTTCTCTGTCTGTATTTATCATTGCATGCTGTCCCTCAGTCACAAAACACAACTACAATGCAGCTTCTTTGTGCAGCAGGTTAGCTGAAACAGTGATCAAGGAAGCCGGACACAGCATGGCACTGACACAACCATAAGCCTTGTACAGCTGCAGCAAAAGCAAGAGAAGTACCTGGGAAAGAGTACAGGAGGGAGAAAAAAGCAAAGCCAGCTGTGCCCACTGGAGAAAATACTGCTGATACCACATCCCCAGGTCCCCACAGGGGTGAGTCTACTTTTCACTGAAACAAAATGTCAATGCATTGTCCTCAATTTTTAAATCTGTTTGTGAATCCTGGTATTTCTTCACCAGCAGAAAAGCAATACATGTTAAGTGGCCAGGCTTTTGCCTCTATTGAGTAGATTACTAAAATAAATATTTTCAAGCCTCTTGATATCAAATACACAATGGAGATTATTTATTTTTTTTAATCTTCCCTTATGTTGTTTTATGTTGTTTTTTCATGTTGTTGTTTATGTTGTTTTTTCATAATAAAAATTCCTACCAAGGCAAATATCATTGGTGTACCAAAGCATTACACTTGTAATAGCAATATAATAAAATATCCAAGATAGGCAAGCCTTGAAAAAAAAAAAAAAAGAATCAAAATAAACAAAAATGCAATTCTACTTATGAACTAGTAGAGAGGAAAAAAATAAAGCCTAAGGCTTTTTTTTTTTTTTTAAGAGGAAAAAAAAAAAAACAACAACTATATATTACTTAGGAGAATACTTAAGATACAGACGAAATATGTAGAAAACACACACTCTCATCTGAAATATACTGTCTCCAAGGCATTAGTTTTAGTCATCAGTCTGGGGTGAAGGATGAGGTCAACAAAGGATACATAACTCTGAAACACGGAAAAGTTTGTCTGTCACCTAAGACAGCAAGAGCCACAAAACTCTGAATAAGCTCTTTGTGCACATATGGGGAAATCTGTTTTTACATGTCATGGGGCATTCAGGAAAAACCTTTTAGTGCCCTAACACCCCTGGTTGTATAGTAAGAGAACTAATGGATGTGCACTGTGCTGGTTTCCTGGAAAGTTTGGCAATGTGGAAAAAAATGATGCATCTCAGGGGAACTTTACAAGTCATTTATAGATTTCATAGCAAAACACTGAATCAAGAGGTGCATGTCCTTACAATATGCAAAACCAAAACTTGAATCATTAATAGCTGGACATTTATTTATTTATTTAGGTTTCTGGTATTATCCACCAGGTCTTTACTTAAGGAGTTTCTGTTTTGTTTAGATCAAAGGAGCTGTTTGTCTGGTTGTTGTTTTAAGTTCAGACATTACATTTTAGCTGTATTTCAGTTGGAGTCAGCCTCAACATTTCTTCAGCAATTGCTGGCATAGTTTGTGACCAAATGTGTTTGGACTGAGACAACTTGGTCATTTAATTTAATTAAACTTCTCCACTTTTCTCTCTTTTCTATCACACATAATTTAAGCCACATGTAAAATCTCAGATTAATGAAGAACAAGAAAGCAAATCTTTTTACTGGCAATTTCTTTAATCAAGTTAATAAAGCAATTCAGGGACAGAATGACAACAATCTTATGCTTAGTAGTTTTTTAAATGTTGTACATTTAAGGAACACTAAAAAAATTTACAGCTAGTATGTCAGTGGTGTTACTTCATACCATGTACTCTTAGACTGGCAAAATCCCCGAGCATACTGCTGATAAAGCACAATATCTGAAATCATTATGCCATTAAAACACTTAGGATGTTGGACTGAGAAAGCTGACTTCTATTATTAGAATTTGCCTTTTGATGCAAAATAATAACTCAGAAAATAATTTAGTGCAATGTGAAGAAAAAAACAAACAAACAAACAAACAAACAAAAAACAAAACAAGCTCCGGTTTCATCTGTGGCACAGTTCCAGAGAATATTCACAAGGAAGACTTTGGACCAATGTAATTCATCAACCAAATCTGTTGTATTATGTATGTTCACTTAAGCGACAATGACTTTATTTTGTACAGTGCTGAAGCAGCATGAAATAAGCAAAAAATGTGTATGCAGCTGAAACTGCAATCACCTGAGGTGCTTCTTGAAGCTCCAACCAAGTCAATCTTCTTTAGCTGCCATAGAGAGATAACCATGCAGAATTTTCTTATATTTTGCTCTTTGTAAATCAAAGGCACATTTTTTTTTGTTTTGAAGACTCATATGCTCTAAAACATTATCACTCTGCTGTGCTGTAAAAGCCTTGCCTGTTGTTTTGCTTTGCTTTGGGTTCCCTACTTCAGTCTTAGAACAAATACATCATCTTACTACCTACCTGGACTGCACTTTTTTCTTCCACACTGAGAAAAGATTAAGGGCATGCATGCATACTCCTGCATCCCAATAGCAAAAGCATTTGTTTTTTCTGCAACAAATCTTCTAGGGTCTTTGCCTTCTTCCATTTCTAAGTGTGGGAGTGAGTAGCATCCTAGCATGATTTCATTGGAAGTCAATTGGCTTCCCCTGCACCCCAGGAATCAGCAACAAGATAAGCAGGTAGCACAGCCAAGGTTGAAAAGGCTGTTCTTACAATCCACTTAATTCCCTTGGGCACACAATCTACTTTCTATAACTCAAAAAAAAAAAAAAAAAGGATTAGTCAAACACTTAAAATACTTACACATGCATGTATTAGAAAAATAGGGATTGGTGTTGCAATGAGTGGAAACAAATTCCAAGAATAACATGAATGTTTCTTTAAGTATATATTCACTATCACATATGTTAAACTGCATGTATTAAACAACATCTAGTGCACTGTAGGCATTCCAGTTCCAAAAGAAGGGAAAAAGTCCAAATTCAAAAAAGCCAAATCTGATCACCCCTGGTGTGTCATGCCCAGAAAATTTTGTAGTAATATATGATACTCTGTTCCTTTCAACAAAAATTAAGAGGAAATGCTATCTACCAGAGTGAAAAGGAGAAAAATTAAACTTATAACCATGCCAGAAGTTTTCTACTTTTCATGCTATTGATTAACTGCTGGCAAAAATTAGTTTACAAGTCTTGCATTTTTAGCAGTGATCTATGTCTACTGCCCTCTGGACAGTCTGGGTCTCTTAAATTACATCTACTCACTAAGAATTTTAACAACTATTTCAGTGATTGATACTTTCTGAATCAGTAGGGGCTGAATACAAAGAAAGAAGTACTTGAAGTGTTTATTATGAAAAACTGTCCTTAAGTAAATTAAACAGCAGAAAAAAAAATAATAATCATTCAGCAGGACTGAAACTCTCTGGGCAAAATTTATCTCACTATTTTTATTTATTTATTTATTTATTTTTAAACAGAAACTTCCTAATGGATTTTGGAAGCACACTTCAGAGAGGGTTACAGTCAGGACATTCTTTGTATTCTGAATGGGAAAGCAACCGAAGCTCTATGTGAGAGTGGAAAAGTATGGTGGGAATCTTTTAATGCAAATTCTGTCACAGAACATATTATATTATAATATAATATTATAAATATATAAATATAGATAAATATAGAAAAATAAATATAAATAAATATTATAAATATAATATAAATAATATTATATTACCACAGACTTGCTAAAGTTACGTAAGACAACTGTATGGGAGGCTAGACTAGTGCCTCTACTCTACTAGAGTAAACCAATCACTAACACGAAAGGACCCCAAATATAAAAGGACTGATCAGTAAGGGTAGGAATATCAGAATCTCACCCTATTCTGTCTTTTTCCATAGTGAAATTTCATACTGTTTCTTATTAAAACACAGACATGACTTGAAAAAAAATTGAAATTTAGGAAAATCCCAGAAAATTTGTTTTTACTGAAAAACACATAACCAAGCTATTTGCAATAATTTAGATATTAAACAATTCTCTTTGTGTTTTGTTCTTTTGTTTTGATGGGTAAATTATTTCTGTGTAAATTTTTATGAAATGTATTGGTAAAGTATTAGAGATAGAATGCCTGTATTATAATGTACTGACTGGTCTGATTTCTTGGTCCCTAAGTTAAATGTTTGGTTTTGAAGAATGCTACCACAGACAGTTGATAACAGAATAGAAATCAGACCATTTTAGCTACAGTAAGCAAAGCCAGAGAAAGGGAAATAAGAAAAGTAAGACAAGTTGTAACAGACTCCGGTCAATGCAGAGAGGCACTGATGGCAATGGCCATGTCAATCACACTCCTGTCTACTTAAATATGCCATGGATAGAGGGTACAGAGAATCAGGACTTTCACAGCATAATGAAGCTCAAGAGGAAGAAAATCAGTGATGTAACTGTTTTGCTACCTGACATATGTTAGAACTTGAGCCACCATAAACACCAAAATGACAAAGAAGTGATATGATACACTGAGGTAACAGTAACAATAAAAGATCTGTTAGTCAGATCAATCGACATCATGAGTACTGACTGGCAAAATACCCAATACAAATTCCAACACCTGCAAAGGAACAGAGCCTTGCCAAAACTCTGGTTTCTAATTTGAAAATCTGTCTTCAACCACTGAGGTGGCATTGACCTCACCATTACAGCTGGAACATGATGAATTGAATTGCCAAAATTCTAATTTACAAATTCTACCTCTTCACTGGATAACCAGAAAAGTTCCCCAGTTGCAAGCACATTCTGGAGCAGGAATGGTGTGCAAGGTGAAGGACACAGCAGCACACATTGGCTCAGGCATAAACTGGCGTCATGAAATGTCCTATAAAAACTCGTTACTACACATAAACCTGTACAGGTGTCTCCATATCTCATCAGCATCACTTATTTACTACCACCTGGGCATTCTACACACAGCAGTCATTAAACAAGCATCACTGCTTACAGTTCACACCGTATATTTCCATCTGTGGATTGGCTGCAAACTGCTCATAGAAGCATTTGCTACTGTTGATTTGTTACCCAAGTTGTACAGATCAGACTGATCAAAGTCAAACAATCTTAGGAGAATTAATTCTTAAATGGGAAATCATACTTTCTATGACAATGCTTTAAAAAAATAAAAATAAAAATAAATTAATAAAACTGTTTCTTTATGTTGCACAGTACAATGGGTGAGGATAAACAACACACACACACACAATCTCTGAAGAAACCCTCACGTAGTTATTTGAAGACTGGTAGGCTATAGCTGCAGTTGTAGGACTGTCCAGGCTAATTTAGCATATTGACTTTTTTCCATGAAGTTATTTTCAGCGTTTTGGCGTTCTGAGTCTCACTGGGGAAAGGAACACTTTTCATGACACACAGCAATTAAGCAAGATTAGCAAATATTCAAATAATTTAAGCCTATACACTGGCATGCACAGCCCTAGCCCTGAAGGTTAGAATTATTTAGCTTCTTATTGACCAAATCCTGCCAACTATTCATGTTACACACGTGGCATGGTGGAGTACTTTACTGTATAAATGGGTAAAATACTAATTGCATTTAAATAAATCCACTAAAAGATTGGAACAGAATAGAATAGAACAGAATAGAATATTTCAGTCTAAAGGGACTAACAAGGATATGAGCACAGAAAGGAAAATACCATTGAGGTTACTGAATCCCAGCCCTTCCAATGACAGGATTAGACAGAGTAAAAACTCCCTCCACTGAGAGAACTAAGAGCAAATTACTAACCAGGGGGATTAGAAAGGCAGAAGCAAGATCTTAAATTAAGGTTCATCAGCCTAAGACTAGCCGAACCTTTGTTTTACTACTATACTACTAATCACTATGTAAAAGGCATGACTTCCAGTTAGCAAGCTTAATGTTCTTATGTCCTGAGCATTTCTATGGGTAAAACAGAAATTGCTTCAATGTCTGTAGAAGGCACACACAATATAAATAGCATAAATATAAGCAGTGCCTGCTCCATGCACTGCAGTAAACAGTGCCTTTTCAAAAAACTCAGGAACCTCATTTATAATTTTCCTACCACAGCTGATGGAACCATTAGTCTATGGTATGGGAATTTAAATGGACAAATCACCCACTATAATTTCCAGTATCTATGGCCTTACATACAATTTAAACTGTTTGACATATCTTGGGTAGGGACCTCTTTTTCAGCTTCGAGACCAAAACGGTCCCACATTAATCTCCTTAAAATCCAAGTGGATCATCAGTGAAGACTGACAGATTAAATTTGGCAGATCGTGATCTGCTTGATAAGGCCATTCTAGTATTTATATGCTATAAACTGCATTTTCACATACTCACATCATGGGTGGTACTTGACCAGGTCTGCCTCCAAAAGTAAATGATGGACTGCAAAAGAGAAATTCTTTAGACATGATAGGTTTTTCTGCACTGCAGGTGACACACAGGGGAATTCAGTAAACTCAACAAATATATCTGGCCAATAACAACAGAGAGTTAAATGGTCCCACTGACAGCTCTTGTGCCTACGGTGCTTGAAAGCTTTAGGGATAGGTCTGCATCATCACACAGAGGTAGTACCTAAGTCCTGAGTCCTGAAAACACAACAGCTGTACAGGATGGGGACACAATTACACCATTGTGTAATTACAACAGCTCAGCCACTGCTTTTTTCAATATGTTCTTGGAGGCATAAATCCCACTGAGATTAAACTTCATGGAGGAATATATTCTTTCCCAGCCAATTTAGTCTTCCACAATGTGAGGATGTTCACTGTCTGGAAGTAGATGGCTGCAAATGAAGCAGAAACTATCCACATATCAATTTTGTGTTTGAGTGTGGAGTATCTTCAGGAAAGGGATATTAATGCTGTCCTATCGTTGTCTTGTTCAGAATAGGTAAGTCTGAAAATTTCTGGTAGAAAAAAGACTGACATTTTACTAAATTGAGAGGAAAATAAAGAAGCAGAAAAGCAGAAAACAACAACAAAAACAAACAAACAAACATAAGGCAATTATTCTGGTGAAAGAACCAGCTGCTAGGAGAAGACAGCACCAAAGAAGATAGAGACAAAGATGTAGACAAAGGACAAGGAGCACTAAGATCATTTGGTACACCATTTTTTCTTCATTCCAAAAGTGGTGGATTTTGTAGCCAAGAACTTCCAAGTTGTATCACAAATTTTTGATGATTCATTCCATTTCAGCAGACATATCATTTCTACCAACATCTTCCTAAACTGACTATTTAGAGCTAGGCACTTTTTGTTTGACGTGTCAGAATTTTATTTTATATATATATATATATATATTAAGAATATATGTAAGCAGTTGTTGCCTATCATCTGCAGTATGCACGGCGATAAATATGAACTGTTAACTAAACATTAAAACTTTACTAAATATTTCAGGAAGAAAACAATTTGGGCTGTAATACAGCAGAAAAACAGAACATATCTGCATCATTTAATAGTCCACTGTCAAAATTAAAAAAAAAAAAAAAAAAAAAAAAAAAAAAAAAAAAAAAAAGGCAGCCCAGGCTGAGCATTTATGAAAGCAATCATTCAAAACCTTTTTTTTTTTTTTTTTTTTTTTTGAAGATATAAATGATGGCAACGTATCCCAACATTACTAAAAGAAGTACAAACATCATCTGTACAATTCAAAGCATTTGATCCTTATTTTACATCTCCTCCATTTTTTCTTCTTCTACAGAGGCAAAGAAGGAACATCAGACATTTTCACCTTAACCAATCCAAATCCCAGCCTAGTCAAATCAGGGTTAAGTAAAAGCATTATTTCCATGCAGTCACTCAATAAAAGTCTTACTATCCATCACACTAGGATGATAAAGGGCAGAAGGAATTCTGTACTACAAATCCAGGCAACATTTTTGCCATAGAATCACAGAATCACAGAATTTCTAGGTTGGAAGAGACCTCAAGATCATCGAGTCCAACCTCTGACCTAACACTAACAGTCCCCACTAAACTATATCCCTAAGCTCTACATCTAAATGTCTTTTAAAGACTTCCAGGGATGGTGACTCCACCACTTCCCTGGGCAGCCTGTTCCAATGTCTAACAACCCTTTCGGTAAAGAAGTTCTTTCTAACATCCAACCTAAAACTCCCCTGGTGCAACTTAAGCCCATTCCCCCTCGTCCTGTCACCAGGCATGTGGGAGAACAGACCAACCCCCACCTCGCTACAGCCTCCTTTAAGGTATCTGTAAAGAGCAATAAGATCACCCCTGAGCCTCCTTTTCTCCAGACTGAACAAGCCCAGCTCCCTCAGCTGCTCCTCATAGGACTTGTTCTCCAGGCCCCTAACCAGCTTTGTCGCCCTTCTTTGGACCCGCTCAAGCACCTCGATGTCCTTCTTGTAGCGAGGGGCCCAAAACTGAACGCAGTACTCGAGGTGCGGCCTCACCAGAGCTGAGTACAGGGGGACGATCACCTCCCTAGCCCTGCTGGTCACACTGTTTCTGATACAAGCCAGGATGCCGTTGGCCTTCTTGGCCACCTGAGCACACTGCTGGCTCATATTCAGCTGACTATCAACCATCACTCCCAGGTCCTTCTCTGCCTGGCAGCTCTCCAACCACTCATCTCCCAGCCTGTAGCTCAGCTTGGGGTTATTGCGCCCCAGGTGGAGGACCTGGCACTTGGCCTTGTTGAACTTCATACAGTTGGCCTCAGCCCATCGGTGCAGCCTATCCAGATCCTCCTGCAGCGCCTTCCTACCCTCGAGCAGGTCGACACACGCGCATAGCTTGGTGTCATCTGCAAACTTACTGAGGGTGCACTCAATGCCCTCGTCCAGATCATTGATAAAGATATTAAAGAGGACCGGCCCCAGCACCGAACCCTGGGGGACGCCACTAGTGACTGGCTTCCAACTGGACTTGGCTCCATTCACCACGACTCTTTGGGCCCGGCTATCCAGCCAGTTTCTAACCCAACGAAGCGTGCGCCAGTCCAAGTCAAGAGCAGCCAGTTTCTTGAGGAGAATGCTGTGGGAGACGGTGTCAAAAGCCTTGCTGAAGTCAAGGTAGACCACATCCACAGCCTTTCCCTCATCCACCCAGCGCGTCACTTTGTCATAGAAGGAGATCAGGTTCGTCAAGCAGGACCTGCCTTTCATAAACCCATGCTGACTGGGCCTGATCACCTGCTTGCCCTGCAAGTGCTGCGTGATGACTCTCAGGAGGATCTGCTCCATGAGCTTCCCTGGCACTGAGGTCAAACTGACAGGCCTGTAGTTTCCCGGGTCTGCCCTCCGGCCCTTCTTGTAGATGGGCGTCATGTTTGCTAGCCGCCAGTCGACTGGGACCTCCCCTGATAGCCAGGACTGGCCATGTTTGATCCAACAACAAAACTATTGAAATTATAGGGGTGCTATCATTAGAGAAGCAGAAACAATAAAAATAACATTTTTATCAGTATTAATTGTTCCTGAACTCTGTAAGCAGCAATATTCTTTTTGTTCCATTACCTTTTAAAATATTCAACATTGCCACAGTAAACAACTTATTATGCATTTACATTACACTCCTATACCAAATGTATCCCTTCTGCCATGGACAATGGCATACCAAATGTTGACCCACGTTTTTTTTTATTTACTAGTAATTTCTTCTGAAGATACTGTTTCTACAGGACTTCAATATTTTGTAATTGTGAGCATCAGTTATTCAAGCTGATGTTCACTAAATTAGGTTTACTCACCCTGGCATGTGACAATCAGAAGTGGGATTTACGATCCATCACTTGAAAGTATGCAGTAGCACTGATAGAATCAGTAAAAGCAGGGAAGGTTTATTTTATTTTAAAACTGGAGCATATGTAATTGAGGTCTATGGTCATTTTCTCATCCCTAAACTCCAGAAGCAGCCTTAGTCCAATCCTCTGATCACTGAGATAAACTTTCAGTTTGATCAGCTTAGTGCGTACAGTTTAAAATAGCTTTCTCTACATCCTTCAGATCAAAAATTGTGTCCCAAATGCAACCAATTATTCTGATTAAATATGCCCGAATCCATCAGTCTGTGAAGGGGTTTGACAACAGCTTACCATATAGAATGAAACCTCTGCAAACACCAGTCACAGTCTTTTCAAACCTTCCCACAGCTATCACTCCATTTTTCAAACAAATACGGATGGACATCAGGTAAATGGTATAAAGTAGTCCTGCTAAAACTATACACAAGCTTTAGGTAGCAGATGACCCAGGTCACTTTTGTTCTCCTTTCCTTTAAACAATTCATGACACAGCAAAGCTTTTCCTAAACATGCCTTGCAACCCTGTTTCAATTTAGTTATATTAACTGTTACCAAAGTAAGTTAAAATGAGTAATTTTGTGGTTAACAAACATTGTAAGATTGCAACTTTCAACACAATTTCACTGCATATCGTATCATTTCATATCCATTCAATAAATACACTGTTGGTTAAATGACCAGCAGCAGTCCTCTGAGTGGGCAAACACTGAGGAGCCTGCTGAAGTGTAAACACCGAGTCTAAATATGTGATTTGCATATGACACTGGCATTTATCGGTTCTTAATCTGATTTCATTCTCTGAAAAAAAGGGTGCCTATTGCCTATATACAAGTAAAATTCTTAGTTATATATATCTATATATATATAGATTTTAAAAAAAAAAGTATGTCTTCAAATCAAAGTCTTCCACATTGCAGCCAGGTTTCAGGTAATAATGGTACTAAACTATGCTGAATATACTCTTGATAAATACTATGCAGACATTATGACTTCCTATTAAAATATAAGCCAATAGGGGAATTATCCATTGCATTTTCTCAGTGATATCCAGGTAAAACAACTTCCATGCAACCTGCCCTGTTTCTGTTACCTACAAATTGTCTGAAAAATTAAATAAAATGACAGCTTTAGATCTGTCTGGCATGCAATGTCTTGCTGGGAGGAGTAATAACAAATCATGATATCTTTCAGAAAATTTGGACCCTTTTCTTCAACATTTTCAAATATGCTTGTTGTTGACATACAGCTAGAAATACCTACAAGCTCTCTGGACACATGCCTGAAAAGTAGAACTGCAGTAAAATTAAAAGCTATCTGCTTTTATAACCAAGTCCTCCCACTTTTCCTCTACCAGATGAATAGAAAAATGAGCTCTTTACTATATACAAAGGCCTGACAGCAGACTAAAGAAATTTAGATACTATTCATAGAGCTGGTATAACTTGCTTCCTTCAGTCACTTATGAGTTACCCACATTACTCCAAATTCATGTCAAGCAGGACCTTGCAGGGCCCTGCATAAAGACTTTTTAAAGGACCAACTTAATGGGAGAAGACTCAAAGACAACACATGCTTCACAGAAATGTCATGGAAAAATAAACCCTATTGAACACCTGTGACTTTTAAAGCATACTTTACTTTGTTTTATTGTTGTTGGTTTTGTTTTTTAAGTGTCATGAAACTATTTCAAGTTCACCCCTGCACTTCCGTTTCTCGGTCCTGACTACCTACCTGATTTCTTACCCAAGTTCTATGCTTATGAGTTCATAGTCTTCTTGGCTGCAGAAGTTCTGTTCAGAGACATAACTTCAGACAGGAGCTCAGTATAAAAAGGAAAGGTACAGGAAATAAACTCTGGTTTTAGAGTCATATAAATTACACAAGTTTTTTGTTTGTCTTGTTTTTGTTTGGCCTTTATTTAAATTATAATTTCTAGTCCTTACAGTAGGAAAAAAATACTTGAAAATGTGAACTCTCACTGCTCAAACTCCATAAAAACTCCATAAAACAATAAAACTCCTTGCTTTTTTTTTTTTTTTTTCTTTATCTGACAAACACTACCACAATTCAGCTTCGTAATGGGTTTCAACATGCAACAGCCATCATTAGACTCTGCACTTGGCACATGGCTTTAAAACAAACCACAGCCACCTCTCCACTCCATGCTGCTCCTTCTGCCAGATGACTCCCATCCAGCCCAGTTCTCAGTTCCAGCACTGGCTCCGGAATTTATCACTGCATATAGATTTTGCAGTGCCCCAATTCCATGCTATATTCTTGGAGGTCAAGATCACATCACCAATATGATTTAGACCCTGATTCAAAAATTTACTGAAAACAACAAACGTTAGAGGAGGTCCTGAAGGGGAAATATTGGAAGCCTACCTTTTCTACATTCTCAATCATTTTGTAGTAGGGTAGGTCACAATGGTATCAAGAAAGTATGTTGTATCCAAATGAAATGTGTACATGCCAGATTACTTATTCAGATTTAAAAAACAAGTTTAGAAAACAAACGAAAATCTGAATGTTATGACATTTTCCCACACATTAGTACTGACGAGCACCTACAAAAACGCCATGCAAACCATTTCCCTCAGAGCTCCTGTTGTCCTGGGTTTTCTGGTCTTAACACTCTGACACAGTTCAGGACTTCATATCCTTCCAGAACTTTATTTTAAGGTGTCTGCTGCTGTTCATTTGATCTCATTCTAGATCTTTTAAACAGGTGAAATTTACTGATGTCTCAACCTCGGAGCCAGAGCCTGTCAGTGGTGCAGAACGCAGTGCCTCATCTGAAACCTCCACGCACAAATTAATCAAAAAGGAAAGAAAAAAAACAAATGCAGGTGCACAGAAAAAAAAGGGCATGAGACCAACTACATTATACGGCCTGAAAGAAAAAAATAAAAACATCATGCAGAACAAAGTGAGATTTTTTTCTTTACATGCTTATTGTAGAGATAGCAAAAGATACTGAGTATTCCCACTAATCTGGTCACTTAATATTTCAAAATTGCTTTTTCATGCACACATATGTTGGTACAGTTACAAACGGAGATTTCCACTGTTTAACTGTAAATCTGTTCCAAAACCTCCCACTGGCAGCCCTTCCCTCATATTTGTTCTAAACCACTGCTATATACAGTATTTGTATGGTATATATACACATTGTGTCTCCTTGAATGACACTGAACTGCTCGTTATCTTTTCAATATCTCTACACTACACAAAGAGATTATCCCACGATAAGGGTGTTAATTTATCAGGTGGTCAGAGAAAATGTTCTTCTGCTTGAGCTGATGTCAGTTAATCACAGAATCATCTAGGTGGGAAAAAACCTCCAAGATCACCGAATCCAACCTCTGACCTAACAGTAACCAGTCCTCCACTAAACCATATCCCTAAGCTCTACATCTAAATGTCTTATAAAGAAACCAAGGGATGGAGACTCCACCACTTCCCTGGGCAGCCTATTCCAATGCCTAGCAGCCCTTTCTGTAAAGAAGTTCTTCCTAATATCCAACCTAAACCTTCCCTGGTGCAACTTAAGCCCATTCCCCCTCATCCTGTCACCAGGCACGTGGGAGAATAGACCTACCCCCACCTCACTACAGCCTCCTTTAAGGTACCTGTAGAGTGCGAAAAGGTTGCCCCTGAGTCTCCTCCAGGCTGAACAATCACAGGCCCCTAACCAGCTTTGTTGCCCTTCTCTGGACTCGCTTGAGCACCTCGATGTCCTTCTTGTAGCGAGGGGCCCAAAACTGAACACAGTACTCAAGGTGCGGCCTCACCAGAGCCGAGTACAAGGGTACAATCACTTCCCTAGCCCTGCTGGCCACACTGCTTCTTATACAAGCCAGGATGCTGTTGGCCTTCTTGGTCACCTGAGGACACTGCTGGCTCATATTCAGCCGACTATCCACCAATACTCCCTGGTCTTTCTCTGTCAGGCAGCTTTCTAACCACTCCTCTCCCAGCCTGTAGCTCTGCTTGGGGTTGTTGCATCCCACGTGGAGGACCCACCACTTGGCCTTGTTGAACTTAATGCAGTTGGCCTCAGCCCATCGGTGCAGCCTATCCAGATCCTCCTGCAGAGCCTTCCTACCCTTGAGCAGATCGACACATGCACCTAGCTTGGTGTCATCTGCAAACTTACTGAGGGTGCACTCAATGCCCTCGTCCAGATCATTGATAAAGATATTAAAGAGAACTGGCCCCAGTACTGAGCCCTGGGGTACTCCACTAGTGACCAGCCTCCAACTGGATTTAACTCCATTCAACATGACTCTTCGGGCCCGGCTATCCAGCCAGTTTCTAACCCAACAAAGCAGTCCAAGCCATGAGTAGCCAGTTTCTTGAGGAGAATGCTGTGGGAAACAGTGTCAAAAGCCTTGCTGAAGTCAAGGTAGACCACATCCACAGCCTTTAAATCATAACTCAATTTGGCAATCCTTCACTGAGAAGGAAATAATTTCTAATTAAATACCAATTATTTTACCTTTTTCTCTTTTTCCTACAGAATGTTCACTTCATTTTATTCAATTTAAAATTTTAAATGCAAAAATATCATGTGACCTAGAACAAAATGCCAGTTAATACACTACACAAGAATAATGTTGCTCTCAAATTAGCAAGTATGAAAACAGTGTAAGGGAAAAATAAGGTTTTAGTCATAAAGTATTTTTTATATGATTATGAATTCATTTATCGAATTGTATCTTTAAAAGGACCATGAATCTTGAAAATGTATCTATTAAAGTTTTCCACAAATAAATCCTTTAAAAGAGCATTTTCCCAATTACATCAAGTCAGAAAAGCATGTTTATTTACTTGTATTTAGCAAATCACTTCACATTAGGCATGCATTTAACTCTGCTGACCACAGTGTGCCTCATGGTGATGCAGAACTTACACCTTAAAATACCACTGCCAGTTTTAACAATTCTGGTGAAGCTCTGCCCTTGTTTTCCATCTTTCTGCACTGCTGTGCCATAACGTCACCAGAAATGAAGCAGAAACATCTCCCACAGAACTATGACTAGAATCAGCCAGAATGCTGTCATTACCTAGGTGGGTTTTTTTTCGGTAGATAAACCTAAAGGAAATTTCCTAGTAACCTAAGCAATTCTCTTTGAAGAAGGTCTGATGGGCAGCAGTATCAGGAAGAGGGGAAAGGCACTGAAAGGCCAGAAGTGCTGCACCATTGCATAGCCTACAATGAGGGGCACCGGTCCCCTGGGGTGAGGACCTGCTGCAGGCCGAGGCCCCCACATCTCCACACCAAGAGTGTCATCCGCTCCCTCAGCCACCTCTCCAAAGCATTAACTGGGAGCCTTAAGTAACCTCAGCCTGATTTAATCTAGTGCCTCTGAGGGACAGTAAGGATTTCAAACTAGATCTAATTTCTGCGGGAAGCAGTGCATTTAGGATTGAAGAAAGAATTATTTCTTTTTCCTGACTCCACATTTCGCTGCTTCTCCCTGATACAGAAAATAATAAAAATAGCAAGATAAAGTTATCTTTTAAAATAGCTTCAATTCCCAAATGGTGATGTTGCGTTTGCTCACATTTCCATTAAAGAACATGATAAAAACATTTAAGCCAAAATGAAGAACTCTAGTCAGAAATCATCCATACTTCTAAAAGATGACAATGAAGGGATTAGAAATTTATGACTATAATCAAGGCAGGTTCTCTACATTAAAGAAACCGTTTTTAATTAACAGAGCAGAAAATCTACACAGTGCCTCCAGAGAATCTTTGGATTGCTCTGGGATTTGTGAACTCAGCCACAGCATATTTAGAGGTTTTTTTTGCTTTAGTGGCTGCCCTGCTGCATTATGATATGTGCTACATACAACCACAGCACCAGAACTGTTAACAAACTTCACTGACACTAGCATTAGGTATTTCTTTTGAGCTCTCAAAGCATAAAATGCCATTTTTAATAACAGAGAGAAGGAAGAAGGTTAAAACTGCTATTTTATCAGAATGCAGTAAAAATAATGAAAAAGTATACCTTACAATTTTAACTACAGCATGTTAGTAAGTAAAAATCTACAGCTGGTTTTGAAAACTTTTAATATAATAGTGTAATTGCAGGAGAGAAAGGACAAAGTAAATCTACCCAGTGCTGCTCCTTTAATATTTGCTTCCATTCATCTACTTTATTATTAAAAATATTCACCAACTCTGGTAAAAGGAAATATAGATCAAAATAAACACTTCATTTTAATCTTAAAATCTTATGCAGCTAAGTACTTGGAAAAAAAATGTTCACAGTAGGGATGAAAATGGGAGTTAGTTTTACCAGCACTGCAGGTCTAAAAGAAAGATACTCTTTAACAAATATTAATTTTGGCTCATATTGCATACTCCTCTTTGAGAAAGAATTATCCATGATTTCTCCCATCTAAAACATTAACTGAATTTGCAGAAGACTGAGTGCAATACAGTACTGGACCTTGGAGGCAAATGCCTACCTTAGAAGAAGTAGTTCAGATACTACAGAAATGCTTATAAGCTGTTGAAGCAGAAACAGGATTTAAACAAAAAGCAAAATGTCATTTTGAAAAATTCACTGACAACAGGCCAGGACACACTTATGTAAAATGTTCTAAGTGTTTGTTTATTTCCAAAATTATGAGATATCATAACAGAAAATCACATGAAAACTCAGATGACACATGCCATTAAGCAATCAACAAGTTTTAATTTTTAGCTGGTCTAAGCACTATTAAATTAATAATTTTTAGTTGTATTTAACCCTAACGTGCACAGAGTACTGATAATCTAATGCTTTGATTAAAATAAGATCATTAAGCCTAGTGTGGTCTCACCAGTCCCTATTACACAGGAACAATCACTTTCCTTGTCCTGCTGGCCACACCATTTCTGATGGAGGCCAGGATGCGTTGGCCTTCTTGGACACCTGGGCCTGCTGCTGGCTTGTGTTCAGCCAGCCATCAACCAGCACCTCCAGGTGCTTTCCTGCTAGGCAGCTTTCCAGTTGTTCTTCCCCAAGCCAAGGGGAAGACTCATGGAGTATTTTCCCCATATATGTAACTAACACAATTTAAGTGATGCCACTCAGACACTCAGTTATTTCACATGCAAAGGAAGGAAACGCAGCACTTGCCTAAAAGAATAGCCTGAACAAAACCTGACTATCAAAGAAAGGATTGATTAACTAGATCCCTAACTTTGTTCTATGGTTTTGAATCTAAACTGAACTAGTGAAATGTAGCATAGTTGAATATAATTTTATTTGTATGGAAGAAATTTTATGCAGCATCTTCAAATACTAATTCCCAACTAACATGAATGAGATGGTATTCCTAACTTCAAAACTAAGGTATTCCAGACAGAGGCATACATAGGTCATACAATGATTTCAGCTAAGAAACTACATCAGGTGCCTGACAAGAGGAAGCAGGGCAGAGTCTGATATGCACGTCATGTGTCAGCACCAAAAAGAAGAAAAAAATTGCAGCAATTCAAGAGGTTCTTGCAAGAAGGTATCTCACTGATATGCCCCTCTCTGCTACTGTAACAACCGGTCAAATTGGAAGTCAGTATTGAATATGCTGCAACTTCAAGAAACACTTTCAGTTACAATATTTATTCTCCTCCTCACAATAACTCACTATTACATATAGGTACATATGTTACTGAAGATGCAGAATATAACTTATGTGTGATGGTTTAAGTGTATAAAAACATTAAATAAATCCATGGGAAAAACAAATGGACAAATTACACATCAAACAGAAGATTCAGTCTCTATTTAAGAGTAATTTCTAAAGCTGACTTGCTGCTACAGCAGCAATCATTCTAATGCAATGACATGCTCTTTACAAGTGCCACATCACTGCATGCACATGGTGCTACCTTCCTGAGCTTGGACTGTAAGCACAACAGCAGGATCTTGAGGAGTATAAAATTATCCCAGTATGACTCCAGTAGTAAGTCTACACTGAGGGTCTAAGGCATTCTGTGAGTTTTGTCATACCTGCAATCTTACCTAGGAATTAAGGGCCCAATATAAACATGCATCAGTTAACAACTTTTAGAATCCCAGTGTAGAAAAACACAGTTAGAGTCTGCTTCAGTTCAATAAGTTTATGGTGTGTTTAAGAACTCACTGGTATACCTGTATAGCCAGTCCTGCTGCTGCACCTCTCAACCTAGGCTTCATCAGGCAAAAAACACTAATGCCCTTCCACATCTGGCCCTGTTCAAAGTGAGAAGGACCAGGTATCATCCCACATATTCTTAATATGCTAATTCAGATAATAGAACAAACAGTACTCTCAAATCAATAGGCCTTCATTGAGTGGATTCAACTTCACAAAAGATCATAAGTCTGCCTGATCAGGTATAGTTAATCAACCATAACTATATAACCTCAGAGACATTTTTAATACATATGTAAATTTACTTCTCTGAAAGTATCTGGTAAAACCGGATTCCACTTTAAAAGACTAAACTGTTCCACAGAAGACTCAGGGAAGAAAAGATAAGCAATAAACAAATAAGCATATCTATGCAATAAATTGATTTCAAGCAGAAATTTGATAGAGCATGTCATGGTATGTGGTGACAGAGCAAATGATGTGCTCATCATGTGCTAAAATGCTAGTGTTACATGTGCAGTCTAAAGTAATGGTGAAGACAGGAACAAGAAAGCTCAGGCTTCAATATGCTTCTGCAGTCCTGGAGCTAGTTGTCATTGCCACTACATGGTATCAAGTAAGTGCAGGCTATTCTAAGACTTTATTTTCCAACTTGTACTAAAGAGATTCAGCAGGCACAGCTATGCCAGGAATTCTTACAAAAGCAGCTATATTTTGCTGGGAGCACTTATCAAAATATTAAGTAGATTGCAATAGTGCTGTAGTTCCACACTGCTGAAAAGTATTATGGCATCAAAATTACCCTTCTTTGTTTTTCCAAAATATATTGATTTTGACAAAATATCATTTAGAAAAAAACCTGAAGTGTTTGAAAAAAAATTATAAAACCCCTTTTGACTGATCCCAAGAAGGATTTTTAAAATATGTTCCACTGAAAATATATATATATTTTTTTCCTCGATTCTAGGCCAGATCATATGTTTTAATAATAAACATGCCATTAGGTGTACAGTCTGGTTTCCACACAGCTCTCTGAATTAATGGTTTATATCTGGACATGGCCTCAAGAGAAGACTGTGCATCCCAGGAAGTCCATTACTTCTTGCCCTCCTCTCCTACTCTCCAGACTTCTTTTGGAAGGCTTCTACAAGGGTTCTGCATACCATGCAAGATTAAGGACTCTAATTCCTTGAAAGGTGTGTTCTGCCTGTTGTCTGCATCTTCGATCGCAGCAGGAATCCATGCTGCACTCTGGCAACTCACAGCTATGGTTAAGGATGGGTGGAGAACGTATAGGCACTCAGGACTTCTCTTACACCATCTGATCAGCAAGTTTTGGCAAACTAGTCTTGAAATACTGTGAAATAACCCACAAGAGAAGAAATTGAGCAGTTCACAGCATCACAACAGAATGAAAAAACTGCTGAGAGGATTAGCTTCTCCCTTTGTCTGCCTGCTCTCTGTTCTCCTCTTGTTTTTTATCATACCTTAGGCTACAGTGATTGACTTACCTGGAAAAAATCTATACTAGTTCCAGTGAAAGAGATGCTGAGGTGAAGAAAACGAGGAAGCACATGCTGAGCAGTTAAAACCATGTGTCAATGAAAGGTCTGCATGTGTAGCAGGAACCATAGGTGGTGTCTGATCTGTGACACCTGGGATCTCATTGCCAGCTCCAGGAAAATGGTGCATGCCTATGGGTGCCATACCTCAAGAACACACTGGCCACAGGAGAAATATCCTGACATTCACCTTTTTATGATGTAAATAAAAATTACATAGTCCATCTCAGGACATGCAATATTTAATGCTGATCTCTAATTGATTTTCTGCCCTAGATTTCATGACAATTTCATTCTGAACCTTTGTCTTATTGAAAAGGGAGTAGTCATAAGTTCTTGAAAGAATACCCATCTCTGCTCTCAGTTCCCATTCTGCATTAAAAATACAGATTTCAACAGCTTTCAAATTGCACTACAGTTTCTTTTTTTAAAGTTCATTTAAGTCATCAGAAACTCTCCTCTCGGGGCTTACACAATCCCATCCCTTATATCACAGAAGCCAATATTGTAGGCAAAAGGAGCTTGAAGAAAAGTAGTCTCAGACATAAATTAATCCATGACTGACTATCCAAAGACATTTGGATTTTCTCTTCTTGAATTCACAATAACATAATTCAGACATTGCTTCACAAAGATTTTTGAGGACTAGTGCAGCTGAAAGCAAATGAACTGCTGCTTTGAGATTTCTGAAATGGAAGGGTTTAGGGGAGAGTTTAGTTTTTCCCCTTTAAAATTGCAGACACACATGATACTTTACATTGAAGCTTTCTAGTATTCACAGAAAACAGTTGATGAAAACAAACAACTTCCAGAAATATGAATGAATGATAGAAGGGAAATTTCACTGATTAACACTGGAGAGCTTTAGGGATTTAATGAACACTACCAGCAACTATGATGACATGCACTACAACAACATCCTCTAAAAAGTATGATCTACAAGGACAAATGTAACCAAAAACTGCATATATAGATATCCCTCATTTAGGAAATATCCTTTAGCTTAAATATTAAGACACCAACTGCAACTAGGTATTGAACTGGAAAAGGTATTTCTGAACTGGAAAACATTGGGTCTGGAATATTTTACCAGGGAAGTATCACTTTTTATGCTATTTGTTAGACATCTGCTACTAGCCACAGTCAGAGATGTGATACTGGGCTGAGAGACATTTGGTATGAGCTGATACAGCAATTCTTACATCTGTTTACCCTTGCTTCTCATAAGCAGCAGAGAAATGAGAATAAAGATGAAGATATAACTTCAGAGCTAGTTGTTAATTAAGTGATGACTAAACAACACATCAGATGGGGATGTGCTTCAGTGTCCCAAAATGAAATGACAATCCATTCCAAAAATGGGATTCAGCTGGGCCTTGAGTTACCTATATTAGCACTGCAGTCCAAATCAGGAACGTGTTTCTGATGCGAATCTTCCTACTGTTCTGCCTTACCATGCTTTGGCTCATGCTGCAAAGCTGTTTGGCAGCACATAAACTTTCCGCCTTTTGGATGGCTCCAAACCAGAATTGCCCTCCATAAGTACACCTAAAGCTCCAAGGATAAATTGCTGTGTGGTCCACTGAACCAAAGCAGAACTACTATTACGACAGTGCACTCCCAACAAAGGCATTTAATGCAGACATTGGGCATCCAGCTTCATTCTGCAGACCTGCACCTGTTGTGCTGCACTGTGCTAGCCTTTGTGATCAAAAACTGGAATGGATCTCCTAAATGATGGAGGACACGCTTCCCCTCTTTTCTGTGGCCCCATATCATAAGAGTATTTAATTCCTATAGACAGAGCTTTGAGACCTACCAATGAAAAGCAATTTCAACAATTATCTCGAATGCATGGTTAATACTACATTCTGGTAATCCATTCACTTACAGACTCACAGCATGGTACCTTGCCTGTGTAAACCTTTTCCCTGCACACATATCGCTTGTCAGTCTGTTTCCTAACAAACAGAAGCATTTGGATATACCTCAAACTGCACAAACCCTCTAGACAGTGTTAGCAGCTCCAAGGCCAGCCTATGGAGATTACATGCAGTCCCATCAGCTTCATGCAGAAAAGGCATTTTTTAATGGAAATCTTACAGATAAACAGAGATCTCAGAGGGTTTTATTCTCCACTGCCATATTCCCAAGATGATAGCTTACAACTTTTTGTTTACAAATCCTGCAAAACAATTCTACGCAGGATTAAAAACAAATACCTGGCCTGACTAGCACACATCAAACAAATGTTTACCTATGTTTATAGTAATTTTCTCCCTCATCTCTCAAGCACTCCTAATATTGAATTGTTCTTTGGAGCACTGCAAGGGACAGTGAAGGGAACTTCATACCACAGAAAGGCTGTGATGGTGCCAAGGATGAGAAGCATGTGGGCAACAAACCTACAGAGTGGCCAGGCAAGGCCAGCTGTGGAGGGGCAACCTGACCCTCTAGCAGCAATTATTGGTCCACAGTCCCGCAGAAAAAATATCTTTAGGTAAAGCTGACCTGCAAACATCACTGGAGCCACAGCTTTTTGCACAGAAAACCATGGATAATTTTTACCTGCTCTTGATTTAATTCCAGCTTAGAATTCACCTTCCTTGAGAAGTTCAAGTGGCAAGACTTAGTGAGGGTGTTCACTAAGGCTTCATGCAATACAGCTGGTACCTCCGGTACCAAAAAAGAGCTGAATTTATTATGCCTACAGGTCATGATATACATTCTCAAAGAGATTCAGTGGCCAGGTCTCTACCATTGAATTAAACATGACCAGAATACCAAACATGTTCTCTGGCACCAAAGCCATCTGGCAAGAACAACTCGAGTCTGTACTATTAAGCTTTCTCACCCTCCAGAAAAGGGATGCTGGACACTACCTGTGTGCCAGAACCCATCTCTGGCTGGCCCTAGCTCCTGAGCAGCACCTGGGACATGCTCAGGAGGCCAAAGCCAAGTGAGAAAGCACTCCAACAACTTATTGGTAGAGCTGGTTTGAGTTTCAGTACTCAGGAACATTTTCCAAAGCTGTTCAGTGTACCCACATAGAGTAGGCTGTTCACACAGGTGTCCACACAGGGGTGTTCCACGCCATGTTTGTGGAAGCTGATGGAGAAAGCTGGCAGTTGTGGTAGAACAGAAGAAACAGAGGCACACAGGTCCAAGAAATTCTGGTCCCAGGGATAATTTCTGCAGTCTGGCAGTAACAGTTAAGCTGTAAAGTCTTTAATAATTTCTTTGGGATGTACAGTAACTCTAAAGGACACTGAGCCTCTGGAGATTAGTGAATAATTAATAAAACAGTTTTTCTCCCTTTTTATCAGTGGCTACAGTTTGTTTATTCCCATAAAGGGAAACCAAGGGAAAAAATGGTGTTGGACCTGCTGGTAGATAGAAGACATTAAGCTAAACATTTTTATTTTTTTAAATTCAGTTTCAATATTTTTCACTGGGAGTTTTGCTTTAAAAGAATTAAGAAAATGATGCTTTGAAAATGTACTGATTGGGTCTTCACCAGATGGAGTTTCCAGTCTAAGCAGCTGAAGGGAAAAATGGGAAAAGTTGTCTTAAATCAGCTTCTTGTTCTTCTTCATTCTGAAGTGGCCAGACCGGGACAGCTCCTGGCATGAACTGCACCAGCATAAGGACCACATAAACATAACAGAATCATAGGGGTTGGAAGGGACCTTCAGAGATCATCAGGTCCGACTCCCCCTGACAAAGCAGGTTCCCTAGAGCAGGCTGCCCAGGTAGGCGTCCAGATGGGCCTTGAATATCTCCAGAAAAGGAGACTCCACAACCTCCCTGGGCAGCCTGTTCCAGTGCTCTGTCATCCTCACTGTGAAGTTCGTTCACATGTTGGCGCAGAACTTCCTGGGCTCCATTTTGTGGCCATTGCCTCTTGTCATGACCCTGCCCAGTCAACTCCACCTCCAATACACCACATAGCACAACAAATTTGTCCTCTGCTGGTCCTGACAAGTGTCTCTCCAAACACTACCTAGTGGGAAGTTAAAAAAAAAAAAAAAAAAAAAAAAAAGTATTTTCAGGATTTAGACTTACAATTGCATATAATTCTTCTGCTTTTAACATGGTCACCAGTACTCAGAAAGCTATGGTCCTAGTTTTTTGAGGAACTTACACAAGATGGACTGCATGGCCACTTCAAAGCACCTAGTAATTCAATCTATGATACTTAGTATTAACCATTTCAGTCTTGATTTAAAGATTTGTGTATCTGTAACTTTGGAGCCATCACAGGAAGACACAATGGAATAAGTCTGCAGTCAGATATACCATTAGTGCTGGATTGCTTTGCTTCTGTCAATCTGTGTGACAACTGACAGATATGGGACACTACCGAAATTGTATGAAATAGCCAAATTTGACGCTGTGTTTTCCCTGGAAAGAAAAGGCAAATGTGTCGCTCAGAAGTCTAATGTGACATAATATGCCAAAATAGTCTACTCTGGAGTTTTTTTTCAGTCAATTGCTAAAATAAGTGTTCTGCAGGAATACTTAATACATGTTTTTTATCAGGTGGAGACTAGAGCTCCTTGTGAGTAACTACCTATTTACCAATGCTTTCTGTGGAAAACAAGAAATGTACTCTGTCTCTTCTGAGCAATGATAACCAAATTAAATCAAATTTTCACTGAACTACAGTCTCACAGCAATCCAAAAATTTAACAAGACCTGCCACACACACACCTGCCTTCCTTGTGTTCCCTAGGTTTGTTGGAGAAATACTCACAACTGATAGAACGGCACAATGAACAGGCAGATGTAAACCAGAGATTTTTTTTCACAAAAGTTTTGTCACTCTATTCTTTCAATGTTATTTATCCCTTTTTATACTTATTTATGTGGCACACTCATCTGTTAATCAAGTAAAAATAACCAAAAACATAAAACACAGCAAAACTGCATCACTAAATATAAGCACTTTCTGTTTTCAAAGAACCAAACAGGCCTGTATTGAGAGCCACAACACACTAGTGTTGTGTAGTTAAAGAGACATAGAAAATGATCAGCAGCTGAGAGATGAGGCAAGAAAGCCCTCCTGTAGGAATGGGCATTTTGAAGAATATGAAAAAGCCTAAGTGGCACTGAGTTGGGTGTGCTGCAAGAACTGGTGAAAAAATGCCATACTTCTGACAAAAAGATGACTAGGCAGTAATAGACATGAAGATTCAGCAAGAGACAACAGGGAGAAAAAGATGGGAGCAGAAGAACAGGGAGAAGAAGGAGGAAATAAAGCAGAAGTCTCAGGAGAAGCTAGGACAAAATATGGTTTCTGCGATAGATGGCCACAATTTAATGACAGATTGACACTGACACTTTCATCTTTTGATTGCCTTCATCAACACTACATCTAGTCAATTTTTCATACCCATTACTTCTATGTATCTGAAGATTTATCGCTCATCTTTGAAAGACAGTATTTCATTTTGTGTCCTCTAGAAGCAATTAAATAAATCCATCTTCTAAATCTTCAGCATTGTTACTGCATTATTGCTGCGTTTTAATTGAATTCCTCACAAATGATCTTCCATTAAGTATTGATTCATTGTAACATTTGGTTTCAGGTTTGCTTTGATTTCATTATCATGAAGGTGGTCACAATAAGGTACTAGTGTGTAAAAAGGCGTATGGAAATCAGCAATGCCACAGAGAGCAGCGTGAAGATGATGCTCTGTAGATGTTGTAATCAAACAGCATAGAGTATTGCAATAGATTTTATAACTAATTTATTGTCATGCCAAGCAGTAGCAAGCATGTGCTGTAGTCAAGCTCAGAAAGACTTTCTAATTACATGCCAGAAAATAGAAAGCTACATTCATACTTAGTTTAATTCGGCAGTGTTTCCAGGGAGAGGGAGGGATCTGTCTTTCCCAATTCAGGTTTCTTTTTTAGATTGTGCACCTTAGGAAAAGAACTAGAAAAATAATGATCACAAAAATTCAACCTCCTGCTTTAAAGCACAATAGACGTAGATAATCAAGAGTCAAGGGAGAGTAAAAGGAAAATTGTAAAAGATTCATACAAGGAGTCACATGAGGTTTGGTCACTTTCTTGAACTATTCAAAAAAATCGTTCAGGGACTTTTAGTGAAAAGTACTAATAAATGACTATGACTTCTGTCTTAAAGACTGCTGTTCAGTTAGCACCAGTAGTCAAATTAAAAGGAACCTGAGTTGAATAATTCTTTTTTTTTTTTTTTCTCCACTCAAATCACTTTGCTCATATAGAAACCTTTGTGCCAGCAGGTTACTTGACATTATACATTTGTCTCTGTGGGTAATTAGAGCAATATAAGGCAATATTATAAATGAGATCCTTTTAGATGTGACTAATGAAGGAAAGGGATAATATCACAACTGTTAGGGGTAGATGATCTCTTTAGGAAGGCTAAGCAAAAGGTATCTTCTTCAGGGACTGAAAAATATCTTTTTAAATGTAAAAATAAATAAATACTTCATTGATGGATAACAGGATTACTTTATGCAAACTTCTGGTTTCCCTCTCCAAATGACAGCATCAGCATGCAATTCAGAGGGCACCTCACACCACATAAATGGGTATGCCGGGAAAGACATACCATTTCAACCTTGATGCAGTACTTTACAGTCAGGTTAATAATATATGAGCATGCGACTAAAGTGAGTCTGCTGGAAAGATAAGCTGATCAACTATCTTAAATGCATTTTCTAATTCACTGCCCATCCTTTTCTTCATTTTTTTTTCTGTCCACTTAAGAGGGAGGGTTTATAAAAAGAATTGGAGGCAGCTCATCAACATTTTTTAAATGGCTAATCTATTCCCAAACTAACTCAACTATTTTTCAGAAGAAAAAAAAAAAAAAAAAAAAAAAAAAAAAAAGATGGAAGAAATGCCAAAGGAGACACCACTTTTTGATTAAAAGGAAATGAAACATCCCTCCTTAAAATTGATTTCTCTTAATCACCTCTCGTTCATCACACAAACATGCAGGTGCTGCTAACTACTTCTCTTCACATTTCATAGGTTTTTATTACTCAAGGACAAACTGCTTTCTCTGACACACAAAGCCCAGATGAAGCCCAGTCCATCTTCTGTAAGCCACTAACTTGCACCTGCATTCCTTCAGTTTGCATTAATGAAGACAGGTCAGTACCCTCCACAGAAACCCTCCATGGAAAGACCGTATCCACCCAAACCGAGGTGAACATCTCCATCTGGTTTAAGTGCATGTTAAGTGCCCAGCACAGACAGCTCAGATCCCACCTCAAGCCCTTTCCTCTACACATTGCTAGCTACTGCTCATCTACCTGCTTTCTGCTGTGTGATGCAGATTAACGCAGAGCATTATGAAAAATCAGTGCAAATGGGTATGAAGACAAGCAAGACCAAAAGGCAGAACTGATCCCTGATAAACAAGTTTGCGACAACGGTTTTCTAATGCACAGGGAGTTATTTGTCCACATGCTACCTTTAGGAACACATTACCAGGGAGGAACAAAGAGCTCAGACAGCAAGACAGAGATGAGAGGACATGCAGGTGGCATTCACGCCAACTGCTTCCAGAAACCAAAGACAGGCATTTGGCCTAAGCCATGTTCCCCGTTCCCTGTACAAAGAATGCAAAGAAGCAAGCTCTCCACAACAAGTTGTCTTCTAATGCTGCCACTGACAGCCAGATAGGATGCATCCTCCTCTGGAATCACTTCTCTTCCACTACAAAGGATGACTTAGATAATTTTGCAGGGATGCAATGAACTGCATTTTTTGGATATATCTAACCTAGGGAAGCCAGCGAGGGAGTTCTCTGGTCTCAGGGACGAGAGGCATGGCATTGCACAGCCTGTTCCTGTGTGGATGAACTGACTGACTTCACAGAACAAGTAGCTGCACCCAGGCTGCCTGCTGGGAATGGACCTAGCCTGCACTGATCTCTGGAGAGGACCTAAGCACCATGTGAGGAAACACCAAGCCAAAACCGTGCTAATGTTTTAACAGATCATGAATGCATGTCGGACCTCAAGCAACGAGCTCGTGCATTGAAGTCTTGGCATTTTTTGAGACTAGCAAGAGTGGCAGCTCTTAAATCTAGCAGATTTGTAGCTCACAGTCTTCTTCCAGGAAAAAATTTTTAGTCATATCTATTCTGCAAGTCCAGAAAACATTCTGCTACACAAAATTACAGTTGGTTTGGGAGATGTTTTTGTTATTCAAACAGAAAGCCTGTTTTACCTGTTTGGGAAAAGCTTAGAAAGGCCATGTGTCATTATCTGAATAGCCTAAGAGGTCAGAAGCTACAGCTAACCATTTCTGCTGCAGAGAAACATATCCATATCATTGTGTTATGTTACCAAAAAAAAAAGGGCTTAAGTTCATCTTCTGTATCCATAATGAATAATAAGACTTACTGTATTACTCAGTCCTCCCATCTTGAGTTGGTGCATTTTAAAACTCCATATTTAAGTCTATTTTATTATCTCTTAATTTTAATTTTAAAATTTCATTGCATTTTTAAAGCTACAGTAGCATAGAAACCACCAAGAAACCCTGCTATCTGCTCACAGAATTATTTTTGGTTAAGCAGAAAAATGTTTCCACTGGTTTACATCTTAGTATTCTAATTAGATTTGATTTCTCACTCTTCCAGACTTACCTCCCCATTAAAAATGGGAGAAGGACTCAGATCCTGAAAAGGCTCTGCAACAGCCCAGTCCTAAGGAGTGGAGGGCCATGCCCAACAGAGCTCACATAGCGCACGAACTGCATTACACCCACAGCATTTGATGTTGCACCTAAGCAATGAGATCCCTGCTCAGCCCATGATGAATAAAAAAGCATCTAGATGGAAGATGTTAAAACATCTTTGTGATCAGCAAACATCCACGTTTGACTCAAGAATATGCTCTTCAAGTATCAGCAGGGTTAACAGACCAGCACAGAACGATAGCAGGGCTATCCTACATCTCAATTAAAAGCTCACAGGATGAGTTACTTTTAATCGCATGGATTTGAGCTTGCTTTTAAAGGTTATCATCCGTGTCCTACACGTATTTTAATTCAGGATGTGCACGGAGTCTACATGAAATACCCTCAGTAGTTTAAACTAGGCACAGAATTTTATGTGGCTCTTAACCTGCTGGGCAGTATTATTTGCTGCTGCTGAAGATCAGCTATGTACCACTTCAGTACACCCTCCACTTACCTTCAAAAAGACTGGATAAGGAAGAACAACAGGCTGAATTCCTCTCAACAGTAACTAAATGCTGAGCATCTATCCTAGGACAATCAAATCTGGTTGTCTCCCCCACCACCTCCCTGCTAGAACTTCCAGACAGGCACCATCTTACGCCCCCCTCTGTTAGGGGCAGCTCCAACGGGACGCTGTACAACCCATGTAGAGATGTGAAAAACAAGTCCTGCAACCTAGCTCCCCCTGACACAACTACCTGGTACTGAGCTCTGTGCTGGCTTCACTTAACAGCTTCCAGAAACTGTACTAGCTGCACCACAAGCACCCCGGCATCTCTGCAGAGCGCTGTGCTGTGCCGTGGAGACATACCCATGAACTAATGAAAATTCAACATTCATATTAGTATAAAGAAAAAAGTCATTAACTGCTACTGAGCTGCCAATTACCCAGTGTAACTGCAGACCTCCCAGCACAGCTGTTCTACCTTCCCTCTCTGCTGCATGCAATATTAGATTCATATTGCAGGTTACATTAACACAGCAACCTGTAACTGGTTTCTAACTGCTAAGAGAACAAATTATTTTGCCAAAATTATTGGTTCAAATCTGTAATAGTGAATAATGAATTAGACATGCCTAGACTTAGGAATTTTTTCATTGCAATCTCAATAGTTATAAGGAACTGTGAAATTCAATTACAAATACTAAATGAACTCTCCTTTTGAAATGATTTCTCTTCCAGCTATTTTTTTTTTAAATGAGTGTGTCATAGGGGAGAAAAACGAAAGTTTGTCCTGGACAAGCTAAAACCCCTAATGGAAACTTAATATTACCCAACCTCTTCCACAGAAAGTTTTTATTCTCTTTCAATGTTAATGGATTGCACTTGATATTACATCAGTTAGAAATGTTTATATAATCAAACCCATATTAAAATGAAAGTTGTGATGAAAAGTGTATTACTAAAGGATCCTAATTCTCTGGTTATGCTTAAAGAATTGCTCTCTCTGACTCAGGAAATCTCAAATCACGAATTAGAGGAGGTCAAAAGCATGCACTAGAGAAGTATTAACACACATTTATTCTTCCCTGAGTGTCCCTTACCAGTCAGCAACACAGTCAGGATACTTGGCCAGATGGACCTTTAGTCAGATGCGCCATGGGATGTTCTTATGTTTGCTGTTGTCTTCTGCCAAGCATGAGATTGTCTGCAATGCCTTTATGAAACTGCTAAGCTTTCTGTATGACTACACTCAATATGAATAAGGATTCAGTGCATGAATAAAGATCTTCATATAAATATCACGCTTTTCTTTCTCTACCTCTTTCTGTCTTCAAAGGAATGGAAGAAATGCTAGACATAATGGGTATAAATCTGTAAAGCTTCTTTGAATTTTCAACTCCCATAACCTAATTGAATGACTTCTTCATCACTTGGCCATTCAGTAAGGCTGTCAACAGAATTAAAAAAATCACTTATGGTTATATGCATGGAAGTCATAATCTCATACTCTTTTTTTTTTTTTTTTTTTGCCTTTACAACATATTTTAAAGAATATACATTCAACACCTGTTACAATCAGTGCCAAGATACTGAGAACATGATGAAGCTATGCATACATTGGTAACTAATGACACCTCAGATGGCCTGCCACACCCCTACAACAGTTGCATATTATTACAAATGGCTTCTGGGAGACTCCTGGTATTCTAAAGCACCAGCATAAGACTGACAAGGGCATCTGAAAATGCATGAAGACAAGCTTGTGTGTGCAACTCAGAGGCACCTACCCTGTCAGAAATACTTAAACTGGAGCACAGATTCACAGAAATACAGTGCTGGAAGAGATCTCAAAGCCTAACTCTTCTAGAAGCAAGAGCAACACCATCAAAGAGGTATTTTTCTGGTCTCTTCCTAAAAATCTGCAACAAAGATGGTACAACAAAGCAGCTGGCTGAAAAATAATCTGAAATGAATTAATTTCTTCAAGCGTTACTCCTATTGGTTCTAAATTGGAATTGATCATCACCCTCTCACCATCAGCTTCCTACATACTAGGAAATGTATGTCCTTTCTCCATTCTATTTTTCAGTGCCAAACAAACCCATTTACTTCAACATTGCCACATACACACTGCTTTCTAATTACTTTAATTAGACACATTTGTTTCCCTCTCTTGTATCTCCTGTTCATTAACATCTCCCTGAAAAACAGTGCAGAAACACTGGACACAGCGTTCCTGCTCAGCCTTCACCAATAGCAGACAGAGAAACTCATGTCTTGTGAGTAACACTCCTATTCATGTACCTGAAAACAAGATGCATCTGTTTTCAGACTTGGATTAACTTTTTCCACTTACTTTAGACTCTAGTTCAGCAAAGCCTCCACATCCTCTTTTTTTTTTTTTGCCTTGCTGCCTATCCAATCTTTTCTCTTTTTAATAACTGATTCTTCCTTTCTTACAAAACATAGCACTTTGTGCTTGCCACTAATAATACATTCTTTATATAGAACCATTCCTCTTATTTGTAAAGATCGTTGTGAATTCATTTTTTGTCCCCTGAAATGTTTGCAAGTATTCCAGGTTGATATCATTGCAGATCATATCTATCATGCAAGTCAGGATGATTCAACATTAGCAACTGGATTTAGCCTTTAAAAAGCCCTTGTCACCCTCCAGCAACATTAACTATCCCCTGGTTTCTCCAAAACCAGGTATTTCTTCTCCTTCGCAGTCAGAACCCTACATACCACAGCAGCCACTTTCCCAGAAGCTTATCACCAATTTCCTTGGCCAAACAGGAGTCATACTTCTATCACACCATCCACAAGCACTTCCCCCTCTGTCAGCAAGAGCTAGGGAACATCCAGGAGTGAACAGATACAGAGAAGCACGCTGGGCAAGTCCATGGACACTCTGTGAGAGAAGAAAAATGCATGCAACCAAGAGAGAGGATTAGAAGGAAGGATGTTCTTCTTGCCAGTTGGCAACTAGAGGGCAGGTAACCTGCTGAGATAGGCTGTTCTCCTCAAGCAGTACCCGTTGCTGCTGCCTCCTAGCTGTCTTGCTGGCTCATCACCAGCACAGTGACACCAGTCTGCAAGGTTATGCTGGCCTCAAGATATGCTTTCCTGCTTGGGCAGGGTTTCTTTTTGGTTGTTCTTTTTTTTCTTTGTTTCCACCTTGTATGATCTATCCAATACATATATATAGATCATATAAATAATTTTTTTCATGTATATCATATCTACTCACTATGGTCTGCTAGTCTCCCTATGGAAATTAAATTATAAAATAACATTTTAAAACATATAAAATTATATATTCTATTTTAAAATCTTGTGCTTTACTATAAGCATTGCACACATGAATCTTCTAGCTAGAAAACTTGTTTGTAATAGCCACGATTACACTCTATTATTACAACTCAATTTCTCCATCTGAATCTTCAAAGCAAAATACGCCACAAATCAGTCATAATTTCCTGCATGAGGTAACTTTGATATTCTGCTTGCAAAGTATTCAGAAGGTAGATGTATATGGCAGGAAATACAGGTTATGTTTATGATAGAAAACGGAGGTTACGTTTCACCGTGCCTAGCACTGTGGCTGCCCGAAGACTCGGTGTCTGCCTCCACCTCCTGATTCTTGAAGGAACCTGGATGATGAGCTTGGGATGTGCAGCCTAAGGGCTGGAATTCCCTAATAAGGAAATAATTCACTTACCTAAATGTGGCTGTCTGGTGCTGTTTTGGATGCTCTGGATTGTGTAAAAACATTTGCATAGGGCTGGAAGGTACAGCACAAGACCTATAGGAGTCTTGTACCCTTCTGGACAGGTAGTCAGAGTCCGAAATGGATACCTTGGGGAATTTCAAATATTTAGGAAGTACTATTTAAGTGTCCTCTTTATTTTAAGCTAAATAGATCTCCATTGGCTGTATTGACAAGATAAGACAATTGTTTAAACTTCAGCAGCTGGTATGACATCCAACACAGCTGCACAGAGCATGCAGATGTGACACAGAACTTATGAATTGGAAATTGGAGGGCAAGTATGATGCATGAGAGGCAGAATGACAATAGACACCTTTGCCTAAGCAGACAAATTCTGTCCTACATCTCCATTAACTACAGTCCCAGAGCGTACCAATTCAGCTCACATTTAGAAAACTAATTGTATACAGTTGTTCAGTTTACATGAACTGAGTCACACCCTATTTTTCAGGCATCTAAAGAAAGACTAGACAAGTCTCAGCAATGGAAGCATGAAGGTTCAGTGTCTCCAGTACTTCAGGTGAAGTATGAATTAATTCACCTAGAAATAATTCTTTATGCATTGCTATCTAAGGAACATAGGCAGTATTTGTCCTAAGTAAGAACGTCAGTTGACCTTAAAGCAGCAAGTAAAACACAGTTTGTCAGAAAAATGTCAAAATTGCTTAGAAAATAGCAGGCACCCTATGGAGTCCATATGTGTACTTGAAGTTTTATATTGGAACATATGTAAAAACAAAAAATTACAGTGCTAGCATAGAACAGATTACATCTTTTTCAGAAACAACAACTCATAAGCTTTATGATCTGACTTTATGTCAAACTAATTTTCTTAGTACAGTATTCTCAAAAACAGCAGGAGGACGATATAGCCAATGATGCCTCCTGGGTTTTCCTGGTTTAATTTTATTGAAATTAGAGCTTTTGAAAAACCCTTGATCAACAGCTCTGAAGTCCCCTGTATGCACAAAGAGAATGCAGAGAGCAGTTTAGTGAGTAGTAGCACAAGATTCCTTGCTTTCAGGAGATCACACTATTTTCTGCAAAACATTATCTCTAAGGAGAAAGGTTTATTTTTGTACTGATCCCCTCATTTTCTCTATCCACTTTATAGCTTTATCTCCCATAAGCTATAAACCACATCCTAAAATGGTGGGGAAACGAAAGCACAGCACCTTAGTCTTCCAGCTACAATGATGAGTTTAAAGAGGGGGTTTTTGGGATAATCAATGTATTGATTATTTAACTTCTTAGGGATAAAACGCTATGGAAGTATTTGGCTGTTTGGAAATTATATGTCTGGAACTAACACATTTGATTCGCAGACCAAATGTTGAACAACGATGAAAAAAACAGACTATAAAAAATCAGTAATTGTGGATGTAGTCTTATCAGAAACAGGTTGACAGACTAGTAAAAAGCATAAAAACTCTCTTTCAATTTGCCAAAAAAACAAAGAAAACATTCCTCCAAAACAGAGAAAGTACAGAACACAATCAACCAAAATCATGTAAAATTATGTATCATAAAGCTAAACTCTTGTAATAAGACAACTGTAATCTTCAGTACTCTTATTTGGTAAAAAGCATTTATAGTATTTTCTCAGTATTATTCTGGTATTATCGATTAGTATTTTGTTTAGAGATATACATTAACGTGCAATTTACATGCACTTACAGTAGTTTTAAATGCAATTATTGTAGGTATGCACAAAAACAAGTAGATGGTTAAGTACCCAATTTCAGGTAAATTTTGTGAAATAGGCAAATAATCATGTGAAAGCATGCATAACTATAATAGGGAAATAAAGCACTTATGGATATATATATGTATATTTACACATATTTATACTTGCAGGTCATTAACAGACTGCAGCCCTTCCTAGAAAAATGCGCTTCGTACATTCAACTTGATTAATCTGTTGTTGATACCACATATGTAAAAGTATAAGCATGAAAGCATATTATTTTTACTTCATAAATATTTTGTATTTTCAGTATGATGTAAATAGTATGGTCAAGTAACAATAAAGCTCCTCGATGTTTTCAAGATGTTATGAAATCAAATAGAAACTGCTGATTTAAAACTTTGCAGTAAAACAATCTGATACTTGCATCAGTTCTCTTGATCCAGATTAGCGTTACAGCACCATAAGTAAAGAAAAATGTTAACTTTTCCATGTAACCTAAGTATGATGTATATTACTATTCAATTCATCTCTTCTAAAGGATAGCTGGAGGTAACCTGGACTTATGGAGAGTAAAGGACTTCCAGTAATTTTCAACAGGAAGACCAAAAATACACAAATAATTTTTTAAACCATTGGAAAGTGAAGTGAATACCTAGTAACTGAAGATTCATTGAGAATAAGGCTGCAGTTTGATTAAAAATAGAAGAGTATGACACAAGCTGTAATTCTTATTACAAAGAATTGTCATCATATCACTGAAAGCTACATTACAGGCTGCCTAGAAGGCAGTACAATAAAACTTGCTGTAATAACTTTTTATTTATATTCATAAAATTGAAGAATGTTAATTCCCTGGTTATTTTATTTTTAATATAGAGATGAATTTTAACAAGCTAATTTATAAAAGGTTACATCAATGTCTAGATTTAAATCAAAGGAATTAATGTCCATGCTACCACAGTTCAGAGAGATTCTTGTAAGACATTTCAATAGTTAATGAGGCTAAAGGTCGAAGCTAAAAATATCTGCTTGGCACTAAGTAGAAGAATATGTCAAAGATTAAAAGTTTCATTGGTAACTTGCGTGAAGTTCACCAGACACACCTCAGGTCTTCAAACTAGCAGTGACTTTTTTTCCCCTCCAAAGTACTATCTTAAAATGTAAGCTTTAGCAATTCTTAAAAGCTCCTTCTTTTCTTCCTTATTCACTGCTTCTTGATATTTACACAAGAATCTTTGCAGATGAGTATGAAATTACCTGAATAACTGAAATTAATCAACTCAGACAGTGCTTGAGTACAGCACTGTCTGAGTTTAGTCAAAGAAGACTTCTTTCCAAGACATAAGCGACAAGACCAACTGCAAGTCCAGCTGTAGTTCACCAACCAGATGCCGTTTCTGCTCATTTTTTCCTGAAGTAAATACGTACAGTTTTTGTACCAACAATACTTCAGTACTTCCTTTCAGAAACAGTTCTTTGTTTCTGTTGGAAGATCAGGATTACTCTTTTTTACACTTTGCCTTGCCCCATTAGAGGACATAGAAGGAAACTCTTCATTTCTTTAATTCTCTGCCAAGTCATGGGAAACAGCGAGCACTAACTTGTACTCCTGCTAGAAACTAAAGCAAGTACTGGGCTGGCTCACCTGTCCTCTCGAGGAGCTCCTGTCTCATTTAAGATCTAAATGCTCAGTCTAGCAGCATAACAAGCAGCATATGTAATTTTTCCTCATATCCCTGCTACAGTGGGTTGGACAAATTATTTAAATGTAACAGGCTTTCCCATAGCTGAAAAAAAAAAATCACTGCATATCCTGTCGTTTTCTTTCACATTTTGGTCTGTTTTTCATATTTACTGCCAATGCGGCACTTCACACATAGAGAATGTTGTATATAAATTCAATTTGTAATTCACTGCTTTGCTAAGAATGAAGCATAGCCAAAGGTGGGAAGGTTGCAGTGGGAACAGTGAAGTCAGACTTTTGAATTACTCTTCAAGGACTCAGCTTTCATTTTATTGCGAAGCAATGCTACAGGTACAGGAGAGCCTGTGGAATATAAGAGATGTCCCTGCTGCTGCCTGAATTTGCAGGAAGCCTAAAACAAACTCTTACAAACGAGAGCTACCTCAATTGCCCCTCCTAAATGAGTATACAGGAGGATGTTGGTGGCGCTTTAACCGTAAACAGGCTGTATGTCTACATAAAACATCTGTAAAAGATCAGAAACACAGCAAAAAGTTTCTATCTCAGCATTTTGGGTAAAGCAGGGGAAGGATGGGGCAGAATTAAGTAAAACACACAGATCACCTACAAAACCAGGCTCTGTCAGCTTGTAACACTGCAACAATGCGTTGAAGGGGGGGTACAGCTGGTGTTAGCATCATTAATTACTGAAAAATAGCTCGGCTTTTTAATGTACAGGATTATTTGTAATGACATAGACGTAGCTACAGAAACACAGCGTAGCCCGCTCGTTTTACTAAAAAAAAAAAAACCACGCTAGGTTTGCTAAAGGAAGGCTAGGAGGAAGAACCCGAGACCGAGGAGGAACGGGGAATTTGCTCAGAAACGCTCGGAAACTCCACCTGGGATTCAGGATCAGGACAAGAAATGGCAAACCCACCTGCCGACGCCTGCCCACCCAGCCGCGCTGCCTCGGGGGCCGGGCTGCAGCAAGGCACTGAACGCACGCCGGTCCCTCGGTCAACCCGACAGCCCCCGAAAAACCACTCGGAGGAGCAAAAAGCGAGATGCCTCCCAAGTGCAGCCCCGTCCTGGTGCTCTCAGCATCGCTCCCCGGTGCTCGGGTGAGAGCTTGGCCGCCGCCGAGACCCTTTTTTTTTTTTTTTTTTTTTTTTTTCCGCTTTTCGCCCTCCCCGAGAAGCCCGGACTGTACGGGCGGCCGCTGCCAGCCCCAGCCCCGCTCTGCTCGCACCGAGAGGGGAAGGAGCGAAATCCGAAAAAGCGAGTCCTACAGGGATGGAAAGTTTGGAGACCGCGAGGGGCTGCACTCAGCACCCGGCCGGGCTCGACCTGCCCGGGCAGAGCGGCGGTGAACGGGGGGGAGAAGGGGAGGGGGGAGGACGGGCACCCCCTCACTCACTCACCATGTTGACCTCGGAAACCATGTCGATGCTGGCGATGTCGATGTTCATCCCGACGCAGACGGGCGGACCTGCGGGCAGAGCACACTCGGTCAGCCGGGGAGCCGAGCTGAGCCGAGCCGAGCCGAGCCGAGCCGGGCCGGGCCGGGCAGCCCCGGGACAAAACGGGGGGGATGAGGGAAGCGGCGGCCGGTGCCACTCACCTCCGAAATCCGGGCGGAGGCGGATGTCGTAGCCCTTCAGCAGTTTATCCACAGTTTCTTTCACGAAGGACATGTTGCCGGGATCGTTCACACTGTGGGGGCGAGAGAGACGGGGGAGGCAGGGGCCGGGGTTGGGGAGCGGGGCGGGGGGCAGAGCCCATCCATCAGCGCGGTCCCCCGCCGCCGGGGCACGCTGCCTCCTACCTCTGGGCGCAGCAGACCACGGCCACCAGGACGGGAGCGGAGAAGATCCCGAAGATCCTGCCTCCCCCAAAGCCCCACATCCCTCCTCCCCGGGCTCCCTCCGCGCAGCAGCAGCAGCAGCAGCAGCAGCCGCCGCCGCCACCGCCGCGATCCGGCTGCCCCGGCTGCCGCTGAGGAAGAGGCGGAGGCGACAGTCCCCCGTTCTCCCCCCCACCCCACCCCGCCCTCCCACCCCAAAAAAAAGCCCCCACCCCCGCCCCGACACCGCAGCAGCCGCCCGCGCCCACCCCGCGGCCGCCGAGCCCCGGAGGAAGCCGCCCTCCGCCGGTGCCCTCCCGCCTGCCGGGAGAGGAGAGGAGGGGAGGGCGCCGCGGGGAGCGGGGGCTCGCCGGGGACGGGGCCCGGCAGCAGCCGGGGGCGGCGGGGACAGCTCCCCAGGCACCCCTCGAGCACCGGGGCTGGCAGCCGGGGCAACCCGCGGCGCCCCCTGAGAGCCCCCCCTCACATCATGGCCACCCCCCGCCCCATCATGGCCACCCCCCCTCACATCACGGCCACCCCACTGCCCTGTCATAGCCACCCCGTGAGGCCGGGGGCGAGGGGGCAGCCGCCCTCCGCCGCCTCTCAGGTGGCCGCAGCCCCTCAGGAGCAAACGCTCCGGGGCTCCAAGGGGGTGCCAGGGGCACGGGGGTGTCCCCCGACATGGCAGGGGGACGTGTGGGGGTACCCGGCCTGTCAGGTGGCTGTCGCCGTGTGTCTACTGAGAGCCGAACCCGCCGGCTCCCAGTCTTCGTTAATTACCCCGGGGTAATGAAGGGAGACGGCCCCGTGCCAAAGAGGCGTGCTGCGGGGGCTGCCCGCTGACTGTGGGGTTGCCTGCGAGGCTCTGGGTGCTCCTGGTGAAATGCTAGTTGGGGTGGAGGCAGCGCAGTTGTTGTTATTGTTAACCTCCTTCCAGGTTAATTAGGCCTTTCAGCAGGACTAATTGGCGTGGAAACAGAAGCACGCTGACTTGGCTATATTGCTTTCGGCTCCAGAGCCAGCTCTTTGTCAGTGCCAGTACAGGGACCTCTCTGCCATGCCCTACCGGCAGCGTAAACAGATCCCTAGCCAGCTCCGGGTTCTGGTTACACCGCGATCGGTGGGCACCAATTTGTCCCAGAGCACAAAATTTTACTAGGCAAGGGGGGGAAAACAATACATTTTTTTTTGCACTTCTTCTCTTACAACCTGTTATACTTTCTACATCTCTTCTTCCCTCAGAGAAACTGCAAGGAAGAGGACAGACACTTGAGGAATGCTGCATTTTTGTGTAAGGGTGAGAAAGCACGGGCAGCTTTTTGTGTCTCCCCCAAAAAATTATTGAGAAGAAAGAGGAGTGCAGTCCATGTTGTATGTACTGGCCTGCAATTAATAAGAAACCTACAAAAAAAGGGGAGAGCAGGCCCAGCTTTAAAAACAATGAAAAAACATATAGGCCATGAGGAAAAATGTGGAGGAACTGACTGTTGCCAAATCTGATTTCATTATAAGTTGTTGGGTTTTGTTGTTGTTGTTTTGTGTGTTTGTTTTGTTTTGTTTGTTTTTTACAGTGCCGTAATTACTATGATTACAAAGTAGGTGAAATCTTATCTTTTATTTGAAAACTTGAGTCGTGACATGAAGTATACCTGACTCAGGGGCTCAAACATTAAACACGTGTATGTACATACATAACTGATTTGAGGAACCTGGATCATTTTTTTGTTGTTGTTGTTTCTTCATTTTTAATACTATGGGATGGGCAGTCCTGAACACTAGATCTTTCAAAGTCTTCAGAGAAAGTGAAGTTAGGGAAGGGTACCAACCCATTTCTGTCTCCCTAAATGCCGGAAGAGAACATTAACACCAATGAAAATATTTCTTACAAAGAATTTAATGTGATTTAAAAGTGTATTTGAACACTAATAACTTTTCTTAAATAGGATGTCAGTTTTATAACAGAAATAAAATATTTTAGAGAACAGTACTTCTGATTAATGCACTATTCTGGTACTTTGAAAACACATCTGAGGTATGAATGAATCAAAAGTGATGTAGAGTCTGACATTTTATCACTTCATTTAAGTATTTATCTTCCTGAGCTTTCAGAGCAATTGTTTCTGTGTGTTTGTGGGTATTTTAAAGATAACCCAGGCTGGAGCTGATGGGACAGGAAAGTAGCTAGGGGGGTTTGGAGCATTTATTCTTTGGGATTTTGAATTCAGTTAGGCTTAGCAATAGCTGAATGACATTACAAATGAGAAATTTAGAATGAATTTCATGAAAGGTAAAAATCATCTTGACTTCTCTGTACATGTGATATTTACTGTGAAAATGGCACTTCAGGTTTTGCGCAGAGAAGACTCAGAACACATCTTCTGTAGCACCAGTCTGGAGGTGAGGCTCAGACAAGCTCCATGGAGCACAGAGTATTTAAGGAAATGATGGATGCAAAGATTTTTGGAGAGCTGTTTAATGTGGTCAGTAGGAAGAAAAAGGCACGGAAATAGGTTCCTTGTTCTGCCCCAAAATTCACCACCCTTACTCTATTCCTGGAATTAAGCTCCTAAACTTTTCCTTTCAAAAAGCAAGAAGCTTATTTCAAAACAAGTCAGGAAGGAGTCTGGCTACTTTTATTCAGAAAAACAAAGCACCCAGTCAGAGCATGCAGGTGCTAGGTCCAAGAACAGCTGAGGACGTGTCTCCTGAGATCAGCCTGAGCTGCAGGACATCAGGGTAAGGTTTTCTCTTTTGAAATGGTTTACTTTACAGCAAATACTTAAATAAGTGAGGGGGAAAGAGTTAACATGAGTTTGTGGCCTACTGGTTTGGCTGTTATCTATAAAGTCCCATTGTTTCATAATCAAGTAATTCATGAACTAATTACTGGATAAAATAAATGGAACCTGATTCTCTGCTTCCCTTAGCCACAATCATAACTCATTCTTACTCTTGCTCTTTTTCTAACATACAGTCTTTCTGTTCCAGCAAAACTCTTCCTGTAAAAGGTAAGACTTCAAATGTTGTAGTTCAGGGACTAAAATTGATCATGGTTTCTGCTGCAGTGAGTGTTCTAGCCTTTAGGCCACTGGACAGTTAAGATCTATGCTCCTGATCAAATTTTGATCAATAAGACAAGCATGGTAATACTGTTTTCTTCCTTGGCATTGCCAATATTGGTAAAGGATGCTTCAAAAAATTGATTAAGTCTAATCTGCAAAGGCAAGCATTATGTGTGGAGGAGCAAAAGGACTGCCCTTGGGCTGATGCAAATACATGTGGAAGAGTACACCTGCCAGGCCTGGATGTGAAAGAAATCCTTGGGTTGAGTGGGGTTGCAATGGATTCCTTGGCTGTGCTGGTGTTAGCAAATACTGAGGCTGCTGTGTAGCTCAGAACAGCTGTTTCTGAGGACCCAACATCCATGCTATACACATTTTGGGTGTGTTTTCTTAGAAACAGTTTGAAATTCTTGTTAGCAGCTGGACCACATTTGGTATGCTGCTGGAGTGCATTATCCACCTTAGTTTTGTAGAAAGGAATCCAGATCATGTGCTTTGAGACTGCTCTGTGAAGTGAACCAAAGCACAGTAAGTGGGAATGATCAAACAATTCAATTCATGAGCACAGTCCTGATTTGCCCTAACGTGCCGTGTGGATGCACTCATCATCTCCTTTCAGGAGGAGCTAGAGCAGAGCACACTCAGACTTGGTTAAAGGATAGAAATTGTTGAAGGCATTGGGAATGGAATGAAGAGTCTCTCAAAACTTTGGAATGAATTCTAGGTTTGTTCATCCCTCTCAATGCTAGTGGAGATACAGAAGAGGAGCCAATGACTGGATCACCTAGAGAAGGAGAAAGGTCTGCTTATAACAGATGCATTTGCTACTACTATCAGTCACCAGACTGTAGGAGAAGGACTGGCTTGAGAATCAGGGAAGAAGTATTTGATCACACCATGCAATATATCATTGAGCTCTTACACTGGAAAGTGGTACCGAGGCTTTACCTGACAAAATGAACATAACCCAACTTACACGCTGAGGTCAGAATCACTTATCAGAACATTTTCTTTTTCATTTTCCTCTCTGGCTTCTCTGTCATTTAACTGATTTTGACAGAGATCCAGTCTTATCCTGAAGCAAACTGCAATCACGGAAGGTTCAGAGGTACAAAACAGAGACAGACAGAAACTAAAGAAATGTAGGAAGAATTGCTGCTACAGCTGAAGTGTTGTCTTCTGAGGAACACAGGACATTAATCTTACTTGGCTGAGACTCATGCTGCTGCTTACCTATTCTGCCTTGCAGCAATTTTAATAGCCTGCTGGTTTAACCTGCTGAGAAGGTGTAATTAATAAAACAGGCTGGAAAAAAAAATCCACAAGAAAATTTTCAAGTTTTGTTGTTGTTGTTGTTGTTGTTTTTGTTTTTTTTTTTTTTTTTTTTTCCCTTTCCAAGCTTGGTTTCCTTTTTACTTTATTTAATCAAAAGTTGATGGGCATTTTTTCTAAAGCACCATTCAACAGAAACTTAATGCTTTCTTCAGAAAGCTCAGCTTTTTTGCTTTTCTTTCTATAGTACCTTAGTAGAAATTGAGCTTTAGAGTGACAACAGAAGGCTGGGGAGTGGATGCATGGCATCAGGGCTTAGGGAATACTCTGCAGTTGGACAGTTTTATGCGCTGCGCTCTGGTTCTTCAAATAATGAGCAATGATTGTTGGTTATGCTATGCAAGGAAAACAGTATTATATTTACCTAGTGTATAATATATGTAATGTATTTATCTATATTTGTCAGAAAATGGATGTAATGTTTGCTGATGTTGAGTTTACGCTGGGTTTATACTCATTGTCCCCATTTCTGTCAGGCAGATTGCAGTGTTGCACGAATCCATTTCCTTTGGTTGTATAATTTGCTGGTTTTCATTTAATTATACTGAAATATTTATGTTGTTATGTCAACAGTTCTGATGTAGTAGAGATCTTAATGTTTCAGTGGGACACACAAGAATGAGGTATTAATCAATATGAGTAATGGGGACAAAAACCTGCCTTTGATAAGAGGCTTGACCCAATTTGTTTTGAACTTCTGTTTAATTTTCAGATGGTTATTTTTCTTCATATTCAAGAAAATAGAACAAAAATTTGCGTTATCTGAATGAATTTAGAATAGCATTCCTGCACTGTTCCATCTCTTTGGAGGCAAAACCTCTGGATTATGCACATTATGAGTCAGACATCAAAATAAAAATCCATTGACACTTTGGCAGAGGAAGAAATAATTGAGGCTCTTTATAACTCACATTTTTTCATCATAAAGATTAATGATTATGCGCTGAAATAACACAAATGCATTAGAGAAGCCTTGGTGCTTTGGAAGTACAACTCTTTAAGTCTCTGTCCTGATGAAGACACAGTCTGTGTTTAGAAAAACAAGTAACTGAGTTTTGATTTATATTTTTTTTACTGCAGCTGCAGTGGAGGAAGAATTATTTTACATAGGACTTCATTCTTAAGTGTTTCTACTTGAGTGTTTTCATCTAAATCCCTTTGTCAGAAGCACATTACTCTTAAAAAAATAATATGAAGCAGTTACCTTTTCTCTCTAAGTCTGGATTAAATAGAATGCTATAGCCCCTTTCTTTGTGTTTTCATATTTAGGCAATAACATTATGAATTTATTTTGCCATAATTATTGTTTATGCATTTTTACTAGAGTGGACAAAATTCGACGTCAAAACCAAAGCTAAATTGTGCAGGACATTATACGGAGTGAGGAAGACAAGTGTTTGAATTGCTTATATTTAGTATTATGTATATTTAAAGGAAGATCAAATAAGTATTCTAGCTGATGTATCTCTATAAGGACTGGCTAAAACACTGTAATACAGGGTAACAAAAAAAAAGCTACGGATTGAATAAAGTGAAACTCTGATTTATGTCTTGCTCTCTAGGTAGTTTTATTTGTTTGTTTGTTTTGTGTTGTGTTGTTTGTTTGTGTAATTTATGCTAAGGAGGGGGAAAGGAAATGTTTCAGAGTGTGGAGAGTGTGGAGGTATGTTTATACAGAGGCTACATCCCCACCATTCACTGCCAAGATGCAGCACTGTGCTTGTGGAAGTGCCTTGTTGTCTTTTTAAATGCATCCCCTCTTCCCCAAGCTGCCCTTCTCTCTGGGTCCCAAAGCACTGGCATCAGAAACAGCCACAGTTAAGCTCATAATACACAGAATGGGATCATGGGCCATATTCCATCTGTGGGATAACATGTAAATTAAGATGGCTGTGTAAGTAAATTTCTCTGTCATATTCTCTGTATACAAAGGGTAATCTCTCTCTATAAAAGGGAAACATTATTAGGTAGATATAGAATTTTGAGCATGATGATCTAAAACATGTGTTATTATTCCTTAATTTAAAGATTATGTCATGGCTCAGGAAAAATAAGGTTTTAAAATAAATGTTAATAATAGTTACTGTTAAAGAATTAACATTCCATTTATAGATAATAATCACATTTTAAAAGTACTTTTTGTTACTCACCTTGTGTCATAAATTGCATATAATTTTTTGTTTTCTTCAACTGCATTCCTGAAAAGAGAGAATGAGAGAATATCGTTTGCATGCCCTGTGTCCATTGCCAAAAAAAAAAAAACAACCCAGAGTTTAGGGCCTTAAAGGTTTTCAGACCATCATTGTAGAAACTAGGGATAGGAAGAAAATCTTTAAATTGACTTGTTCAACCCCTGGCATCACAGCATTGTAATAATCTCTTGGAAATTGTCTAAGTGGTTTTTAATTATAAATCCATAACTCTGTTGCCAAGAAATGAAAAAGGAAAAAAGTAGTCACTGCTTTTGTGAAAAACACAATACAACAATATAGTTTCGATCAAGCTATGTGAATAATTTTCAGAAAAAAAATAAATCTAATTGATCCAGACGAACATTATCCAATTCAGTTATTTTATTATTTTTATAAGTCTAACCAAAAAATCTTACTGAAGTTGAATGCAATATATTCAATATAAAAATAAATATTTTGTGAGATTTTGAATATTTTAATGTGTTTGAAGAAATGAAATCGATTTAAAAAGGGGAAAATTTGAAGACTTGAAGCTTAATTCTGTATTTCTGAGCTTCTTCAACTGAAATCCCTCTGACTTTGCAGAAAACATTTTGAATTTTTTGACTAGAGAAGAGATTTTCTTTCTGACATTTTTGGTTTGTTTCAGAATATGTGGGAATAAAAGGCTCTCCTGAAATAATGCCACTGGTTTAAGGGGTTTAAGATAGAACACAAGGAGATACTGTCTGGAATGTGTTGGCTTTGCTGGAATCAGCAATAAAATATAAGCTTTAGCTAAGTAGTTTCTGATAAGGCGTGATGAATGTAAGGGGCACTCCATAATAAATATTGATTTGTATCTTCCAATCTGATTTATGTCTCTGTGCATTACTTTACCTGTCTGCTTAGAGATGTTAAAGAGAAGGAACTAAAAGCATGGGGTAAATGATCCTGAGTATGAATGCATTAAGCTCCACTTACATGGGAAAGGTAGATATTGGGTTTGGTCCCTGTTCCTGGAATGGTTATGCATCTTGCATTAAATATGCACTGGATAAAGGATGTTAACCACTGAATATTGTGAATGCCTGATTGCTTTGTACATTGGGTGGGGAGATGTGGAGGGTCTCTCATGCCATGGATCCCCTTGTAATAGCCAGCCATCTAAAACAGAACTGGTGGAGCTGGGCAGCTTTCCAGTTAGATGCCACCATCTAGTGCATTTAAGATGCCCTAAGTTACTTGAGACACTGCATAGGGCTGCGATGTAACACAGGACCTAGAGGAGACTTACACTTTTCTGGAGAGGTGACTGGAGTCCAATGGGGATACCTTGGAGCATCTTAATGGCCAGGGATGCTTGTGTCTGGGAACTGAGTTGAGCCTCCTGGGTCAGATCCCATACAAGACAAAGATCCCCATCTTCCAATATGTAGGCTCAGTTCACTGAGTTGACTGTATCTCTGTTGACACAATGGGAGCACCCAGTTCTCATGTAGACACCTACATCTAATCTTCACTTGAATCCTATTCTTTGATACTTCTTTTTATAGGTCTAGGAATCAGGATTCACAAACCACATTGCTGTAAACTGTAAAGATCACAGTATTGCATGCCTGAGACCACACCTCTGTTGTGGTTAGATTGCCATTCTCAAGGACAGTTTTTTCTGATGTCCATACTTCTTGTCTGGTCCACCATGACTCAGAGTAGGCTTGGGGTAATTTCTTTAGCTTAGCAAACGAGAGAGGAGGGGAGGAAGGATATCAAAGGAGCATCTCAAGCCCCAGGATTGGCCCAAATTTACCCCCTGACTATGGTCGTATATCTCCTTTTGGTAGAGTCACATGGTCAGTGTTGAGAAGAAGTCTGGGCTCTTTCCCAAAATGTCCAAGGCCACTTGCTGGAAGATATCAGAGTAAGAACTCTACATTTGCAGAGGTTGGATATAGAGTGAGGGAGCATGCTCAGCCTTAGTATTCCTTTAGGACTATGCTCCCAAACATAGCCAAAGGAATGGCAGCTGAAGATGCATCTTAACTGATATCCAGAAAAATGGCATGGGATTGATAGCAAATGAGCTATGGGTGGAAGAGGGCACCATTTCTACATTACCATGTACAGTATAGATGGTCTACATGTAAGTGTCTGGTTTTGATTCCCTTAGCTAAATATATCCATACATATTAGATAAAAAGACACTTGCATAAATTTACAGTTTCTGTTAATATATTTATTTAAAAAATTTCAAAAGAGTGCAAACATCTTGTATGGCCACCATTTATTTTATAACTTTTAGCATCCATCAGCAAAAATGCCAATATCAGGACAGAATTAACTTAGCTTCTTTTTTTTAGAAGAAAAATTGTAATAGCAAGGGAGGCTGGGAAAACGGTTAGGCAAATGTATCAGGAAAGAATCAAATGTCATCTTTTAAATGTTGAAGTTTCACAATGGGCTTTTATTCAGACTGATAATGCACTGCATTTTTTTTCTTCTCATAGAAAAATGTAGACACGTCTTGTTGTTGAAATTCTCTTATTCAGCAGAGTGGTAAAATCCTTTGGTCTCTGCATTGAAAAATGCCTCCTTGTGAATGATGAGTAAATTGAGTTCATCTCCTACAGAAGTCTCCTACTGCTGTCTGCCTGGCACCAGTAGAAGACATGCTTCTGAAAGTATTACAGAAGTAATTCCCCCATCACAAAAGCACCACATTAAAAGTACTTATATTAAAAGCACTTTGTTGTATATGAATATCATTATATAATTGATTATTCCCATTAAAATGCTTTGCATCCTTATCACAACTTTAATAAAAGAACAAAACTGCTTTGAATATTATACATGCACTTGCCTAGAGCCACTATTAGCAGAGAGGCTCTGTGTGCAGCCAGGCAGTTGTTGATGGTAAATCAAATGGAGGGCATATGGTTTTAGTATTGCTGCTGGTGGAGTTTTTGTTGCTAGAAAGAGCTAATGTTTTGTATTTAGGATTATTAAACTAACAAAAATAGTAGCTCATATTTCTGCTTTTTTTTTTTTTTTTTTTTTTTCCCAGCTCCCTTCAAGTCCCACTCAGTATAATACAGGAAAAGATACCATGAGCAACCTATACTGGAAGGTTAGAACTTTTCTGAACTACAAAAAATAGCTCTTTATGGTCTTTTTTAAAGCCTGAACTGTTCCTAGATGATACCACAGTTCAGGATGTCTGTCACTGGGATTCCTCCTTACTGATGTAAACGTCAAAAATTAAATGTGTCTGAGATGGTTACCATAGGCTACTTTAATAATCAATGGAAAAGAAAAACAAACAAAAAAAAAAGTCCAAAGACTGAAAGCAACTCCAAAGACTGAAAAAGACTAAAGCAGTGTAGATGAATCATCCTTCGCAGTAACTATGAACAGAGCCTGTACTTAGCTAGATGCCTAACTTTTGGGTGTGCAATATTGCATGAGATAAATTCCACCCATGGTGATTTAACGGGAAGGAAAGCTAGATGTGTTTCCATATATTGATGATATTGCCCTCCAAAAGCTTATCAGCTTATCATCAAGATGTCATACATGTTTTAAGTTGGATCTCCATGAGGAATATGTCTGCTAATGGAAGTTAGGCAGCAAAGAAACAGGAAAGCTGTTATATTAGTACTCTATTGCTGGAATTGGTAGTGTCTTTTAACTAAATGTAAGTTAAATTTTAAACATAAATCATCATTTTGTGTCACACCTTTAAATCTTACAAGATCATATAAAAGCAAAAATTAAGTTAAATATCATATTAATTTGAAAATAATCTTTAGGAGAGTGAAATGTAAAAGCCCCTTCTGGATTCAGGCCAGGGCACAAAGCAATGTTAGTGAATCACAGAATGCTTAACAAGTACTCTTGATGTTGTGTATCTACTAAAATGATTCAGCATAAAAATATAGATACAAAGGCTAATATTTATAGCTCGGAAGATAATGCTAACAACAAGAAATAGCTATTTCAGCTTCAGATTCTGAAAGCATCTGAACATTGACACTACTATTGAGAATACTTTCCTTTTCTACTCTAAAAAGAACTCTGCACACTTTGCACAAGCCGTGTACAAACAGAATGAAAAACAAAAGGGATGCTGAACTCCCTCTCCACAGACTTGAAGAATGCATACCTAGAGGCTTTTTTATTCTGAAGTGAAGAAAATACTTCTGTTGATTGACCCACCATATACCACAGAGTCCAAATTAAGCCTGTACTACATGGCTTTGGTGCAATAACTACCAATTGTAACAGCCAGATGCAAAGCTTCAAGGTAAAACTTCCTCCTGAGAACAGCAGCTTCTGGGCTTCTACCTCAGGACTGCTCAACTCACCTTGCCAACCCTCCCTCCAGAAACTTCAGAAGCAGTGAGGCACCCACACCAATGAGTCAAAAAATTCACTTTCTCTTTTCTGAGGCGTTTCAATCCATGCTAACTGGGCTGGATATTCCAGAGCATCACTGTCATCCAGCAAGATAGGTACTAACAAATTATTTCAGCCTATCAAGATAAGAAAGTACAGACTGAAATGCCAAATGTAAAAATGTGAAACTGTGTTTAAGACTCCTGAGATATTATAGACACAGTTATTGAATTACCATTGTAGAGCTGCTGAAACCTCAGTAAGCATCAGATGATGGAGGTTTCTGCTAGAAATGTACAATTCACATAGCTATCTTTTATTTTTGAAAGTATAAATTAAGTGGATGCAAGCCAAGTTTTCATAAATAATGCCAAAAATGTTTATGTATGAGAAGCTTAAACTATGTGGCTCTAGCTGAAATAAATGTTTCAGTGAACATGATGATTTTAAACATGATTTATTCAAATGTTATGTTAAGTAAGCATTCAATATGCTTTTATGTAATGCCAATGCCCAAGTTACATGTAATTATGATGACATTATAGCATCCCTGATCTTTCATAACCTCTCTAGAAATTCATTTTTCCCAGCATCAAGCTCCACAAATAATATGGAAGTGACAATGTCACGTAGCATAAACAGTTACCAGAACAATGCTTTTCAGGTCCAATTCTATGAGGGCTAGCCACTCTTGACTCCTTTTGACATCAGCCAGAGCTGGGAAGTTTAGTGTTGCTCAGAAACATGCCAATGAATTAGCAAGTCTGCAAGCCTGTTCATTGGCATTTAAGAGCAAGGTGGGAAGGATGAAGTCAGAATATGTCAGGATGTAGACTCCTATTTAATCACATTTTAAATCACTGATACTCTTTTTCCCATTCTCTTTTTCTTTTCTTTTCTTTTCTTTTCTTTTCTTTTCTTTTCTTTTCTTTTCTTTTCTTTCTTTTCTTTTCTTTTCTTCTTTCTTTCTTTCCTTTCCTTTCCTTTCCTTTCTTCCTCTTTCCTTCCCCCCTTTCCTTTCCTTTCTTTCCTTTCCTTTCCTTTCCTTTCCTTCCTTCTTCTCTCTTCTCTTCTCTTCTCTTCTCTTCTCTTCTCTCTCTTCTCTTCTCTTCTCTTCTCTTCTCTTCTCTTCTCTTCTCTTCTCTTCTCTTCTCTTCTCTTCTCTTCTCTTCTCTTCTCTTCTCTTCTCTTCTCTTCTCTCTTCTCTTCTCTTCTCTTCTCTTCTCTTCTCTTCTCTTCTCTTCTCTTCTCTTCTTCTCTTCTCTTCTCTTCTCTTTCTCTTCTCTCTTCTCTCTTTCTTCTTTCTCCTTTCTCTTCTCTTCTCTTCTCTTCTCTTCTCTTCCTCTTTCTCTTCTCTTCTCTTCTTCTTCCTCTTCTCTCTCTTCTTTCTCTTCTCTTCTCTCTTCATTCTCTTCTCTTCTCTTTCTCTTTTCTCTTCTCTTCTCTTCTCTTCTCTTCTCTTCTCTTCTCTTCTCTTCTCTTCTCTTCTCTTCTCTTCTCTTCTCTTTCTCTTTGGTAAACATGTGAACATAACAGGACTGAACAGGACTGGTACAGTATTGTATAAATCTGTGGTTTACCCACATCCTGTAAACTTAGTGCTGTGCTGCTCAAAGAGCTTGAGAGATAGATAAAGGTACAGGAAAAAGCAACAGGGATGATTAGATGTATGAAATGGCATCAGTAAGAAAAAAGAGACTTAGGCTGAGACTGTTAAGTCTGGAAAACAGATGAGGAAGGGGAGATTTGATAGATGTATCTGAAGTCACAGGCTGCATAAATGATCATTTGTTATTGCTTGTACTATATATATATATATATATGTAAAGGAGCACTCAGATGACCAAGGCAATGGGTCTAAAGCAAGCAATACAAAGTCCTTTTTCACACAATGCATAATTAAATTGTGGAGTTCATTGCCACAGGAAGCTGTGGAGGCCAAAGTTATAAATGGGCTCAAAAATCCATTAGACAAATGCATGAAAGGGAGCTCCATCAATGGCTATTAAAATCAATGTTTGGAATGCACCCTCTGGCCGAGGAAGTCCATAAACCTCAGACTGCCTGAAGCTGGAAGGTTATACGTAGGAAAGAATTACCTTCCATCTGTCCCATTTCTTATGCTCTTCCTAAAGTATGTGCTACTGCCCATTTTCAGATGCAGGAGACTCAACTGGATGCAGATTTGGCTTGAATCCATATGGGAATTTTTTATGTTTAGTGTGAGCAGAAATACATGTTCTTGATCTACTGTCGCTCAGACCTAAAACAATTTTCAGATCTTCAACTGTCCTGCTGTTTGCATTACTATACTCTCCACAGATAAACCAACGATTTTGTTTCTCTGTCCTTATGTCAGCAGTTCTTCACCCCAGAAATTCACGCAGTTGCATATTTCAGGTTTTTGTTCTCCCACCACCTGAAGCATTTGCATACATGCCAGAATGATCAAAAGTTTGACATTCCTGAGCTATTAGAGTGCTGTCACAAAATACATGCGTTCTTTTAAGAAAGTAAGAAAGAAAAAACCTTTCAGATGCATTTAGTGTACATAAAATCCTGTAAGGAAAAAAAAAAAATCCCACACCCTCTCTACACTTTCACAGACCAGAATACATATGTATTCAGCAAGTGTCCTAATTATAAAAAGTGTGAGATGTACTTCTCAGTACAAGGATTGTGCACCTTTGATGTGAATTGGAGTGCATTGCAACTTCAGTAGCATGAGAAATTCGAAATTCCGACTTAGAAAGAAACCCACTCTCTCAATCTCTTCAATTTCTTTCATTTTTTTTCAAATTTTACTTTAGTTTTTCATTTTCAGAATGAAGGGTAGTAGTCCAAGTAAAATAAAAATTAATTAATGAAGAGTAGTTGATACCACTTCTGGACAGCTCATGACTGTAAAGGCCAGCTGCCCACAGGGGGACCTTAGCTTTTCCATGCAAAGTTATATGGGAAGCAGAAGGGAGCCTTGAGTCTCATCCTTGTGTCCAGCTGGGGATTTTAAATGTTACTCAATGACCTGTATTACACAACGTAGAGGTCATCCTGACCCAGAGTTATGACAGTTTTGAATGAAAGTAGTGTTGCTAACAAGCTCTGTGCTGAACTTGGTGCTGTTCTACAATAGCCATGCCAATGAGCACATCTATTTGACAGGGCCCATTAGGTAACCCTCAGGTATACTTTTAGTGCCAAAATTTAAGGTGCCCTTGTTCTCCTTAGAATTTAGGGCTTTTATTGATCATTCCTTGGATTGTGGACAGTCACAGGAGACCCAAAAAATTATTTCTTTTGTTCTGTTTTGAAAAATAAAATTCTAGAAAGAGAGGATAAAAGTTTTTTCCATGAAATACCCAAGTATTATATTTATTTGAAAAACTGTCATGAAGAAGAACTTCTCAGTCCATTCTAAACCATTGTGAATGGTATTGTTTTACAGAAATGTGTGTAATAGGGTTAGGAATGCCCTGACATAAACACACACACCAAACAATGTACTTGTGCAGACAAAGCTAGCTTCCAAATTGTGCACTGAAAAATCAAAAAAAAAAAAAAAAAAAAAAAAAAGTCAAGATGTTGAAGAGGTATATGATCAGAAGAAATAATCAGTTGGGTATATGCATGATAATACTTCCTCACAGGTTGCTACTGTTTTGTAACTACAGATCAGAATAATTATTCTAAGTGATCTTTAGCTCTTTTGGTTGTTTAGGTAGGAAGTCTTTATAAATTTAAAGGCTGTCAGCCCACAGTGTGTCAGGAAATTTGAATGTAAGAGCCCAGCCCTAACATTTACATTCCTAGGTTATGTTTCAGAGCTGGTTGTAACTGTTAAGAATATTTCTTTTGGGACCTTTAAGTGCATTGTATCATAGCCTCGAGCTATACTTTCTTTCATCCACAACTCTTCTTTAAACATCAGAAGTTTTGATTTAAAAGAGAAACAAGATGGTAACAGAGTGTATGCATCTCTCCATTTTCCCTACTTCGTGTCAAGTGTGAGGGTGAGAGAACTGTAAAGTTTAGTTAAACAGTCATGGCAGGCTACAAAAAAAAAAAAAAAAATTGGAAATGTTCCATGAATCGGAAAACATGGAAATGGTCTTTGCTTTAAAAATGAATCAGAGGAACTAACAGCATTTTTTACAGGTTTTTGAGATGTGACTGTACATGTAAACTGTCCTGAATATACTGGGACATCCCACCATCTGTTGCAGGAGTCCTTTATTCTAATTTAATGCTTTTAATAAGGCTCAGTGGAACTTCCACAGATGAAACTTTTGTTTAAAATGCAAAATGAACTTCTAGTGACACTGAAAAACTCTCAGTGTCCTCTTGACTTTGCTAAAAAGGAAAATATTGACTTTTAAGAATTAAGTAGTTGAGATATTTTTATTCAAGTGATGTTTCAAAATTCCCTCCATCTATATTTTAAAACATGGTGAAGTGCTTTAGCGTGAAAAAAAAAAAAAAAAAAAAAAAAAAAAAGACTGCTGAAATCCAAAACACATTTTTCAATACCTCAGCTCATCAAGAATTTTATGAAGAGTTTTGGGTAAGTCTGAAATACTTTTTTTTTTTTTTTTTATATATATATATAGCCAGAAAACAACAACAACATCTATTCATACTCCTTCATTTGTTCATATTCATGCAGTGTCTATTCACCCACTAGATTCTCTAAATTGCCTGGCTTTATTCATCATCTTTAGTAATTGTACTATACATGCAAAATGGCTAAAAGGATTTAATATGGTTTTAAGCTATAATTGGCATTTTTCTTTCAAAGCTCTCAAATGTTGCATATATGTAGTTATATTAGACGATGTAATACTGAGGCACATGAAACCTCAGAGAAGAAAGTGGGTATTTCATCACCATTTAAAAATCCCACTTAAGGAATATGGGTCAAGCATCATGGAATTAAATCATTTGTCAATGCTATCCCACGAGTCCTAGTTGTAAGGTTTCCCTGGCAGATAAGGAGGAGAATGTGTCTCCTCACACCCAATACTTTGTTCTGTTTTCTAGGAAACATAGGTGGTATTTTCCACCCATGAAAGCAATTCTATATTCAAGAGTGCTTTAGACAAAATAAATCAATTCAACATCCATTTTACAGTACTTCAGACATTCTGATACTCTTCATTTTGGCATGCATAACTCTTTTATAGATGTACATGATTAAATATAGATTAACATTGAACTAGAGATTGCTGAAATTTAAGAGTTATGGAGGAATTGACTTCCCACTGAAAGCTGTGTGCCAGTGAATGCAATTTTGGTCATTGGGCAAATGAGACACTAATTCCTCCATACCAGAAAAGTTCTCATTGCTCCAAAACTACCCACTTACTTCTTGTTCCCTTTCACCACTACCCTGAATCCTTTTGAAGTTGGGCATGCGGAGCCCCGGCTGAACAGGAGCACAGTGAGGCTGTCAGGATGTGCTGGGTCTTCACTACTGCTGGGCTTGAGGGAACTGCCCACTCTCCTGGTGGCTCTGTAAGTACTTGCCCTCTTCTTTCTCACTTTCTGTAAGTTTCTACAGGAAATCACTGAATAGGATATGCAATGTTCCCACTCTTACAAGCTCATAGCTGTACAGAGATTTGCCATTTCACTAGGTGTCTGTATACTTAGCAGCAGCTTTAAATCTTAGCAGAGTATCTTGGTAGAAATGTCCATAATGAAAATAAGTTATAGTTCACTGAACTTTAGATCCAATTTCTTTTTTTGCTTTAGAAATCAGTGTCATATTATGCTTTACAAATTTTCTTGCTTTTCATTGAATGCATACAATCCAATAACTTTCAGAAAGTTTAAAACCTCATTCTTTAAAACAGTAGCAAATTGAACAAAACACATACTTCATCAACGTTTATTCCTTCCTTAACATGATCCCTTCAGTATTAAATGAAATCGCTATAAGTCCACTGTAATTGATGCTAGACTGAAAGAGGAACCGATGGGGCTGACAGTTTCTATGTTCCAGTGTGGCATGTTTTGGCGTCTTTTCCAGTTTCTCTCCTGGAAAGATTAATTTATCTTGTAACATAAATCAATATTTTTTAGTTATATTTTTTTTCTAATCTGTTTTCACTGGCACTTATGCATACAATTCGCTTAGAACAATAATTAAAAAGCAATAATCCCAAGCTAAAGAAAACATTATTAAGAGTAACAACTTTCTCTCTATTTTTCTGTTAAATTAAGGTAGTTATGTGAAACTACAGGCCAGATTGTACCACACATGAACATGCCTACTCTGGAGGTTGTGGCAAGCTGTGCAGCCCATTGGGACCTCTAGAGTTCTGTCAGGCACAGTGGAGACACACCAGATGCTGCACCTTCCCAGGCTTATGTCCTGTGCACTTCTGTGTGTTTGGCCAGGGTGGAAGGCCATGATATTTTATTGTCCCATTGTGGAAGATGGCTGTGTATTGGGTTTATGTGTCAAGGTTTTGATAGCAGAAGGTTGCAGAGGTGGCCTCTGCGAGCAGAGCCCAGCAGCTGCCCCATGTCAGAGCAGAGCCAGCTCTATCTGGCTCCAAAAGGTTGGCTAGAGCCAAGTCAGGGAGCAACACTGGGTGGGCCTCTGGAAGAGCAGATGTAAGGAAGGGAAAAAATACTGCTGGGCAGCAGCAGCTAGGAGAGAGGAGTGAGAAGCAGCCCTGCAGCCCTCCAGGTCAGTGCAGCAAAAGGGCAGGAGGTGCTCCATGCACACAGCAGCAGTTACCCTACAGCCTGTGGAGAAGCCCCTGGTGGAGCAGGCTGTCCCCCTGCAGCCCATGGGTCCCACATGGAGCAGATCTCCATGCTGCAGCCCCCCCATGGGTGGAGGAGCCCCCGGTGGAGCAGGTGGATGTGGCCTGGAGGAGGCTGCGGCCCATGGAGAGCCCCTGCAGGAGCAAGCCCTGGGCCGGAGCTGCAGCCCGTGGAGAGGAGCCCACGCAGGAGCAGGAGGCCTGGGGGGAGCTGCCGCCCACCCATGGGGGACCCGTGCTGGAGCAGTTTGCTCCTGGGGGATGGATGGATGCACCCCCTGGGACAGAGCCATGTGGGAGCAGTGCTTGAAGAGCTGCTGCCTGTGGGCAGCCCCCGCAGGCTCAGTTTGGGAAGGACAGCATCCCATGGGAGAGATCCCATGGGGAGCAGGGGTAGAGAGGGACTGTGAAGGAGCTGAAGCTCTATAGACTGACCACAGCCCCCATTCCCTTGCACCACCTGGGGAGAGGAGGTAGAAGAGGGTGGATGGAGGGGAAGGTGTTTGTTTCTCACAGTTCTAGTCTGCTAGTGATAGACAATAAATAATATTAATCTCCCTATGCTGATTGTGTTTTGCCTGTGATAATAATTATTGAGTGATCTCCCTGTCCTTATTTCAACCCTTGAGCCTTTTCCATTATATTTTCTCCCCTTTTCCCTCTGGGGAGGGGGAATGAGAGAGTGGTTGTGGTGGAGTTCAGCTGTCCAGCTGGGTAAAACCACCACAAGTTGGCAGACCAGGGATCCCGATGCAGACACAGTCCCCAGAAAAATGCACAACTCTGCCTTGGAAGAACATGGTAGCACACACACATACATGTGCCCCTTCCTGCACACACCTCAAATGCGCTGTTGACACACACACACACACCCTCCCACACACAGATATTCCTCCTCCCCGCCCCCCCCCCCTTACTTCAGGGGTAGGGGTAGGCTTGTGTTAGGTCATATGACTGTTTAGGAAGTATCTCTTATGGATGCCAATGGATGAATAAAAGCTCTTGATATTCCCATCAACTTTGAACAGTGATAAAACCCCAAGAGTGACTAGAGTTTTCATACATGCAGGGTGTCACTCTTTTTAACTGTTATGTTGTTTAGTCTGTGAATAATCAAAGCACACTCCAGACTGAGCTGAGAAGGGTCAATGTAAGCCAACTGCCTCCCCACTATGCCCAGAAAGCAACATGAGCCTGAGCAATGCCATGTGATGCACCATTGAATCCAGGGGCCAGGCGGGGCCCAAGTCTTCTCCTCCTGTTCTCTAAATAGTATTCAGTGTCCGGGCATGGCTTTGCTGCTGTAACCCAACTCAGAGCTGTCACTTAGCCCGGAATTGTTGCCTAACATTTCAGACATTAGAAGGGTTCTCAGTTAGGAAGATACAGAAAACGCAGCTCTCCGACCATAACAAATTCAATATATGGGAAAAAAAACCACCATACTGGATAGCAACATCTACCAACTAGAGTAAACAAATTGGTTAGCCTGAACTGTGGGAAACCCCAATGATCTTTGAAGACCTTGGTGCACCATCTGCTAGGAGACATGGTCAGCAAGGGATATTTTAGGACTTTTGTTTCATACATTCATTAAGAGGAGTCAGAAGATTTTACAAATAGAAGCACTTATCTCACATCTAGGACAACTTAAATTTTGGTCCTATCAAACCACATAGCCATCCTTGTTAATATTTTCCTCCTGTCACTCAGAAAGACTGGACTATATCCCAGGGAACACTGAGGATTTATTCATTCATATTTGTAAGGTGCTTTTCTGTTTCCATGAGTAGATATGCACAATTCTAAACCTGAGTTTGCTTTTTTTCCCCTCTTGCTGTTCTGCTCTACTGGCTAGCTATGTACTGGTACTATTAAAGAACATTTGGTTTATGATAACTGACGTTTTTATTAGAAGGGTCTTAAATAGGGATTCAATAATTCAATTTCCAGCTAAGAAAAAGAATAATAAATAAATAATGCTGCAGCCATCTTCTTGTTCCTCCCTAATGGGAGGTTAATCGTTAATCTTTCAGCCACTGGGGAAATAGATATAAGGAAAGATTGGAGGAAAATGAAAAATAAAATAATAGACTGAACTGAAATGACCCACTTCAGCAACTGCCAAAGTGACCAATACAGTGGAACATCTACATACAATAGAGAGAATAGCAGGGAAGATTTCCATTATTTATACAGGCATCTGAAGGCCTAAGAGCCATGTAGTAGCAGCCATATCTGTTCTCTCTTTTTTTTTTTTTTTTTTTTTTTTTTTCCACAAAGATAGGAAATCTGAATGGTTCAGTTTTCCTGCATAATAGGGCACATTACATTTCCCTGCTGTCACCTGAGTGGCCTCCAGATACCCTCAACTATCTCAGTCTCAACAAAAGAGACAACTATCTTTGTCTCAACAAAAACAGTTATACAAAAACAAACAAACAAACAAACAAAACAGCATAAGATCCTTTTGACAGTAAAAAAAATAAAAATAAAATAAAAATAATAAAAAACATTGTTGCATAGCCACTGCTTGCCACCACAGATTATGTTGGGTTTAGACATCATTCTTATGCTTGTGGTACTGGCTCACAGCTCTGCATTGCAACCAGCCCTGCAGTGGTGATATATGTCCATCCACCCTCCATTCAGGTTTTGCTCTGGTCTCACTGTGACCTTTTCAAAGTACATTCCATGTTATGAAGAATGGCTCTTTCTCCTTAATCTCCTTCCCTGACACCAAGAAACAGACATCACAGTTTCAAATTGTTCCAAGAAGACATGAGTTTTAACTCCAGCTACAGCCAGGTTACAATCATTCTGATATATCCTAGCACTGATGGCACGGTTCTTGCTGAAATTCTGCTTGTTGCAGTCATGTTCGTCCCCTACCTCACAACAGCAGCATTATTTGTGGCCCTAGTCTTCCATTTCTTTTTCTTCCTAGTTCTTTTTTTCCTATTTTTTTCCCCTATTTATTTTCCTAGTTTTCCAGGATTTTTGTGGTAGGAGGCATTTTCCACGGAGTATTATCATGAGTGGTTAAGGGGAATGGGTATTTTCGACTGGCCACTCTGTCACGAGGGAGCCCAGATGAAAACTCAAGTTCAGATGACCCCCACTCTACTTATTTTATTGTTTTTTCTTATATCTAGGTGTATCTGAAGATGTGAAACTAGTCAATAGGAACGTTAAGCAAAATATATTAAAAGAAATTTAGGCCATCAGATTCTGTCAGGCAGCAACGCAAAGGGTGATGTACCTCTGGCAGACTTTTACTGAGCAACAAGGCTTCTGTGTTTAGAACATCCTAGAGATTTCTTCACTGAAATCTCTTTTACAGTCATCCTTTTCATATGCAAAATGTTCTTAAAACATTTTCAGTGTGAGACAGCAGATGTTTAATTCATAAGTGACTAGAGGTAGCAGCCATCCCTGACAATAATTTTGTGCCTATTGTTTCTATCCTGCTCATCACTGGTAGCACTGTTTGTAAAGTGGAAAGTAGAAACCTGAAGGAGATTGTTGCAAACATCTTTCTAGTGAGTTAATCACAGCGCTAACTTTGCACGTGGGTTCAGTTGCAACAAATTCACATGGCCAGAATGAATCATGTGCACAGATCAGGGCATAGAAGGAGATGCTTATGGAAATAATTTGCTCCAGAATATTTGCTCATGAAGATTCTCATGTAAGTAGCAAGAAAAAATGCTTTAAAGATATCCTTTTACATTTTTCTTTAGGGTCATATATTGTTTTATTTTATATAGTATGTTCCTATTATCTCAAGTAGCTCTCAGATATCACAGATAAGAAAATCAAGTAAATGTCTAGAAATGTGTAGAATTAGAGTTCAATAAAGTATATTCCTTTATTAAACACACCAAAAGGTTGTAAGTATTATGCAGTGGATGATTCCCTTTTATGTCAAGACTACTTCAGATATCACGATTCTAATTCTGTAAGTCCAAATTTTAAATCTAACATCAACAAATGGGGCAGAAATAAGCCCAGCAAATCTGTACAAGTTCTGTCTTGGCAGAGTTTAGATCTCCTCATATATAGAAAAGTAAACATGAGTCTGACTGTACTCAAATGAGCCCTGTCAGGGGAGTGCTGCAATGACACATCGCATACACAAATACAAAACAGAGAACGACAATACAGATCTCTGAATGATGTAATTGTGAAGGGACATTTGGCAGCTTGTTTTGTGTATTGCACATGCTTTTCACAGATGTGATAGCAATGGTCTACTAAGCAGTTAAATTGAAGATTAAACATGGTCAGACTGCTCTAATAAAGTTTGACTTGAAGTGTAAGCAAGCCACTGGGTACAGTGATCATTATTTTCCTTGCTATCTTTATTGAAAGAAGATTCCTTTTTATACAAAGTGTGAAGAAATTAAATAGGTTGCCTAACCTGCAAGTGATGTGAGAATCCAGGAAAAAAAAAAAAAAAAAAAAAAAAAAAAAGCAATATCAAAACAGGAAAGAGATTGTGTCATCAGAACAGATATTAAGAAGGAATAAAATAAAATTTAAAAAGGCCATTTGTTTTTCCCATTTTTCAGACAAAAATAATTGCACATGAAGAACGGATACATTTGCACAGTCAAAATGCTATTTTTGAGTAAAGCTCTTGTGGCAAGGTGCAAGTTACAGACCTATTCACATGCCGGCACAGAAGACAATTGCCTTAGAAGTATGTTATGATGGCTGCCAAAATCAAGTGGTTTAAAGTCAGAGAACACTATAATCTGAATGGACGATGAAGTCCTAACTGTGCTTTCCTGTACATCAGTATTAAGCTTTTTTTTCAAATTTATTTTATCTTTTTTTTTTTTTTTTTTTTTTTTCTTTTCCCCGGAGAGCCCTTTATCATTCATCACACAGGATAAATAAGTACTGATTACATGGCACCTACTGAATAAGCAGCTACTTGGAAAAGTAATCTTCACCAGCCAGTTAGTAGTGCCTTATTTACTGCATACCCAAAGTCTGCAGTAAATACAGAATTATTCATTTTTTCCTGGTCTTTTCTGGGCCACTCATCGCTGTAGTATTTGCATGCCTCAAGAACACAGATGAATTTATCATTGTCGAAAGATAGGAGACCATTATTATTATTCCCATTTTACAGCTGAAGAGATAGGGACTTGCCTGGAGCAACACAGTGAATTAGTGGCAGAGTAAGGATTAAAATTCACGGCTTGCAACCCTATACACATTATTGGAGACTGCACTGCCTTGTAGGAGGTGCTGAGAAACTGCAGCTCTCACCAACTTCATCTACCACTGTAAGAGCTCAGCTTTGCTCTATAAGCCTTGGGCAGCCCAAGCTGGTCATCCATGAAATAAGACACACAGTTAATAGTCAGCTGCTAGAGTAATGGGTTTATCATCACGTTAAGAAACTAATACTTGAGCCCAGTGTTTACAAAATGGTCTTGAACCTGATCCAGCCAACTCTGGGTGAATGCCATAGTGACCAGGGTGCTGGCGATGGCAGGATGGGCAGGAAAGCAAACTCACTTTCCCCAAGCAACCATGCTGGAACTCAAAAAGCTGTCTTACATGCACCATGATTTCATTTCAAAATGGTGCTTTATGAAAAAACACATTTAGAGTGGAAAACCTACTGACAGGCTCGAGGTCTCCTTCACCTGAAACTCATTCCCTCCTGCTGTCTTGAGCATGTCCAGGTTTCTGCCCCTGCGCTCTTTACACCAAAAGCAACCGATTCACATTTGGTGGTTCTTGTTTTGTGTCTCTTTAGCAAACTGGGAAAACACCGGTAGATCAAACTGCAATCACTCCAGCAGTCATCTTTTATTTAGTTCACTTTTTTTCTCTTTGAAGATATCCTTTTGATCCTCGTCTGTTCACCTGAGATGGTAGGTTCATTGACCATTCCCACTCTCTGGCTGCTATCGTGTGAACATAGAGATGCTAAAATTAATCTGGGTGTTAGCTCTCTGAATCCACAAGTGATGCTGTTTAGAAAAGTCTATAAATTGCCTGTATACAATTGACCAACTGCCTGACATCCATTCAGACGTATAGCTGGAAATTTGAATCTAATGCACTAGTGTTCAGTTGCTGAAGGTGTGAAAAGCATGATGATAAATCCAGTTCATCTTGCTTACGCAAGTAGTACCATTTCTCCAAAAACTGCATCTCATGGAGTGGGTGTAGACTTCAAAGCAAGGCCATGAGTGTATCAATGCAGGGCTACTCGGCAGATCCTGATACCTATTTTTGCAGCCCAGGGACCTGGAAAGAGTGTGCCATGGTGTCCCTCCTGCCCTTGTGCCCCTTTACTCCCTTCCAAAACTACGGCAGAAATGGCCAAAGAAAGCTGCTGGAGGTTGCAGGCTGGCACACAGGTGTTCATTTCCACTGGACTGCTGACCCACTGAAAACTTAATCACTTCTGTAAAAGTGGAACAGTTTGCCAGGAAAGACCAAGGAACACCCATACAAAGTTCCCTAAGTTCAAAGAGATAATGCCTGCCCATAACAAAGGGTTGATCTGTGTTTCTCATGGCCAAGGGAATATCTTTAGCATGGGTTGCATGCCAGTTCCTCACAGCTGTTTTTAACTATTTTTGTGCCATTATCCTCTTCTTCCATCCCAAATGGCGTCTGACTTTTTTTTTTTTTTTTTTTTAGAAATACCAAAATCAAAATGCTTAATATCTCCAGTATTGTTGTATTGTTGTCTACTTTTTTTTTTTTTTTTTTTTTTTTTTTTTCCTTTGGCTAATCCAGCTGCCAGATTTTAGACTGCTGTGCAGTTGTTTCAAGAGCAAGCCACCTGCATGTTTTATTGAATAAACTGAGGGAAAAAAAAGGGGGGGGGGGAATGGAAGGAAGAACTCGACTTAATATTTGCTCAAATCTCATTCTTCAGCAAGCTCTCATTGACTGACTCATAATTATTGGGTCACACTCAAGGCATAACCTCAGCTGATGTATAGACTTAGCTCCACTGCCCTTCACTTAAACCAAATTGAAGATTGTACATGAAGATTTGGCTTGTTGACTGATAAACGTAATATATACTATAATTTGTATCTTTCTGAATTCTAGTGCACTGGAACTGACAAAAGGATTTTGCACAAAGCTGTAGGACTGACATCCTGACATCGCCTGCATTGGTGTGGTATATAGTTCAATCATTAAGATTTACCATCCTGTAATGTTACATGTAGATCACCATGAAATCCCTACCAATATGTTTTCCAAAACAGGGTGCTTTTTTTTTTTTTTTTTTTTTTTTTTTTCCCCCAGCTCTTTCCATTTTCTGTAACTGGTAATTCTAGATCAAACCATTTAAAAACTAATTTTTCTCAAAATTTTATTAATTATAGCACTTGAATCTATATAACAGAAGTCAGCTTTAATGGGATTTGGAAGTGCTGAGAACATTTATTCCCACCTAACCTTTGCCAATAAATTCAGCCTGAAAAGCAGTATATTGCAAATCCTAAAATAAATGTAAGTTGTGTCTACAGCTTTCCAAATGGTATGCATTAATGTATTTTTTGTAGCAGCAGCTAATTATTACTGTGAATCATTACAGGGTGACTTGAAAGCATTTATAAAATTTTACAAGAGTGGAAACTAATATTTGCTGGTATCTTTGACAGCTACCTGTGTTGATCACAGACAGAAATAATGAGTTCTGTCAATATGCCCAGTGCACGTATAAACAACTCAGAGAAATGCAGTACATATGGCAACTATAGCAGGCAAAAAAGATGTGAGTTCATCAAAACAACTTAAAACACGCTAATCCAATCTTATCTTAGCATTTACATAGCCAAAACCCAGATGACAGGTAGATTTGTTATGTACAAATATGTATAAATAGACATAAATATTTATAGTTTATAACTTAAATATGACAGAGATATCCATACATACATATGTATACATAATAAAATTGTCTGTATTTAACCAATTTCTAAACTTCACATGCTCTGTTCTTAACATCACTAAGTACATTAGGTTACTTCAGTCCTATATTGTACATTCGTCTTCCATCTATTATGGATGCTTCAATAAATGCCTAATGAAGAATTTATCAGCATCAGTCTGTCCATCTTATTTCAATGATTTTTATGTTGTTCCTTCTAAGATTTGTTCTCTCCTTCCTGCTATGAAGGAATTACATGTATAGTAGCGTATGCATAAAACCTTGAATATTGATGTACAACTTGTATCCTCCAGTTTAAACCTGATTAATCTGTCTTTATGAATCATATGCATGAATCTGAATCATTGTGGTTATTCTCCATCAAGTGCTTTCTTAGATGCTTCAGAATACAGTCAGTTGTTTTTCTGGTCACGTGTATATTTAAAGGTGTACTCTGTCCTCTCAAGAAGTGCACCATGTGCTGTGATACTTACAGAAAAGATGAAGCTGAACCACTAGACAGGAGGACTGAGGCCTTAATGATGAAATACAGTGCTACCTTAATGGCCCATTATTTTTCAAGTATAGCCATAACTGCTACTCTAGCCAGCTAAAATACTAACCAGCGAATTTAGCCATTTTGAAGAAATTAACTAAAGATATTTTATATATTATAAGATCATGAAGTCTCAGTTCAGAAGCTTTCTTATTCGATGCCCACTTGTGTGCAGTAAAAATATCTAAGCGTACACAGAAAACTGCAACATTTTAGATGTAAGCATGTATCGCCAGTGTTTAGCATAATCTAGCCGAACACATTAGTCACAAGTATTCTACATGTTTAGAAGAACACTTACTCATCCTTTACACTATTACCGCTTTATATGCAAAAGTAGGGTTTATGTATTTCATGCCTAAAATTTAAATTCTGGAGCAGTGGAAGATGCGCAGTCAATTGCCTGGGAATTTCAGGATACAGGATGGGACTGCTGCTGGGTGGCCCCTTCTTTCCCCCAAACAGGGACAATGAACTACCAGTTCTTGATGTGGCACATGCTGCAAATCCCTTTGACTTGAAATCTGAAGGGCAGACTTCAGTAGGCTCTGTATGAACAGGGAGAGGATTTCACATCTGAACCTGGCAGGAATGTGGATAATACCTCAGCTCTTTCATGTGAAAACCACCCATGATCAGGCTTGACCCCACACTTTCTCTTTGCATTGCTGCCCAGTGGTGTAAAGAAAAGTGCCTCTTTTCCAGGGCAGAGGAGAAAACAGCTGCCTCATTGGCAAGCTGGACTGACATGAGTGAGCAATGGGAACCTGCCTGTGTTCAGTGCTTTCCCAAAACAGCTCTGAGGGGCCAGTGCAGGGCCACCTTTGGCCCTGACCCAATGCTCCTGACCAACTAGTGGCACTTAACCATGTAAATCTGGACAAGATGGGCTAGTTTGCAGGAAGAATTGGAGCTGGAAGGGAGAGGGAATGGTAAGGAGTCAGATGGTAAGGTAGGTTTTTGGGAAAAGAAAGGGGGTGTGGGTGCAGAACAACAGGGATGCCATTGTAAGTAACAGGCAATCTTTGCTTCAATACTCTAATCCAAGGGTTTAAAACATTACAATAGACTGGGAAATGTTGGAAATGTTCTCCACTCCCATGGCAGGGGGGGAGTTGCCTCTACATATCATTTCCCATGTCTAATGGGGCAAAGTGTCTAATACAGGTCAGGACTCATTTACATTTCTTGCCAGCCACTTTTGAGAAATAGGGCTGTTCTTATCCCATATCTCTGTAAGGTATAGTGTCTGGTCTGATTTCCTGAAACACTGTGAAGCTCAGGGCATCCTATAAATCCATGACAGCAGTGTTCAGGCACACGCTCAATGTTCGCTCAGCTGTTAGTCTAACATGTGGAAATGGGTTGGAGAGTAGCTTGCCCACAACAGAGAGGATGAACTGATGAGCAGAAAATGCAGCCTTTTGTTCTTTTTTAAACTGAATGTGTGCAGAAAGCAATCCACTGAAGATTAGCCTCAGATAAAGTTTTTGGACCTTTGAACCTGCAGATTTGGGAATTGCAACAAATAGCAGACCGAAGCATCAGTGCTGCTTTCTAAAGGCATCCCTTCTCACAGCCAGCTAGAGTTTTGCTGGGGCAGGGAGGGCAGTCATGCCTCTTTCTCCCTGTGGTACCTCTGATGCATTCTGTCACACAAAAGGGGACAAACTCTGTCTCCAAGCAGTCCTCCCCAGCGTTACGCTGCACCCAGCTGTGTTTCACAAAGCTCCATTTAGTAACTCTCTATTGCCACCGGGATGCTAAGCATGAAATAACCAAACAAAACACCAGGTCCTAAATGCAGCTCTGTCTGCAGCATGGCTTGACAGACAAGAGGAATGGACTGATTGTGTTTTACGGGTGTCCACAGCACCATAGAGAGGGCATGCACAAGAGGGGAGGGGGGAGGGGAGAAAAAAAAAAAAAAAAAAAAAAAAAGCTTTTAGTATCCTTTCTTATCGTTCAGAAGTACAGAAAATGATGCTTCAAAATCTATCAGGCTTAATCTCTCTCACGTCACTGAGGTTATTTATATCATTTCGCTACCAGATACTGTTTTGGGAGGAGTAATAGAGAGTTTCCCAGGATGACGCTGTTTGCTCGTCACGGGGCCACAGGGTGGCTGGTGGCAGGGCCAGCCAGGGCCAGCTGCAGCAGGCTGTTCCTGTCAGGTCTGGGACATCTCCACAGGCGGAGACTCCACCGCCTCTCTGGGCAACTTGTGCTGCTGACCATTTTCATAGTAAAATTGTTTTCTTGTATTCTGATGGAATTTCACAGTTTTAGATTAGTGCCCATTGCCCCTTGTCAGGTTACTGGGCACCACTGAGCAAAGCGCAGCTCCCTCTTCTGCATTCCCTCCCATCAGGTACTTATACATGTAAATAAAATTCTGCCAAGCCTCCTTTTCTCCAGGCTGAATGGTCCCAGCTCTCTCAGCCTCTCCTCATAAGAGATGCTCCAGTACCCTCACTATCTTCTTAGCCCTTTGCTGGGCTCTCTGCAGTACGTCCATGTCTCTTGTATGAGGGAGGACAGCACTCACCCGGGATTAGCAGAAACCTCTTGCCTGTGATCCCTAGGGATATTGAGAAAGATGGGAGTGGAAATAAGGCTTCTACCTTTCCTTCAGTCTCTGTGTTGAGACTGACCAGTATTAGCTGATGGCTAGTTCATGCGATGACTGACGAATTCAGACTGCTCTCTGCTGGGAAAGGATTCATATCACCAAAACCACAGTCCCGAGAACTGCATTTTGAGGAGTCTTAGCTGAGAGGCCAATGCCAGAAAATCTCAAGGAAACAGGCAGTCCTCTCCACCCGGATGTCCCAAGAGAAACGGTGGTAGAGAATACCTGCTAGGAGCCTACTGCTTCGGTCAGTGCCCACAGCACATCACACCTCCATGCAACTTTGGGAGCTTTCTCTAGCTCTGCAGGGAGGAGAAGGAATGGCTTGGTCCCTGACAGAGCTGCCTGTGGTTGCTGGAGAAACCGGCTACCTCCCAGCATGAAGCTTCACAGCATTAGGACTTGGTGCATATTTCCTGGTGAGCTCCCCAGTGTGCAAGTGGTCCCTCATATCATGGAAAAAATCACAGCACAATTTGCCTGTTTTTTTTTTTTTTTTTTTTTTTTTTTTTATCCCTCAATATAGAAAGTGATCTAGCTCACATGCACTCATTTCAGCAAATAAGCTGCATTAATTAATGATGGGGGAGGAGAAATCTCAGAGAGGTACCATGCAGAACTTCTCCTAATATTGAAGAAAATCACAGTATGAAATGGCTTATTGAAGGCTACACCAGCTTTTGCTAAACACCAGCACAGAAAAAAAAAAAATATCCTTGACCACAATAAAAAGCAATTATTTCACATACTAGATTCAACACATCCTTTAAAACTGAACAAGGAGGGTAAGAATACAAGTAGGGTCAGTGTGAATCACAGGGGAGTGCCTGGAAAAACACACAGCGGTGGACGTGCACAATGCTGTAGCCTTCGAAGTGAAGATCTCTCTACGGCTTGTAACAGCACGGGTCAAAGCCACCATCCTGCAGGGATCCAATTAGAAAACCTACACAAGTAATGTCTGACAAGCTCTAGAGAAGGGACCTTTGCCCAGGAGTTAATACCTTGCGTTATAAACAACGCGTGTCAGAGATACCGCGTCATTAGCTATAATTAGCTGGCAAACCGGACCTGGTCTGGGTTACGCTGTTGCCATACAGAAGACTATAGAAAAGAAAGAAGAAAAAAAAAAAAAAAAGAGAGAGAAAAAAAAAATCAGAAAAAAGCTGCCAGGAGCCCCCAGCCTCAGCCCCTCGCTCCGCCGGCTCCGTGGGGGCACCGTTCCCCTTCCCAGCCTCGAGCGGGGTGCGGTGGAGCGGGGCCGCCCCCTGGCGGCCCTTCGGGGGCAGCAGCAGGGCTCTGGCAGGGCGGGGGGGTCGGCTGGGCGCACCCTAAATTCAGGAGGTATTCGTCAAATTCACCGTTTCACTGCGGGAGGCGTTTTTCTTTTATTATTATTATTTTTTTTATTTTAATTTTAATCTTTATTTTCATTTATTTTTATGTTTATTTTTATTTATTTTCCCTGTGTACTGAAGCCAATGCGTGTTATAACATTTTTGTCGCTGTTTTGCATCCCGGAGACTTAAATGCTTTCTTCTCCTTCGATTTTGTGAAGTGAATCCACAGCATATGGCTTTGAGGAGAAGCTCCGGCAAGTTAGAGGAATTGACGCTCGGCTCCGCGAACTGGAGCAAGCAGCGGAAGAGCGTGCAGCTCCCACCCGCTCAGAGGGAATTTCTAGGCCAATACTTCTCCGTCTTTCTTTCGTAAAATTATTTAAAGATAACATATTTTTACAACGTCACCTATACAGAGATATAAATAGTTCGCACTAGAAATCAAAGCACTGTAAAAAATCTGATTTAAGCCCTCCTAGGCAAGAATATTATCGTGAGAAAGTACTGCCGCTTCATGCTACTTAGATATTTTTAAGCATGCAAAAAGCGCTTCTGATAGCAGCATTCATTCACAACTTCATATTTACTGAAGTCACTGAGGAGCACCAGGGAACAGTGCATGTCATTGGCTCTGCATTCAGGATCACGCATTGCTTGAAAATCCAGACACAGACAAGCACGCACTGCATATAACCAAAAAAATTAAGATTCGAGTTCATAAGGACCAAGTTTCAACTCAAGTTGTGCAGACCATGAACTAGGTGTATGTATAGCAGCACCACTGGTGGCAATGAGCTAGAGATTAGACATTGATTTTGTTGGTAGGATTAATTTCTCAGAGTTTTTTAATGGATATAAGAAAAATACATGCTTCATTGGTCCATAAAGTTGCCTGAAAGTTAGACATTATCTCATTTAATAACTGAGTTTGGAGTATTAATTCAAAGTACAGTCTTAGCAGTATACATTTAAATCACTTTTATCCTACATAAGGTGTATGCTACGAAGTGTTGCATGCACTTCAAAGAATCCAGGGAAACAGAAACCATGATGCACTCGTTGCATCCTTTGAATGGGTCAAAATGCACCAGCTGCTCCACTCTTAGGGACATGCCTTAGTGGGTGATACTGGTGATAGGAGGACAGTTAGACCAGATGATCTTGGAGGTCTTTTCCAACCTTGATGATGCCAGGATGCTACAATTCTCTGCGAGCAGCCTGAGCTTGAGCAGGTACTAAGTGTAACACTGCTTGTGTTGAGGTGCCGAAGGAACGCACCCCTTTTCCTACACAACCAAACCGCAAATTACTGCAGGCCTCCTGAAACACCAGTGTGTGCAAAGCAACGAGAGCTCCAAAAGAAGCTGGGTGCACAAATCTGAGCTTCTCCATTTAAGAGCTGGGATGGCATAGTGCAGGTCCACCAGCTATGGGAAAGGATGCGGGCGCAGATATATGTGTCTATACATATATAGGGGGATATATGTGGATATATCCATGTTGTGGGCATGGATATAAGTGTCTATACGTGCATATGGGGATGTATATGGGTACATAGGGAACCTCCCGCTGCCTCACCCGCCCTTGTACCGCCGCGCTCCCTGGCCGCTGGACGGTCCCCATCTCCAGGAGCGACCCCGGGAAGGGGGTCCGGGGGTGCGCGCCCCCCGCGCACCGACCCGCGCTCCCGCCGCCGGGCTGCGCGCGGGGGCGGTGCGGGCGCGGGCGCGGCGCTGCGGCGGGGCCGCGCCTGCCAGCGGCGGGAGAGGCAGCGGCGGCGCTCCCGCTCCGCGCCGCAACTTTGGGGCCGACACCGCCCCCCTTCGCCCTCGACCACCCCTCCGCGGGCGGCCGGTAAGACCCGGGACCCCCAGCCCCGACGGGCCGGCGCACGGCCGCGGCAAACTTCGGCGGCGGGGTGGGGAAGGGACGAGAAGGGAAGGGAGGGGAAGGGACGAGAAGGGAAGGGAGGGGAAGGAAAGAGATGGGAAAGAAGGGGAAGGGTCGGGGGTCGCGGGCAGGCAGGTGCCGTGCGGGAGGGCAGCGGCCGCGTCCCCCCGGCGTGGAGCAGAGCGAGCGGGACTCGCTGCGGGGCAGCCCGGGGGCGGCTCGGCTTCGGGTTTAGCATCCTTAGCATCTTTGGCTTGGGCATCTTTGGATTTGGCATCTTTGGGTTTGGCATTTTTGGGTTTGACATCTTTGGGTTTGGCGTCTTTGGCTCCGGGCCGGGAGGGGGGAGTGAGTTTTTGCCGGTGGGAGCGGGGTGCAGGTGGAAAATCCAGGCAGCTGCCCTCTGTTTTTGTTTTTTGTTTTTTTTTTTTTTTTTTTTTTTTTTTTTTTTTTTTTGTTGTTGTTGTTTTTGTTTGTTTGTTTGTTTGTTTTTTTTTTTTTCTTTTGCTTGCTTTTTTTTTTTTTTTTTTTTTCCTTTTCTTTAATAGGGCACGGAGGCAAACGTTAGAGCACGATGCTGAAATTGGTGATCTGGTGGCTGAGGCAGGTATCCGAGAAGCAGCGGTCGCTGGAGCAGCAACGTTACTGGCGTTCTTGGTGCTAGCGTGAGGTTTATGTGCCTTTGCAAGGAAGGTCACTTTTTTACACCCCCCACCCCCCCTTCCTTTTGCTAAGCCGTGCATCAGCAGCGTGAATTCCAAGAAGCAGTAGGTGTTTCTTGGCATTTTAACTGGGATTTTGGAAGGGGAAGCCGGGTATTTAATGGGAAAAAATTGCGATGGAACGAAGGGATGCGGAGGCTGCACACAGCTTGGGGTTTGCAGGCGTGTGGAAGTTGTTGAAATAGGTAAATGGTCAAAACTGGCATTTGGGAAATGATTTCTTTAGTTACTTACATGACAAACAAATGTAAAGGAAAACTGGGCCACTAAGAATTTTTCCTGTTTTGCAGTTTGCTGTCAGCAGAAGGTAAAACATGTCCTTGAAGATATAGAATTTTACATAAACAGATGATGTTTACATAAGCCTGAAGAAGTTTGTGAAAAACACAGAGAGCAGAAGATGCGGTGTGAGCTGAAGTCGGCTGTCCTGCTGCTCGTCCATGTAATAATTTTTCTTTTTTTTGTATTGTTGCAGCGTGAGAACAAAGTGAGCAGCTGCACCTTTACCAAAGCAACCACCTGCGTTACTCATCTCCTCTGGAATGGACAATGGAACGGTCTCTGGCTTTATCATGATCAAAAACTTCTTCCTCTTCTGCGTTTCCATGAGTTTAGCCAGCCACTTCGGGTAAGTTGCCAATTGTGTTTGAATTTCTGCTGTGTCTTTTTGAAGGAAATGAAAAGCTTTGGCTCCATGTGGTGTGGAGCAGCAGCACAAAACAAGCAAGCTTTGCATTTGATCTGAATGTACCGGTGTCGGGAGAAAAGGAGCGGTTTGCCTTCCTGCTCCAATTTTCTGTTTCCTATCAGCTCTCTATGCTCATATCATTTTTGCAGGGGGGGAACGTGGAAATTCAGCCTGGGCCTTTGGCTGCTGAGTGCCCTGAGCTGGCCATGGAACAGCCGGGTGCTGATGCACTGGCTGCTGGTGTGGTTGCACTGAGGAGGGCTCGCACCTTCCCTCTCACCTGGCGGCACAGGCTGCAGGCAGCAGTGCCAGACTGCAACAGCAGCAGGACCCAGTGCATGCTCCTAGCTGGTATAGGCTTCTTAGTGAGTAAGATTGTGGCCGCTCAGGAGGACAGCTGAATTTGAAACTTGCTAGAGTAATTAGAAATTACATTTCCCTGAGGTGCATAGCAAGGAATTCTGCTTCCTCATTTTTTGCTTTGGGTGCTTTCTTGATTGTGAGATTTTTAAAACTGTATTGAAGAAGTACTCCTACTGTAGTTCTTCAAAACACACCCACAAAACAAACAGAAAAACCCTATTTACATGTTTTCCCTAAAATGAGATATCTTCAGAACTTTCCAAGATCAGACTATGCCACTGAACCCCGAAGAAACATTTAGCAAGTGCTCTGGAAACGTAGGTTGATTCTTTTTTTGTGGAGGAGAACAATTATTTATGATTTCACCAGAAAAAAGAAAAAAAAAAAAAAAAAAAAAAGAAAAATCCTCCCAGTGTGCTGATTCACAAGCATACCCATCACTTCTTTGCTAAAAGAAGGTACAAAATGGAGATGCAAATTAGCTTCTTATTTCAATCAAAGTATTTTTTTCCAGATTGGAACTAGAAGACCAAACCTTGAATGACAACTCTCTGTACTGTAAGCAAGACTCAGCCCTGTCTTTAGTGTGTGTCTTAAGTAGGTGCACAGAAAGCTGTGACCATAGTGCCATGTATGAACAGCTGCAGACCTGCACCCACAGGGAAGGTAAATTGCTGCAGTCTGCTTTATTCACCTTGGAAAAGCTCAGTCCTGCTTTCACTATGGCCTAGGGCAAAACCCTCACTGGACTTCTTGATGGAAATGAAGAGGGCTTAGGTGGTGTGGAACTGGTGTTGAACTTGTCTTGACATGGTAGGGGTATAACCAAGTATTACCACACTGAGGACATCTTGAGGACTGTTGCCTCAAGTCCTTTCTGACTGCCCTTATCCCTACAGAAGGTGTTAACTGCACTAGTTTGGCACAACCTTTTTGGTGGGGGGGTTGTCTACCTTCTGCATTGCTCATTGAACAGAAGAATAGAGACTGCAAAAAAAGAGGCTTAACTCTCCCTTTTGACTCCCAAATAAATTATGAACAGAAGTTTCAGGTGGGAATCGTGTCCCATAACCTGTCAGGTAACCAGAGCAGGACAGTTACAGGAATGTAGGACACTCGTCTTCTGTGAGTTAGTCAAAAAGCTGCCGTGCACTACAACAAGATCATCACGTAACAACCCCTCACCCCCCCACCCCCAATTTTTCTGATTTCATAATTGTAGTCAGGGCCTGCAGAGATAAGCAGCACCAATCCACTGCGCCATTCACATGCTGCCTTAGGGCTGAACTTTGACCCTGCTCAAAAGACAGAGGATGCTCCAGCGCTTCTGTTTCAGAAGCAGAAGCAGTTTCAGAGTGTAATTTGCTAAGTGCTTTGGGACTGACTCTTCAGGACGGAACGGTACAATTTACATGTAGGCTGCTTTATTAACTGCTACGATCCAGAACCTAATACTGATAATACTTGCTGTTGCTACCAGATTCTTTTTTATTAGCTTCATCCGTGTTTGGATTGCACTGCCGCATTTCAGTGCTTTTAGCAATGTGCTAAACAAAAGTGATTGGCTAAATGACCACAAATTAAAAAGCAAAATGCAGCAAAACTTTATAGATGAAGGCAGAGATTTGTGTATGATCCTCCATAGTCATTCCATGATTATATTAAATCATAAATACAGTTTTTGATGACTTAGCTAAAGCCACCTTTGGGGATTTTGATGCACAATGCCTGGTAAAATAAACAGGAATTATGTATCTCAGTCTCCTAGGCTACTTCAGAAATCTCAGCAAAAGTCTGTGATTAATGGTTAACATAAATGTGGAATGACTATTGAGTGTTATCCTCATCAGTAGGCCGTAGAGGAGGACTGTAGGCATGGTTGGTAGAAGTTATTTAAGGAAAAATCATAGAATTAAGATTCAAGGATATAGGTCGAAGGAGAAGAGCATATGATTCCCTTATCCCTATTGGTGTAATTTTTCTGTGACCCTACTTCTGCATAGAATCCACCACGAGTCAAGGCTTTTTCAAGCTTGTGTGACTTCAGCCTCAAGTTATATCATGATCTAATGAGTTACGATATAGTACTGAAATATTTGGAGATATTTACCTTACAGACCATTGTGAGCTATTTAGAATAGCGTAGAGTAGAATAGTTCAGTTGGAAAGCACCTACAAAGATAATCTGGTCCAACTAGCTGGTCACTTCAGGGCTAAAAAAAAAGTTAATTCACATTAGGGTTAGACAATAATTAGATATCGAATATAACTGTGGGGGGTGTTTTCAGATGAGACAGGAGTCTGATTCCTTCTGTCTGTTTTACGTGAAGGGTTGCACTGAACTCACTCACAGTTTCATGCCTGCAAGGTCTGAAGGATCAGACTGTCAAAAGCAGGCAGAAAGTGGGTGCTCTCCTGGCAGCAGGTCAGTGGAAATTCGAAATAGTTTGGATTCCACCCCCTTCAGACTGATGCCCTGCAAGATCAACGTAGTGAGGTGGAGTTTGTGGGATCGAGCATCCCACAGGTGGAATCAGTTTGTGCAAGGTCCTGTCATGGCAGATGCTGTGGGTGCTGGGGCAGGGCTGAGCATCTTGCCCATCCCAGCCCTGAGGATGGGTGATGGGCTGCTGGTTAGCAGGGAGATGTTCCAGGGATGAGGTGGCACACAATCAGCCACATGCTGACCAGCCTCATTGCGCCTTGGCTCATTTTTACAAGCCCCAGGCTGCATGTGGGGACATTTTTGGGGACAAGCTGATGACAGTCCCTGCACACGCTTGCGTTTTAGGAGTGCGATTTCAGAAATCTGTCCGAGAGCCTAAACCAGCAGGGACGGATGTTGTTGGTGTAACCACAGTTCAGTCACCATCTGCTAATAATATTTATAATAGTAGAAACACGGGAAACAGAAGATCCCAATTAAACGTAGCTCTAGCCAACGCAACACTTTTCTGTGCGCGGTGAGAATTTGCTCTGCAGCGGGTCTGTAGTTTCACATACTTTCCCACTAGCTCACTGTCCTTATCACTGAGAACATAATCCTGCTATTTAGTCTAAACATACCTCTCCTTCAGGCTGTGGCATTTGCTTCAAGTTCGTCTCTGCAACCCTGAGCAGTTTGTTCTGATGGGTTATGCCTTTCTGAGTAGTCACAGATGCTGGGGAGTTCTTCCTTGGATTTTTAAGACTCATTTTCTGAAAATTATCATATGCTTACATGGTTGTGCTCATCTTTATTTTATTTTTTTTTTTTTTTTGTATCCTGTGTTGCTTTCCTTCTCCATGCCTCCAGATAGCTTTGCAAACATGTCAGAAACCCATCAGCCAGTTCCCACAACTGGAAAAGCAAGGGAATTGCTGCACAGGGAAGGCAGGAAGAGGTTCATTCCTCTGCTGAGCAGAAAGCTGTGGTTTGAGCATCACCATCTTGCCAACATTAAGCAGGCTGACCAGGTAGCAGGTGCTACCTGCAGGCCATCCCACATGTATTGCCTTTCTGTCAGCCTGCATTTCAGCAGCTCGGGGAAGCAGGGTGTACTGGGAGGTGTGTAACATCTTGGGGAGAAGCTCAGGATGCTGAAATGGACATAAAGGGGTATGAGGGGTGAGGGTGATAGGATACCGCTCTATGGGATGCAGGCTTTTGTCACACTGCTCAAAAATTGCCTATTCCCAGCAGGTAGTGAAATACTGCTCTTGGTAAATAAAATAATGAAATTATTCTTAAAACATCTGCAAGGACTGTTAAAGTTTCAGTATTTTCTGGCATCTCTTTCCTGTATCCTAATCCGTTGTGAAAGAAATGAATTGTCAGGGCTAAAATTCACAAAGTATCAGCATTTTTAGATCTGAAGAATCTGTAAGAAAGGGATGGGAAGAAGCCCACTCGGAAAAGTAAACATATTTCCTTTGATATCTGTCCAGCTGACAGCATCCAGAACTGTGCAAATGCATTCTCCACTGTTTTCTCTACCAACTGTTAATTTGTCTCAAGTTCTGGTATAATTCCCAATCCTATTAAAGCAAGTTCTTGGAAACTTTACTTGTAAGAGAGAGAGAGAAAGAGAGAGAGGAAAAAAATAATAATAATAAAAAAAGTTTGCAATTGCAAAATATTCCTCAGTTATTTTCTAGTGTGTCTTACTTTATTATTATTATTATTATTTTTTTTTTTTTAAAAAGTTTCAGGAAAATCATGAAATATCTACAATACATTTTCCTCTTATTACAACAGAGTTATGAATAGAACATGTCACAATTTTGACTAGATAGCAAAAAAGACAATGTTTAAAATGGTAAGCGATGAACTCATCAGAAGAGGTAGTTGAGCATCTTTAGAGAGTTATTACATTTTACACTGATGGCCTTTTCTGTAGCTTCTGATTTTTTGAGTCACCATGAAATTGCAGTATTAAATAAATATAATGAGAAGTATTCCTGGTTGGTTTAGTTTATGTTCAATAATGAGCTTTAAATTTAATTATCTTTGAATTTTCTTAGCATCTCCTAAGGTTCTTTTCAAGGTTTATTTATATTCCATAACTGAAAATGTCTCCTTCAAAAACATTTTTGATTGCAGCAAGACAATAATGTGTTTACCTACTAATTTGCTGATAAAACATAACCTTTACATGCGTGGAAACAACTGGTTCAGGATATCACCTCTTTTCTTATAGCTGTATTATTCATACAGCTATAATATCTAATACTCAACAATGTGTGCAACTTTAACAGTCCAGTCTTAAAGCTTTGATGTCATAAAAGACAACCTCAGCACTTAAACTGAAATGTGAACTGCTGTTTTACCAGCAATCTCAGAAATTCAAACAACACCCTAACTTTTATATGAAATAAAAAATAACATTTGCATTAATGGCAAACAGTAATCCATGTACAGACACAACTTCACATAATACTGACATTTCTCTAAAATTCAGCATCAGATGCCGTCTTTGTCTTTCACGTATGGGTGAAGTGATCTGCCAAATCTAAATTGGATTGCTGTTTTGCAGATGAGGTACAGACTTTTTATGAGTCTTCACGGTAGTCATTTCCCCATCTTTGTCATCTATTAATTAGCTTTTCTTGTGGGGTTATACAAGTATTTCAGTATTTGGGGTGTGTATGCTGTTCTGGGGAAAGATGTGTGTAGCCAAGATAGAAAGAAGCAACATCAATTACTCATGTTAGATGCAGAAGAGAGGTTATGAGAACTAGATATATTTTGTCCTGTCTCCCCAAAAATAGTTCAATGGGAATCTTTCCTCTGAGTTCAATTGGCTTTGAATTCAGACGTAAGCACTAAAAATAACAAGCTTTTTTCAAGAGCAGAGAAACTAGTGGAGCTCTGTATGCTGCGTCCTCAGCACCGTAGTTTTACAATAACCCAAGCTCCACATTTGGCATCTCTTGTTCCCATCTCCCATTGCAATACCTACATTTTACCTCTGCAGTCTATTTCTCCCAGTATCTTTCCTAATCACCCTGCAAGTCTCCTCCGTATCTCTTAATTAGCAGGGAGGAGGTGGGCTGGTTTTGCTGAGGCTGTTTTTGAGCTACATGCATGCTGACTGGCCCAGTCAGCGAGCCAGAGGGAATAGGCGGCTGCTGACCTCACATTTTTACTTAATGAGGCACTAATTTAGATTTCTCTCCCCTTGTCTAGTCACTGCTTCTCATGAAACCTGTGGGAACGAAATGAAGTTTGATCTCTCTGCTTCTTTGTCAGATGGATTGGAAAATGGAAATGGCTTCCTATGTTGATATGGCGGAACAGGCAGACAGCATGACACATGTCTCTTTCTCAAGAAAATGGGCTAAAGAGAAACTGAGAAAAGTTTTAAGTAGTGCTTTTACCTAAGCTTTAGTTATGATAACTGCATAGGAAGAACCTGTGTGACTTCCATCTCCTGTCCCTTTTTGTTAAGGTGCCATGTGTATGTAACACCTTTACTAAGCAGTGAATCCATTTGGTTATAACTGACAAAAAATATATATAGTCTTTTGTTTTGGATGGCCCAATGTGCCAGGATGTATAAAGTTTCTTTAATCAGTTTGCATCCACTGGACTAACTGCATATCATTTTAGTCAAACATATCTGCCTTACTGTTGCGCAACAGAGAAAACTGGTCGTTAGTTTGATCTTCAGACCATGGAGAGATAGGACAGCCTAAAAAATGGGTGAGATTCACAGATGAACTTTTGCCTGCAGCAGCGGGAATGTCACAGAATCACAGAATTTTCTAGGTTGGAAGAGACCTCAAGATCATCGAGTCCAACCTCTGACCTAACGCTAACAGTCCCCACTAAACCATTTCCCTAAGCTCTACATCTAAACGTCTTTTGAAGACTTCCAGGGATGGTGACTCCACCACTTCCCTGGGCAGCCTGTTCCAGTGCCTCACAACCCTTTCAGTGAAGAAGTTCTTCCTAACATCTAACCTAAAACTCCCCTGGCTCAACTTAAGCCCATTCCCCCTCGTCCTGTCACCAGGCACGTGGGAGAACAGGCCAACCCCCACCTCGCTACAGCCTCCCTTGAGGTACCCATAGAGAGCGATAAGGTCGCCCCTGAGCCTCCTCTTCTCCAGGCTGAACAAGCCCAGCTCCCTCAGCCGCTCCTCGTAGGACTTGTTCTCCAGGCCCCTCACCAGCTTCGTTGCCCTTCTCTGCACCCGCTCAAGCACCTCCATGTCCTTCTTGTAGCGAGGGGCCCAAAACTGAACACAGTACTCGAGGTGCGGCCTCACCAGAGCTGAGTACAGGGGGAAAGTCCTTTTGTGGTGGCTTGTCCTTTTGTGGTGGCTTCAGGCTCTCCCCATGATGAGCTTGTTGAGGGTGGCAGCATTGCCAACCTCACCCATGCTGTGAGGAACCACTCTTGGCCAGGAGTTTCTATGTGCTTCTGCATTTCTGGGAATCAGACCAGCCTGGCCTTGCTCCCTTTCCTGAGAGGCTCTGCAATCCTTTCTTTTTCCAGCAGAAGCACACAAGATGTAGTGGGGGCAGACACAGGACTGTGTGTCCCCCAAAATGGGTCTGACTAGTGTGTAGGGGGTGTTATGTGGCCACCAGCAGCTTGTCATGAGCCAGGTCTTGTGCCCATAAAACTTCCAGACTGTGCCCAGGCTGAGTGCATGGGTATCAGCCAGGTCGCATTAGTGTAAATCTTGTGGAGGTACAGGTTGAGGTCACTTATCTTTCTTCGTATAATTCTTGTTCTGTTAGGTAAGTATCATGCATATTTTACAGGCATTCTGCAAGGCAATCTATTCAGAGGAATGCTTGGAGAGTCTCTGTTTATTTGCAGATTTATTTCCCTGGGGATTGGTGATAAATAACCAAGAATTATTATCTTTTTTATCTCTGGGTCACTAGTTCACACCGAGATCAGGTGCATAAAGTAGGGTATGGCTACCTGTGGGGTGATGTGCCCTCTTTCACAGATGGAACATTTCTTGGTGATTTCAGCAGAGACTTAAAGCTGAATAAACACCAAGTCTGAGAAAACTTGCCATTTTAAGAGGGTCTTATTGCTTGCTGCAAGTGAAGCCTGTTTATGGATAACTTACGTGTCTTTTATCTGTTCTTTAGTTAAGCAAAGGCATTAGTAGGCAGGGGATTCTCCTGAGTGTCTTTAAATTAAAATGAAATGGATTTAAAAATGCAAGTTTTAGTAGTGCTGTAAGCTGGGGAATCCTTGTGGGTGCTTCTATGTAAGCCAGCTTCCTAGGTCTGAGCCTTAGATACCTGAGCAGACAAGTTTAAAATAAAAAATCAGTGGTATTTTGCTGGCTTGAAGGACCCTTTCTGAAATATACCTGTCCATAAGTCACTTAAAAAAAAAAAAAAAAAAAAAAAAGGAGTTCAGATTGAATGCAGAAAAAAAAATCTGGTGCAAATATATGGAGCAAAGCCCACTACATGTTGTTGTTATTTGCATACTACAAGGTGTGTGGGGGATAATTTATGCAGAAGAGAGAGGAGGCATGAAGAATTGTTGTCTTGGTGCTGCAGTATTCCTTTCAGGTACCCCAGTGATAGCTGGGGTGGGATTTTTGGATGCAGTGGGAGTTTGTAATCCTCAAATGAGGTTAGAATTTGTCCTTTGTTCTGGGGATAAGTTACGTAACGTGTAGAAACGAGAAGGTGTTTGGTGTGTAAGGATTAAATAGTACCTTCAGGCAGACTTGAGGGAGCATCTCCAGGAAAATCCGTGCTGCTCATCCAGCCCTACCATGAGCTGATGCAGTTTCCCAAGACTGAAGAACTATTGCCGGGGAAAAACCAGGATGAGGTGAAATGGGAGGGGAGAGGGCAGGAAGCTCGGAGGCTCTCATCTTGAAGTTTCCTTGAGGTCCCTTGAGATTGATGCAGTTTTTGACGTGTTTCTTTTCTTTTGCATGAAATAGCTTCTCGCAAACGCCAACAGCACCAGGAAAAGAGGACGCCAATGATAACATTACCATATTCACCAGGATCTTGGATGGTCTGCTGGATGGCTATGACAACCGGCTGCGCCCGGGACTGGGAGGTAGACTGGCATGTTGGCTGTGGCCGGTGAACTGTGTGGGTGATGGTGCTACAGAGTGACCCCTGCCACCCTCACGTATGGACTTGGTGCAGCCTTGATGAGAGACAGGCCAGAAATCAGACTTGTCTCCTGGCAAGCAGGGCTCCATATAGGGGTCACTGACATCCCTTTATTTCAGTCATCAACCCTTTGAGGTTGGATGAGAAGAGCATGCATGATGCATGCTTTATGTAATTGAATTCATTTTGGTTTCCTTTTCTCTCTCTTAAGGTGAGCGAGACATGGTGCTAGCAGGTTGCCGCAGGGTTCCTTAGCTGGTCAGCATGTATAAAATTATGCCAGCAACAAAAATCTGTTTAAAACAGAACCTCAAACCATCCGTGTTTAGACAGCTACAGCAAATCTCTATTGATATGTCATTTTGATAACCTCTACAGCAGCTATTTTAAAACCGTAACATGTGAATAGTTACTTGCCATCCTAACCTTGTTGAGCCCTCCCTCAGCTCTCTTTCCCCCAGATTTCTCTCATCTCCTTCCCATGTGTAAACCATCTGTTATGTTTCTTCCTGGCCCTTTTTTAATCTGGCTACCCCCACCGTTTCCTCTTGTGAGACCAACACATTGCTTTCGTTCCTTTCTCTCCTTCTTCTCTCACTTTACGCAGAGATGCTTGAAAATAGGGCTCGATGCTCCTATCTTACGTAACGAACTTCTGAAATTTCTGCCCTTAAATTAAATTAGTCCTCGGTTTGAAAAGATGCCAGCAAGACCTAAAGGTCTTAAGGGTGGAATTAATTTCACCTAGCTTTGGACATCTATAATGTAGATGTCTGCCATTGAGCAAATCACCCAGTTCAGCAGAAGGAAATAGGCCTTTCCAAGGCACACTTTGTTTCATCCTGTGGCAGGCATCGAAAGCTATCAGTCAGGGGAATTGCACCTTTGAAGGGCCTGTTTCTTTCCACTGATCATAAGGAAAGAGCCTGGGCTCTCAAAGGTCGATGTTTGCATTTGATCATGGAAGAAATTCCTCCTCAAATGTCTTCTTAATTTCAATCTTTTGGGGATCTTGGAGTGATTCAGAAGTTGTTAAAAGAGAAATGCATCAGAAGCACGAATTGCATCTTAAAGCAATTACTGACTCAGAGCCTATATTTATTACAGAGAGAATAACACAGGTGAAAACAGATATCTATGTTACCAGTTTTGGTCCCGTGTCAGACACAGAGATGGTAAGTTCTCGCATGTGGCTCCCAGCTCAGTTGTATTTACGGGGCTAAAGCCATTTTCAGAACCATCACTACTGTTCTGACCCTGCCATAACCCGGTTGTTTCTTTGTGCCAGGAATATACCATTGATGTTTTTTTCCGACAAAGCTGGAAAGATGAAAGACTTCGATTCAAAGGTCCTATGCAGCGCCTCCCCCTTAACAATCTGCTCGCCAGCAAGATTTGGACACCAGACACTTTTTTCCACAATGGCAAGAAGTCTATTGCTCACAACATGACAACCCCAAACAAACTTCTGCGCCTTGAGGATGACGGCACTCTGCTGTATACCATGAGGTAATAACCTGGATTCATTTCTCCTGATGTGGTTTCCTAACTAGCTCTGCAAATACTGGTGGGGTATGCCACTTCCCCCACCCATAGTAAAGCCAGGCAACCAGTCCTTCACACATATTTGTGTGAATATCAAGAAAAGTGGAAAACATAATCACTGCCTCCAAGTACCAATTAATTTGTAGCTTCTGAATACTGCTGGTGCTTAAATATTTCCTTTGATTAAATGGAAGGCATATTCTCAACAGATTTGATGATTCAGTCCAGCATTTTTTGTGAAGATCTGTTCTCTCTTACTATTTGTGTTTGCAGCTGCAGTGCTGATTGCAGGAGAACTGTCCCAAAGGCCAGAGATTGGCATCTTGTTCTGGGGTAGTATATCCTGAACCTTCGAAGCTTTTGTTATTACTTTTTCAATTTTGCTAATTGTGCTAAAAGGTGAATCACCTTAGGGATAAACAATGTATGTTAGAAGCACTGTGGAGCTGTTTTAGCAAGTATTTTCCTGAAAACAAAGCTGGTGCATTACACTGACATAGAAGCAAACCAGCATCTTAGTTCTTCAGGGTTGTGCTCCTCATCTGATTAGAGGATACTGTCAAGATTCATTATTGCATAACCTAGATATTAGATATAATATCAGTAACATTAGAGGATTGTCTGAAGTTCTTCTCGGGCTAAATCCCACATCAGTGTACAGCGATTTGCTCATTAAAAGTAATTAGGCTGTAGTAATTAAGACTGCCTTGTATCTTCAACAGGGCTTTCTCTGAGAGTGTAGTCATACGGACAACACTTGAAAAGAGATGAAAGAAAAAAACTATTCTAAGCTTGTCTTATATGAGCATGTAGTGATGTCTGAGACCCATCAAAGAGGCTGGGAGCATGGCATTAAGTGCTGAAGTGCCTTGAAATGGGGGTTTTCAGCAAATCTGAGTGCTCCTGTCCTGCTGTGTCTGGTTCTGTGGGGCTGGCTCTATGGGAGCCCCAAGCTCTCTCCGTCTGGGCTTGTCGGGGCTTGGGGTATTATGCTTCTGTATGCAGGCACCTAGAGCATCCCCAGTTTTATTTCAGGTGTTGCTGCCCTGATTTATTTATTATTTGGCCCTGGCCTTAAATCCCTTGTCTTGACAGGAAAAGAGGAAAAGAGATTTAGAAGAGTTAAGGTATCCTTATGTCTTACAGCTTTAGACTGTCACTGTTGTACCTGCTCTAGTGCTAAAAAGGCTAAGACATGGTAGAGGTAATGTTTACAAGAAGGAGAAGAACCTAATTTCCCCTTATTTTCTCTGGCTATATGTATCGCTGTTCTTTCTCACACTTTTTTGCCAAGTTATTGCTTTCAGCAATAATAAACTCCTGAAATAATGTGAGGATAAGCACATATATGTTTAGATGGATGAAAGTGAAAATAACTATAGCTAATGCTGGCCTTAAAGCCAGCCTTGCCAGGACTGCCCTAATACAACACCAGGGGCTGCCACAGAAGAGATTCATGATGATCTGTGTAAATTACTTGTGTTGGTGAAGCCCAGAGCAGGCTAGCAGTCAACTCGGAGCAAAACATTACACAGTGTGTCAAATTTGCAGCTGGCATGATTTTTTTGGGGAGGAAAGCCCTGGGTTCTGCAGTGTTAAAGAAATGCAGCAGAGCACAGATTTGTTGGGCAATTAGGGCTTGACCCAGACTTTCTCATCATCTCCCCCAGTGTCTTTTCCTCTGGTATTCATAGAAAAGAAACCTGGGTGCACAGCCCGGATGACAGCAGCAGTGACAAGGGAGGACTTCAGCAGCAGCCTTACTTACACCTCTGGGAGGCACTTGTACAGTTAGGTGGGATGGATACTCACTCTCTGAAAACATTAGGCTAAGGCTCTTTGGAATTGATGTATTTATAGACTACAGAAAGACACAGAATGCTTTTGTAGCCTAAAAAAAATATATATTTTTTGTAGAGTATTGTGTGGGGGTGTGCATGTGTGTGGAAATAAATTCCCACTAACCGTGGTGTATGTGATAAGAAATGGAGCGCAAAGCTTTTTAAATAGCTTTCTTTCCACTATTGCAAGTAATAACTTTAAAAATAAAAGAGTGTATATCCTATTCTGTTCAAGCCCAAGCCAAGGGACTGTTTTTGTAAGGTGCACAGAGCTGTGCTACCTCAGGGGTCTCAGTCTTTCACAATGGACACTGCAGCAGTGGGAGCAGTGGATGCAGTGCCACAAGGTGGTTGGAGAAGCCCATCCTGACCCACACTGTGGTGTCTATGACCTTCACTCAGCCCCCTCCAGCCACTGCCAGCCCTGCACAAGTTCCCATGGAGGTATCAGCTCATCAGCGCTACCCAGTGAGGCTTTCCCCAAGAAGATAGGTGCCGTGGGGATTTTTTGGGGCAAAACTTCTCGTCCTGGTGGTGGTGTGCTGGTTGGAGGTAGCGGGTCCCAGCTGGGGCATGTACTTCATGTCCCACAGCTCCCACCAGGCTTGCTTGGTCCTCAGAATTTGGGGATGTGGAGACAGTCCTCCATTAGCTCTGCATTCCCCTTGTTTCCAAGGAGGAATCGCGAGCTTCCCAGACTGTACGTAGGAGTAATCTGTGCAGGGAGGATCGGACCCTCTGTCATTGACAGCGATGCCGGAATTGCTTTTGCAACCTCGCATCTGGCTGCCTGAATGAAGAGGAGGAAAGCAGCCGAGCCAATGCTGACCTTCCATCTTATTTGACTTCCAAATATACCCGGTTTGATCAGTGGAGCAAACTTCCAGCTTTAGCACTTGTCAGTACATATATTTTCATGATAAATGTGTTTACTTACAAAGAAAAAATGAATTCTTTGCATATTGCATTTGATGATATGTTGTCTGGGTCGGAAGTTGATGGGATGTATTTTGCTGGGGAAATGTAATAAAGAGGCTTCTATAATGTGCGTTATTAAAACTCTTCTGCCTGAATATAAGAACACAATATGCTCTTTAGATAGATTTTGTAGGCAGCAATATTCTCTGTAGGGAATAGCTTAATAATTCTGATTGGTTTTGATTTGGTGGGCCTTATTTGTTTTATTTCGATAATGTGGTTTACAAATGATACACTGCTGAAGTAAGTGTTGCAAATTCTTTTTCCGCCCCTAGAGGGGAGCATTGTCTGCAGCTCCATTTTCATTATTTATTTATTTATTTTCAGTAAGAGCACTGTGGTAAAAAAGCACTAGTAAATGTGCTTCATATTTCACTGATCTGTATAGAAAATAGCTTTGTAAATGGAGGGAAAAAAAAAAAAAAAAAGAGTGAGAGATTCCCCTTTCCCTTCAAATACTCAGAAATTATTTAGTATATCTTAGTTAAGAAATAAATGCTGTAAAAGGCATAAAGCTCATGTGTTCCTTAAAACTATTCTATTTCAAGGACTGTGATTTAAGTAGCCTTTTCAGGCTAATAGAACTCAAATGTCTCAGTGAGCAGCCTTTTTTTTACTCAGCGGGGAATGACTATAAAGATAAAAGCTTTGATAAACTTTGCTGTAAAATGCTGGAAAAAGTGCTACCAAGTGCTGCCAGACTGCCTTTACTGCCAGAAATTATATGAGGTAGAGCACGCTCACTAGAACTAAGCTTTTGGATCGCACTTGAACTTTTGGAGAGTACTTCATAGGCAGTTTTTAGATGGGTTTCTCACAGCTTCTGTGTACTGAGCAATCTTTTTGTGTCATCACTTTCTGAAGAGAGCCCCATACCACCTTTCTTACCTCTGGGTAGCCAGAAATCTTCTGGAATTTGGGATTTTAAATGTCACCTGGTCATATGTGTGAAGTACAGATTTCCCCCGTATTATGACGACTGAAAATCTGAGAATATGAGAGTGTTTGCAGTTAAACATGTAGCATTAACCTGCAAACACGTTTTGTATCAGCTTGGGAGAAGAAGATATTTGTCAGTACGTTGTTAAGAAACTCCAAAATCTTTCGTACAGGCCCAAAATACGAAAGATTTTAATTTACGTTCATTCATGGAAGACATTTACTGTTTTGCAGTGTGTAGATTAGCCGTCCACTTGGTGGCAGCATCACCACGCTGCTGGGTGCTCTGTAGCTGATGCACTGGTTTAACCGTGCTGAAAATCGAGTTTCTTAACATTAGCACTGAGCGTTAAAACTGCAAGTGCAAGTGTACATGTGTTCTTGGTGCATGTTAGCACACGGTCTGCTCCTATATGAAACACTTCATTAGCAAGCTAACCATTTCAAACTGTAGAGATATTGACAATAAAGCCAATTAACTGGAAGACGCACTGCTGTTTTCAAGGTTTTGATTGGGAAAGCCAGGTTTTGTTTGCTTGTTCTTGTTTTCTTCTTTTTTTAAGGGAAAATTATTCTATGAGAAATGTGTGGGTTTGTAAGTGCTGTCAGTGCCAGAAGGCGCCCTTTCCCAGATGCAGATTTGCTTGTGTGGCCCTGAGTGAGGAGTGACCAGCAAATTTACACTTTAAAAAGAGATGTTAATATTCAATCAGCCAGCTATCTGGACGGGAACGTTTCTGTTCAATTTGTGTGTGTTGTTCTCATTTCAGAGGGAAGATTTCATTTATGCATCCATTTATTTTTTACAGAAAGGGATCTGGCAATGCTTTGGGCATTGTATAAATATTACAAAACTAATTAGGAGCTATCAAACCATACAAACACACATTTCCTTTCACTGTGTTAAAGACTTGCTGCTTTCTGCCTCTTCTTTCATATTCAAGCTTCAAAAAGCCTGAAGCTGGAAGAAAAAAAAAAAAATAATATTTCTTCACTTTGGGCTGCATCTTACAGAGTGGTAAAAAACTGCTGTGGTGCCAAGGACTCTCAGTTGCTTTTCATCAATTCACATTTTGACAGAGCAAGAGAAACAGGGATATACAAAGTGAAGGGCCCTTCCCTGAGGACAGCGTATTAGCAGGATTCTTGTTTTAACACCAGGCCTATTGGTTCCAGTTTCTCTGATTTTATTGCACGTTGCCCCATTTCTCAAAAGTTGTCCTTTATGGAACCAAGATTTGTTGTTTTGAAAAATCCAGAGCTGGAATTATCCACAGGGAGGGAAAGGCATCAGAGGAGACTGTGGTGTAATACAATCAAAAAGGGTAATTATTACCTGCCCAAATATAGTCCCTATGCAGAGTGCATGACAATAGCCTATTCTGCTGGTAATAAAAGTGGGCAGAGCCCTGCAGAGATCTCTATCACAAAGACAGGAACTCTCACAGCAAGGGTAAAATTGATTAAAAGACAAAACCCAAACCAAGGCCAGCCCTTCTTTGGATGAGGGAGATGTTTGGCTGGACTTTGAGGGGTTACAAAAGATCCACCTTTAGTTTCAGCTCAGCACTGAGCACTGATGCAGACCTATCTTTCTGTTGAGGTGAGATGGTACAATTTCAGTCATGTTCCCATTTTATAAAAATGAACTAGGCCAAGTACCGTTTGCTGCTGCTAGCAGGAAAGCACAGCTGCATTGGTGACTCTCTCTTTGCCCAAATGTGTGGACAGGTCCCAGGTTATGTTCAGGGCTTCAGAAGTACCTCTTAGATGTTGAAGAATTGTTTTGGCTACTCTATCTTTTTTATCACCAGGGGAGCAAAACATTGCAGTGAACTCCCTAGTTGGTTCACTTAAACTGAAATTAAAATCTTCATCTGCCTAATTGGAAATACCATCCCCAGAAGTGCATTTATGCTTGTGCTGAAGCAGTAGCCTGCCAATGAGTGATCTGTAATACACAGTGGTGGAGTATACCAGGCCGTATGGGTGGGATTCACCTCAGCTAATTTCATTCATCTGTAACGCTGATGGCTGCAGCTGAGCCTCTTGGCTCATAATTGCTCCCAGTTCAAGGGAGGGAATATTTTAAGAAGTTGGTTGTCTGCATTATTGTAGATGTCTACTTCAGTATGAAGGATGCTTATTTCTCTCCAGTTACGCTGACGGGGGTTCCTGTTATTTTTTTTTTCACAATGGCAGAAAGAAGAACCTAGGGATGCTACTGTTGCTATTGGTACCAACGACTAGTGACACAAATCCTATCCCATTTACTTACTTCCATAGGGGGTTTCTGCTCCCATACTCATGTAGACTGGAGATTGCTGGTGTGCAATCCACTAAAGGCTGTGGAATGTTCTGAGCAGCAACTGGCCCTCCAGCGGTGTTGTGGAGGACTTTCACTGTTTCCTTTCCATGCAACACAAAGCCCAAGGCTGTGCAAGTACAGCACTTGTGAGTGCACTTAAATTGGTTTCACTCCTGCACTTTTACAATGCACCGTAGGAAGAGTAAAAGAAACCCCTATAAATCGCAATCCTGCCTTTGGTAGTTTTGATGAAGGGAAAAACCCTTGTGGTGTCTATTAGGTAAGAATTTTGTTGGTGAGGAAAAGGCTGTGTGGTGAGGGATGCCAGAGGCTAGCTAGGTGCTGGTGTGGGCCAGGAACCCATGGCTGAGCCAAGAGCTGGGGATTGAGAAGATGCATTTGAGGGCTTGCATGGGATAAGGCTTTGTAGGAAATGGGTGTGGAAGGATTTTGAGGAGAGTATCTGACGGTCACTGGGAAATAAATCAGAAGTGATACAGGTTGTGGTGTAGGCATCTGAGGTCTAACATGCTGCTCTAACATGCTTCAGAAACATCTGAGCAGATGAACACTTCATGGTGGAGTGAGAGATTACTCCTAAAGCATGTTATAACACAGGCATGTTATTACCCTGTAGGAAATTCATGGTAATTTGCCCTTCTCTGAAGGTTTCATCATATTGCTAACGTGTAGTGGAGTAAAGTCATGCAACAGAATGGTTCCTAGTTTCTTTTTGGGTAGGAATAGTCTTTGTTGTCCTATGCCATTCCTTTCCACTTGTCTTCTTCAGCCTTCCTACAGGAAAGTGTCTTGGTATGGCAGTCTGGGTGAAGAAATATATATGGCTTGTCTGTCATTTAACTGGTAGTCTGTACCACTGGCAGCATGTTACCTGCTCTTAAGACATTACCTTTGGAGATCTCAGCTACTTTCTAAGAGGTCTTATTATGTTAACACATCTTATGATGATGTTCAGCCTGACTACTCTGTTCACTGCTGTTAATTAAAAGTTCCAGAAAATATATGAACAAATATATATTACAATTATATTTATGTATTTAAAAAATTTCTGAACTGTTGTTTCTATCCAACTGCTCTAAATTATGAAGTGACTTTTTTTTTCACCAGGTTCTAGCTAAAGTCCAGAGGTCGTGTCCTTTATATGCATTATACCCAATGTAAAAACCTAGGAAGAATTTCTGTAAGTAAGGGTGGCCTTTCCTTTGTATACTCTTGTCAGGAATTTGAGCCAGGGAACTTGGAGACCAGAAGGGGAGATAACACCCTGGGCTATTTAGAAGGCTCAGTTCAGACTTCATGAGGATGTCTGATTGCTCCACAGTCTTCTTTTCAGTGGCTAATGAACTTGTCATATGTCTTGTCCATGTAAAAATGCTGTGTTCTGGCTTAGAGATTCATCTAAAAGGTCAGGAAAATAAAGAAACGCTCTTCAGTCAAAATAATAAACACCTACTATGTTTCTGCTACTAACTGTGCATCTTAAAAACATTAACTATGCAAATTGATTTCATTATCAATAAAACTCAAAATGCCATCTCTACATTTGCAAAGTCCAATGCTGGAACATAGTAGAATTATGTCTTTTACCGTTTTACCTGCTCTTGCTTTACTGTCACTTCTGAAGGTGTCACTGAGCTGGCCTTTTTCTGTGGTGCATGTGTACATGCATATGCATGTGTTTCTGTGTGAACGAGCAGGGTAAAGATCATGTGTTTCCAAGCGAAAGAGCAGATCATCAAATCACTTGATGTGTGCCCCTTTCACACAGAAGTGTGGAAGAACATACTCAGAAGACAAGAGATCTTGATGAGAGGGGCCTGGGAGGTGGACGTAGAGATGTGAAGTGAATAAGTGGAGTCTGGGGTCATATGTGTGTTGCTGAAAGGAAACTGTAATGTAATGTTTTGGAACTCTAGATCGTTCATCCGAACCATGGAAAATAATCAAGGATTTCAGCTTTTTGTTTAGGGCTGCCAAATCAAAAACCCTTCTACCCATCCTACCATGTGCATCCCAGTCTTGATGTAAGAGAGTCCAAACAAGCTGGTACTGCCCATCTGGTCCCCCCCACCCGTTATTACTTTATAAATCCATTTTGCTTTATTTATTTATTTTTTCTATAGGAAATTCTGCATGTGGTTTTGTGCCTATCTGTACAAATATAAAGGCTGTATGAATGGGGAGGAAGGATGGCTGTGCAGCCAAGAGGCGCTCATCCAAAGGGGGGCTGTGTGCCACATTGACAGACAGAAATGGAGGAACAAAAGCCCCTTTGGCCAGTCAGAAAATCTGTGCTGATCAAATTGTTTAATTGGCAGCATCAAAACTGGAGGGCAGGTGCATTGTGCTGCATCCATCACAGTCCTTAGCCTCCATTTCCTATGGCATGTGCTGGAGCTTTCTGTGCTCCCTTGTTGCTCCTGTACTTGGGTCTTCTCACACTGAAAACAAGGCTCAGATGACCCCTGTTGTGACTCTGGACACTGCTGCCACTGGCCACGTTGGTTAGGTGATCATGGTTGAGACATGTAGCATGTAGACTTGGGACAATATGGTATAGTGAAGTGTGGGCTGGTTGAGATATTTCCCTATTTACCATTATACCTATATCAAAAATGACATGAGCTATTGGTATTGCTAGCACCAGCTAGATGATGATGATGATGTTGACTATTATTATCATTATTATTATTATAAATTCAAGAATTAAGTAAAAATACAAGCTACTGCAGGGGAGAGATGTGAAGGCTGTCTTCATGGAGTGTCAATGAGTGTTCATCATATATAGGGGACCAAAAGGGAGAAACATTTGGAGAGCCTTTTAACTGAAACTATCAACTAGATGTGATACTGCACTATGCATTTATAGTACAGCCATATAGGTCTAAAGTTTCTCTAGGAAAGTAAGGTTTGTAGACAGAGAACCTAATGAAGGTCTTAACTGCCCAAAAGCTTGTGTTTTTTTGACTGCACGAGTTAATCTGATAAAAATAGATTTATTTCAGAGAGAGTTATTTTGCTCTTGGATTTGCATGGCAAGGATACATAAGCATAAATTCAGTGCTCCGTTCACTGTTTTTACCCATATTGATTAATGAAAGGTATTACCACTACTGTAAACTTTTGCCAGGAGTTGGAAATGTGATTCAGAGAATCACATTTTACAATTAGGTTGGAAGAGACCTCCAAGATCACCGACTCCAACCTCTAACCTAACACTAACAAGTCCTCCACTAAACCATATCCCTAAGCTCTACATCTAAACGTCTTTTAAATACCTCCAGGGATGGTGACTCCACCACTTCCCTGGGCAGCCCATTACAATGCCTAACAACCCTTTCAGTAAAGAAGTTCTTCCTAATATCCAACCTAAACCTCCCCTGGCACAACTTTAGCCCATTTCCCCTCGTCCTGTCATCAGGCACGTGGGAGAATAGACCAATCCCCATGATAAAAGTCTATATCTTTCCACGATCCCCACAGTTGTTTCTGTATCTTCCCAAATCACCATCAAAATCAGATAATTTAAGTGCCCTATGGGTTGTTTCACTGCCTTTCTAAGAACATCCTGTGTGTAGAGGCTGAACATCTCTCCTTGCCCCCATTAACGAGTGTGCTCAGGATGTGTCAAGGTATTCTGTGTTCAGGGAGGTTGTTCCTGTAGTGGCACAGTTTTTGAAATCAATCCCATCCACCTCAGACCATCTCAGGATAACCTAATCTTCAGCACAGTTAATGTAGACAATTAAAGACTTGTTCTCACACTTCTGCATAAGCTATGCTAAGGGTTTGGTTCACTTAAAATGAGTTTTGCTGCCAAGTACACCATGCCTCTGAATTCACAGCTCAGAAAAACATCAGTAATTGGAGTTCTTAGTCTTCCATAGACTGTGCTCTTTGGCATTTCCAAAGTACATTTCAGTGTCACATAAACATAATACATTTCTACAACACAGAAAAGTTGGGAAAGGGTAGTATCTTGGCAGAGTGATTAAGAAAGAGAAATAAGCCAAGACTGAAGTTTCTGCAGATCTCCTCACTCCAGCTCAATGCTTTAATTTCTGTTCTGTGGTCATTTTACATGGTGATCCCAAGGAAGTGAGTGTACAAACAGCATTATAAATAAAAACTGCCTTCATGTCCCACAAAGAGGGGCAGAACAAGGCTTTGAATCCTCCTTTGGCCACTTATCCAACGTGATGATGGAGCTTTGTGAGCATGGTGGTGTTTGAAATACTGAGAGTAATCAATTGCCAATCAACTCAGTCTAAAAAAAAAAATCTTTATTTTTCTGTTATCCATGTGAGTGAACAAGGGTGTGTACCAGAGATGCCACCAAGGCATGAACTGTTCTGCTGAGGTCCCGTTGGAGTAGGCACCTGGGGAAGCTTCTGGAGACCCTCCAGCAGAAGGGTCTGTCCCAACAGCGAAGTCTCTCTTTGCAGAGAACCAGCCAGCTGTTTTGGATGAGGTGTGTCTTGGGTAAGGCTGAATCCACCTAACTCTGTTTTGGCATTCCTGGGAGAAGCTGAGGTAGTTTTGAGATGGGTTTCAAGTAAACATTTTGCCTTTTCTAAGGAAAATAGTTGTGGCTAGCTTCATGATGGGCAGGGCATTTTGGCTCCTCTGCATCAATTCTGGCCTGAGCCCCACAGTAGTAACTGGTTGCCAGCATAGGCAGGGCCAAAGCAAAGCATTAAAATGTTTCCTTTAATTGGAGGCAAGGCCAGTGCACAAAAGCAAGGAACTCAGAAGACTGAGCTGGTCTGGGGGCTAAGGCAGGCAGGCAGGAGAGCCTCATATCGCCCTGACTCCAGTACCTCTAAGCCAACAAGTCACAACTGCAACGCATCACCTTCATCAGTAACTCTTCAATTATTTAACACTTGCTTTAACTACTTCTAAAAGCCACTGGTAACTCTGTCTTTCTGCTTTCTCCTCCTAAATCTCTCTCTTTATTTGTTTGCATACTAGACCTAGTAGCTGATAAGAAAAAGCAGGTTGCCATGGCTGTCTGCTAGCTCTCCAAGCAGGTGACTGCCCTCACCAGTCACCTCTGTAGCCTGACAGCTGCAGATAATACTCCAGAAAGTGTTTTCTACACTTCCAGGGAGCCAGAGACATGACGGTTTTGCTCAATCTCCCAACTCTTTTTCCAAGAGTAATGCTCCTTGCATTGAGAGAAATATGTGACAGCATCCCTCAACTTTCTTCGTCCTTCTCCTCCCCATCCCTTAATACCTGTATTGTGCCCTTCAGCCCCCCTCGGGCAACTGCAGGATCAGCGAGGAGAGCCCTGAAGTGCCGTGTAAAAGTGTCTTGAGGGGCAGGGTGCATTGTGCCACCAGGACTTCTGCCAAGGAACTCCTTGCAGCACACCCAGTGGGTGACTGGGTCCCAAGCATCTGCATTTATTCTCTCATCGCACACCTCCTTCTTCCCTCACCTGTTAAAAAGGAATGGCCTCATGAAAGAGTCAGCATGCTTAATTCTCTAGAAGAAATGTTTGAAGATGACTTTTATGGACTGAAGATGTCTTGCTGTGAAGTCTTGCTATGTTTCTTAGAAGGGTATTCATTATATGCATCTGAAGTGTACTTTGTTGAAACAGAACATCGGTGATCATTTTATGTTCTTAAAGTAAAGGCAACACATAATATAGGCTTGATGAAAGTTTCATTTACAATTATGAATAATATGTGAAATAATTTGTAGACAACTTTTTTTTTTTTTCTCAGGTAATAAAGGTATGCTATAGGGTTTTGCTGGATGATTACCTTTTGAATAGCAGTGTAAGTATTTGGAGCATTATGAAAGTGAAATTTTGTAGTTAATAATAAATCAGCAGCTGTAACCAGGGTTTCTTACATATTTTGGGTGAATACCAGGCCCATTGATGTCAGGGAGAATTTTACCTTTAACTTCAGTAAAATCAGGGTTTCATCCTCCCATTGTAATGGACCTTTAACAGCTACTTATAATCTTGTCAAAAACTCTGTTTGAGTGAAACTAATCCCATAGAGCTTTTATTAAGACAGAATGATAGTGGAGGAGGGAAGCTTTTAAATGCTTCTGTTTGAAAGGACTGCAGTTTGAACAGTGCTGATACTGTGACAGAAAAACCCTGGTTTTGAGATTGCCTCTAGCTCAGGTAACTGCACAGTAAGGTCACTCTGCAGTGACCATGTCAAAAGGATTATACAAAGGCTGTTTTATATTTGCATGTCAAGATTTCCTTTCTCTTCCTGCAATAGCTGCAAACTGGGAGTAGCTGTGTTGTAATCAGCTGTGTAAGATGGGATATGCAAAATGTACGTAACCTGTGACGCAATGCTAAAAGAAGTGTGCAAATATCACCCCAGCTGATATTTGAAGGAGCAGACCCGGACACCAGTTTCTTTGTGATTCTTGGAGCTATTATCTGAATTTGTACTTTGTACTCTGCACCTAAGAGCAAATCTTTATGCAGTGACCCGCGCTTCCAGCCCTGAGACCATGACAGATGGCTGCTGTGCAGCTTCTTTTTTCCTGCATGCAGTTGAAAATCTAGTCTCTTTGAACCAGAAGTCAATTTTGGCCACAGTCAAACAGTGGGGCTGTTTTTCAGGTCCTCACACTTCAATGAAAAATGACTATCATTGGGCGTAGAGTGCTGTGCAAAAATTTACGGTGGTGACATTTACGCAATATATCAGAATGCATAGTCAAGGTTTCTGTTGTGTTCCCCTTTACAAGACCCTGCACCAGCATCAAGCAGTGCACACTGTGTAAGAGGTAACCAGGGGAGTGTTCACCAAGCATTTTAAAAGTACATAAGAGATTCAGCTGTGTGCTCCTAGGATTAGCATATAACAGGCATAGCCAGCTCTTTTGCTCAAGATGGCCAGATTAGGAGTGGTCCTAGGTTGGAGTCATGGGAAAGGGAAAGAAACATGCAGATATCAGAGAGAACCAGTGAAAGGAACTTCTTTCAAAGAATCCATGCAACAAAAGGGAAGGCTGTAACCAAGTGCATTTGCAGCTGCTAAACTCGTTTCTCCTTACACCTGGGCTAGACCCAGGAGATAGTACCAGGTGTCATCCTAACGAATGTGCTGCCTTTGGTGGGTTGGGGACTTCAGAGAGGGCAGAAGAGTAGCCCTGGTACCTGAGATATATTGCAGCTTCTGAGACAAGTTCTGGCAGTACAGTTCCTTAAAGCTGTAGTTGATACCCTTTCATTTAATATAGGCAGATATATACATATATATGTATATATATAATTTTTTTTTGGGGGGGTGGGGGCAGAGGTAATTGAATTCCACTAGGTCACATTCTCTTTGCACCTCACCTTCACTTCTCCACAATTACAGTTCAGGAATGTCAACAGCCTTCCTCATTACACATAAGACTATTTTTTTTTTCCCAGAGATTCAGGCAGCAAGTTGTAATTCCTAAGACATTCAGATGAAACAGAAGGTCTTATTCATGATTCTGAATTGAATCTTCCTTCACTTAGCTTCATGATTCCACAGATGCTCTGTTGGTAAGATGGATATAGGGATCCTTTCCTTTGATGTTTGAAGATGGGAAGTACTGTAAGTGTTATGAAGCTGCAGCCTTGAGGTGTTCAAGGTCAGGCTGTATGGGGCTTTGAGCAACCTGGTCTAGTGGGAGGTGTCCCTGCCCCTGGTAGGGGGGGGTTGGAACTGGGCAATCTTTAAAGTCCCTTCCAACCCAAACCATTCTGTGGTTCTATGAAACAACTTACTATAACCATTGGTAGACGAAGAGAGAGGAGGTGTACTGCAGTAAAACATGTCAGCTTTATCTTAGAGCAAGGTTTCTGAACTTATCAAGGAAATTAAATTTGCAATACTTAATACAGAAGATATATCAATGCATAGGAAGGGTTGCAGGCTGCCTTTCAGGTACCAGTTAGATTAATTTTTATGAAAAGCATGCAGGTTCTGGACAGGATGCTGCTAGCACCAGATTGTTAAATTCATCCATGTTGCACTCTCAGTGACTGGCTTTGCTCGCTCTGGTGCCCAAGGGCAGTCTCCTCTGCAGACAACTCCATATTTTAGTGATTTTGAAATTTCTTTTATAAAAATAAATTCCAAGAGCAGGTTTGCCTAAGGGCAGGTATCTCAGGCCTCAGTTACTTCTTTTCTATATTGTAGGCTTCCTGTCTGTTCTTACAAAATGATACATTATCTCTGTTCTGAGCTGGACATTTTTTGCTTTATATGGTTTATTATCTTTATATCTTCTATTACTGTTTGCAGTTTGCCTTTTTCCTTCCCTGTTTCCCAGATCATCCTCATAATATGATCCCTAGCCAACGATACTATTACATTTCTGTGTGCTTATTTTTGTCATTTCCAGCTGCTGGTAAAGCTCCAGAATTTCTGTGTGTTGGCAGTGAGTGGAGCTGTTTCCCCCAATTTATTGTCCATGTAGCCTGAGTGCCCCAGTAAGGCATCATTGTGTTGTATTGAATTGGACTGTCTAAGCGCTGTGCCATCTGTACACAGACAGATTGTCACACTTTATGGTCCTTTTGGATAGGAGTTCTCATAGCAAGAGTACTCGCTTTGGTGTGGTAGCACTGAGGGCATATAGCTAGGCAGTCTGGCTACATGGCTCTACTGTGATATGAAAGGGTACTTCTATGTGCTGGTAGTAGGATGTTGTGGATTTCTTTGCAGAGATTTGTTCCATGGGGAAGCAGCTTGGTAAGGAACCAGGGCTCCCCTCCAACAGAGCCCTGCATTACCCCAGCACAAGGCAGTCCTTGGTGCTTTGTCTCTGCTCTGTCACCTCTGAGATGGGATAGCTGCATTATGTGAGAAAGGCATATGGGTATTCATAATGTAAAATGAGATTTGTGTCTTCACCATCCCAAGCAAACCATTTGTACCAAGCAAATATCAAAATGGCCTAATTAAAAATAGATTTTCATTGTGCTATATGCTGCATACACCTAGTGAACTCAGCTTTGGCTCTGTTGATATATTTGGTATAGGTATAACTGATATATTGCAGTGCTCAGAAATGTACCTCAGACTTTTATTTGCATTCAGCTCGATCTGCGTATCAAGCAGAACATCCATGGGATGTGTCTGCTTTTTCTAAGGGTTTTTCCTCTTCTTCCCATATGTCTACTATAGCTCAAGAGTTCCCACATAGTGGCAGGGCTGTCCCAGTCGTGTTTTCCTGACAGTACTTCACAGGATGTTGAACCGAAGTGGATTGCCCCCATACCACATGACTTGCACAGAAACTAACTCCAGTACTATATGCTTAGCTTGGTGGGAGTATCCAGAATATCCATTTCACTATGGTAATACACAGCAGTAAGCACATAGCCAGGCAGAATTTTTTTCACTTAGAAAACAAACAAACAAACAGAAAAAGTATTTGGAGATTGGAGATGATGTTACAGTCTGTCATACAAATGTAGTTATGCTTATTTTATGTACAGCAGTTTTCATTTGTTCAAAAGTGCTTTGCAGAAGGCAGGCAATATTTCCCCTTTTGTATGAGGAGAATTTGGGGTAAAGGAAGGTGAACTAAATTACTAGGCCCTTTTCAATGGCTCTGATAGGAAAAGTCAGTGCTTCTTTGTGTCTGTACCAGTGCTTTACTCAGCAGTCAGACTCCTGGTTTGGTGGTAGTACCTACACAAAGCAGATAAGAATGAGGTCTGTGGCAGAAGCTCCAGCACAGGAGCTCCTGCACGTACAAATAAGAAAGGGTGATCTTACTGAAACGGCCTGCATAAATAAAAACCAGTCCGTGTGGCTGAGCAGCACCAGATAAGGCCCACAAGCACCATTCTCTGCCTGGTTTATCTCCTGTTCAGGTTAGCAGGGGGCTGCTGTGCTTTCAGCAGGAACCAGGAGCCATCAGGAAAAGCTTGCTTGTGTCAGCACTCACACGTAAAGGGCCTAGAGGGAAGGAGCCGATGAAAAATGACAGGTTTTCTTTTCCTTCCTCACAGATTGACCATCTCTGCCGAGTGTCCCATGCAGCTTGAAGATTTCCCCATGGATGCACATGCTTGCCCATTAAAATTTGGAAGCTGTAAGTTCTTTTCTCAAATAAGATACAGAAAAATCCCTTGCTACCTGGCTTTTCATGTTTGGCGGTGTCTTGTATGAGTCTTTTGCCCTTCCTTCACCCTCCCCTTTTAAGACTGCTCCTTGGCACCCCCAGTCTGCCACCCCCACTGCTTCTCACTGCTCGCTTGCCATCAGTGTGCTTCATTTGTCACTGCTGCTGTTCAGCTCATGCTGGTGTGCTTCCTGGTAAACTGCGAGTTGATGTACCCATACCACATTCAGTGGCTGGCGTGAGATGTAGTAGTAGATGCAGACAACTAAGTGATGGCTGTAGTTTTTGTGTAGATTGATTGTGCCGTTACGGTGTTTACATGAATCAGACCGCAGTGCAATATGTACGTTGCATGTATTAAAAGAGAACAAGAACATTAAAAGAAGAAATATCTCTCCATTTGGCTTTAATAAATCCAGACCTGTATCTTGTTACATGATTTTGTATATACCTCTATATATGCACACATTATTCTAAACTGTATGCTGAATGATGATTTTCCCTCAATTCCAAGCCTCTAATCTACCATACTGGTGCCTTGCCAGAAGCTTACTTTAAAAATAACCTCAGGGGATCAGATGGTTATATTTAAATACAAAGCTCTTAATTAAAGTACAGATGAGGCTACTACAGTAGGCATTTTTTATTTCAGTAATCAAATCAGAGGTTCCAGGTGCAATCAGTGTCTCTAAAGACTTTTGAAAATTACCAGACAAGGCATTTTGCTTGTCCCTGAAGCTACCTAGCTTCAGCATTTTTCAATGTTTTTTTCAGTCATATCAATTTAGAGTCACTAATCCTACCAAGATTAAGCTTTGCCTTTATCTTCTATATCTGCACTGGTTTCATACTGGCTATGCATTGTCTTCTTGTGATCATAATAAGAAGTAAAAACACTGTTTACAGTAATGATTACCAAATTACCAAACTTAAGATGAACTGATTTCCCTTCCATCTTGCAATCCAGTTTTGTCTGAACAGCCACCAATATTTTGCAAGGTCACTGCAAGTTCAAGTGTGTCTGTTTACCTCGGCAACTTTAACTTATCTCAAGATCCAGAGACCTCATACTCCTTTACATCCAACTTAAAAAAAATTATAGGCAAACCACGCATTTCGTTCCCAACTTAAACATGGAAAAGCAATGCACAGGAAAGTGTGATTATTTGTATGTAGGGTTAAACAAAGTCTACTGGAAAAAAAAATGAGAGGAAAAAGAAAGAAAAATAAGATGTCCTTCCTAGTATTACATGTTCTTTACTGTACTGGTAATTTTATCCCACAGGAAAAACACTGAAAAGTCTTATTTTAGGCATGTGAAAGCTGAATACGGTTTCAATTCATGCTATGTGCTACACTCAGTAGACAATTGCAGAGTAAATTTTATAAGCTACTTCAGGTTATCTTTAACTTCTTCCACAGTTTCTGGCATGGAGCCGTTTGGCCCGTGCTAGTCCATACTGGTGGTCTCAGCAGTAAGCAAATACATAGCGACAAGCTATCATCAATCTTTCAGCTTTGGGAATATCTGTATTATTGATCTGACAGCTCATTAGTACTTTATTGTAATGTAATGTGCAGATATTTGCACAAGTAGCAGCCAACAAGTCAGAGTTTATTGAATTAGCCCAGCTGTATTTTAGGAGAGCACAGTATTTATTCCCTATTTCCAGCAATGCAGGTTTGCATTAAGCCATCTTCAAGCTTTCAGCAAGACAAACACAGAGGAGTTTGTTATACACAAGCACATGCACTTTCTGCTTAAGCTTTCCTCCCCGTCTTTCCCCAAAGGGTTTCTTTTTAATGGTGTACTTTCCAAGAAGGATTTTGAAAAGCCTCAAGGACTAGCATCAAAGCAAATGTTAAACATATTATCAGTAGAGCCGAGAGGGTGGAGAAAAGACGAATGCTATCGGGTCAGTGGGTGGGGAGCACGGGACAGCAGAACAAAGCAGCCAGCGCAGGGCAGATGCACAAGAGAAAGGATTCCAGGAAGCATCGGTGTGTCATCACAGATGGCAGCAGGTTATTAGTTTTCTGGCTGTGCTTGCTATAATTCAGCAGGCAAAAGGGAAAAAACTCTGACATTTCTTTCAATATTAAAGAGAACGAGTGTTAATCTTGCTCACAGATATAAAGGTAAATGTTGATTTCTTATGTCCCGTTTGACTGGGTTTTGCTGTATTAGAATATAGGAATTTTTATAGGCTGAGGCAGCATTGTATTTTGCAGAAATAATTCAAAGCAAGGTCACATACAGAAAAAGGTATAAAATTACATGCACACACCCCCAGCCTAGATACCTGCCAGGCAGTTCAAACACCAACTGCAGAAGCAATACCTCTAAATGTCCTATGGCATGTCATGAAATGCTATGCTGGCTAGAGGACAGAAGCTCAAGGACAGCTGCTAATGAACTAACAGAGCAGATTTTAGATGTACAGTTCCCCAGTGCTTGCAGGTGGCCAGCTCACGCCTGCAGCATGGCGAGGGGGTCTACTCCAGGCACTGTGTACACAGAGGTACTTCCTCTCTGGGCTTGTGTCCCTGCTAGCACTAAGGCTACCTGTAGAAATCATCCCACAGGAATGTTATTTAGAGCTACCAGGAAGGTGAGGATGGTACATGGGCACAGCCTCTCAGAGCTAAGCTCTGCAAAGAAGCTTCACTCTGAGTCAGGGGTGCTGGGTTTGGATGGCCAGAGCAGTCTGTGTGCCACATCACAGCAACGTGGCATTTTTCTTCCTAGTTTCTTTCATGGGCAAGTTCAAAACAAAATTCATAGAATCACAAAAAGGTTTGGGTTGGAAGGGACCTTAAAGCCCACCCAGTTCCAACCACCCCATCACGGGGGCAGGGACACCTCCCACCAGACCAGGCTGCCCAAAGCCCCATCCAGCCTGGCTTTGAACACCTCCAGGGATGGGGCATCCACAGCTTCTCTGGGCAACCTGTGCCAGGGCCTCACCACCCTCTGAATGAAGAATTTCCTCTTAAGATCTAATCTAAATCTCTCTTTTAGTTTCAAGCCATTGTTCCTTGTCCTATCACTGCATTCCCCAACAAAGTCCCTCCCCAAACTCCCGTTGGATTTCTAGTACTGACCTGTACTCTAGTAAATTTGTAGGCCAAATAGGATCTGCTGGCACTTCCTGGTGCCAGCCATGTTTTCACAAGCTGGGTCTTAGCTTGAAGAAATTCCTTCTTGCCCTCAAGCTATTTTTGGTGTGGGAGGGAGGAATTAGATAAGACAGCAAGGATGTTAAAGCTAGGAAGCTTTAACGTTTCACCTCTTCCACTGATAGGCCTTAAGAGTACATTAAAAGTATCGTTCAGTGCAGTCTCCAAACGCCCATGTGTCACCGGGAAGGTAAGCATCATTATCGCTAGGGCAGCTAAGGCAGAGAAGTTAATTGACTTTCCGTAAGGTCACACAGCAAATCAATGTCAGAAAAAGGATTAGACTCAACTTCTTTGGTTGGAGAGACAGATGTCTAATCCACTCGACCACAAAGGCCTCTGCCCAGGCAACTGACTTAACTCCTAAATCTCATTTTACTCATGCGTTAATTATATCAGTTTTACCTAGCTTGCAGGGTTGCCCTGAAGATGAATTAGTTAATTGCTATTAGTGAACGTTAACTGGTGCTTTGACGATGTCAAATATTGTAATGTGGACTCTATTTATGGCAACTGCTTTTTGAAGGCGTGGTGTCTGAGTACATACGTTTATCTTGTGTTGTGGAACAAATATATGCATGAATCTGTTGCCCACTAGTCACTCAACTGAAAAAAAAAAAAAAAAATCCTACTATTTTTAGAGTAAGTGGAGATTCTAATGAATATTCTGAAAATAATGAGATCCCCTAGCTCACAAGCAGTGCTGTGGAAAAACAGGCCTGGCTTTTTTTCCTGATGAATTTCATTTGGCCATGTGGATGGAGAAGATTGATTGTTGTAGATCGAATAGAGAGATTGCAGACTGTGAGAAAACAGTGCTAAGTAAAATCTGTAGTATCTGAAGAAAGAATTTAACATAGTTTGTGTACATCTTCCTTTGTAACAGCTCATACTGAGTCATGGTGTCTTCTGTGGTCTTTGATAACAAAAAGTGCACAGGATATTTGTATAGCAGAAGGCATGATCAAATTATTTTGCTCAAAGGTGGCTGGTGAAGTCAGAGTAATGAGTGGGCAAGAGGTTCACCAGCATCCCAGGCATCTTATTGCGGCAGTGAGACAGCTCTAGTAAAGCTCTCACTGTTTACAAACTATCCATGCACCTACAGCTGCTGAGCCATTACTCCAAAAAAGTTTTTTAAGAAAATCCCCCTGGTGGTGAAGTTTCTTCATCATTCTCAGAAATAACTCAGATGGATCTGAGGTGAAGACACCTATAGGGAGTTTCTCAATTTTGTGCTTCCCCCCATTAACACTTGTGAAGCTGTAGAACTGCAGGTGTGGAGGGACAACTTCAAAACAGAATCTGCAAAACAGACTTAAATTCCTTTTTAGTAAAGTGTGATAAAAAAGTCTCAAAATGTGTGGATAAAAGGCTTGTATACAAATAATTAAATAATTAAAACAAACAAACCAAGAACACAGAGATGTTGATTTTAGGAGACTGAAAGAAAAGGGAAATGACTCTTCAGTAGGTTTTCACAGGTTGTTCCCAGGGAGTGTTGGAGCCACAGGCCCAAATGAAGAAGCAGAATTGTTCTATTATTTGCCCTTATTAGCTGGCCAGAAAAGGTTCCTGAGCCTTTTCCTGAAAGCTGAAATAGGCAATAAGGTGTGTTGAAAGCGTTGGTGCCTGCTTTTGGAAATGGCACATGGAGAGAAGCAGGGAGGTTCTCTATGAAATGCTAAGAGTGGCCAAGTTTAAGACTAAGTTGAGATTTAGTGATCTAAAGGAAAAGTTACTTAATATAGACATTTAAAGTTTGGCCTCTATGTGGTTTACATAAGCTTTACATGAAGTCAAGGGAGGTATGCTGCTTGCTCAGGTAAAGTCTTGTACGTTTTCTTAAAGTTTACATTTTCTTAAATTTACATTACACTTCTTACTTAGATACCTACATTGCAGTAGAAACCTGAATGACTAAAATAAGGTAAAGCTAGTTGATTACTAAAATTTCTGACATTTGATACATTTCTCAGCTCCCTCCTCCTATCACATATTCCCACTGGTTACCAACAACCACTTTAGCTGTAATTTGTCTCTGCTAATTTTAAGTTGTTTAAAGACTGGGTCTGTAGACATGCTGGAAGAGATGCTTGTGGTGGTGTCAGGCAATAGCAATCTAAACAATGGCTTGGACCTGCGTTTTAATTTTACTTAAATTTAGGTAGTAAAGCATAGTCATCTAGCCTGAACTAATTTTTCATATATGCCTTAAAATTAGTGGAGAAGGTGGAGACCACTTAACAGTAATTGCTGTTATTTGTCTTTAGATTCCTTGGAATTGTGGACACATGACTAGTCATGGGACTGTGTTGACTGAAACACACTCATAAATTCATAGGGATTCACAAGAGCCACTAGGCTCTACAAGATTTGCCCAAATCTGCTGTGTCTCCTCTCAGTTCTGGGATGTGGAAATGCTCAGCTCCAGAATGAACGGAGTGGTTTGTCTCATACTGAAAGTCTTACATTGATAGTGAAACATCGGAACATGGACAGGATGGGTCTGTGACAATTTTAGATAGACAACTGTATCAGTTTGTTGTTTGGACTCCCTTTATGGCCACTGAAAGGAAGTAAGTACTTTTGTAGTACAGCTCATTAGAACTATTTTTGACTACTGCCTAAGGATGAGATGAATCATATTTTAGAAGTCCCTATTTCTCTGCAATACTAACTCAGAAGTAGATAAGTACATTTTGCCTTGATCAGAGAAACTTAGAAATCTATTTTTCTCTATGTAGCCAGCTCAGGATTAGATACCTCTGTTATACATTGTTCAGAAGAAACAGTTGCTGCTGTAGATCAGTTACGTGTTGCATACATGTATGTTGGCAGCGAGCTGTTGTATTTCCTCTAGGTACTATATTAGTTATTTATGTTGGAAGTCACATTTTTTCAAGGAGTCTTAATGAAGAAGTCAGCAATGCTCTTTTGTATAGAGACAACTTTACTATTTCTGCAAGCATCTTATAGGAGCTTTGCTGTTTCTCCTACACTGAGTGGAGTAGATTATACCAATAATTACTTCTGTGATCTCACAGGTGGTACAGCTTGCCTGTACTCATTTCAAATACACATCTGTAAGAACATAGGTACCTCTTCAGTCCAGCATTTTAAACAGACAGTGCAGTCAGCATCTTCACAAATTTCTTGTGTTCAGTCCCATACAAAATGTGGAGCAATGCAGCCTGGAGCTCCCAAAGGGCAGGAGATTGAAGGAACGTGGTGCTTAAAAGGAAATACTATAATAATTGAGTATTTCAGAAATCTAAGAAGCCTTTCTCAAGAGAAATCTGCTTAGAATTTAAAAAGTGGTCTCCTGAGCCTGGACTGTGTGCATCATGTTTCCACAGGTGTTATTATGGGACTCTGTCCTTGAGCAGAACTTACCAATAAATATGGCCCTAGCTTCTCACTTGTTTGTTAGGTTTCCCAACTAAGTGGTACCTGTTAGCGTGAAAGAAGTGAAAAGGTCCCTTTCTAAAAGCCCCCCAAAATTGTCACATCAATCAGTTTTCCTTCACCTGCATCAATGATACATTCAGGACTTTCCAGAAAAAGTTGGAGAACCTGCTAGTTTCCTCCTAGGAGTTTGTAGTCACTGTCATTAATTAATTTTTCAAAGACTTTATCACGTATACTCAGGTCTGCACCAAGAGAATTTTAAAAATACATTAAAAATGCAACATTTGCTACCATCCCATCCTCTGGGTGCGATTATTTTCCTGTGAAACACTGCCTGGGTTTGGATCAGTCAGTTCCTACTTTTTGTGATCATCTGTTCAGATGCCAGTCACTTTTTCCCCTTAGGTTCATAATAGAGAAGAAAATAAAAGTCAGAATAAATGCCTGAAAAAAGTCTTCCCTGTCCAGCTTGTAGTCAGCACAAAAGCTGGGCTGCAATGGCTATGGGCTCGGCTCCCTCCCAGCCTGGAGGGCCAACATGCAGGCAGGATCATGGTTATGGAAACTGGGTTTTGTATTTGTTAGGAGTGCTTCCCTGGGGCTCAGCCGGCATCTTCTGTAGCTGCTTGAGCAGCCGTGGCTGAAAGCTTGCAAGCCTCCTGCCTGCTGGGCAGCCTCTTCATCGGGAGGTGGCCCACACACAGCAGGTTTTTCAGGAGGAAAAGCTTGACTGGCATGAGCTCAAGAAAACAAAAGTTCAAGCAGGGGGAGGAACTAGTGTGGAGATACTCAACAGCATTTTTTCCCCTCGCCTAAAAGAGGTCTCTATGCTGTAGTGGCAGAACAGTGTGGAGATCCAGGTGCTTTGCTGATGATACAAGCATCAGCATGTATTTCCCACTCTGGAGATTACATCCGACATTTAAAGGCTGCGCAACTGCCTGATTGCAGGAAAGCTGTGATTCAATTTGAGTTGTCAGCAGTGGAAAATAACATGCAGACACTCTCTGCTTCATGGGCTTAAGGCATCTATAGCTTGCAAATGATCCTTGGGTGCAAACCTGTGAAGACGTTACTTGGCCCATAATGCCCCCAAAAGCACAGTGAGGGCTTAAAGTCGCCAGCTGTGGATCACAGGTTTATGCCACCAGTAAATGGGATATTATTTGTAAATGGGACAAATGGGTAAAAACTGCTCCACTGCTTCACACGCCAGGTTTTTAATGGCTGTTGTTTTCTAAGGTGGCTGTTTCTGTGACTTGTAAGCATTTCATAAACGCTTCTGAAATCATTCTCATGATACTGGTGTGAGGCAGGTAGGTCTCCTCTGCCTGCATTTTGCAGGTGAGGATGAAGGAGGCAGAGAGCAATTACAGTCTCTTCTGAGCAAAGATAGAGTGGTTCATTACCTGCTTTTATTGCCTCTGTCGTTATGGGTCCCTAGGTTCAATTAGAGCCTCCCAGTGCTACTGCAGTACATTAATGACTTGCCTACAGCTTTGGGAGAAAGAAAAAAAAAGCTGCAAGACACTGCCGAAACTTTGATTTCAGTTTCCAGTCTGGCAGCTCCTTCCTGACACCTCGGTCTCTTGTCAGCCATCAGTCCTTCCTCCAAATTGCCAGGTCCCGTGTTAGCCTCATCCCCTGTACCAAAAGCCAGGTTAGCCCAAGCTGTGATTTACTGCATGCTGCAGTTTGAGTTCAGCAAGTTTCTTTAAAATAAGTAGTCTTTTCAGGTTGTCTTTGGTGAAGAAATAGAAGGGAAGATGGAAAGCCTGAAGGGCTGTCTTTTTTTTTTTTCCCCATTCCCATACCACGTCCACTGAAAGTCTGCTCACGTCCAGCCTGTGCTACCAGCTAGCCGCTTTGCCGAAAGCATCCCAGTAGTAAATCTGTCAGCAAAGATGAGATCCTTCTCTCCTAAATTTATATTTCTGCAGAGTAAATATATACAGCTGAGCTAACCACTCTCACCCCTCTTATAGTCAGGGGAGAGAAGCAGATATTTTTACACTCAGGTTAATCTCCTCCTAAAGCAGATGACTAAAATAGGTCAGCTGATGGCTGTCAATAAGGAAATGTTTTACTTGTGTACAGGGAAGATGAATAGTTAAGAGCCTTTGGGCCCGGGTCTCTGTGGCCAGAGGGGACAGGTTCCCAAAGAGGGGACGTTTTAGTGCTGTGACGGACACATGCATGCAAAATGGGGCTTTCTCTGACGAGCACCAGCTCCCTTCAGAAAGGCTCCCAGTGGAAAGGGCTTTTATCCACCACAGAGTTCAGCAACTGATGGCCTCGGGCTGTTCTGTGCCCATTAACAAAACACTCCTTTTTTGTTTTCATTATGAAGGGAAATGAAAAAGCCTCAGTGATATGCAAGTGGAAGGTGCAGGGAGGGAGAAAGGAGAGCAAGCGTGTGGTTGCCTTCACATAGCAAACTGGAGCAGTCCCCTTCTCTTAAATACCAGGCTATGCTGTGACCCCACAAAGTAGCCTAGTCCCGGCCTGAAAAAGCTGGAGTCTCTTCCAGAAGGTCACCCTCCAGCTCAGTGTCGGGAGCAGAAATAGAAGCTGTGCTGCTGGGTCTCCGCACCAGCACCCGTTCTCAGGACTGCAGGTGCACCTCATTCTGCACTGCTGCCCTGAAGGGCCCTGGAGCAGACGATGCTCTTCAGAGTTTCAAGTAGCCTTGCGTGCCTGACATTTTCAATCATACTGCAGCATGTGATGGTATACAAAATAGTGATATGTCTGCCAGAGGGCTGGCTTCCAGGATTCAGGAAAACCCAGATAAGTTTGAGCTGAGGCTAGCAGCTGAGGATGGGAACAAGAGGATCTGTTTTCTGACCTTGGGGTTTGGGGAGTTATCCCACTGCTGAGCCTTAAGTGACTGCAACTTGGGCATAAAGAATAAGTTCTGGTGGTTGTAGTCTCTGAGCAGTGTTAAAGTGCTTGAACAATAATATTTCAGCCTACTGCCTCTACCTGTCTATTGATTATACATTCGCACAGTGTTATTAGTGTAGCAGTACTTCTGAGAGTTGTAAATGTCTTCATTAAGAGACCAGTTTCGGAAACAAAGACATATATTTAGTTCTGCAAGTAGTCCCAATCACTCTTGCCTGGTTTCAGGTCCTACTGATGCATAAATCATGATGTTCAGAATGGTTGCTCAGTAGATGTATTGCCTGGGAGTGCCTGGTGCCACTGAAGTGGGTGGGGATGAACTTCCATTAATTATGATAAGGTCATGGTTTCACTCCATAAAGTAAGTTTTGGCCAAAACTACTGTGTTTTTGAAAGCACCCTTTAAATCCTTCTAACATTCACTCAGCATTTCTCAAAGGGAAAGGAAATTTCTCAAAGGAACCCCCAGCGATACTCCTGGAGAGCTGATCTCATTAGCTTTGCTGATATTAAGCAGCAGCTTGCAAAATGAGTGGACCACTGCAATCAAGATTGCTTACAGAGTAAGATACTGTGCAGTGTGAGTAATGTTGTCAGTCACACTTTGGAGGATACTTTTATTTGCTTTGCAAAAAGTAAATTAAATCTCTAGCGTCTTCCTCATGACCATGCTGTTTTATCTAATGAAGCAGTTAATATAGCTGCCTAATATAGTGATTGAAAATTCAAAGTTCATTAAATGTTCCTATGGCACTCAAACTGGCCAACCAATTTGGAACTGCCATATGCCAGGCCTACAAAGACCAGTGTATGGTCAGGGAGGTTCCAGGATATTTCAGATTTTTAAATGTCATCCCAGCACATCCTTCTGCTCGGTTGCTGTATTACTCTTGCAACAGATATTTTTACCAGCCGTAACAGAAAAAAAAAAGAAAACATCAAGGCCAGAATACCAGATTTTGAGCCCTTCCATATGAAAGTTAGTTGTGCAGCCATCATTGCATATGTTAGAGAATCCATTCTTGGATTAGTTCTAGATCAAGACAACTGAGACTAAATCCCAAAATAAAGGAGGATGTTGTGTTATAAATATTGACTGCAGTGAAAGGAAGAAATGGGAAGGGGGATTGAAAAGAATGAGCAAAAAAGGGAAGACATCACCTTCTCCCTGAAGTCAGCTCTCAGATGAGAGCAGGTACTTTGGGAAGATGACCTTATGCCTCAGAGCGTGTGGACATGAAATAACCCAGCAGCAGCCCCTGTTTAGTCACCCCTTTCAGTCTGCCCATGGCGTGGGTGGCACAGGTTATTTGTCTAAATGTGCCCATCTGTTGCCCTTTTGATGTGGTCCAGGGTATCCCACAGGAAAAACTTTCCCTGTTTGCTGTTCTCTTTCTCTGAGCAGAGCCTGGGGATCCCAGCTCTGGTTGGTATGCCATGCATGAGGTACCTACATTGTCAGATTTCACAGCAAGGAGTCAGTTTGCAGTTGCAGTCCCTGTGCCTGGGGAATATATGCACTGCTCTGATGGCTCCTCATTGCCGTGTGGGCATACAGGATGGAGCAGCGAATCACCAACAGTCCTGGTGGTGACACTGCCTGCATGAGGGCAAATATGCACACCTCTCTGAGGGGCAGTGCCCCGGTTGCCAAATTAGGCCTCCACAGTGATCCTTGAGAGAAACTCTGCATTACTCTGCACAGCTTCTACCTCAGGGCTATTCTTAGTTGGTGTAATAGCATCCTGGGAGGGTACTGTGGCTGGGTGAATTATCAGTGCAACTGTTCATTAGTATTTGTGTTGCGTTCATCATTGGTATGACTGTGATTTAGTGTACCAGCTTGCAAATAGCTAATTTATTGTATTAAAGCAGTCAGAAGCCTTGCCTATGCTAACCATGAATCACACCTCCAGAATTACGAAGCTTCTTTCAGGCAAAATCACAAGGCTTTTTTCTTCCTTTGCTTTATGTTTTTAAGCTCTAAGTAGGGTCACATTTAGAGTTTTCCCCCATGAACTGGAATTTCTAAAATTAAGTAGGACCTTCCACCTATCACTTGCTTTGAAAAGCTGAAGGAACATCATAAAACTCTGTGTCTCAAAACAAATTTCGCAGGCATCTTCAGTTCTGTATTTCACACCACCTTGTGGGTGCAGTCGGTGTTTCCGTTTAATTTCCAAGCCGTAGACACTTCTATCACATTCCTATTCCCACCTTTTCCTAAGGTGACTTATAAATTACATTCTGAAACAGAGTCATTTCGATCTAACTTAGGGCTTTATTTTTTTAGTAATGATCAGTACAGTATATTAGTGTTGCTTAGTAATGAAGTCTCTTGAGACCTGTCTAGCACATTTTTTAAAGCATCCTATTCCATTCCCTGTGGAATGTGAAAAAAAAAAAAAAAAAAAAAAAAAAAGATTGAATAAAACTTTGTATTGGGAAAACATCTAAAATACTGCTGATATTATCAAGATATATTTTTATTGTAAATTCTGGAAGGACAGAAACAATGATCATTTTTGTAAGGCTGAAATTCCTGCTGACTATTTCACAGTCAATGGTGTCCTATTATCTTTTCTAATCAGTTTCATAGAAGAGTTGCTTTAATCCATGACGATGATTTCCTCCTTGTCGGTTCTCTTTTGTCCTATCTAGATAATATTATGCCATTCCAAGTATATTTCCTTCTGAGTTTTTAATTTCTACTTACATTTGGGGCTCTATGTCCCATTCTGAGCTCCCCAGTACAAGAAAGGTATAGCCTTTGTGGAACATATCAGGTGCAGGACCACAAATAAAATTTAAAGGCTGGAGCATCTTTCATATGGTGAGAGGCTGAGAAAGCTGGGACTGTTTAGCACTGAGAAGAGAAAGTTCAAGGGGATTTATTCCATCTGTATAAATATGTCATGGGAGGGAATAAAAAGGGGAGAGACAGGCTCTTCTCCGTGGTGCCCAGTGAAGGGACAAGAGATGATGGGCACAAATTTAAAAGCATGAAATTATATTAGAACACAAGAAAACATTTTCACTTTGAGGGTGGTCAAACAGTGGAATAGGTTGCCTAGAGAGGTTGTGGAGACATCCTCGGAGACAGTCAACAGCTGTGTGGACGTGTTTCTGGACAACTGGCTCTAGGTGTCCCTGCTTGAGCAGGGGTTTGGATTGGATGATTTCAGTATATTCCTTCCAGCCCCAACCACTCTGTGATTCTAAGTGATTCTCATTTACGTTATGCTTCTTGTCCATGGCATGTATTCAAAGTCATTCATGCTGTTTATCAAGATGCTGTAAGCTCATGCCAGTTTAAATGGTCGGTTTTAATTCCGATGATTTCAGGTCCCTTAAGTAATTTCTGTGACCCTCAAACTCCCACAAGAACAGCAGAATCCAGCATCACACTATGGAAAAGTCTTGATTTATGCTCTTAGTCATTGAATAGGTGAATACATTTCTCTTAGAATTTAAATCACTGTTTTACTTTAATAACTTACTTTTATAAAAAGCTATTTCCCCCTAGACCTAGTCCATGCATATTTAGAACCGTTTGTTATTTTTATACTTAAATTTACATTTTTACTCAATCACTTCTTCTTCCTATAGAGTGATCTCATTTGTACACTGATTCATTCTCATCAACTCAATTTAATGGGAAATTCCAATTACAGAACTCGAATCTAGCCTCAGCTGTATAGACGCAAACATTGACAGTGCTGTGTAATAAGGTAAAAAGTATTCAAGCACCAACGAGGAGAAACCCAGCCTGAATTTTGGAATTCAAGCTGCTACCTTATGGCTTCTTAGCAGCACTGTTTTACTGCCTGCAGAAATCTGCAAGATTGTAAATCTGGATCTCTATTGAGTTATCTAACGGTCTCTTTTAAGTGAGTCAAATACATAGACAGAGAGATGGACGTAGATATTTGTTTGAATATTGCTATTATAACTAGAGTTTCTAAAAACAATTTATGCACAGCTTTCACAATCAACAGACTTCAACAGGGGTTAGCAGTGCTTCCAAAATCAGGCAGTCTGACAATCCTGAGGCATGTAATAAATATGATAGTAAAAGCTAAGAATGTAGCTGCACAGTTGTAATGAGTAAAATAGAAAACAAGCTGAGTCAAATTTCTACAGTTATCTCTTTAGGTATCTCTAAGTAGTGTATTTCTAAAAGAAAAAAATCCAGTCACGGACTGTGGCTAGGCAGTTTATTTAATTGTAGCATGCAATTGTAGATTTTTTTGTGGGTGATTATAGCTTAAAAAATTCAGTCCTAGAAATCTATCTGGGTCCCACAGACCTAAAGTTTGGACTCAGTCATACATATTTGGTTTGTTTGACTTAAGGAGCTAAGATTTTTTTTTTTAATTATTGTTATTTTTTTATTATTTTTTTTCCTGGAGTTTATTTAAATGTAGAAGAGAAAGAAAGGGGAGAAGGGAAAATGTGTGTCAGTAGCCACAGGTGGAGCTAGCTCCTATGGTGGGGGCAGTGGCAGAAGAAGGCTTCCTGCTGATGGACTGCTCACTGGGAGAGTGCTGCATGACTCACACTGTTTCATTCACTGGAGAGGGCAGCTGAAGATCTAATTTCTGTCCTTTTAAAATCCTTACTGTAAGGCTTTCCAAAACTGAAGTAGAAACACCTTGAAAGAGGCCAACAAGTCAATGCAGACAGTTGTCCCAGTGTGTCTTTTCCTGCTCAGGTACAACTGTCCAAGGGAAAACAGGGCACCCTGCAAGGGGTGAATGAATGGCAAGGTTCCTCTAGGTCTTACCAACTGGCTGTTTTGCTCTGTTAGACCCTGTCTTAATGTATTTCCTCCCATTTACTGTGGTTGCTTGCATGCCCTTTGTTCACTGGTGTAAGAAGGGCCATTTCATGCTCACCTTGCCAGATATATGAGAGTAGGAAGATAGTGGTGAGGCTGGAAAAACAACAAAGGAGTTCTTTATGGGTTTTATATTCACTGCGGTGTATGTTGGATGTTGGAATGTAGAAAAATGGATCCACTCATTAATAAACAGATAAGAGAAGAAATGACTTTATTTCATCATTTTGGTAGGTGATAAGTCTGCAGTCATTTATCAAATGCCCACTAGAAATATATCTGTTGTCATTTTCTTTCTTCTAATAACATCATACCTCTCTGTATTTTCAGCCGTTCATCTCAACTGCTACCTTTTTTTCTTGCTTTTTGAAAGAGTGAGTGTAGAAGAGAAAGAATAATTGAATGAGGCTTCCCCCTTTCTTTGGCAAGCTAGCAAAATGATTGTAAAGAACACCAAATTAATTATTTAGATTCAGAATAGCAGAAGCCTACTTGCTTAAATTAGAATGAAAGCCAAGCAGTCTCAGTTGTATTTTCAGTGGCTTTGAATTTGGGCTTTCTTTTACAGCAACACCAGCAGTGTTCTTCTAGCTTGCTAACCTAAAGCATTTACTACATTTTCCTGTTAATCTCTGGGAGATTCCTTGCTCAGTGTGCACACCGTGTGGAGGAGGTGAGGGCCTCATTCCCTGATCAGCAGTAAGCCTTTCCCATAACTCTAGAAAGCAGGAGCTGAAGTTCTTCAGTCCTTCAGTGAGCAAGGCAGACTAGAAACCTTCTGGGAGCTTTACTGAAATAGAGGGAGGTTTTTACACAGTTTGGTATGACAGTGAATAATACCATCTCTCCATTAGCAGCTGCTCTATCCCGATAGCAAAATAACATTATTCTAGACTACTCCCACACTTTCAGCTTTCAATATGACTGTGCCTAATTATACTGCATGGGTTATCGGGAGTGGAGCTGGAGCTTTTGGTAGTCAAGCTCAGGATAACTGGAGTCTGAGGCTTCTGGGAAGGTGTAGCAGAAGGTTTGAGGCAGGAAGACACACATGTAGTACAATTACGCAGGCACCAACAGGTTTATCTAGATGACCAGAAAAAAAACATGGTCGATGGTTCTGCTGCCACACCAAGGTTTGTGGGGTAGCCCATTCCTGTCAGAGCTGTACATTTCTCTCAAGGGTGCTTAGGGACTGAGGGGGTGGCTGCATCTTTTTACATTCACATTCCTGTTTTGACATTTTCTCAATTCTTCTCTTTCTTACAAGGAATTTTAGATTCTCATAGCCTTCCCAGAGTGAGGCATTAAGCAAAAAAATCCTTTATTACAGCCTTTTAAAACACAGGCCTTGTTTTCTTACAGTTGCATGGAAGATAGAGGTCATATCCACGATCCTGTGCAACAGGTTATCCATAGACTGGGGTATATTTATCCTATTCCTAATGTGACAGACTTCTTTGGAGGCAGGGAAGTCACTGCTGAATGCATCCATTTGGGGTGGGCTCCATAAGGATATGTGCAACCCTTATCTTGTCAAGCCCTATCAATAGCCACCCTTCTGCTCCTGCACAAGAAGCTCTTGCAGTCCCATTGTGGTTACTTTGAAGTCAGAGCAGAAGCAAGCAAAGGAGACTGTACTGCAGAGAGAAGAAAATTCCTGTAAAATTCCTCATTGCCTGTGAGATCTGGTGTGTCTGGGTGCAGTTTGGCACCTCCCAGCCTCTGTTTGAATTACAGATATTATTTTTTTTACTTGAGAATGTGCTGGGATGCTCCAGGATAAGAGCCCCCAAGCTTGCACAGGTGCATGTGTTTAACTACCCAATAAAGGCTGCAATTCAAAGCAGAGACACTGGCTTAGTTTAGGACCATCAAGGGTGGGTAGAGCTAAGAAATAATACATCTGAATACCTTTCAAACCTTATTGGCCTGTGTCCCATTGTGGTCTCAATTTCAGTGGAATTTGGTTACAGTGCTTTCAACAGAAAAGTGTCCTACACAAATCCAACATTCACTGGGGCTATCAGCATATGAACAACATATACCAGATATACCATAACAAACCATTTTAGAAAGAGGGTTTTCTGCAGCATCTTTTTAAACCAATCCATCTCCTCCTACTTTTCTCCAGATCTAGCTTTGGAATTACTTAAAAATGCTATAAACTTGTAATCATCTCTGAGATGAGGAGAGCATCTCTTCTCTTAAGGGAAAGGTGAAATTCCACCATTTTTTGTGATGCAAATATTTTGCAGTAGGGAAGAAATTCCTTCGTAGTTTTTCAAAGCAGATCATGAGATGTAATTACAGTAATTTTACTCCACAGCTACAAATACAAGCATATGAAAGGCGTGTGGGCAGTCCTGCATGGCTGCATGGCTAATAAGGATGGAGGATTCATAGATTCTCAAATTCCAAAACTTGGATTAGCTCCAGCAATGAGCACAGCAGCAACAAGCTACTGTCAGAGGTATGATGAAAAAGATCTCATCCTATCTTTATATTTCTAGTGACAGCAGCCCATGGTCTTTTCTTGGAAGATTAGCTATCCACTGTTTAATCACACCCCAACCCCCAATTAGGAAATTGTGTCCTATTCTTCATCAGAATCTCTCTGAAACCATCTTTCAGGCACTGTTTTTTTTTTCTTTTCCTTTTGTCAGTAGTGTGAAAAATCCACCCTGTTCTTAGATTTCTTTTCTGCATGGAAGTATCTATGCTCAGTGATTGAGTCATGTCTCAGCTTCTTGTCAGTGAGCTAAATAAGTTGAGCTCCTTAAGCTGCAAATCATAACACTTGTTTTCCAGTCCCTGGAGATACTTGTGACCCTCTTTTGAACCGTCTTTCTCTGTCATTATTTCCATAGCTTTTCAAAAGTGTGGACAACAATGTAAGAATAGCTGTAAAAAGTCAGATCAAAGGTGTACCCAGCCTAGCATTCTGCCTCTGGTAGCACTTCCCACAGATGCTAAGGGAAGATTAGCAACAGGGAAAACAAGGTACTGCTTTCCTCCCTGCTGCATCCAAGTGATCTGCAGCTCATTGTGCTACAGCTGCTCCTAACCTGAACAAGGATGTCCTCCCATTTGCTGCTTGACATTCCTTGTTCTATGAATTCAGGGGCTGCCTTAGCAAATTTTTCCCATTGCAGTGCCTCAGAAGTTCATGTTGAGCTGCTCTCTGGGAAAGTTTTTAAGTCCTCTGTGGCATCACTGCTTTCCAAGACAGCTTGCTGGCTCTGGCAACCAAAACTTGTGGTCTGTTGGAGACAGTACACTGTACATACAACCTTCAAGATAGCTGCCTGCCTTTGCCTTTCAAGTTCTTATCTGGAAGGCCACCACATGTTGCCTACTAGATTGTATCGAAGTAGGACATGAGTTTTTTCAGAAGAAAACATTCTGCACCACCATCTTACTAGTTACAGAGTGCAGAAGGTGAGATATTTGTATTTGATTTCACCTCCTTCAAGCTCTATCTGCATTTCACATCCCACTGGGAAAGTAAGCCTCGCATGTTGTCCAGATATTAGTACAGTGGACTCCTGCCTATGTAACATGCCTGCAGTAAAGTTACCCGAAAGCTCTCAATAACCAGGGTGCTCAGGTAAGAAGTGTGAGATCTCCTTAATTAAATAAAATATATTTAAAAGCATAGTCAGCTCCTTTTTTTTTCTTTTTTTTTTTTTTTTTACTTAATATGCAGAGAAAGCTTAAAAAATAAAAATAAAAGACAGCGTTGTCAGTATTTCTAAAAGAAAAATGAGATTCTTTTATAATAGCTTAATTACTCCAGGTGTTAAGGCTTTAAAAATAACAGCAACATTACTGAGGAGGGAGTGAGTTGGCAGTTCTGCCACTGCCTTTATTTCCAAGGACTTCCAAAGGCTCATAAGAGAGATCTTGTTACGTTCGCATCTCCAGGCGTGCAGGTGTATCTGCACCACCACCAGTTTGCTCCAGTAAGCACAACATCCAGCTCCTGCTCTCCTTCATGCCATCCCACCCCTCAGTACTTTCTCTGCTCTTTTGGGTCACAGACATGCACGCACAGAGGGACACACACATTTGTCCCAGCTTCCTTCATCTGCATTCGTCCCCCACACACATCCCCTCACCCATGTGTACATATCCCAAACTCAGCACACACAGCAGATCCCGTGCTTGCCCACAGCATCACTTGGTATTTTATCGTGGAAATGGGATGAGACACAGAAGCTCCCCCTTGCCTAGGCACTCGAGGCGCATGAGTGCTTTTGAGGGGGAGACTTCAAGAAATGCCTTCTGCAGCTCGCTAGGGTTTAGGAGCTGCCATCTACGTGAGTATGGGTCTGAGCTGCTCTCTCAAATCGAGTGGTTGTGATGGATTATATTTATACCTGCACTGTTCCACCCTCTGACAAACCATCCCACACATCTGTTATATTAGAAGGCTTCAACCTAATATTTTTTGAGCTGGGCATATGGGAACATGATTATATCATCTTTATTTGTTTTTCTCCATTCACTCTCACTCCTCCATTCTTCCCTCTCCCCACCATTTATCATTTAAGGATTCACTAAAATATTACACGGTGTTTTTTACTCATCACCATCTCTTTTTCCCTGTGTCAACAGATGCTTATCCCAATTCTGAAGTGATCTATGTGTGGACTAATAGCACCACAACGTCTGTGGTGGTGGCCGAAGATGGTTCACGACTTAACCAGTACCACCTGATGGGACAGACTGTAGGAACTGAAAACATCAGCACCAGTACAGGTAGGCAGACTATTTCCACGCCCTGGTTGCTGAAAGGCTCTGGTTGTTTTTCAGGGAGGACAGGGATGCGTCTGTAGGATGTGGGGTGCTAGGGAGATCTGGGCAGGTTCCTGGCTACTTAGCAGAGGTATTAAATTGGAGAGGGCCCTGTGCTGGCTGTTAGGTACTTTACAAAGCCACTGCAGAAGATGCATCCAAGCTCTCGCTATTTAACAGGAGTGCTGGAGACACTGCACACAGCTTCTTGGCAGCTGCCTTTGCCCAGGCTGCCAGCGCTATTACTGGCGTATTTCCCTGTGGGAGGAACCACCCCGGGAGGCAAACACCACCCACGCGTTTGATCCGTTTCAATCATCGCTTTAAAATGATTTGCTCGATGAGGCCGCGGTGGGGGGAGGAGGAGGGAGAGGAGGGCAGGTGGCCGCGGTGGCGTGGCTCTGCAGTGTGCCCAGGGGACCCCACTGCTGGAGAGGAGCTGCCAGCCCCGAGGATTCCCGTTTCCTCCCCAGCTGGACGTGGAGGCACCAGATGTGGCAGCATTAGGGAGGCAAAGAAGGTTTAATCCCGGACCAGGCACCCACGTGCGCTGTCCCCCCCTTGCTTCTTAAGGCCCCCACACAAGGGCAGCCCTGGGCGCGCATTGGCGGGGGAGTCCCGGGGGGGGGGCGAGGCTGTGACAGGCGTCACAGGGGCCCTGTGGGACAGGAGCTTAACCAGGTTACACAATGCACTCGTCCTGAGAGCATTAGTGGCACGGAGCATGAGGGCTCCTCAGCCCGCAGGAACAACATAGCCTGCCTTGAAGGGAAAGGAGGTTTCCACCGCGGGGCCTGGGGGGCAATGGGGGACACCCTGCGGCAGGAAGAAATGTAATTAGCAATGACAAAGCCGGTCTAATTGCCTGGTGTCTTCTGGAGATGCAGACGCATCCCTGGTGAAAAATGACAGGCTTGGAGCTGAGGGCAGGATTGTAGAGGATGAGGTATAGATCAAGTTAAGAACTGGTTACTATCCACAGGAAATTTAGGAGATGTGAAAACAGGCAGGACTACACTCACACACAAGGTTACTTTGACCAAAGCATCAAGGCACATAAATCTTTCTACTCAAAATGTCCAAATGTGTCCAGTAAAGGGGGTGGTTGAGCTTGTCTCTTACTCTCCAAACACAAGACAAAGCAAGGGGAAGCTTGCCTCAGGCAGCACAAAGGACCCACAACACACAACCACTATGGAGCTTCATCCCTTCCCTTTGCCTAACTCAGGAGTCACAAAGCTATTTCTAAAGCAAAGACATATAAAAGTCAAGAGATGACAGAGTCAGAGGAGCCACTGTGGTAGAAAAAGGACAAATATGTATTGCTATCCCCCATTAAAGAGCAAAGAAAGACACCTTTGTCCTTACCAGTTTACCATCATAGCTGCGTTGTTCTCTGCGATGAATGGCAACTCCCCTCTTGCCTTCATCATGGCCAAAAAAAAGATCCAGAGGATGTACTGGGGCATCTCCTACAAGCTTGTCCTGCTCCTCAGAGCCAGAAAACAACCCAGTCCCAGCAGCGTGTGCTCCAGTGTGTCAGCTCCGGGCCACCACCAGCTTGCAGTCTGCCTCGGAAAGCTCCTTGTAGTCCTCAGCCCAAGGGAATGCCGCACTCTCCAAAGCCCAAAGGTGCTGCCCAGTAGCCTCCTCCCTCCTGTACACTAAGATTTAGGCTAACAAATGCTTGTTTTCCAATGTCAAGATTTTATATTAGTGTCCAGGGTTGCATCTGGGGTGGCTGGATTCTGATTGCAGGGTGGATCACAAAGAGCAGGACACAGATTGTAACTGGGGATTAGCAAAATGCAAAAATCCGATTTTGCACTCGGGAAAGCATCAGTGCACGATGGATTTTCTGGACTTCATCAAGCTCGTGGTAGGCCAGAAATCAGGGTTACTTATGAACAGCCATCTAAGGCATTTCTTCCTTCTATTGCATTTTTGAAAGTGAAAAAGGAAAAAAAAAATAAATAGCTGTAGCTGTTGCATGAATCCAACTGCTGGGATTTTTTACTTTATTTATTTATTTATTTATATTTTTTTGACACATGAGTCAAAATACACAGCCCTTGCAGTTGCATAGGCAAAATGCTTGTATATGTCACGGGACATTTATGCTTCTCTTTCTAACAGTTTTTTTTTTTTTTTGTTTTGTTTTTTTGTTTTTTTTTAAATTGGAAATACTGGACCTGCAGCAGTCCTGTGGGATTCTGCTGATTTTGTACCCAAGCTGCTATGTTTATCTGTCTTCTCAGAAAAGGTATCCTGGAGCTCCCAATTCACCAACCAATTTTGAAATCGGGAACATTTTAGCTTTGCCACAGAAAATGGCTCTGACATATGCCACCTGTGTGGTGTGTTTTTTTGTGCTAACATCCCCAAATATTATTCCCCCAGAAGAGAAGATACTTGACATCTCGCACTGCTTCCAGCAGCGCCAACATCTGGTGCATCCTGCTGTTGTGTTGCTGAAAGCATTTAGATATGGGATCTGGGTCCACGTGGATCTTGCTGGTTTCTGCAAATGGTTGCCCAGCTCTGTTGCCCAGACCCAGAATCTCTCATTGCTAACTTAGGATCTGCAGTGCCACAAAACAAAACACAAACCCACTCTTTTCAATTCTGCCAGCTGGAGCCCAAACTCTGAAATATCCAAAGCCTAAATAATACAGTAAAAAATCAGCCCTTCATTCTGCACCAAATAAGTCTGATTTTTTTTTTTTTTTTTTTTTTTTCTTGAGATGAGTGTTTCCTGTGCAGCACTATCAAAATAACACAGGCTTCTCTTGTGGACCAAAATGTTGTGGATGTCAGCATGATCAGGGACTGCAGTGTCACAGACCTAACATCAGGATTGTGCTAGAACTGTTGATAAAACTGATTTGAGGCATATATGGCAACCAAACAAGCCTAGGGTCTGGCCCATCCTCACTGAAATACTCCTGTGAACCCCAGCATAATGGCATTGGAAGAAAGCATGTGAGATCATGAAAATTTGTAAGCACAGTCTCCAGAACTCCATCACCTGGGTACCAAAAAAAGCCACTGTATTAGCTTTTAAAGCATCAGAAAAACTTAAGACCAGCAGCAGCTCAGTAGCATAGCTCTGGGAAGAAATGCTCTCTTGAGCTTTTCACCAGTGCTAAATCTGTGATTAGAATTGTTTTTGCAGTGGTGAGTGGACCCCACCAGGAGCAGGACTCTCATCTATAAGTGCTACAGAAAAATTACCCCTTGTTCAAGAAAGCTACTGATCTAAGGATATACTGTGGCCTTACAGAAGTAAGAGGGAATTTTGCCACTCCAACAGAGCCAGGAGTTCCTTCTCTATAAACAAAAGGCCAACTCAGGCAGCTTTTAACATTACTTCAAGCAGTGGTCCCAGGGCATTAAAAAACAAGCTCTGTTTTTGTTTTTGTTTGTTTTTTTTTTTGCCAGCCCCTAGTCTGCTGGAGAGGATGTTCCTAGTGCAGGCATTTTTGAAAAGGGCAACAGGGAAAATAGGAAAAAATAGCAGCTGGAAGAAGAGCAAATACAAAATCAGGTGATATTATTTCAGTGGAGACAAGAGGTTTGGTAGGTTAAAGAAAACAAAAAGGTAAGAATCAGCTATGGAAGAACATCAAAATATAGGCATTCATTTTCCGTATTCATCAAAAGAAAAAGATGGATCCTGTTGCTCTGCTGAAGCTGTGCAGATTTTTTTTTTTATTCCAGCTCCAAAAACATACTGTCAAAATCAATAATGCACATCGTCACTCCTTAGCAAGCAGGGACACTGGGACTCAAACACATCCCAGTGCAGCAGCAACTCAGAAGGAGATTACAGGCACGTAGACCCCGCTGCTCCTGGCATATTTTATTGGTAATCCACAAACTGAGAGCTCCTAAATAAAGAGCAAGTGAGACCACAGCATGTTCAGCATCTCTGGTTCAAAATTACACTAAATGGCAGGAAATTAGATGTTGCTTCTCAGGGATTTTCTCCCCAGTTTCACAGCATCCCCTGTCCATCCCCACATCCCTCGTCAGGAAAGCATTTCACCAGAAAATCAGACTCTAGAAGGAAGTCATAAAGATTAAGGCAGGCTGTCAGGTGAGGCAGTTCTATGCTATTCCAGTCTTTCAGTCTAAAATTCTCAGTGTGAATAAGTCTGTAAACTTCATCCAAAAGAACAGAACTCCTCTACCTCAACTCTTCAGGATAGCTATACCTGCAGAAGACCTCTCACTGTAGACCTGTTGTCTGCTAATTAGCCATATTGTCACTTAGCAATAATCCACCAAATCTAACTGCTTCGCAATGCTGGCTGCAACTTAATGCAATTTACTCAACGCAGATTCAGTCTGTTATATATTTTCCTTTAGTGTTTGCTCTATGGAAGGTAACAGTCCATTCTTGCAACAGAGATTATAGCTAATCCTTTAGCTCAAGTCGTTAAGGTCTTCATTCAATTTGTTCTTTAGAAAATTTGAGTTATGAGCCCCAAAATTCCCAGGATCTGAAAAATATATAAGTCAAAAGGGAAATTATATTTGTTTTATTCTCAGAGGACAATACACTTTTCAGAACAAGCATTACTCTGATTCATCAGCATCCAGCTGAATAATGCATGCTTTTAAATTAATTTGAAGTCAATATAAGTAGAGATCTGCTAGGGCTCAAAGGGGGTTGGTTGTTTTTTATGCTTATGTTTAAGCTCTATTTTTCCCCAGAAAAATGGTAGCCTGTTCTCAGATAGCAAGTTTTTGACTTTGGGGAGCAGTTACCATCAATGAATGGCCATCAGTAACAACTATGGTTTTACAGGAACAGTCTGAAAGAGCTGCTTAAGTTCTGATTTTTTATTGAACTGTTAGGGAAGATGACAGCTGGTCTGTCTGTTTTGGAGTGCATTTTTTTTAGGCTTGTATTGAAATTCAGAGGGCCTGACAAAAGCCAGATTAAGGCAATGCTGTGAATTTGGCATATAAAAAAGACATGGAGTTCAACACTGCTGTAGCAGCTTTTAGTGAATTCTTCATGAAGGCAGTACTCTAATAATTGCCCAAGTGAGCAAGACATGGCACAATGTCTGTCCAGAAACATGTAATCTTTCCAAGAGTCAAGGCATACAAAATTCTAGGAAAACTGCATGCTCCAGAAGGATTTATTTTTTCCTGGAGAAGCAATTTGATGGATTTAGATACTCCAATCAACAAGACCTCTTAAAATCTCTGGGAAAAACATGAATTTTTGAAGCACAGATACTGGGACAGGCAGTCACTAAAGTGTGGTGCAGGAGGAGCGTCTGGACCTGTTGTCATTCTTGAAAACTGATGGCTTGGCATTAACAGGTCCCTAACGAGGTTAAGCCCTGCTTCTAAATCGGGTTTCTAAGAGTAGATGGCCTTAATTGTTACTCTGACGGGACAGTTTGTGGGACATGGTCAAAAACAGGCACTGCCAGCAATCCAGAGATTTCATGCCTGTGAACATCAAGACGTGCCAGGTGCATAAAAGGACTGCAGGTTTTCAGTGCAGTAGTAGTCAGTCACTGTCTTCTGCTTCTGTATTCCATAGTACAGAAATCTAGATATTCTCCATACTATTAAGAGTGGCTGAATTGTATCCTGAAAAAGGAGGTGTAGCTGTCCTGCTTAAACCCCCAAATCAGTAAGCCTCTCTTATTTTAGCCATGTATGCATTTTTCTCCCCTTAGGCGAATATACTATTATGACAGCACATTTTCATCTCAAAAGGAAAATCGGTTATTTTGTCATCCAGACATACCTTCCTTGCATCATGACTGTGATCTTATCACAAGTGTCGTTTTGGCTGAACAGAGAATCTGTCCCTGCTCGGACTGTCTTTGGTGAGTACCTGACTCTCTCACAGCATGGAGGAAGGAAAGGACTTGTTTGTGGATGTGATTTTCTGTAACAAAACCACAGAGCTCATTTCTGCTTGTGTTGTAGATGTTCTCATGCTCTCTTCCATTTTCAAAATCCATTTAAAAACACTGTCTGGGCTTTTTCAAAAAAAAAAAAAAAAAAAAAAAAAAGCATAAGAATCAATTATATGAGGGTTAAGGATGGAAAACAGAAGAATCGGATTGTTGTAATTTCAGGGTTTTTTTTTTTTTGTTGTTTTTTTGTTTTTGTTTTTGTTTTTTTTCCCCACTCAGGTTAAATATGTGATGGTTTAGAACAAAAAGCTATGCATATGATGATAGTACATACTCTAGTCTAAGCATTTGAAACAGATTTCACTTAAAAACATTTTGTTTATCTGTGTTTTCAAGATGTTTATCTGGGAAAAACCATGTAGAGGTTAATTAGTGACAATTATCTCTATTACCATCAAACAAATTAATATGATTTTGCATTTAGAAAATGTATATTTACTACAGAAGCTGTCATGGAAAAATCCTTTGGGGTCTCTTAAATTACTCGACTTATCACTAGAAGATTGCAAAAAAATAAACAGTCTTAACTGAAGGTTGATGAAATCAAAAAACCTACTAGATGAGAAATGAGGGGAGTGGGAGCAGCTTTGTGCGTGAAACTTTGGCCAACAGTTCTTAATAGAGCCATTCATCTATAGGAGCCTACTGAAATCTGTCAGCACCTTTGATAAAAAATCAATTAACGATCTGTACAGGGAGTACAGGTGCCAGCATCACGTTGCTGACTGGTGATGCTGATTTTAGATTCATGAAGGCATAACTGAGAGTTCAGTTTTGTCCTGCTGGAGGCATCTGTCCACAGATGGAACTAGTGGCAGCTCTGTCAGCTACTGACTTCTGTGGAGGGAGGAGCTATAGTCAAGGGAATAAATAAGTCAGCAATTTCAATGATAAAATCTCCATGTGAGAAAATAAAAGCAATAATCACACTTTATTATGACAGTTATTGCTGAACAGGTTGATCATTTATTATATCATGTTACCAATTGACAAGTGACACCCTATATATATCATGCATCAATGTACAAGGATAAAATGCTAGTAGGATTTTGGTTTCTGCAACAGTTGGGCTTGTATTATCCTTAAAATCATGCTTAAGTACACTGTAACTACAGATAACCTGAACACAGAGAAGTAAACACCTGAGGACAGAGGCTTTCATTTTTTTTCTTTTTCAGAGAAGTATCTCATTCTTTCAGACCAAACTTTGCAAATACTGATTTACTTCATGTGGCCTTTCTAGCTATCACACTGAGTTGGGGCCCACTCATAACTTACTGGGAATCTCCTAAGGGCTACCAAGCTGATCTCTGCCTCTTGTTTTTCCTCCTTTACAGGAGTAACAACAGTCCTCACCATGACCACCTTAAGTATCAGTGCCCGCAACTCTTTGCCAAAAGTGGCCTATGCTACTGCAATGGACTGGTTTATAGCAGTCTGCTACGCCTTTGTATTTTCTGCATTGATTGAATTTGCAACAGTCAACTATTTCACCAAGAGGAGTTGGGCATGGGATGGCAAAAAAGCCCAGGAAGCTGCTAAAATCAAGGTGCTTACCTTACGTGTTTTAAATACCCAGAATAAAAAGCACTAACTCCGCATAGTTCATATGAATGAATGCAGGATTTCCATCTTCTCCGTTTAGTTAATTTGTGATATACTCTTACCTTCCTATAGAGGAATATTTGCAAGGAAATATGCCTTCTTCTGTTCAGAGAGGTAGACTGTCAGTCTCTGCCATCTATATGAAGCGGACTGTTTTCCAAAAAATATAGGGCATTGAGTGCGTGTGACATGTAGTGACCAAATTTGTGATAATCAGCTACGAAGCCATAAGAGGTAACTCTGAGGAGGACTCTGTGTGCTCTCCCAGATAAATGGCAAGGCTCACGTTGAGCTCCATGGGTTATGGTCCTACCACAATAATTTTGATAAACTGAGGCAAAAGAGCATTCTTTGAAAACACAACCTTGAGTTTCAAGCCAAAAGGAACATTTTGGAATAGGACTGACTCTTAGCGAATGATGTCCTGGAGAAAGTCTGTGTTGGCAGGCACCCTGCCAGAGCAGTACCAGGAGGGGGGCTAGCAGAGACACCGAGCCCTTCACCGCACTGCTGCCTTCAGCCAGGAGGGCATGGCTGGCGTGGGGGCAGCAGCCTCTCCAGCTGCAGGGCTGCTTCACCCTGACAGGAGAAGCTGCTAACATACATGCCCCCTGGGATCTGGGTCCAGACAGCCTTGCTTCATTATCTCTGACATCAGGAAAGCTTTAGCCTGAGTAAGAGCTATAACATGGAGGCAGAAACAGCTGTTTGGGAGTCAAAGTCAGAATAGCCCCCCAGCGTTTGTTAGCATGATTGATTACAGTGCTTAAGTTTGGGGTCTGGTATCCTGAGAACCTGTTTCCACTTTCTGTTTCTGTGGTCTAACGTTTTGGTCTTTGCACTGCAGAAAAAAGAGCGCCAATTGCTGGGAAATAAATCAACAAATACTTACAGCACTGGGAAGATGACCCCTGCCCCAAACATGCCAAAGGACTCAACCCCATCTGTCATCTCAAACACAGCTTCTGCTCCAGCCAAGTCCACAGAAGAAAAGCCTGCCGAAAGCAAAAAGACTTACAACAGCATCAGTAAGATTGACAAAATGTCCCGGATAATTTTTCCAGTGCTATTCGGAACTTTTAACTTAGTCTACTGGGCCACATATTTGAATAGGGAGCCTGTCATTAAAGGTGCCAATTCTCCAAAATAAACTGAAGGACTCTAAAGCCACATGTGAGCCATACTTACAAAGCAGATGCTACCAAGGAAAATTTGAGATCCAGACAACTTTCTACATTTGGGCAATATTCTTCAGGAAGTTTTTTGCATGTTTAATAATATGTACAAATAATATTGCCTTGATTGTTTCTACATGTAACCTCAGATGTTTCAGAGACAATTATATTACTTACAGCAACAGATCTTGATAAAAGATCAGAAGACATTGAACATGGCTTCTTTGCTGCTGAGTATCTTGCATTGATAGTTTACAAATAAAATAAGTTATATTTTTTAACTGTTCACGTGTACTACATATCGTGGTTTTTATACTTCAGATGTACAGTCATACAAATGTAGGCTTAACCTCTATTTTACAGAAGAGCTCCACTATTGTCATCTGATAGGTTACTGTGAGTAATGCCAGTTGTAAATGTGCCAAATTATTAACTGTAGGGCTATGTTTGAGCACCTTTACTGGTTATAGGTAGCGCATTACTCCACAGATAAAACTGCTCAGCCCAGTTTTCTTTAATATAAGTTAATACAAGGCAGTTAATCCTAATGGGGCTATGCTGATTTTCACTGCTTGAGCCTCTAGCTTGCAGTGGAGTAACACAGAGAGCGAGATGCTACTTGTGTAAATAAAGGTGTGGAATCTTGCCCTTAAAAAATAAAATAAAATTGGGTTTTGCATTACAAGGAAATTTTCTTGAATGGTTCTCAGTATCTATTCCAAAAATTAGAGATATATTGCATGAAATTAACATAGATTAGGAACATATTTGTGCAAATAAAACTTTTGACAATGGCAGTAGACATTTTATTAAGGTAAAGCAGCTAATGTTTGGACGTTTTCCTGAGAAGATTGTGTTATATTAGCAGAAATAAACAGTAAAGAATTATGATAATTCTGAAATAATTATTACTTGTTTCCCACAGTGAAAACCAATCAGACAACACTAAGAAGTGTGATCAGAAAAAAAAAAAAAAAAAAAAGTGCTTCATGACAGCAAGGTATTTCAGTGACAATATTGACAGAAAGGTCTTTGTACTGTCCATCTGAAAATTTTCTATAAAACGCCTTGCTGCTGCCAATGTGTTTTGCTTTCACAATGAATGAGAAAATGCAATCTGAGTTTTCAGCTCTTTTCTCCTTGGCATCTTTCTTTGTTCCAGAAGCTTTTGTAATTTAATCTTAATGTTTAAATAAAAAATGCATTCGACACTTGATTGCAAAATGTCATTCTTATACTGGTTATCATTTTAGAGATCAAAAAATCACCACTGGAGCCAGAAGAATTAAATGGAAAGCATATATGCATGCAGTGAAGCAGATGTGTGTGCATGATACATCCTCACTGTTGCCCAGAAAGGTACATATGGAGTGAAGACAGTGAACTGGGATATTTCAGAATTCAGTGTTATTTTGCTGTGGAGCATCAGTCCTACGTTCTATTTGGGACAGAGAGGAGAGCCTGTGCCCTTCCTGAGACATCCCTTTTGCATGTTGGTCTCTCCTCAAAATTTCATAAAGTCTCTGTTTAAGGGTGGAGTTTCTGCTTCACTTGGAGGTCAGGGTCCACTCCAGGACTGGGGAGCTGTCTGGGCTTCTCGTGTCATCTCTTCTTCCCCTTCATTCCTAAACATTGCTGAGAAAAAAGCTCATGAGTGTATTCCTTTTTTTTTTTTTTTTTTTTTTTCCCTGATGCTGCTGTGTAATTGGACTTTTGCAGATTCCCAGTGGCCAGAGAGAAGCCAGGTGACTGAGTAGCTGGCAGGGAGGAGCCCATAAGGGGCATGCCCATCTATTAGTTACAGTGCTGCCCTGAGGCAAGGTGAGGCTTTGGATCTCTGTATTAATTTCAGCTTCCCATGTGGATTTATCAGCCACGTAGCTCCTCATTCACTTCACTGTTTTTAAAGTGGGATGATGTTATTTGGATGCAATTAATTCAGTCCTTTGGGGATCAAAACAGTGAAAAAATGCAAGGCCTTTTGGGCAGCAAAGCTTCATAAATCCCTGTGGTTATTTCTTTTCTTGCACATAGGTTACTCCCACAAAAAGGCGAGAGCCTGGGAGACCTTCTGTTTTCTCAGCAAAATGCACACATGTTGCACTGGCCATCCACAGTAATTTGCTCACTATGCACCTCCAAAACAGCTAAAAACACCTGGTGACTGACAGAGGGAAGATCTTTATGTATATGCAAGACAGACCCTCTCAGCTGCAGCCTCTGCTGCCCCTGCCTATGTCCACAGAAATGTATAATGAGTGCAGAGCTGCGCTCGGGGCAGGGCTCCATGAAGATCCAGAGAAGGAGAGAAGAGCCCAACGTGCATCCAGGCAGGCAAACACAGCAATTGCTCCTAGATGGGATGTGCATACCCATGGACATTGGTAACCATATGACCATGGACAAGTCTCCTTGCTAGGAATCTGCCCGCAGCTCACTGCTTCCAGTCCCACCAGAGTGACAGATGAGATGTAACTCTCATGACATCACTGACACAACGCAATGCACCAAAGTTATCTTGCTCAACCAGGTGTCCGGGAATGGTGGGTGGACTGATAAGGATCAATTAGGAGGTAGTCCATGTGGAGACTTGCCTTTTTTTTGACCCCAAAAGTATGCACACTAACTACCGAGTTGTTGGCAGGTATGCATCAGTACCTGTAAGTTCCATCTCTTCCCAATCATTCTTGCAGCCTAAAGGTGGCACAGGCTCTCAAAATTTTTTATCGCACATTATCATTTATGATAACATCTGCAATCATAAAAGGCAAGCTGGATTCTGTTCAATAGGAGTTTTTTTGTTTGTTTGTTTTACTTTGGATGGTAAGAGTGTTACTTAACACTTCTTCCCCTCAGATAGCAAACATTCAAGTGACAAAAACAAGGTGGTGGGTTTTGTGGTAAAATAATAATAATAATAATGTTTTTTGCTCTTTGTTTGTTTTAGTTTTGTGTTGTTTTGTTGTATTGTTCCCCCACCTTTCCCACAGGAACATGAGGTAGTTGTAGGGTTTAAAAAAAATACCTGTTATTGAATAGAGAAAGATTAAGGAATTAGTGTGATAGACACTGACCAAAGCTGGGTACTATGGGTTCAAGTCCAATCTGGAGTGTGGGACTGTTGCTTCACAATTCTCTAAATTGACAGAAACTATATTGCCTTCCTATGTTGCCTGCAAGAAGCTAGAGGAGTACTTGGGAGGAATATCATATATACATACTCAGTGCCTCTTCTCAATAAACCTCTTCTGGCCACTTTCATAGAAAGGATACTGCCCTAGGCAGACCTTTGTACCAACCCCATAAAGCTCCTCAGTGTATGTCCTCCAGCAGAGAAGGTTGGAGGACAGCAATAGCTGCTCAGACCCTTAGGTCACACCGTACTTGTGGCAGTGGCACCAGCATGCTTCTACAGAGGCTGTATTTACTGCATGGCTGAAAAGTATGAGCAATCTGTGAACCTCCAGAGGAGACCATGTGTAGTAAAAGGATATCTAAATACTCACAAATCCCAGAACAGAAATGAATCACAAAAAGTTGCTTTTTACTGTCCTCTAACTCCTACAAAAAGCTTTCAATTTGAAGCTTTCCCCTACGTGAATGAGAAAATCAAAACCCTCTTTAAAGCACCTTCTCCAGAGCTATTCTGTCTGCCTTAGAGGCTTTTTCATGTTTGCTGTATTCACTCAGACCCAAGCCTGACTCTTACCCTGAATGTCTCAGCATCACTTTCTGGTCTCCATTTCTGGACTCAGTGCCAGGAGCTCAGAGTCTAATTTTACATGTATGAAGAGTCTGAACACAGAACTACCTGCAAACAGGAGCTACAGGATTGGGCCCTTTGTTTTAATTTAATAGACAATGTATTGAAATTTACCTGATGTGTAGAAGAACCAACAATTAACTACCTGCTAAAGGCATATGACACCAGAGACGTTTTATCACTTCCAGTGATAAATGTAATTTCCAGTTGTTGACTATTGCTTTCTGTGTTTGAAGATAAAGGCAGTAAATTGTGGTTAGGGTTTGCTCTGTTACCGTGGATTTGCTAAATCACGTTGAAAACTCCTGAAGAAGCTGCCTGTCTTTCATTTCTCAGAGGATCCCACACATTCCTCATCCTTGCTCAGAGTTGAAACGACAGAAGAACAAACGACCTCCCAGTGTGAGCTGCTGCCTGAACAGTAGGTGTTGCCCCATAGTTCGGGAGATGCTTCAATGAGCCGATCGATTCAAGGCTGAAATACGTAAATGCCACTGCCTCACGCCACACAACACCTAACAATTTAAATAAACTCGCTGCGAGCAGCGGAACAGTCTGCGTGGGAGACCATTACTCACCGATGGCATCTGAACTGTGGGAGATGGGAGCATTTCCCAGATCTTGGCTCCAAGAAAACACCTTGGCCCATCCTGAAGCAGGCTTGGGCGGTAGCTGGAAGTACATCAGCCTCCTCGGGCTTCCCCTGGATGGAGATCGGTCCCCCGGGAGCTGGGGAGCTGTGCTGGTACCCCCAACACAGTGGAGCTGGGGCCCTGCAGGGCGCATCTCCTTCACAGCCTGGTCACGGCCAAAGAGGCTAATGAGTAGGGATGGCTCGTCGCTGGGTTTTGCCTGTGTGCTTTCATGAAAAACTGTTGAAAAGTGATTGCTTACAACAATTCAGCACTGGAGAGTAAGTGCGTGCAGTTCTACTGCCAAATTTCCTCAGTTGCGCCCATTAAGAATGAAAGAACAAATCAAATGCAATGGAAAAGGTTTTTATTTCTGATATTCGAGCTGTGCCAGCTTACTCCAGGATGAATTTAGGCAACAATGTATTTCAAAAGCTTAACCCTGTTCTGCTACCTTGAATTGCGTTCTGCTTTTTTGTAAACGGAATGTGGTCTCTGTGGAATAACTAAATGAATTTGTACAAAAGTAAGAAAGGAATGATTTTATGAAATAATCTTGCCTTTCAAAAAATCTTCTTTAACATATAAATTAAACTTTCAAGAAAGCTCAATGAAGCTGCTTTGTTATTCAGCTTGTGCAGGCAAGATTAATGCAGCACTTGAACAGCTATTTGTTTTTTAAATCTGCAGATAATGTTCTTCGTAATAAGGATATATTTCCCCTAACGCCCTTGCTCCTCAGATTGGAACTGACACTGAAATGTTCAAAGAAACCTAAATTATTCTAAAGCAGTGCTTGATCAAATTGCTCCAATTCTTCCTGTTTTTTTTTTTTTTTTTTTTTTTTTTTTTTTTTTGTATGTTTTTATTTCATTACAAACACTTAAATATGGCCACAGCATGGTTACAGTGTCTCAGATGACATCCTCACCTTACCACCTTTGCATCTTCCACTATTTTGTTATGGACATTCCTTCAGTTCTGGGGAAGAAAGAATAGAGGTTATATTTTATGAAGCCCAAAGGACGTCTGAAGGATCTCCCTTGGATTGCCACTTATTTAGACTAAAGTGTAACTGCCCCATTCTGTACTGCATTACTGGCTTTTTCACTACCATCCTCAAAAGCAATTATCACTTCTTATGATCATCATGTCTTAAAAGTTGCCGTTTAAATTGGCACTGGCTAAAAACAAAATGAAAAGCAAAACGTTAACTGAAGATACCAAGTAATTTATTTCAGTTAGACAAATGTTGAGAGTTTCAGAGGAAAACCAATAGCTTGCAACATGCTGGACAGTGATGGGTTACGTTTATAGGTGGGGAACACAATGACGTACTGCACACAGGATGAAAAATACTGCATAACTTGTCACACGTGCTAACAAACTGTGGAGCCGCAGCCACTCTCAGCCAGCTTGGCCTCTGGGGACCTGGGCTCAGCTGGCCACTCACTGCAGGCTGGTGTCACTGACACCCCAAAACACCTCCAATCAGCCCTTTGTGTTGCTCGTGGGTGGCTGGGGAGCTGAGAGAGCCACTGATGAGGGCTTGCCTTCAGTATTCAGTCACAGGAAAGCTGAGGTGCCTAGCAGCAGGGAAGTGCTTGGGGCTAGAAGGGGGGCACACGGTTCTCACAAGCAGGCCACTTGCTTTGTGGGACCTGTTCCTTCCCTCTGCATTTCCCCTTTTATTACGTGTACTAGTTCCCTGCATGGCAGCTTCCCAAGACCCTTAGATCCCCCAGACAACAAGTGCTGCAGAGGCTTCAGCTTTTGGTACCTTTCAGGTGGAAAAAATAGTAGTAGCTTCTGTGAAGACGCAATGAAAAGTAAATTAAAATATGGATCCACTTTATTGTGCTGGAGAGCATACACATTTTCCTGTCGTTACAGTGGGTAATAAAACGTTCTTTTATTAAAACATGTGCTGGATAATCATAATCCTTACCTGAATACACAACTTGAAAAGCCTCAGCGAAGGCAGGGGGAGCTTTAAAGAGCAAAGGATGTGAGCGTGAGCACAAAGGGAGAAGTAGAAATGTCACAGGCCTGAAGTATAACAGACGGCAGAGCTAAAGCACTCCTTGGGCATCAACACAGCCCACCGAGGCCAAGAGAAAAGAAAATCTCAAGCTTCTTTAGTGTTTTTTTTTTTTTTTCCTCGCACCTTGGCGAGGAGGCAGCGAAGATCACCGACTCCGGGAGACCAGCCTGAGCCCTGGGGCTCACTGCCATCCTCCTTGGGGTCAGCTCCACCGGGGCAGCCCCACACAGCCCCCGGCCGGGGCTCGAGGGGTGCCCACCGGGAGACCCCTCAGCACCCGCCGCGCTTCTCCCCGCTGCCGCCAGGGGCCCCCGCGGCCGCTGCTCCGCCGGCGGTGGCGACCGGCGCTCGTCCTGTGGCCAGTAGCCGGGGTCAACCCCGAAGGATCTCTGTATGATGTAGCGAGGATAAGTTTAAGGTGATAAATAAATAAATAAATAAATAAATAAATAAACAAATAAATAAATAAATAAATGGAAGGGAAAGTGCACCACGGCTGTGAATGAATTGGCCGTCTCGCAGCGGATTTTCCCTAAGCTGGGCTCGTTTCTTCATTAAATAACTTGGGGAACAGAAAGCGCTTTCTGGGCAGCTTTTCTAGGCGTGGAAGCTGGGCTAGAAGCAGGAATGCATCTTCTGTCGGAACTTTTTTTCTTAATGCAATGTCCTAATTAAAAAAGACTCCCCCAGAACTTGGAAATAACGTTTAACGGAGGAGGAGGCAGAGATGCATGCCTCTGGGCTTCCTTATCGCAGTGAAACGATCGCTCGCTGTACCTTAGCAGGGCTTTCTGTTTCCAGCTTATCACAGCGTAAGTGAAATTTTGTCATTTCCGATCCTGAGAGCAAAGGGGGATTTTCTTTATCACCCTGACGCCTGCTGAAAAGACACCCGGAGTCGCAAAAAATCTCATCCTAGCGGAGCAGAAAGACACGCGATGTCCAGACCCAAACTCTTTTTGCCCTGCACACACTTTGCTGCAGAAAAAAAACAAACACAACCCTCATTCATCCCAACGATGCCCCTCAAAAAGCCACTCAGCCCGGTCTGTCGCATACATACATACATGTATACATTCTGCCTTATAGATCTATACGGGTGTAGGCACGCATATAGATGCCTGTAGCGATGCAGCAAGCAGCTAGGCACAGCGGCACAGCACCCGGCACCCCCGATCAGCGGGGAGGAGGAGGAGGAGGAAGGAGGGGAGGAAGGTGCGGGGGGCACCTGTTGGGCTCTGCGCGGCGGGGAGGAGAGGGAAGGGAAGGGAAGGGAAGGGAAGGGAAGGGAAGGGAAGGGAAGGGAAGGGAAGGGAAGGGAAGGGAAGGGAAGGGAAGGGAAGGGAAGGGAAGGGAAGGGAAGGGAAGGGAAGGGAAGGGAGGTGTGTGCGTGCGTGGGGAGGAGCAGGGAGGCGAGGAGCGCCCCTTCCCCGGCGGGGCCGGGGCTCAGCAGCCGGGGGGGGCACGGCGGGGAGCGGGAGGGACGGCCCCGCTGCTCCCGACGGCTGCGGGCGGGGTGCGGGAAGCGCCGCAGCTCGCTCACACTGCCGAGACCCCGCTCTGCTTCTGGCCCCGGCAGGGGCTCTCCGACGGGGATTTCCCCCCCCTATCCAGCCCACTTTGGCTTTTTTTTTTTTTTTTTTTTTTTTTTTTCACTCCCCCCTCCCTTCCCGGAGCAGTGTGAACGGGGGTATTTTTCTTCAGGGTATAAAGCTGTGGAGACACGGGAGGGGAGACTCAGAGCTTCGCCTCGCCGCCGTTCGCATGCGAGCCTCCCGCAGCCTCTCCTTGGTCCCGCTACACCCCTTACCTGGCCAGCTCTGCCCGGACCATGCCCGCTAAGCTCCTCGCCGTCTTCTTCCTCCTCTCGGTGTTTCACGCCCGGTAAGTCCCCGCTCCCTTTTCGCCTCCCCACCCCTCCATCTCCTCTCCTCCCCGCGCCGGGGTTTGCGAGGGCGGCTCTCCGGAGTTTGTCGGGTGCTCGCCGCCCTGTGCGGACACCGGGCTCTCCCATCTGCCACCGTCCCGGGGCTTCCCTCCCAAACGCCGGCGGAGGGGGCCGGAGAGGGCTCCCCCCGAGCCGGCCCGGCAGAAAGTTTTACCTTGCCTGCAGCTGCCGGGGCCCGGGGTCGCTTCAGCGCGCCCGGGGCTGCCCTTGCCCGCCTCGCCCGCTGCCGGCCATGAACCCCGCGGGGCCAAACGGCCCCCAGGGGTCCTGGGCGCTGCCAGCGGCCCCGGCACCCCGAGGCGGGAGAGGGGCCTGGGGACGGGCAGGGCTTCCCTTCCCTTCCCTTCCCTTCCCTTCCCTTCCCTTCCCTTCCCTTCCCTTCCCTTCCCTTCCCTTCCCTTCCCTTCCCTTCCCTTCCCTTCCCTTCCCTTCCCTTCCCTTCCCTTCCCTCTGCCCTTCCCAAGTCCTCACAGGAACCCGAGGCTGCTTCGCGGCAGCCCCCAGTGCAGATCCTGGGCACTCTTGACCCATGAAATAAGCCCATTCACCTACAGCCTCTTGGGGAAAAGCCTTTCTGCTTGGGGGGTTGCTTGCTGCCTCCTCTGTCTCCTCATAGGGTCAAAGCTAGTGGCCCCTGAGGGGGGGTTTGGGGAAGGTGTGTAGCCCTTCTTCCTCACCCTTTGGGAATGGCCCAACATCATCCCTATGGACAGCAGGAATAAGCTGGGAGTTTGGCAGTCCCCAGTAAGGCTACAGGGGAAATGGCAACCTCAGGTGCCTTCCAAGAATCTAATTGCACAGAGGCAAGCAAGAGAAGTGAAACTCTTGAGGAGGAGAACAAAACACCTTGAAAAATGTCTATCTACTGTGTTGGTCTGATTCACTATGAAACCTCTCCCACCCCCAGTCTTAATCTGGGATGTAGGTAGGAATTTACATCACTTGGAGGTGCTTTCTAGGAAGCAAGCTGCTAGTTTGAGGGGATTTAAGAGCTCTGTTAGTGCCTAGAATCATACTAGCAACTGGTTATAAAGAAGCTGCTCCCTGAAATGGGAATCATGATCCTACATGAACTCGATTCTTGTTTCCACGTGCAGTCTGAATGTCTCCAGTAAAGTTGTGGTGAGTGTAGCAGAAAAAGACGTATGATCGTGTACTCCTTTCCTATCAGCAATTCAGCATCACTGCAGTGTTTCAGCTGTGGAATATCAACTGTGTGTGCTTGGAGATGGTGCCTCCTTTGAGAATGGTCCCGGAACTGCAATATTAAAACATATGGCTTGTTGTGAACCTGAGGGAGAAAAGAAAAAACAAAGGATCCTCTTAGGGTTTTTAAATACTCATTGGGTGAATTCCAACAAAAAAAAAGATCAAGTTATAAAAAATACAACTCTCTAACAGAGAAGTAACTCATCTATTCAAATATTTCCCCAAGTTTTATGTACTTCTGGAACTTGGTTATATGAGCTCTCTCAGTACAAGATTCTTAGGGGCTAGATTTCAAAAAAATATTAAGAAATTGTACCCAGGTCACCTGCAATTTGTGAGGTCATATCAAGCAATTTGTGGCTAATATGCAAAATGATAGCACATTGCCAGGGCAATTGCAGGTCCAAGCAATAGATGATTACTGCTGTGGGTTCTGCCACTGAGGTTACCTTTTCTCCCAATAACTTCATCTCAGTTTAACTGTAATGGATTTTCTCCAGCGAGAGAGATCAAACAGATTTGGTTTCTAAGATACCAAAGGATACATCTTCAAATCAACATTTTACTGTTCGTGCACAAAAAAAGCTGCACAAATGAAATTAGTCACGTGTGAAAGTAGCTCTAGCTGTGATTCCTGGGCAACTGTAGTTTCACCACATTTGCATTACCATTCTCTTAAAATAAAAGTAATCCACCTGTGAAGGAAAAGAGAGTCATAACTCTTGGTGTAGAGCTGTTTTTTAAAAATGTCATAAAAACCACAGGGAGACTCTGAAATTCCAATTAATTTATGAAACGTATTTGTGTGCTTGTGATAATCCATCTTATATTCAAGGAGCAAGCTCTTAATTCTAAGCCTTGTAATACATTAAACTCTGAGATTCAGGCATTGAGAATATAATAATTTATTAATAAGATAAAATGATCAGGAAGTATTAAAAGGTCTGAATTTTTAATACTCTTATTAGCCTTTGTGCAAGAGATGGATCAGTTGTCTTGATGGATTCATAAAATAATACTGCAGATGTTTGCTCCTTGTAAGAGTGTATTGTAAATGTATTGGGTAACTATGCAGTTGGGATAGGTTGTTTAAAATATAGGATGTTAAATACTGTTCTGATAGCTGTATTAACGCACAGATAATTACTTATTTGAGAGACTGGCAGAAGACAACTTCAAAATGAGTTTCACTTTTGACCCATCCTCAGATACTCATCAGCTGTTAATGGGAATATCCTGTTGTAAAAACAGCTTAAGAGTGGGTAGATAGACAAAACCAAGGGAGAAATCTAGAACTTCTTAAAAAGACTCTGCAGATTTACTCAGAATGTGAATTCTCATTTTGTAGTTATGTAAAATAATATCTATTATTTGATTTGTTATTGCAGTTCCAGAAAGGTTGAAGAAGATGAATATGAAGATGGAACAACCAACCAAAAATGGGTTTTAGCTCCAAAAACACAGGACACAGATGTGACTCTCATACTAAACAAGCTATTGCGAGAGTATGACAAAAAGCTACGGCCAGATATTGGAAGTAAGTACTCCTTTCTGCACAGGGAGGAAAAGTATCTACGGACACAGAAAAAGCATTATGTTACATTTTGGTTAGCACACACAAATGTTTGTGAGAGTGGAGATTAAGTGTCTTTGGCTCACGTTCATTTCCAAGTAAGCTTCCTCTAAATACTAATTCTCATGGGAAGATGTGACGGTAATTTGGCATGCTAAACTCTATTTTGTGTGTATAGTTTGTACAAAGAAACGGAAAGGCTAGCTCTAGGTCTTTGGCAGGCTTGTGAACAAACTTACCTCTTTTGTCATCCAATACATGCATATGGAAAACTTAAGCCACAGGCTCTGAGGAGTAATCAAAAAAAAAAAAAAAAAAAAAGGTATATTAAAATCAAAAAGTAGGGCACAGCAAGAGAAGAGTGTGCATCTACTGCCTCTAAAGTGTGATCACAGAAGTTATGTTCCTTGGTGATGAGAAGAAGACACTAGGACTTGCCTGTGTAAATAGGTATTTTCTCCCCCAAACCAGCAAATACCTTATCTCCAGTGAAATCTGATAGAATGAAGTGTCTCATGGGCAGTACTCATACATACAGGAATACATTTAGATACGAGCTAGTAATTACCTATGTATAACATATAACCATCTTGAGCTATTTTCTTTTTAAATCTCTTTTTAATTTTTATAATGTTATTTCAAGCCAATATTTTTTACCTTTATGGTTATGTCTTGTTGCAGCTTTAGATCAGAATGGCTGTAGCACAACTGCTGTCCAGCTTGTGTGACAGAAATCAGAGATAACTTATCATTTACATTTACTGCACCTTGCATGTAGTTCAGAATAAACTGGGAAGAGGGGAAGCTGGAAACAGCCACCAAAGATAATTTACTGTTGCTAAATTTTTGAAAATTGTTTAAAGAGAGAACTTCTACCACTGATTATAACAGACCACTATTTTGTGATGGCATATGTGTTGATGTACTTACTAGGTCATCCCTTTGGGTAAGTTTAGATGTAAGTAAGAGCTATCTGTGGGTATTTCCCTTTAGAATTATTTGTGTCTCACAGCTACATGTTACAACAATTCCAGAGGGGAAAAAAAAAAACACCAGAAAAAAAAACAACACTATGCCATGCTATGAAAGAAGGGTACTTTATATTTCTTTTTATAGATACTACTTTGTTTTTCTGTAGTATTTACTAAGATCATATTTGATAGACGTCTCTGCTTCTATGATGGAGTGTCATTTTTCTCTCCTACTTAGTTTGTCATATTGGATTCAGCTGATCTTTAATATCTTGTGGAAAAGTGCTTTAATACAGTTCCGCAATCCATATCAACATCTGGAAGACATTCTCAGACTTTTTTTTTTTTTTTTAATTTTACTTTGTACACTATGTCTTCATATCACTGACTTCAGTTGAAGTAAATTATGTTATGCCAATGTGGGGCAAAGTAATCATTCAAAGTCCCCATGTCAGTTGCTGTAAAATTATAGAGGTCAGACATTGCCTACAGCACTGGAAAATCATTGTTACCAAAGTAATTCCTTTTGTCTCTCCACAAACTTTCATAAATCCTGTTTTATAGAAAGGAGTTAAATTACATAGCTCTTTGTATATAGTACCAAAGAAATACTTTACAGTTCTTGACTACATCTATCTATTTCTACTAAGCATCTCAGCCCTAAGCCGTTTTTCTCACTGATAGGAATCTGGCTACTTCAGAACTTGCGCTGAGTGTTGTTCAGATGCTGGAGAAGTTACTTCACCTCTGTGCCCTGTTCCCTGGTCCCTCTTCTCTCTTCACCTACCTTTGCAGATAAATAACGTTGCCCTTTTGAAGCTGAGGAGACTAAGCATTTATCAAGGAGAACATCAGGGGAATGTTAGAGAATCAGACATTATATCTTGCTTCCCTGAATTGCCAGGTGGTTGCTCACACACTGGCACATCTTCCTTTCCATCTGGGAGAAGGTTATCACCTGAATGAGATGGTCGACTTCTCTTGGCCACAGAACTGTATCCCTACCCTGAAGGTCCCAGTGTTAATATGTTATCAGTAAAAGCCCTAGGGGAGGGGAAAGAAGTAGACTAGATAATATAGAGTGTAGAAAAACAAAATGCATGCTTTGGAGTTTATAAAAAACATGGAATTAACCAGTGCAGGAAGAGAGAAGTAGTCTTCAGAATCAAGCAGAAGTGCAGCCTACGAAAGGCACTGAGGGTTAAATCCAGGACTCACATGCAGTCAGCTACTTGTTATGACCTTAAATTTGTGCAATGCTGCCTGTAAGCAAATCAGTTGTTCTACAGGACAGAGGAGATTGACCATTTCATGCCACATTGCTCTACAGTCAGCTTTCCAATCTCTATTGCAAAATCACTATTACTAACAGTGGGTAGCTTCAGCGGTGCTCCTTAAGAAATTATCTCCTTTCTGAATGTAGTTGGAATGGAGTTCTCTGGACTTTCATAGTTTAGGACTGGATTTTTTATTTTTTTGGGGAACACACTTTTGGAAACCAAAGGCCACAGGGAGGAGAATATGACAAATGAGAGTGCATGCTAGCTCAGGTGGTGGCTTTTCTGTGTTTTTTTTTTTATCCTTCCTAGGGAACCTGACATTCTGATTAACTCAGGTATGTCCAGGTACTTTCTGGCACTGTACAGGCATACTGTGAGTGCCCACTTGCCGCACTCTGGGCACCAAGTAATTCAGTAATCACATCACCTCCAGGCCAGGAGTATATTCATCAGTGAGTGGACCCTTGTAAACAGACCCTCAGCCACTCTCCTTCCTCCTATCCCACCCAGCCCATCTAAAGTACTGTAAAGAGTCTATAGGTCAATGCTAATATACCAGGCCAGGGCTTGCATTTTTCTTTTTGGCAGTGCTTTTTGTTTGTTTTGTTTCTTATCCTCCCTTATGTTTGGCCTTGGTTTTCATGTAATTGAATGTTGGTCAGAACACGTGCTCAAATCTGTGTTCAGCTGGTGGTGCTGGGCAGTACAGGCATCACGTTCAAGCTTTCAAGCCAGGATTTTAAAGGAAGGATTGAACAGAACAAGGATCAGGCAGAGTAGTTACGCTGTGAAGGGTATCAGAAATATGACAACTTAAACACGTGTAGGTAAAAGGAGCCTTCAGACTTCAGAAACAAAGTGTTCTACCAGTAGGGGCATGTCTGACTGCATCCCCTGTGGCCACACACTTCATAGAGTTCTTGTCTCTGTAACTATCAAAACTTGTGCGGGTTTTCATTTTAATGGTAGCATCTGGTGGTTTTCCAGCATACCACAGAACGTGCATGTCTCTTGGAACTGGGGGGAAAAACAAAAAAAGGAAAAAGGAAGAGAAGAGAAAGCACCTCACACTGAAGAGCTTATGCTAGTGTACTGATTAAAGAAGTGTTTTATGGAGACAAAGCATCTTAGCATCATTTCTATCCACTTTTTACCAGGTACAATTATAGGGCTGAGAATCATGGCTCTGTTGCATGGTCTGAAAGGAACCAGTCCCAGGTAACAAGTAAATCCACTCTGAACTGTGAAGGTCTTAAAATCTCTTCCTTAGGCAGGTATTCCAGAGTATGTTTTAAAGTCCTTCGAAGTGAAGACCCATTCACAGAATATACAATATTTTCTAAGCATGTGGAGTGATTTTTTTTTTTATTTTTTTTTTCCTGACATCACACTGAATTAACTCCTGCCATTTAGTAGGATACAAGTTCTGGCCTTGAAATTTTACTCTCTCTTTATCAAATAAAACAAGAACAGAAATAATAGACAAATCAACAGGCCACAGAGTAGAATGATGATGATGATTACATCTAGAAAAATCTCAGTCTTAATGTATTTCATTAATATCCCGGCTTTTTTGCCATTGCTCTTTTTTTTTTTTTTGATTAACTGATTCAAAATCTAAGTTCTGTGTTGTTTTATTTTATTTATTTTATTTTATTATTTTTAAGAAAACTCAAACCACAAGAAAATTAAATAGCCCATGGCAAAGAAAAATAAACTTCAGTTTACTTTAATGAAGCCTTCCTTCTCACCTTCCATAAAGAACAGCCTAGTGCACAATGGAGTCCTAGAAAATAAAAACTAGCTTTATTACACTACATTGTTTAGCACTTACTTTCCATATGGAATTTAAATTGTCTTAAATATGGAAAAAAAAATGTAACAGTGTATTCCTCCAAAGTAAACGTTTCACCCAATTTACAAGGTGGGTCATCACATTCCCTGAGTGAGCTTTATGTGTGAGAGATATTAGTAACTTTTTTTTTTTCTCTTGTTTTGAAACTCACCTAACCCATAAAAAAGGTTACTATGTGAGAGGTTTTGGAATTTAGTAGGGAGAGGAAAAAAAACTCACCCTAAACTGATATTGGGACACAGTACTCATTTGGAGCACGAAGAGCATTATATGTCTCAAGAATTGACTTTTGGTAGCTAGTTTGCTTACCTCAGGAAGAAGACTTTATTTCATCTTGTTTTCTAAGAAGCAATAACTAATGTGCAAAATTTAAGTCATGACAAGGCAGTAGTAATATTAATGTTAATTCATAAGCTGAGCTGAACTCTGAGCTTCCTTCTTAATATCAACTTGCTGCTGTGGAAGAAAACACGTTATTTCTCCAGTACTTTGTAGAGAACACAATCATTCCCTAAGCATCTTTAGCAAGCAGTTACCTCAGCACTCTAATTTCAGTGCAAAGGGTATTCTTAAACACACCCTGCAGTCTGACCAAGTGCTCTCCAGCCTTCCTGCAATTACCTGCGCTTTTTCCCAGCTCCTGAAATACCTCTCCCAGAACACAACAGGACTAGAACATGGAGTTACAGATGCTTGCCAGGTATAAACAGCCAGAACTGCTGTCCATTACCTTTCCCCATGGTGTTCCTAATGCAAGAAAGTGGAGTTAGGAAATTGATAAATTTCTGGTTTAGCATTTAAAAAAAAAAAAAAAGCCTAAAAAAGCCCAACATTGTAGATGTTATTTCCCCTGCATTTCAGGCTGCTGCAATGATCTTTGCAATTATTTATGATCTGCCAGGGAAAGTTTAATACTTTCAATTAGCCTCTATTTCAGAGACTGAGGCAAAATAGTGCTGCTAAGAAAAAAAACAACTAGAGGGGACTACTAGAGTGTACTCAAACTACCCAGGGCAAGGCAATTGAAAGTAGAGTGTGATCGTAAGTGTTAGCAATGAAGCTTAAAAAAAAAAAAAAAAAAAAAAAAAGATAAAAAAAAACAAATCAAGGAATATAAAGTTACAAGACAGAACTTCTTGTGCCTTAGAGTTACTTAGCTGACATCAAGTCAGACCTGAGGCAAGAACATTATGGGAGAGACAAAACAACTATGAATAATATTGATTTTAATGATATTATTCACTAAAGGGTAGAAAAGAGCAGTAGGATGATTTGTATTGCATGTTTGCATCTTTGGTTTTTCAAATGTATCATTCTGTCGGGGAAAGATCTGAACTGCACGTGTTGAAGGTAGCATCATCAACTTGTGTTCTGTGGCAGTTTGACTGCCAATGCCTGCTTTTTCTTCCTTTTTTTTTGCCAAAACTGCAATAACTAAGATTCCTCTGTGATCCTTTATGTCATCCCTATAGCCTCTATTGGTCCCCTGTATTTATTGTCTATTTACAAGCTCAAATGAATTCACTTTAAAGTGTATGCTTATTTATTTATATTTATGCCCAGCCACATAAACCTATTTTAATGCCTTTTTGTCTTCTGACTCCACAGATTCTGTCTGTATGGAGTGTCAATCTGGTTTTCTTTGCTCCTAAAGTATTTTTGTTAGCCAATTTTGTCAAGACCAGAGTAGTCTCACAAACAGCTGTGCAACTTTCAGTGCCTTGCATAGGTTTGTAAAGGCTTAGGAAGTAGAAATAGGTGGGCTCATTTTTGTTGACAAACAGTAGAGTAAATTCTGTCCGACATGCATTTACTGTGCTGGCCAGGCAGGGTTTAATAGCAGTTCTCTTTTCAGGCTGATGAAAGTTTTCTCTGTAGCTGATTTAAGCAGTTTCTCAGTGCATGCCAGGAGCAGATCTGTTGGGTGAGTGGGCACAACTTTTATTCTGTTGCTTTTTAAAGAAGATGTGCATTTTTAAGCACACGCTTAATGAAAACCTTGAGTTCTGAGGCTGCAGTAGAACCTTTCTTCTCTCTGACCTGCCTTCCCGGCGGGCCTTGCAGAAATGCACCCTAAAGTGCACCACAGGCTATTACCGCTGTGGCTGTCAAGTTATTTTTGCTAGCTGCTGATTGCCACACCTGATATTCTTTAAATTAGCTCCAGCAAGGCTTCCCTATATGTGGTGACAGGGGGTTGCTTATTGCCTCCCAGATCAAAATATTTCCTATATCATTGCACAGAGAAAGCTGTAAACTGTCATGCAAGGCAAAATTACTACTTTCTGGTGTAAGGCTCCTTTTGTGCTAGCTTATGAGAGACAGTGTCAGAGTGCTTAGGAAGTAGGGAGAGAGATAGCTGTCATTTAAGGACTGATTATAGACAGTTCTACGTGGAGGTCTCAGCAGTGGTTAAAGGTACTACAAAATGGGAAGGAGAGAGAGAGGAACTTGTTTGTGCTATGTTAGCTCTCAGGAAGGAAGAGTCATAGTCCTGGTTTCTAGTATTGATCACCACAGAAGACTGTGGAGACTAGTTCAGTTTAGGTTTATATGGGAGGCTATATGGTTTATAGGGAAGGTTTATAGGTTATATAAAATAAGTTAGGAATGCTGTGGTCAAGACTCAGATAAGAATTGGCTGAATCTAGTGAGAGCTCAGGAGGTAAAAAAGAGCATAAGAAAAAAAATCAGAAATGTTTTGATTTTTATTGATACTAAGGAAAGTGGATTGTCCTTATCCAGAAAACTTTTGTTCTGGTTCAGTTACCAAACTGGAAATCCATTAGCTGCCTGTTTCCACGGGTAATACAGTAAATATGAAACTTATTTTGGTGCCAGTTATTTCCTATGCTTTATGTAAAAGCACACCTATATGAGGAATGTTCCTGAGAAAAGGGTTGCTATTCAGTACAAGTAAGAGCAATCTCTGTTCTGTGTGGGAGGGTAGAAGGGATTTCTCAGTTGCTTGCAGGAGTTTTAATTCTGCAGCATCTTTAGTAATTGACACTTCGTTCTGCAAACTTTGCCACAAACACTTCTCAAATATTAGTAACAAGGCTAATAAATAATGGATAAACTGCTCTATGGCTACTCCAAAGCCCAAGCTTTAGATTTTGAAATCTGCAGTCCAAGTCTGTTTTAAAATGTGACATAAAAAGGTGCTTGTTGCACCTAATCCTACTCTGGTGCCAGTGTAGTGACAGTACATCAAATATAGCTTCATTCAAAATCTAGCATGAGAACATACCTGATTAGCATAGGCTGTTGACAATTAACTTTTTTCACGCATACATTCTGCTTTTCTAAGATCCTAACCATGGAGCTGAGCAAAGGGGAATTTGTGAGTTTGATTGCTGACCTGGTTTGGTTCACAGCTTTTCAGCTGTCAAGGGGAAAAACTGTACTTTTTACTCCTCCTCCTCTTGGGTAAAACTCTTACGGGACATATTCGAAGGATAATTAGAGAAGTTTTATTCTAATGTAGTGACCCTGCAACCTTCAAATGTAATGTTTCTGCTTAAATAGAAAAAAAGAATGTGGCTTATTGTTATTTAGCATTTTTGTTTGCCTTTTTTTTTTTAGAACACCTGGTTAAATCAATTCTGAAAAGCAAAATTTTAATTGAAGCTGACAATGTTTCAACGTATAGAAATATTTCAGTATTCAAACATTGTGTTTTTCTGAAACTAATCTAATAACGGAACCCAAGTAATACAGTTCTTTGCAGATAAGACTGCTCTTTTGTCTCATTTCTCAGGAGCCACTTGTACCTTAGCAGTAGTTAAGTCTTGCATGTAGTCTATTGGATTGACAGAGACATACTGGGTTTGTTTTTGAGAAAGAGACATTTTAACTGAGTACTTAACAGCAAGGTCCCTTAGATTAAAACATGATCTGTGTGAATGTAAATAATTAATTTATTCAGATAACTTATTCAGAGTCTTGTTTCCTGGCAGTGATTACTTGTTGAAATGACTTGATATACACTCAGACCGAGTCTTAAGAGGCATTGTTGGTAGGGAAGTTTAGTTAACAATTAATATTTGCCAAACTCTTTAGCTAAACTGTCAGACCCAAAATTATATATAGCAGCTTCTAGTTCTTTTCTTTTCCATAGATTCACCTAAGGAATCAGAGTTGAGGCAGGGAAAGCAGCATATAGTTTCAGGAAGCCATAGATCAAAAGTTAGGCAAAAGTCAGGAAAAGTCTGAGATACCCATTACACGTCCCCTTTTATCTCTCTCCTTATTTTTGTGGTTACCTAGACTATGCTGGCTCTTCAAAATGCAGAAATATATTTACAGGTGTTTTTTTATTTTTGGTTTTATCAAAGATGCTTTCTGGGCAGATATTTGTAAATTTGGCAGATGTACAGTGCTACATTTCTCACTTCAAGGTTGTAGCACAAAGCAGAAGATTTTTCTGTCATCTTTAAGGAAGGAGAATTTTCTGCACATATTATTTGAAAACATTGTTGTTCTCTTTTGCAATTGTATAGTTTTCCTGTAACTAGTGTTATTCATCCAGACCTTGTTTGCTAGCTTGCCAGACTTTGCAGGAACAAATTTAATTGTTGTTGGGTCTTATGGTACCACATAGGAACTACCCACCATGAATATAAATAAAGCCATAATGGAAACTTCAGGGAGTCATAGTAAAACCAGCCTAACCATGTAAGGGCTACAGTTTTCATTGCCAAACACCACAATACCATAAAAATCACAGCTTGTGCATTGGGGAAAGATAAATGAAAGATGAAAGTGCTAATGACTGATTGATGCTGATAGTGAAAGTAGAATAAAAGTGATAAAAGATTCATAGTTGGTGGAGGGAGTCTTTTTATGTGTATGCTGTCATTCAGTCCTGGATAGAAAGGCAACAGAACCTAGCACGTGAATATTATCATGTTCAAAAGACTCTGTTCTCATCCTGGTACTGCGTTCATTCACATTGTCTTTCAAGTCTACACACAATTTTTAATCTTCATTCTGATTTTCATTTGCAGTTCCCTTTCGGTAGTTTGTTTTTAAATCATGGGGGTGACTGTTTTGTCAGAGTTTACTTGGCTGTAGCAAGTGAAGGACTTGTTCGAGCCCATTCTCTGCTGTGCTGAAAAAATGGCTCCTTAATTTCCCCCCCACCCCATTGACCCATTAACCTTTTTTTTTTTTTTTTTTTTTTCAAGTGTGGTAATTTGTCCTAAAATACAGAAGTTTTAGCTGACTACAACTCTCTCTGAGAAGGGACTTGTTAGCAATAGCAGTTTGTTTTACAGGAACAAAAAAGTAATTAGATGTCACCTGTAAGGTCATGTAGGAAAATATTAATAGTCATCACCACTAATGGAAAGTAAACAATAACACAATAATCACAACTACTACAGTTACCAATAACTGTCTAAAGATTTATTACTGCTTTTCTGCAGTTTAAAAATAGCAATTTATGTGCAAATGAGATAATGTAAAATATAATTGCAGGGTAATTTCAAGGACTATTTCATTACCATAAGACCAATCTTGTTAATCTTTCGTGTTCAGAAAACTTTTTTGATCAGGAGCCTTGTGGAACTTTGAGTTTAGGGTCTGCGTATTTCATGAACAGGTTATGTGCCTTCTAAAAATCTACTGCTAATTGCTTTGCTTCTATAAATAAGTGTATATTGATCCATAAGATTTTTACTACCGGTATATTGATTAAAATAAGCGCAATTTAGATTTGAGAGTTGCTTGAGCAATGTAAAAAAGGTTAAACCTCTACAAAAATGAATTTTATTTTAAAATTTATGAGAGCCCAGACAGTTCTATTCATGCTTAAATGAGCTTTCCAATAAAAATATTTATAGACATTAAACTTTTAAAAATAATTCTAAATATTTATGATCTGTGCAGAATCATAAATGCTATTTGGACAGACTTCAAATGTGGAGGAAGCTTTCTGTAGGAAGAAAGCAAAATCGGTCTCATTCATGAAATAAGCGTCAGTTCTGAATAGCAGATATCCACCAAAATATAGAAGGATTTTAAAAGGACAGGATGATTTAAAATACAAAATAAGCACATTAAAATGTTGGGAACTTATTGAAGATTTTTTCACTAAAAGATGTGTGAATTTATTCAACAAACCCTTTTTCATTTCCTCACAAATCTTTTAAAATTATCTTTCTGATTTACCTGCCCAGTTTTTTACACACTAGATCTGCTTCCATGTGTCCAGGAGTAAAATCTACTTGGATTTTAATGAGATTCAAGTTCTGGCACTGTTTATTTCACCAATGTATATCTAAGAGAGGACTACACAAAATCGATTGTTTCTGTATTTTGTAGTTGTGTGAACACACCTGACCTAGCTTTCGGCTTACTGGCCAAGTGTTCACCTGGCTTCTTTACTGAGCTTTGCAGACAGTGCTGAACTCACAACTCCTGTGTCTAGATTTCTCTTAAACTGTCTGAAGTTTGTAGACAAATTTCACTTGGATGTTTTTGCAATGCGATAGTCACAAGACTGACCAGAATATAAACACTCATCTGTCTCAAAGACATGACATTTGGATCAGATGGGGACTACTAGCTAAATATTCATGTGACCTCTAGTTTTGTTTGCAGATATTTTGATTGGCTTGATAAGTCCCCTTCTCGATTAAAACCAACATGTTTGAAGATGTAATGATGGCGATAAACAGTTAGCTAACCTTAGATAGCACTGTGTAGCAGCATAACACTAGTTACTTGGATGTGCTTACACTGTCTTTCAGGGAAACCTAACCACCATATATTAAAAACTGTATCAAAGAACTTTGAGAAGGTTGGTACATTTGTCGACAACCTTTAGTTGCTCTCCTGTATAGAATCATAGAATCATTAAGGTTGGAAAAGACCTTCAAGATCACATGGTCCAACCATCATGCTAGTACCAATGTCACCCACTAAACCACGTCCTTAAGCACCACGTCCAGTATGTGATATATACATGGTTCTGTCAGTAATTTTTCTGGGTTTCTGACAGCTCTTTTGAATGATTTTGGGTTGCTGCCGATATCAAAATAGTCCTAAAGCTGAGGATCCATTTGTAATCTCACTGCCACTTTTAGTGAGGTACTAACACTTCTGTTGCTTGAGCAACGAGACTGTGCAAGAAAGGTTCCATCTGCTTGCAGCTCATCATCTCCACACAGGGCCTAGTCAGTCCTTGAACTGAGTGTTCACAACTGTATGTAGTACATAGAAAAACAGAGCAGGCCTTGGAACAATTGATAGTGTGATTATTTCTGTCTTTCCATGCATCACAGTTTATTTTTGAAGACTGGTAGAGGAAGAGTTCTTTTTAAACAGAAGACATGATAACTTTCAGACCTGGTTATTTTCTTTTTCATAGTGCATTTTGAATAAAGTAATCTTAAAATCTTTGCCCCATCGTAGTTGGTATTCTGAATTAAAATCTTGTGTAAGGACTCTAAAACTCATACGTGATGGTTCTCCCAGGTATATGTTTATATCCATGAAAGACCACATGCAACAAGAAATTTACTTTTTTGCCTTTTCTTTCAAAACCTGAACACATACCTACCATACAATTCTATTTGATGCCTCTGCCTAGGAAAACAAAATATCACTCAAAGAAACTTCCAGTCTGTTTGGCTGTTGTAGGAATATAGTATCTTATATAGATTTATTATTATTTTTATTATTATTATTAATTTTAATTTTAATTTCTCTGGGACTTTATGAAGCTAGAAGATGACTTTGTTTGACATAAGAAATGGCTGCTGTTTAGTTTTCTTCTGCTTCAAGATTAGACTTTTGCTGTGCATAAGACCAAATACTCTTTAGCATCTATGAAAACAATGCTTCATTTTTATTTTTATTTTTATTTTTACTTTTATTTCTTTTTCACCAGGAGGGAATTTGGCCCAGCACATTCAGGAGAAATTATTATCTCATAACCTATTTATATATTTAACTGCAGTGATTAAAAAAAAAATGGATTCTAAGCACTGTGTTCTGGTCCTGAACTTTGTCCCTGATCCTCCCAAGATCCAATTGCATGCTGATGTGCATCACTAAGTCTAATCTTGTTAATGTTCATAGAATCACAGAATCATAAAATATCCTGAGTTGGAAGGGACTCACAAGGATTGAGCCCAGCTCCTTGCTCCACACAGCACCACTCCAAAATCAGACCCTATATCTGAGAGTGCTGTCCAAATGCTTCTTGAACTCTGGCAGGCTTGGTGCTGTGACCACTTTCCTGGGGAGCCTGTTTCAGTGTCCAACCACCCTCTTGATGAAGAACCTTTCCCTAACCCCCAGCCTGATCCTCCCCTGTCCCAGCTCCATGCCGTTCCCTCGGGCCCTGTCGCTGTCCCCAGAGAGCAGAGCTCAGCGCCTGCCCCTCTGCTCCCCTCGTGAGGGAGCTGCAGGCCACCATGAGGCCTCCCCTCAGCCTGCTCTGCTCTGGGCTGAACAAACCAAGGGACCTTGGCTGCTCCTCATACGTCTTGCTCTCCAGAACCTTCACTATCTTTGTAGTCTTCTTTTGGACACTGTAATAGTTCTGTGCCCTTCTTGTATTGTGGCACCCAAACCTGCACACAGAAATTGAGGTGAGGCCACACTAGTGCAGAGAGGAAAAAGCTCAGAGCGAGTGTTTACCAGAACTCCTTGGTGTTGACCTTCCATCTGGATCAAAGCCTTTTATTCCATGTATGTTATCTTGCTAGCTGTAGTTCCCTGCTATTACCAATTTCTACGTAATGACATTTATTACTGCGTTTTGAGGCGAGTCTCATTACCAGAAGCTGCTAGACTCCTATTTAGTTATTAGCTGGGTACAATTAGAGTTGCATTAATCAGTTGTGCTTGTTCAGCTGAGTTCAGTTTTTCTTTTGCTGAAGGGAAGATCTGAATTTATAAGCCACTACTGCAGACAATTTGAAACCATGACCTTAAATGAGGTCCCAGATGCTCTGACCACATACAGTTCAAGAAGTGTGCAGTGCTTCACGAATTACAGAGAATGATTATCATCTTTGACCACTATCTGTACACATCTTAATGTCTTTTTTGCAACATTAGATCTGGTCTTCATGAGGAGAGAAGTACATTACAAAGTTTTAAATGATGAGACAGCCTGCCTTGCCTATTTTTTTTCTGAACCATGTAACTTTTCAAGTTCTTAAAATTCCTCAGCATCTCATTGTTTGAAATCTGGGGGATAGGGCAAAAAATATTTGTTTTTGCATGCAGAGATTCTTTTCTGTCTTCAGCTTTGTGTTGGGTGGCTTCTTAAATTTCAGATTAGCTGTTACCCTCCTGAGCTTCCCTTGCAACTGTGGTTTTTAACTGTTCCTTACTTCTCCACTCAGGAGCTTGCCTGAGGAAGGCTCTCTTGAGTTTTGGTTAGCTGATGTACCTGCAAGCCCAGGTGGTTTAAGGTTTAGTACAAAAAAGTCCAGAGTTCACCATAGTTGGATAGAAGTGTTAGTTCCTCAACTTCAGTGGTTTGTATTGCTCTCTGGAGATTTTTTAAAGACCATGGAAAAGGGAAAGTGCCTCTGGGAGAACAGAGGCTGTTGGCCTATTAGGGACAGGTTTGTATCAATTATGGCCATGCAGGTCAGAACATGATATATGTTTATTTGGTTTTGAAGTAACTAACTATTGAGACAAGTAATACACCAGTTCAGATCTCAGCATAGAAGTTAATGTATATCCTGCAGAATCCGAAGGAAGACAGTACAGGTAAAAACCATGCTTCTTTATGGAAGAGTGGCATTATTTTAGAGTTATACTACATTACCTGGAAGAGCTATCTGAATAATGTTCAGCAGGTATGATGACACTGAACATGCTGAAAGAAAGATAGATCCTAGATGCCTAAGCTAAAGAAAGGATATCTGGCCTACCTGTTGTCTTTGAATTAAACTCTGGAAGTCTGAAAACATGGAAGTTCTTGTGAGAAACTAGTATAAACTAAACCAAATCAAATTCAAATGCTTTAGATGAATGAGTGCAAAGGCAACGTGAGTTGAAGGGAATGAGTCTAAATTGAAAGGAGGAAAGTTGCTCAGGTTTAGTAAAATTGATTTTATAGTTATTTAATCTAAGGATAAAATCAGGACTGATGAGATGAGAAAATCTGAAAAATAATAATGATAATAAAAATATATATATATATATATATATATATTGGTGTGGAAGAAACATCCTTTAAACTACCTGGATGTTGAGGAAATGGAAAAAAGATACACATTGCATTTTTTTTAGTTTCATGTCAGTCAACTTAAGTTTTGACTTTGAGCTACTCTACTTATCAATAAAATTTTCTGTAACAAATTGCTGCTGAGATAAATGAGGATCATGATGATGAAGTGCTGTAAGTTGTGGCAATTTGTATTGGTGGGGAGGAAAAGAACCTTGTCTTCCTTAAAGATACATAATCCTTATTTCTCAGTAGCTCCTGATTTTATCTGAAGAATAAACCTTATGGATATTGGGGAGGAAACTGTTTGAAGTGATTACTTATGTTTGCTGCAAAATAATATTAAGTGATTTTTTTTTTTTCTCCACAGTAAAACCAACAGTTATTGATGTTGATATTTATGTCAACAGCATTGGTCCTGTATCATCAATAAATATGGTAAGCGACTTGCTAACAAAGATTTTTATCTGGACTGTTGGTCTTGGCATCAATACTAGCTTTTGAAAAAGATAATAAATAACACTGGCATAAGTTGTTTTGATTGCTGATTTAGTTCTGTTTTCAGCTGTAGCTCTGTTTTTTCAGATAACTCTTTTATGTCTCTTCAAGAGGAGAACAAACCTTCAAGCAGTATCATGTTCTGTGTTGTCTCCCATAAAATGCAGGTAGATTTTGAATGGTAAAATAGCAGTCAGGGAAAAATAAATATAAAACAAATCTACTGTCAAGAAAATTCTTGATTGCTGTTTCAAGAGTTGGTTGAATATATGGAATTTTATAACATGGAGTTAGTAACTTGATAACATGGAATAATACCATGTATTATCAGTATATTTGTTTGAAATTCATCATCCTTTCAGTGGTTATTTTTCTTTCACTGAGTTATCAACAATCTTTAGCCTTACAGTATAATTTTGAAGAAGTTATCCATATCTGTATTGCATGTGTAAAGGCAGGTAAAATAGTAAAATAGTTTGTGTGATACTGTGACAATAATGAACCTATTGAATAGTAATGGTTGGTCAGCTGTTGTGGTCTTCTTACTTCCAGGATGTTCCTCAGTTCTGCAACAAAACATACGAGTTAGAAAGCAAGCTGAATATTTGTTTAGCTGTAGAGGTATAGGTTGCTGTGACTACTTATGTGACTGTGGGTTTGAATTCAGTGCAATAACTTCCATTGTAAACTAGGTTGATTTTATCTTACAATTCTGAAAAGTAGAATCTGAAAAAGAAAAATACTTGTTAATGTCTTAATTTACTTATTAGTGAAGATGTTATACTAACTCATCAAAGCAGGGTCTTTCTTGTGTTCACGTTGACATTCAAAGGCTGGTGGGTACTATGGTGATATATGAATCTAATAAGTGTACTGTATGTATGGCTTGTGGTTTTGGAACAAATGCTTCTGAATTTGAAAGCTGGTCATTTAGCCCAAGTGTTTGTTATTGTCTATGTATAAAGGAGGATGCAAAGTATTGCAACGTGTTAAACACTGGTTGGGGGAAGACTCCTCCTGCCTCTGACAATGGGAAATCTGACAAGTAAAGACAGAACAAATTATGTGCTAGGAACAACTTGGGCACATATTCAAAGACTCTGAAATGTATTGGTCATATTTCTTTACGTGAAGCACCGAATACCAAGCAATGGGTGTACCTGCTCCATTTCTTGAACTCATAAATAGTTAATTATCTTACCCTTCCCCAACTGTGTACCAAAATGAGTTCTCTAGGGAATGATTTAATGGAAGATTTGTTCTGTTTATGGCTTGCATTAACATGGGTACTCTGTTCAAAAAGAATAGGAACTATAGAGAGGATATTTACTTGTTTTGCCTCACTGAATTACCTTCTAAATAAAATACTATGGTGATGGAAAATAAATTGAAATATTATTTAAGACAGCATTTAATAGGAACTTCTTCAGGTGGGAAGATGGAAAAAATATTAATAAAAACAACTAGTGGTTCTTGGAAGCTGGTTATGTCACAGTCAAAACATGACTAGTTTATTTATCCCTTAACTTTGAGTTTAAGGTGTCTTACGGTGCGAAGATGGAAAAATGCAACAAAATGTCAATTAAAGGAATGTGCACTGTATCTCTTTGATAGTGGATGTTCTTATTGGGATGGTCAATAAGAATATGGTGTAGGGATATTTTTTGTTTACAGATGGAAAAAAAATAGCATAGTCTGTAAGGACAAGAAGGTAAATACAATAATGATGAATGAAAAGTCAGAATATAAAATGTAGGTACCTGAAGTTTTAAGTCTCAAAACTCAAGTCTGCTTAAAGCTGTATTTATATTGAATAGAAATGTATAGATGATCATATAAATGGTCAGAGTTTCATATATGTTTGTGGACAGTATGTCCCACTGAAACTGAATCTGAACTAGCTAAGCACTTTTGAGGTTTACTTCTATTGTCAAACCTAATTATAGATGTAGGAGCTTAACATAAAGCACACAAATGTAGCAAACCTTTGTCCAAAGGCTCCATTTCTGCTTTCTGACTTTGGAGTTTGTCCGGACTTACATGAGAGAGCAGAAATGAGCTTGTAGTTTAAAAATTACAACAAATACGGGAAATTCTCTTTAAAAACCTACAAATTATGGTTCTGTATGATGACTGGTCTCGTCAGTGGCAGAACTACTCTGGGGAGCTACGCTTGCCCTTACTTATACTACAATGTCAACTGTTTGGCTACAGCAAACAGTGGCTCTGTGATGCTCTACTGGGAAAAAAAAAAAAAAAAAAGCACAAATCGTTTCTTTTGAAATTAAAAAATCAAAAATTATTTTCACTTATTTATTTATTAATTATATAAGTGTTTCAGATAGCCCGTGAAACACTGGAACATGAATACACAAAGAGCTGAACAGAAACATTAGCAGGTAATTATGGGCAGCAGAAGAAGAGAAAGGAAGGGACTGTATAACTGAGCTCTCAAAGAGAGAGGAATTGTGTACAGAATTCAGATCAGTATTCTAGGGAGAAAAAAAAAAAAAGAGAGAGAAACTACATATAGACCTCCCTCTATATTTCTCAGCAGGACAGGAACTTTTAGCTTTTCTCCCCTAAATTGTTATTAAAAGTTGAGCTATTCTGTCAAGGTAACTCAGCAAGATGGCAGTTGATTGAGCAAAAAGAAAGATGATTGCATTGATTTCCATCTCCTCTGTTTCAAGAGTGAGATCATCAACATGTACAAGGAGGACTTCCCTGCTGTGTACTTCCAAACTTAGCCCTTAGCTCTATCACATTTTTCTTAATCTGCAATACTTCTGAGGGAAAATCATGGGGAGTTTCTCTAGAGGTCAAACTCTGCAGGTGTATTTTCTTATCAGTTTTGATCAGCACTTTTCATCCTGTGGGTGAAACCTTGAAAGTAAAATTATTTTCTTAAAGTTGTCTATTCAGTGGGTGTTCAACCGAATGTTCAAGCCAATTTCATAGACCAGACATTTTTAGGTGTCAGTAACTTTGTGTAATCATGATTTGACTTGAGTATGAATATTAACTTCTCATTGTTTCTTTAACAGTCATGGAAAAGACAGTAGCTGCCAGATCCTTGCCTACAGCAAAGATAGCCTTGGATAAATTGTATGTGAATACTTATGGCCCTGAGAAAAAAGAAATCCTCTTAGAATGAGGTTGGAAGTGCCACAGGGAAAAGAAATGTTAGGAATTGCTTTAAAAAGGCTTTCAATCAAGGCAAAGGTAATGCTCTCTGTGCCAAAGTTGGCATAGTCCACACGACAGGTTTTTGTTGCTTTCCCTAAAGGCTTTAACAGTGATTCACTCCCTGGTTGCTTTCAAAAATATCTTTTTAGAATCTCAAGATCTCCAGAAAAAAACAAAACAAAACAAAAAAAACCAACCAGGTGATTGTAGGAAGTTAGTGTATGTGTTCTTCTATTAGAGACTCATCGTTATAACCTCTTTATGATGACAATAGAAACTTATTTTCTGAATCTACAGTAGTTACTTTTCCTTCGCCTGTGACATGAAAGATTTCTCTGAGGCGTAGTCTAAGAAAAAGATAGTATTAATTATCAAAAAATAGGCATTGTATAAGGATAAAGAAGTCAAAGCAAGCTGAATAATAAACTAGGATGTAGTCTCCACTGGCACTAGCTTTGAAGAAGGTTATTTCAGTGTTTGATGCCATGGTATGATGTTATGAAATGACAGAGGTGATTGTTAATAGACAAGGATTTTAAAATGTAAAACACTGAGATTTTAACCCCATTAAAATTTCTAGGTTTGCTTTTTTAAAAGATAAAAGCCATTCATCATATAAATACACTGTTATCTGTCCTTTATCGAAAAAAAAAAAAAAAAAAGGATGTAAGTTTAGGCTGATTTAAAAGAACCAAAATCTGGTTGATTTTAAAGTAATTGACACATGGATGTTGAGAGCCAATTCAGATCTCCTCGTGCTTATATTATATCCCTTTATTCTGTTTTTTATCTCTTTACAGAGTGAGTTAAAAAAATCTGCTACTTGCCATTTCGTGTTATAATGTTATTGGAGACCCTGACTTGTGGGATGCAATATTCATATCTATCACAATAATTTACTTAAACCTTTTGACATTTAAAAGTGTTGTTATTTCTGTAATCATAATGAACATATTTCTACTGCTGTTAGGGATCTTCTAAGTGACTTTTTAAAATAAGTAAATTCATCTCAAATCTTGATTTTATTTTTCCCCACACTTTATATTTTAAAATAGGCATGTGAATTGAAGATTACTTCATTTTCATACCTTAATGTCTTTTTATTTTACACCATTCAAAATGGTGTCCAGGAAGCATATAATTTTATATTAAAATCCATGCTCCAGTTCTTGTCAACAATCTGATTCTTGTTAACAACCATAAGTGGTTTCTAAGTTGTTGTATAAAACTTAGATACTAATGTGGCTTCCCGCAGCTTTTTATTTTTTATTTTTTTATAGATAACTAGAAACGGTTTGTGTATAGAAGAACAGAAAAAGAAAAGAGACGATGTCAATATGCAAAGTGGGAATCAGATGTAAATGGTGGGGAAAAAAACGTCCTCTAGGAGCATTTTTGTTGAACAGAAATATAAACACACTGAGATTACATAGACTATTCAATCTCAGTAGCATCAAAGTGTGTGCTTCTGTGTCTGTGTGTGTACACCTACAGTCTTTTTTAACTGAGTAGATACAGGAACATGAGGCTGCAGCACAAGTTGGAGGTGAAGGAAAATGTTGATACCTCTGTGGTTTTAGCAACCAGAATCTCATTGTACTGCAGCTGTACAGGAAATATATTGAAGAAGCACCATGAGAAACAAGCTCAGAAACTGTACTTACCTGTTCATAAAACTATTAATTGCTTATCTGCTGGATATATGCTGATTTCTTTATTCTCAGGTAATCTGAAAATGTAATTCATAGAGTGTTTCTCTGGTGTGTTTCATCACTTCATTCTTTTCTGTCCATGCTCTCACCTATATCATACATCTTTATGGATGCTGCCTTTTGTTCTGTTCAGTATTGTAGAATAAAGGCAATCTTTACTCTCTTTTGCCCCCTAATGTGTTGATAGACTTCTTTGAACTTCAGTTTCAAAGTCGCCACATGCTCATTTTGCTTCTCTACTAGACATGATAGGCATTAAAAGAATAGTCTTGATGCGGAGACTAGTCTAAAATAATTTTCAGAGTTTATGATTAAGTCTGAATTTCTTGCATAATTTTAGCATGTATTCCTATTTAGTGATAATTAAAACTATTATTGGAGCATCTACAACTATAGAAACATAATTAAAGCGAATTTAAACCCACGTTTCATCTGTTTTCTACCCCACTGTGAAGCCCCCAATATTTGCTTTACAGGCTTCTTTTTTAGCTTTTCAAAGATCATGCAGAACACTATTTGAGCACAGGCATAATACACTGGTATTCATTGTGAACTTGGAGTGTAATTTTTAAAGAATCACAGAATGGTTTGGGTTGGAAGGGACCTTAAGGACTATTTATTTCCAACCCCCCTGCCATGGGCAGGGACACCTCCCACTAGTCCAGGTTGCTCCAAGCACCATCCAGACTGGCCTTGAACACCTCCAGGGATGGGGGGCATGGGGGGCAGCTATAGCTTCTCTGGGCAACCTGTTCCAGTGCCCCACCACCCCCAGAGTGAAGAATTTTCTCCTAACATCTAATCTAAATCTCCCTTTTTTTTTTTTTTTTTTTTTTTTTTTTTTTTTTTTTTTTTAGTTTAAAACCATTTCCCCTTGTCCTGTCATTGTCTGCCTGTGTAAAAAAATTGCTCTCCATCTTTTCTAGAATCCCTCTTTAAGTACTGAAATAATGTCCTCCTCTTCTCCAGGCTGAATAACCCCAGCTTTTTCAGCCTGTCTTCACAGGGGCAGTGCTCCAGCCCTCTGATCATAAAATCATTAAGGTTGGAAAAAATCTCCAACTCTGGTCCAACTGCCCCCTATCACAAATAGTAACCACTAAATCATCTTGGTGGCCTTCCTCTGGACGCTTTTTAACTTGTGCTAGGGACCCCACACCTGGCTGCAGTACTTCAAGTACTGCCTCACAAGGGCAGAGCAGAGGGGCACAATCACCTCCCTCACCCTGCTGGCCTCTTTGTTGATGCAACCCAGGATGCAGTTGGCCTTCTGGGCTGCAAGCACACACTGCTGGCTCATGTGGAGCTTTTTGTCCACCAGAACCCCCAAGTCCTTTCTCTTCAAATCAAGTATCAATGAATTCTCCCAGTCTGTACTCATGTCTGGGATTGCCCTAACCCAGGTGCATCACCTGGCACCTGGATTTGATGAACCTCATTAGGTTTACTTGGGCCCACTTCTCTAAGTTGTCCAGGTCCCTTTGAATAGCATCTCTACTTTCTGTTGTATCAACTGCATCACTCAGCTTGTTGTTGTCTGCAAACTCGCTGAGGGTGTACGCAATCCCATTGTCTATGTCACTGATGAAGATATGAAACAGCACTGATACCAAGATGGACCCCTGAAGGACACCACTCGTCACTTGCCTCCACCTGGACACTGAGCCATTTAGCACAACTCTCTGGTTGCAACCATCCAGCCAATTCCTTATCTGCTGAATGGTCCACCCTTCAAATCTGTATCTCTCTGATTTAGATATAAAATGTATCTTCTAACTATATCTCTCTGTCTGTGAATCTATTTGTAAAGCACTTGTCTAGGGGGAGATTTATTAATTATTTTTTTTAGAGGGGTGAGTTTTCTACCTGGTGAGTGTAGATCATCTCTAAAATAATGGAATGCCTCAGGATGTTTTTATTTTTCCTTTCAAATTTTAGAAGCCTCGTTTTTGCTCTGTAAGTTTCAGTTTGAGTGAGACTATTTATTTAGGAGGACTAAGATACTAATTGTATGCTTAAGCATTTTGCTAGATTACAGTCAAGTTACTATTCTTACTTCTTGAGCATGTTCATATATTGTCATAGAGCTTGGGTTACTCTAGAGAAAAAGGTATGAAATATAGAAAACTTCAAGGCTTCATGGATTTTTGCAGATAAATCAACTTCACCTCACATACAGACTCATTCTTGTTGATACAAGCTCTGGTAGTCAGTGCCTGGCTATGAAAATTTTTTTGGGAGGTAGCAGTAGTTGTAGGCTGAAACTTGAGTGTATTTATTACTCACATACCACCATGAAACTTGTGAGAGGCGAACATAGTCTCAGAAGTGAAACTTAAGAGTGGAAATGAGGAACCCGTAGGGAAAAAAATTACCGTGGATTTTATTTATTTATTTATACTTATATTTTACATATCACTTTGTTAGTTTCTGCTTGCATTCTCCTCTAGTGCCCTATTTTAAAATATGTAGCAGCTGATAAACACTTGGATAAAGGCCTTAAGCTGCCCTTATGTGAAGTGAAACGGGAAGGACTAGCACAATGTTCATATTCCTGTAATGCAGCTTATGTGTTGTAATATGTAGTTGTAAAATGTTTGTTGCTAGAATTTACTACATTGGCAGAAAATTCAGTTTGCTTATTGGATGAATTATAGTTACAGATGTTTCTGTCACAAGTCTTTGGTCATGGACTGATCTTCTCTTTGCTGCTCTGTCTTACAGAGTTCAAGCAGAACACTAAATACAGATGGCTTGGTCTTAGCGTTATCCTAAAAGGTGTTGTATTGGGTTTATGAGGCAAGGATTTGGTAGTGGGGGGCTGCAGGGGTGGCCTCTGTGAGCAGAGCCCAGCAGCTGCTCCAGGTCAGAGCAGAGCCAGCTCCAGCCGCCTCCAAAAGCTCCAGCCACTGGCCAGAGCTGAGCCAGGGAGCAATTCTGGGTGTGCCTCTGGGAGAGCAGAGTTAAGGAAGGGGAAAAAAAAAAAACCTGCTGGGCAACAAACTGGCAACAAACTGGCCCACAGGATGATCCCTCTGAGCACCAGGCAGCACTTCTGTGCTGTGCGGGTGAGGAGCCCTGGCGCAGGCTGCTCAGAGAGGCTGTGGGGTTTCCTCCTTGGAGGCCTTCCAAAGCCACCTGGAGATGGGCCTGGGCAGCCTGCGCTGGGTGGCCCTGCTGGGGCAGGGCTGGGGCCTGGTGGCCTCCAGAAGGCCCTGACAGCCTCAGCCATTCTGTGATTCTTTTCCTGTAGTTCTTACGATGAATAAAGCCCAGAAGAACCCATGTACTCTTATTTTTTTCTGCATGAGAACTTGCCATCAATCTAATTGGACATAATTTCCTTTATTGTTTCATTGCTGAGAAATAAGGTTCAGATAATTATATTTCACTTCCTGCCAAGCTTTCTGTGATCACAGTGTCCTTTGACTCTTCAGTACTTACAGAAATGCCTTTTCTGGTACAGACAAGGTATTTCTGCTGAGTGACTACAAAGAACTGAATAATAATAATAATAAAAAAGCTAGATTTCTGCAGTTACAAAAGTCTACAGACTTCTGGGGATATATTTGTATCTCAATACCTTCATGCTTTTGTTAACATCATACACTTTTCTCCTTACAAATCACTGTAGTCTTCACTTATTACTTTTATGATCTGGAGAAGAGACTTTTATGTGGTCAAAACTTGTGACAATTGCCAGGTTCTTTATATGTTTTCATAGGTTTCTTCCTTGAAGAAGATGTGAGATTCTTAAACTGAAGAAACTACTACCTCCCTTTCTGTGCTTACCACAAGGCTAGCTGTGTGTGCTGTGAGTTTATCTAGAAAATTATATTCCTTGGGAGACTTGGAAACTGTATCTTGCTATCTCTGAGTTGTTTGGTGTATTTTGCAAGAAGAGTGGGATTTTGAAAAGTGCTTAAGGAACTTAGTTATGTGCCTTTACCTGGGAGGTGTTAAATACATAGCAACAGTAATCTGTTGTAATTCTCATACATGTGGCTTGAGAAATTGAGGCCCATGTTCACAAAGGTAGGAAGGTGTCCCTCTTTTGTGCAGTGACTAGATACCATAAATTTTGATGGTACTTAAATACTTGTATCAACCTTTGTTCCATTGATATTTTCCTTGCATACATAGTGCACACTCAATTTAGGTGGGATTAGCAATTTAGAAGAAATCTGTAGAATTCTTGGTGCTTTCTGCTAAGCATTCTTCCATAGGAATTCTGGTCATAAAAGCAATATTGTAGTAGTAGGGTTGTTTTGATTTGAGGTATAGTAAAACAAGATTTGAAGGAGGGATATCAGGTTGGCTTTTATAAAGAAGGTAAATTTGGTAAAACAGAGAAGCTCTTGGTGCCACAGGAGATATCCAACACTGGTTTTAATGATACAGCAGCGATTTCATTTATTATAGTAAGGAGACTGATATCATTAATTCATTGTGATGACAAGAGTTATAGTGATTAGTCTACTGCATATTCAAGTTGCTAAATGTTAACGTAAATCAGGTACCATTAAAAATTAAAGTTTTCCTCACCAACAAGCGGAGTCAGCAAGGATCTCTTGACCTCAAGGAGTAACCTTGAGAGGCATCCCTGCCCAAGAGGAGATCACTGCCATGCAGCTTGCTGCTTCAGCAAGGAGCTCTCCTTGTTAGCTCTCAAATTAGGCTTTCTCTGTCTGCTGTGTTTATAAGATAAAGTGATTGGCTTGTAGTCAAACTTAGAATTCTTATCATATTGCTCTTGACCTCCAATGTAATTTAGTTCCCCATAAGGGACTTGAATGGTCACCTGCTCTAGGGCCGTACCCCCTTTGTTCATGATCAAGGCTGTGAGCACTCACCAGGTGCTCTATTATTAATGAACTGTCCAGATTAGGGAATAATCACATTGAGGCCTACTGTGGTTAATAAGCCTGAGGAAGACTTATGTCAAGTTCAGGAGTTAGGTCACACTTGGTCATGCAGACATGTCATTATGTTTGAGATAGACCTGGTGAATATTAAGCTGTTGCGTAATCTTCTTCTGTATTAATATTCGTCTGTGAAGCCAAAAGTTCTTGTGAAGACCGTATGGGAGAAACAGAACAAATGTGATGTGTCACAGTGAACTGCAACAGAGGGGGAAAGACAAAAATGGTGGGTACTATTTTGAGAACGCTTTATAAGACAGCTATGCAATTTCAGACCTCCTGGTCCTTATCCTTTAGAAAGATTACTTAATATCTTCAAAAGAAGAAGCTTTGAAACAAAATTCATAATTCTATTGAACATGGAAAAGCATAGGCTTGACAGTGGTTCTGAGACATTGGTTTTATGTCTCAGAACAACTTATGCTCCTGCTAACCTCCACAAGTGGCAAATACTTTTCACCTCTCCTGTCAGTTGCACCTTTTTCTACCTTAGTTGTAAATACTAACCTTTATCTTTTTTTGTCAATTGGTTAATGTAACTTATTTCTACCCAGAACATATTTTTCTCAGTAGGTCTGAATTTGTAAAGTCCCTCTTGGATCAGAAAAAGGACATGAGTGCCCAAGATTTTGTGATTATTATTATTTTTTATATTTTTTTTCATCTGTATTGGCTACCCAATAAGAATAAATTACCCATGTTTTCAGACCTTGCCTCTCAGAATTATTTTTGAAAACAGTAGCTAGTGGGCTCAAGGGATAATTCATATTTGGTAAGGTGTGTCAGGCAACTGAGACAAAGAAATAACTGCCATCCACTTACACACACTCCATATATCAGACTGATAGTTCTGTGCTTTTAAATTGTAGGTGGATATTTCCCCAAGGTGTATTTACAGCATGGGCACAGTATGATATTTTTGTTACCTAGAAGGTCTGTAGACTGAGGTTGAATTACAAGGCAATCAAAATTGTGAACTGTAGAAAGGTATGACCTTATTCTTTCAATTTATAGAGATCACTGTACTGTAATAAAACAACTTTCTGTCTAATAATGTCAGTTACTTAATTTTACTGCTTTTGGTGATTGAAGAATTGAGATCACCAAACCGGTTGCTGGTTTTTCCCACTGTAAATGGAAATGAAAAATTTCCTCCTGTATTATTTACCTGCCCTGTTCTTGATCTTCATTTCTCTGGGTGAAATTGTCACTTGATCACATGCTCACTAAACATCTGGCCATCTTTAAGGCAAAGCAGTTTCAATTTTCCTAAATTGGCCTTCATGCATTATGCAAACGTTACTTCATTAGACACTGAGATGAGCTATCAAGCTATATTGTTTGGTCAGAATAATGTGGGCTTGCTTCTCGTCTCGATGCTGGTTTGAAATCAGACTAACAATTTTGGAAAAATTCAGTTCATGCAATCATTTTTGCTTGTGATTCAATTAGGGCATACATAAGGATCTAGGTAAATGCAGTCAATGATTTTGTCTCTGTTCCTGACTTATGCTGATACCTATGTGTAATGTTTGAAACAGCATAAACAATAAAAAAGCTAAATTAGTCTCTCAGGAAGTGAATGGAATTGTGCCAGGCATAAATTTGAGCCGTGTTCTCCTAAAATATTCCGTACAGAGAGACTCATAATAATAAGATCCAAAGTAAACCCAAGTTTATTTTGAGCATGTTGGATCCTCACTGCCTTCTGTCTTTTCTTTTAATTCGCACTGTTGTGGTAAGGGCAAAGAGAAACACCAGTAAACTGGGGAATTTCTACGCTGTTGGATGGGGCCGAATAAACATGATGTACACAGCAATGAAGGATCTGCCTGGTGCCTGATGCTGTGCACTGATTTTCACAGAGGGGCCAGGTTCTCACCTGATGTAAACAGCTGACTGCATCAGCATAAATGGAAATGTGCCCATCTCTTCTAGTCCATCATTGTTTCCAGATCAAAGAGTTAGGTATCAGGTCAGTGTTTTTTTCTTTCGTTCTTTCTTTCTTTCTTTCTGTCTTTCTGTCTTTCTGTTTTTTTTTTTTTTTTTTTTTTTTTTTTTTTTTTTTTGTTGTTGTTGTTGTTGTTTTTTTGTTTTTTCTTTTTTTTCTGCATAATACTAAAATCTTTTGTAGAGTGTATTAAAAAAAAAAAAAGAAAAAAGAAAAAGAAGACTGCAGGATTGTCTGATTGCACTCACCTGAAAGTAGCTAAGTTTATCTTCATTATTTTCCCTGCGATGCGTTCTCTAGTGTCTGAAACTGTATTTGTGTAAATATGGCTGAGCATTTCTTTGCCACCTGGAAGGTTCTGTAAAAGGGGTATAAAGAAAGTGAAAACAAATGTAAGAAGGCTAGGAGAACTCCTTAAAAAATAAAATTAGACCTGTATTTTGGAAGGTGCCTAACTGGACTAGTGCACAAAGATTTGACAGGTTGTGCCATCACTAGATTGATACACTGTAAAGAGAAGTTGATTAAAGGAATTATTTTAAAGTTTCTTTTGGGTTTCTAAAATGTCTGTCTAAACTGGCATCATATGAATATTCCAGCTACTGGGAACAATGGCAGTTGATGCACTGACTAGCCAGCTTGTGAATGATCTTCAGATTAGCCCAGATTTATGCATGAAACCTTTGCTGATATAGCAATGTTTAGGACAGGGACTCCTTTCAGAGTACCTCATCAGAAAAGCCAACAGCTAGAGTATGGAGTAAACATGCTTTGCTAATGAAGCCCTCTGTGCTGGGACAATCAGCAACTGGGTACAACTCTCTGATAGAAGTAACTTTACTGGCAGTTACATTAGCATTGTGCCAGTAAAATTCCATCAAACATTTGAGAGGGTATCTGAGAGGGCAGTGAAGATGATCTGGAGGGCATAGACATATGAGGAGGGATTGAGGTCCCTTGGTTTGCTCAACCCAGAGCAGAGCAGGCTGAGGGGAGGCCTCATGGCGGCCTGCAGCTCCCTCACGAGGGGAGCGGAGGGGCAGGCGCTGAGCTCTGCTCTCTGGGGACAGCGACAGGACCCGAGGGGACGGCATGGAGCTGGGACAGGGGAGGGTCAGGCTGGGGGTTAGGGAAAGGGTCTGCACCCAGAGGGTGGTCGGGCACTGGGACAGGCTCCCCAGGGCAGTGGTCACAGCACAGAGACTGCCTTAGTCCAAGCAGCATTTGGACACGCTCTCAGATACATGGCTTAATTCTCTGGTTGCCCTTTGTGGAGTCAGAAGGTGGATTCAGCAATCCTTTTTCTGCTGTTGCTAATATATCTTACCATGTTACATACATGAAGGTTCTAATAGCACAGATTAGCATCTCTGAAATTTCAAACCTCTCTATAGGTCTAGATTACCAAGGGTCATTGTAGAAATATTTTAATAAAATGAAAAACCATTGATTAATCAAAAGCTACATTAAATAACCGGGAGGGAACTTGTGAAAAATCTGTCAACCTCTAAAGTGGCATGATTTATGAAGAGTATCACATGGAAGCCAAGTTCAGGAACTGGATTTGAAAGTGTTTTTTCATTATTATTGTGTGTAATTGAACTTGCAAAACTAGCTTCCATTTTCATTAAGAAAGTGAAGCCCTTCCATGAGTTAAGTCTTTGGTTGTTTTTTTAATTATGTGTTTTCCAGGATTTGATGCAGGACTAGGTCAGTTTTACTTAGGAAACTGTAAGTAATGGAAACTAATAGAAGAATTAAAATAATTAAAACCAGAAACTAATAGATAATAATAATAGAACTAAGAATAGAAGAATAATAGATAATAATAATAGAATTAATAATAGAAACTAATTTAAGTTATATGTGATATTTTTCTTTATAAATACCAGTTTTCAGTTGAGTATTATGAAGATTTGGGGATGTATATCTTTGACAACAGATATACAGCAACAAGCTTTTATTTGCCACAGGTGGTTCAGACAGAATTGTTTGGCTCCTTCTGAAGCAAAACTCGGAGGAGGTGTTTGGTTTTTTCACATTCAAAAGTGAGCGGCCCTCTGCCTCTCCCTGAACTTTACTGCCTCAGGCTAGTTGGAAAGGACATAAAATTTTAAGGCTTTGGGGAGGAGGGTGAGAGAGACAAGTGCATTTCCTCTATGTCAGGGATGCCTTCTGTTGTCACTGTGAAAACCTGCCTGCAAGTCTGTTTGCACATTCTCTGCAGAGAATAACGATTTTAGCAGCTTAAATCCCTTGATTTCACCCGTGTTGCATATGTTTCATTCTGAGTGTGGGCCATATTTCCTGGAGAGTTTACATTTGAGTTGCTGCAGCTGGTCTGAAAGAATGGTCTTCTCTGCTCCAAGGGATCTTGCGGCACTGCAGCAACATGGAGGAGGGAATTGCCTGACTGCAGTGGACATGGGGCTTGGGGCAGTGTCAGGTGCTGAAAGGCATGAAATAAGTGTAGGAAGAACTGACTGAGACATGGCCATCTTGAAGAGAGTAAAAGGTAGGACAGGAGACTGGCCGTGAGTTGGGGTATGGAGAAATCTGGACTGGAGATAAAAAGAAAGAGCAGGGTGGGGTAAAAAAGGGGATATGCTAGGGAGAATGGATCGAAAAACCTATTAGTAGAGCCTTCAGGGTTCTTTAAAACCTAAGTGGGAATTGAAGGCCATGATTATATTTCTTTTGGTAGCTGTGCACAAGTTTGGATCTAACTATCTTTTTTGTTCTATTCATATTGCTAGTGGGGATGGCTGTCAGCTATGGACTAGTGTCCATATATTTCTCCTTATCTGGACAGCTACCTGAATCACTCTGATGTTGGCATACATGTACAGGGCCAGTGTATAACTGGAAGGAGAACCATATGATTTAGGCTTAGGCCTGGGTATGTTTAATCTGAGTGAACAGTACAGGTTTTGCCCCAAATTCATTACCATTCTTATCCTGACATCAAATGTTTGTGAAACTGGCAAACTCTCCTGGTCTCTGAAGAGGATGGCAAGTAGTGATTAATAGTTACTGAGAACTAAGATGATCTTGTAGCTCAAATAGAGCTCAATGTAATGGAGCTAGTATTTTGAACCTTACATATGGTATGGTGGCATATAGTAGATTATTCTGTACATCAAAAACTAGGAAAATATTCACAAAAATTATATTTAAATACTGTTTTTTGACTGAAAAATCGAAGTCATGGTTGACATTTCTTATTCACTTGCAGTCAGGCATGACAATGCAGTCAAGCATTTCTTGATCTACTATATTTCTGCAAAAACAATTCCTCCATCAGCATACACAAACATGTCAGGAACTCTGTTCATTAAATATTTCTCTTTATTCCTATTGCAGTACAAGCAGGTGTTTGTAAGGAGACAACGTGTGTCTTGAGGTTGAAGCAGCATGGTGCTGCTTCAGTAGAATTGGATTCTGCTTCTGTCAAAATCTGGTAAGACATGGGAAAAGACTTTTATAGCAAACTTCTCAGAATGGCTCTTAGTGCATTTGTTCCTTATCAACAATTAGTTGATTGTTGCTTTGTTACTTTAAGTTGATTGTTACTTTAAGAATGTAATTGGACACTTGTGGTCTGATATGCAACACTGCAATAGATACTGAGCTGATGCATCTTGAATGTAAGGTAAGTCCTGTGGCTCTACATATTGCCTAATAGAAAATGCTCAGGAAAACCATGACCTCTGTTTAGAACACCAAAAAATCGATTATTTTTTTATTTATTTGCTGCCTCAGACTGAGAGTATGACGAGACTTCTCTGAGCTCTTTTTCTGAGTTAACATTGGAAGATGAGTATGTTAACCTACCTGACACATATTAAAACAAGATGGATGGAAAGGACCTTCACAGCATTCTGATATATATTCTTATACATAAAATATATATTCTTGTCCATAAAATCTTATATTTCCATATATTTTTCTCTACTATATCCTTAAGTGCCTGTCTGACTGTGAATTGGTGCTAGCTACAAACTTCATGGGCTCTCCTAAGAGCACTAGAAAATAGGAATTTCCACTTGGTGTTGCTTTCATCTACAACTGAAAGCTACTCTGCCTTGTTCTCATTTTACCATCTTCCTCTGTCTACAGCTGCAAGGTGTAAGTTCTGCAATTAGGCATGGTTTAAGTAAGTGTTAAAATTCTGTCACTCTTTAAAGGAAGTGGTAATTTCTTTAATAGTTCACTCATGGAATTTCTGGGATGGCCAGTAGCTTTGAGACTTAAAAGGCATCCTTCACGGGTACTACGTTAGGTGTAGGTATAACTCCATCTTTGGTGAAGTGCTTGAATTAATCTTAGTTTTACCACATACCTTTCATGTCTCTGTGTAGGAGGTGTTGGAACTAGCTGGGGATCTCACTTTCTGGTGGCAATTCAGCTGTTGTTTTTAAAGTGGAAGCCACATACACATGACTAGACAAAATTTTTCTGAGGGATGGATTGCCTGCACGTTTGGCTAGATCTGTGCCAGTACTGGATTTTAACAAACAAAAAAATAAACAAGGTTGCCTGAACTCACCCAGACACTGCCACATTCAACAGTAAATCAGCCTGCAAGAGCTGTGGCAGCCTGCTCTTTGGCAGAAGGGCAGCTCAGCACTGAGATCTTGAATGATGAGAATTGCAGAACTGAGGTTGCTGAGAATGAGCAGATTGCTTTTAATGTTTTTTATATAAACTCTAGCATTTTTTATCTGAAACCTGTGAGTTTCACATAGTCTTTAAAAGAACAGTTTTCTACTCAGGAATCACGAGGATTTCTTGAACTTTATGTAGAAACGCAGTGACTGAAGAAGTAATCAGAGTCCTTTCATCTGACAGGTGGGAGAGTGCAGATCAGCTGTCTTGTCCTTAGTGGAAGAGATGAAATCTGAACACCAGAGTTTACACCTCTTAGCTGAATGCTACTGTAAATGGGTAATTAGTGAGTTTTAAGTTATCTTTTTTTCTACTTCACAGTCAACTCCACAAATATTCTGTGCCCCAACCCATAGTTCGAAGTGAGAGACTGATATTCTCCAAATAATTCCCCATAATCTATTTACATACAATTTATTGCATGCTGTTGCTGGGGCTGGCGGGGTCCAAAGATTTAGCAGGAATCTTTCCTTTTGCTTTCCTCCTAAATATTCTGATGTAGACAGTCAAGGAATGCTAATTTAATATGAAGATAGGTTTAGGTTGATGTTCAATGTATGTTGCTTGAAGGTATATGGCAAATTCTATACCATGTTAAGAGAATATGATTGTTGGAGGCAAGGCTTTACAAATTTTCCGTGCTCACCTGTTGATTTAATCCAGTGCCTTGTAAAATCAGCCTACAATTTTTAATGTTATTCTTGTAAATGGCCAAACTGTTAAATATCCATACAGATGCAATCTCCAGCTGTTTTCAATAGAAGGAATTTTGCATAAAAGATGTTAATTAATGGGTTATTTATTATAATACTGTCAATAGTGCTTGTATGTGTAAGAAGAAGAAACGTGAGTGGAACAAACAAAATTTTACATCCCAGAGAGGTTGTTTAGCTCTATGTTTATCTTGAGATAACAAAACCTGACAGACTTACTCAACGTGTAGCTTAAGGGCAATATGAAATACAGTATGCTGCTTTTCAGCTTATTCAAAAGATTCTCAGCAGATCGTTTGTATTTTTTTCTCCATCTGAATATTTCTCAACCCATTTTTTTCCCTCTCAAAAATTGTGTATATTTTTATAAAGCCTTTGAAGTAAATATGATGATAATGATGTTTTGGGATTTGGAGGTTTGTTTTCTTTAGAGGACAACCGTGTGGTAAAGTTGCAGTCTCCTTGGTTCATGGTTATTTCTTTTCTTTTTTTTTTTTTCTCTTTCTTTTTCTCCATGTCTTGTTTCACTCTAGTGTTCGTGATTACATTTTGAGCTGTTACATGTAAACAATTGTCTATTTCCCCTCTGCACTGATGACAGTTCAAGAGTTTTTTATTGTTTCGTGTTTTTTTTTCTTTCCTTGCTGGTCTTTACTAATGGCTTTGTAGGCACATTTGTCTCCAACCACACAAAAAGGCGTAATGAATGCAAAGAAATTTTAATCCGAGAAAACTGTTTAGATGTGAGAACTGAATTAGCACAACTGTCCTAACTTTTGAAAACAGTGATTTCTTTTACTAAATGCCTGCTCACAGACAAAATCTGCCAACAGCAAACTTCATGTGATAGGTCAACCTACTCCTTTAATAAGGAACCCAAATTCAAAGTGAGAAGAAATGCTTTTAGATTTGGTTCTTACTCAGGGAGGACACAAAAAGAGAGTAAATTTCTATGATGAGACCATTCCTGTCTTGCCCCTCAACAAAAACATTCCATTATATCAGGTTATCATATTTTTGTATGTCACGCTAAGCTGGCTGAACAGGTTAACTGCTCAAAGCAGGAAGAGGGATCTGATTGCTCATGAATACCTCCACTTTTCCTCATAATATAAAAAGTTGAAATGTTTTTTGGAGTTCTCAGGTGGTTTTGAATCTTAAGTGTGTTTGACTTTTTCTAATGTGATTCAACTGTGCAGGTCAGTGGCTCAATTCCATATTTTAATGGATCAAGTGCATGGCAACGTGGTCCTTTCTACTCCTATTATGCTATAATTCTGTTAAATTTAACAGACTCCAAAAGTCCTGCTGAGAGGATTTGTTGATTTGCCTGTGGATGCTGGAAGGAAATGACAGAATCACTTTGTACCTGCAGTCTTCCACCTGTTGTAATAGGCAATTTATTGCTGCCAGTTATTCCCTCTACAGGCTGTGGCCATAAAATTTTGTCAGGCCTTTTGTTCAGCAAAGTGGGAACATTGGGACTATTCTTATGTCAGGTATGCAAGACATATAGTACAGGCTTTTTAAATGCTTCAGACAGGGAGATGTCACTGCTAACTCAGAGAAGTTGTGAATAGAAAAAGTATTGGATGTTGTCCTGCATGTAATACAGGTAATGTTTCATGATGGAGGGAATAAAAGATGTGCTATAAAGAAAAGAGAGGTGGATTGCTAGATGGGTCTTCAAGTCAGAGGAATATTTGTGTGTCTTGAATGCTCTGATAGTCTCAGTTGGCTTTGTGACCAGAGGGACCTTTCTGTACCATGCTCTTATAAAGACTATGAAGCTGCACTTACTTTAATATATAATTCACAGTAGCTGTCTTGGCACTTGCTTTGTAGACCATAGAATCGTGTGTTTGTTTGTTATGGCTGTATATTGATTGGCTAGGTCTTTGTTAGTGAACACTGAGTTGACAATGTCTGTGCTTTTTGCAGTGCTTGCTTCATTGGGAATAGAATCCCTGGCTGAGATTTCTTTGTCTGAAAGGAACAAAAAGACTCTGTTATGGGCAAGGAATAACTCTGTGCCTGAGAGGGAGCACTGATGGCAGTAACCAAAGCTGAATTAGTAAAGGGGAAGAAAAAATTCTCAATAATTAGTAACCAAATATGGTTATATTTAACATAAGAGAAATATATAATGAGAATAATGTGTAGCAAGTGAATGGAAAAGCTACTGAAATCCATTACTGAGAACATATTACAAACGAAGGAATCTAATATCTGTTCACCTGTTTTTTTTCTCCCTAGTCAATTTAATTCGCCTTTATACCAGTTCTTTCTTAATTTCTTACTCTCATTTCTCTTGAAAACTCCAGTTTCTGTCTTTTCTTGGCTTTTTGTGCAACTTATCCTGTCCTTACTTATCCCATTCCACATCCTCATAACATTGATTTCTCCCTTCCAGCACAACTGCTACCTAGCTGGCTGCTCTTCTGTAACTGTGCAAAATTTTTTGCCTTCTTTCTGCCCTTGTTCTGTCATAACTACCAATTCTTTAGGACATGGAATATTTATAACAGTGTGTACAGCAGGACTGTAGTGGATTTTGTATAATTGCTGTCTAATAAATATGATTAATATTAAATGCCTACTATTTGCCTAATATACAGTCTGTTTTGAAATTAAAAATATGAGGAATACTTGAATAAATGTCAGCTCTTACAGTTGTAACATTTTAAGATTGCAAATGTCAATGTATGCTATGTAATGGTGTTTGCCTGTGTGTGAAGTACATTATAATCACTGATGGATGAATCTTAAAACTTTCCAAAGTTCACAAAAGTTAATCAGTCCAAAGTTTATATGCTTTTAGAAAGTATTGATTTTTTTCAATGTGCATATGGAGAGGAAATCAAGATGGATCAGAATTAACTAAGAAAATGCCAAAGCGTTGAAGATGAAATTGCAGCCCCCAAGGAATCTGGGCAATAAAGCATTGCCCAAGGTGTATGATTGAAGATTTTCATCAGTTTAGACATGCTTATGTGGTCTTGGAAAAAAATATTAGCAGAAGAGGCCTCTCATTCATTATACATGCAATTACAAAAATGGCATGTGGAAGGGATCAAGGGGGGATGATTTTGACTAATCAGTGAGCCAGCTGAAAAAACTGTGATGAAATTCAGGTTTCTCATATTTCTCTGTTCAATTTTTCTTCTTAAATAGAAATCTTTAAATGGTGATTGCAAGAGCAGGGAGCAGTCCTTTCTACAGGCAGTGGTTTTTTTCAGTTTTTAATCTTGGGCTTTTCAAGTGATAGACCAAATATAAAGAACTTAAAAAAAAAATCACAGTTAAAGCAGAATGTATTAGCCTGATGATTCCTTTGGATCTGAACAGAGAGAATTCTCAGTTTCTCTGTAGTTAGAAGGAGAAGGATCAGACCTGTGTCAGCAGAGGTGGACACCTGGGTGGTGTTCCAGTCTATCAGACAGTTTTTTTCAGTTGCAGGGTCTGAATCAGTATCTTTTTTTTACATACCACTCTGACTGTTTTGTAAGGGACTTAATGTACACTAAATGATTACGTGACTTAAGTTTTTGGTCTTCAGCATGACTGCAGTTTTGTGCTTTCAATCCTGCTTTGAGTAGGAATGTGTGAATCAACCAAACATGGTCTCGTCTTGGGTGAGAAAAGGTGGTTAAGTTTAAATACTTGTTATTAAACACATTGTTGGTTGCTTTTTAATTCATCAGCAAAAATATGTTGCTACCGATCTGAAAAATGTAGGAAAATGACATTCTGCATTCATGCTTAGAATCATGGAATAATTTAGGCTGGCAGGGACAAATCTACATATCTGATCATCTGGAAATCCAGTCATCTAGTCTAGCTCAGAGCAGGTCCAGTTTGGTCAGGTTGCTTGGGGCCTCAGCTAGTGCAGATTAGTGTTTCTACAAGGGTGAAGATTCCGCAGCTTCTCTGGACAGTCTGTTGCAGTATGTTTGACCACTGCCATGTGTTTTGTTTTGTTTTGTTTTGCTTTGTTTTTAAATATATATATAATTGGAAATCTATCTGTGTCCATTGCCTTTCATCCTGTCTCTATGTGCCTCTGAGAAGAGTATGGGTCTGTCTTCTTTATACCCTCCCACTAGGTAGGTGATGAATTCTCCTCATCCCTTTCTTTAGGCTGAACATATCCTCTTCTCTTCATCTCTATTCATGTCATGTTTTCCAGTTTCCTGATGGTCTTGATGGTCCTTTGCTGGACTTGCTCCAGCATGTCAATGTCTTGTACTGAGGAGCTCCAAACTGGCACAGTGCTCCACATGCAGTTTCATGAGTGCTGAACAGAGCAAAATAATCACATCCTTCAACCCACTGGCTATGCTCTTGTCAATGCAGCTCCATGGGTGATTGGCTTTTATCTCTGCAACAGCATATTGCTGATTCATGGTTAACATGTCCACCTAAGGCCTCAAGCCCTTTCCTATGAAGCTGTTTTCTAGCCTGTCAGCACCCAGCCTGTTGTATTCCATGGAGTTTTTTCATCCCAGATGCAAAAGTTTCCATTTGTCTGTGTTCAATTTCATGAAGTTTCTGTCAGTCTGCTACTTCTACAACCTATTGAAGTATTTCTGAACAGTAACGCAGTCCCCCTGCATGTTCATCGCTCCCCCGCTTTGATCCACGCTTTCTGAGAGCGAAACATGTCCCATCACTCATGTCATTCACAGAGACCTGAAATAATAGTGGACTGAACTATATTGATCCCGTTGTACCACTGCTGACAGCCACATGAGCACAGTGGTCCAGCCACTCTTCCATCCACTTCATAGCCTGTTACTGAATCACCCTCTCACCAATTCATCTGTCAGCACATTATGGGAGAGTCTTTTTCGTGACATTTGTATCTCATGGTACCTCTCTGAGTTCTGTTTTTCCCTTTTAGTGTTTTTGTATGCTCTTAATCAGGATTCAACTATTCCTTTGATCTAAGCAGGACCAATGTTCTATAGGAAGTGCACACTAGATCAAGGATGCATTCTTAATATGACATTTGACTATGCTTGGGTCAGACAAATATGTGATGAATTTGGTAGCACAGTTTTAATGTAGCAACATGTGGTTAGTTATTACAGGGTAAGACTGACCAAGGCATTAAGAATATTAAGAGATATTAAGAGATATGTAGTCTCATGATTGTTTTTTTTTGTTTGTTTGTTTTGTTTTTTTTTGTTGTTGTTGTTGTTGCTTTTGGATTCCATATACAGGGGCAAGATAATGGACGGGTACCTCTTATTTTCTTATTATTTAGGAGAGTTGCTGATCGTTGTCATGGAAGGATATATGTTATAATTGATACCCTTGAAAAGTTAATTTGAGGGTGAGAAGGAGGATTGGGAAAGGGCTACACATCAGGCTGTCAAAATCTCTCTCACGAGAGATTATTCAGAGTTTTCTTTTCAATGGCTTTCTAATGCAGTAACCAATCTTGCTTGATAAGTTTACTGTAGCAAAAGTGAAATGTTAACTGTGCAATACCTTTATTGGCTGAGCTAATCTATGGATGAAAGGACACTTTCCCATTGGGGAAATAATGGTGTAGCTACGCGTAATTGCAATATTCTTTCAACCCCAGTTGATTTAATTTAGCAATCAGACAGAATGGCTAGGAAGCTTCTTCCCAGCCCTTCCGAGCTTTGATTTATCTTCATTCGGCTGACTCAAAGAATGCTGACTATCTAATCCACATGTAGAAACTGCTCTATTTTTAAAACTCTGGGTCACTTTGTGTCCAAGGCAACCATTTGAAGCTACGAAATCCTGGTATCTGCAGAAGTTAGTCCAAGTATGTACGAGTCCAGCTACAGCAGGCTATCTCTCAGGGTCTGACAGTTTATCAACAGAAATATATGGCAATGCAGATATCATCAATTTGTTTCCAAGGGATTAAAGCTGGCAATAGTTGTTGGTGGTTTAATAACACTGCTGATATTTAAACATAGAGAGCTGCTCTTTCCTTTAGCAATCATTTTTTGCTTCCTTTAAAAAGGAATTGTTTTTTGTTTCCTGGGGTTTAGTTTTTATTACTAAATTAGCCATATTGATCACGGAGTTATTCCAGCTCTCATAAACTGTTATTACAGTTGAGCAAACTGCAAATGTACGTGCATGTATTTGGTCTAATTAAGCAATTCAGTACTTCATTCCTGATAACCATGACTTTGTGATCATCATAAGAGTGTCAGCAAAGTGTCCTGAAGGCGTTTGATACCAGCAAACTAGGGCAAGATACAACTCCTTGACAAACTCATTAAAAGTATTGTGAAGTGTCTGCTTTGGCAACTCAGAAGTGATTCACAGACAAGAATGTGTAGCTATTTATTTCTGCATTTTTTCTACCTTTGATTTAAGAAAACATAAAAAATAAATAAAAAATGGTGCACCTCTATGCATATCTTAACAAAGGTTTACAGTAATCCTCCATGAGTTTATAACCTTATTCCTCATGTTCTAGAAATGTTTATGCTAGGTCACAGAAAAAGAGTTTCATGACAGCAGGCTGCCTCAAGACCATCCTTCCCAAATCAAACTGCGGAGATCTAGGAAAAAGACACCAGCTTTCCTCGTCACTTACCTACTTTGCAGGTTGTATGTATGTGACAGTCTCCCTCTTCTCATTTTTCTTCTCTTACTGGTTGCTCAGAAATATGAAGTATATTAAAATATCTATGCGCTTTCCAGTTGCTGTTGCACACCTTGACTGTGTTGTGGCTTCAGGCTGGGAGGAAACCTCAACCTGCATTGTTCCTAGTGTGTTTTGACCTTCAAGGGAAGAATGTGGGGTTCACGAATGGGAAGGTATCTGAGGAAGACCATGGCTTTGCCCCATTGTGAGGGTGGAGGGATGTTTCCAGATCAAGGGGGCTTCAGCATGGCAATATATTTATGCTGTGCAAAAGAGCTGAAAAAAAAAGTGTCCTGTAAACTGTAAAATTAAAAAAAAAAAAAAAAAAAAGTAAAATTAAACTATATTTTACCTATAGCAAACAGCTCATTTCTTACTGTCACAGATATTATTTGTAAAGGCTTGCTTTAGCTAAAAGCTAAAGAGAGATAGATGATGAGAGATTTCATGAAACATTTATTTGCAGAAATGACCATGCAATTATTCTCTTGAATTCAACAGAACAGTGCAAAGTAATTATGTGGTAGGATGAAAAATGAAAAATGAACAAAACCTATGTTTCCTCTGTGCATTGCTAAACTTCTTTTCAAAGATTAGTAGTGGCTTCCAAAAATATGGAAGTCTACCTATTTCTGTATAGTCAAACCTATTCTGGAAATGTTTGAGACCTCTTTGGAAGAAAGTGAGTTGTTTTATGGAAAGACTGGGAGATGAATACTGTAATCAAGCAGAGGAACTCAAAGGGCAAGAAGAAGTGATATACTCAACCTGTTCTGAATTCTTGTTATCCATCTAGCAAGTCACTGGAGTTTATTCTTACTTTACCTTCTCTTTTGGATAATCATGTGTACTTTATATGCCATCATCCATCTGGTATTTACTTGTTCACCATTAATGATAATGTAGTTAAGAAAATTTGAAATAACTCCTGTTCATTATATTTCTCTTATCATGGCATCATAGAATCATTAAGGTTGGAAAAGACTTCCAAGATCATCTGGTCCATCTGGTACCACCAATGTAACCCACTAAACCATGTCCCCAAGCATGTCTCCAACCTTCCCTTGAACACCCCCAGGGACGGTGACTCTACCACCTCCCTGGGCAACCCATCCCAATGCCTGACTACTCCTTCTGAGAAGAAATGTGTCCTAATTTCCAACCTGAACATCCCGTGGCACAACTTGAGTCCATTCCCTCTAGTCCTATCGCTAGTTTTCTGTGAGAAGAGGCCGACCCCCAGGTTCCTTTCAGGTAGTTCTAGAGAGCAATGAAGTCTCCCCTGAGCCTCCTCTTTTCCAGACTAAACAACCCCAATTCCCTCAGCTGCTCCTCACAGGACTTGTGGTCCAGGCCCTGCTCCAGCTTTGTAACTCTTTTCTGAATTCATAAGAAAAACAGCAGTGTGTAAACAGCAGTGTGTGATATTAGTGTTCTTATGCCTCCTTTAGCTTCTTGGAGTATTTTTTCACAAATACTATGTATTTAATTTCATAAATTAATAGTAAAAATAGTGTTTAATAAATAAACATCTTAAAGTCTTTCCTATCAACTCCTAGTATTTTAATTTATCTACATGCATTTATCAAAGTTTGCTGGCTTCTATCTAGAGTTTTGCCACTTCATCTTGTTACTTTTAAGATGCTGTTCACAATCCTTGTTGTATAAGCTGGGTTTCCAGATGAATTAGGTGTTTTTTTTTTTTTTTTTTTTTTTTTTTTTTTTTTTTTTTGAGAAAATACCTCAGTCTCATAAAGGTTGTGGCAAGAGGGCCTAACTGAGAAAGTCCTTGGGGTTTAACTGCTAAATATTAATACCTTTCTAAAGATCTTAGGTTCAAGCTATGGAATATATTTGAATAAATATAAAAATATATGAATATATTTTTTATAATGTCAACAGTAACATTCAAGCCAATGCGATAGTAGACTACTACTTTTTGTTACTGAAAAATGTTGAATAGTGCATTAGTCAAATAAAAATGCTGGAATTTGGCAAACTTGTCTCATATTTTCTTGTGCTGTGCCTGATTATCTTGAATTTAGTAGCCTTTGATAATTCATAGAGATATGACTCTCATTACCATGCCATAATGGAAAGAATTTTAAAAAGATTAATTTCAGGGTAGGTCATAACAAAGGGAGTTTTGAATGTACAAGAACGGCATGAAAGGCTGACAAAGGCTTCTAGACTATCTAAAATTATTGAAACTAGCTGAAAGAGAAGCTTTTTAAAGTTGCTAGTGTTATTTTAAAGGTACGTTCAGGTAATTTATGTAGATTTTTCTCAGCTGTATTCCATTTTTCATGGTTTCCAATGCTTGAGTCTGTTCTTGCTTAATATCACTTTGCTTTTATTAAGGCAACTTATTTTACAGTTGCCTTATCCATCTTTATGTGGAAGAATTGGTCTTCCTTCTTGCTAGCATTAGAAAAATCTGCAAGTCTAATAAATATTGCTATGAACTATAAAAGAGAAATTTCCTTAAATCATCAGAAGGGAAAATGCTGAGTAGATAACAGACCACAAGATACTAAAAACTAAAATATTTTTACTTTTTTTAAATGATTTTTTGAACCAGCTGTCATCTAAACAGATTTTGAAGTCTGCAGATTAGCTTGCAAGTATAGCTGTAAGGTGTTAGGAACTGAATTAGGCATCTTCTAATATAGTAATATTGGGTTTCTTCATAAGAATTCTAAAAAAGAAGACATACTTCGTAAAGCATGGAACAGCCAAAGTAGATTGGCAAAAGCTGTGGTAGTTTTACTTTTCTTTACAATTGCCTGAGTATTCATTTCTGAAAGCTTGTCATTGTAATTGTGACCTGATTGTAGGGAAACTAAGGAATGTCCACTTTAGTTCAAATTTTATGACACCAAGTTGTGATGTGGAGTAGGGTATAGAGCATTGCGAAGGGACTTGGACAATTTTGATTGTGTTCCAGGCTCATTATGCAATTTTAATTGATTAATTGCTCTTCTCTCTACTGTACTTTTTCTTACCTTTCCTTGTGGGTAAGTAGAGACAACAGAGTGTGGTTGTAACAAACTTGTTTCCTGTATCAGACCCAGATGTCCAATCTATCACACCCTTAAAAAGTCATGAAATCCTGAAGCACTAGCTCTTGGTACCATTCATGCAACAAGACCATCCCAAAGATGCTGTAATTTATGTAATAATGCTTATTGGGATATTGCTGTCTGGAAGACCATGAAAATGTTACAGAAATGCTTTTCTGTAGAAAAGTAGAATATCTATGTGTACTTTTATACATGCATGCCAAAAGATTAAGGTATTATGTACTATGACAGTTAAACCGATTGATCGATTAGCTGCAAAACCTTTATTCTCTCTAAATTGATCTGATCAGCAGTATTTCCAAGATCTAATACTAATAAATAGAGTCCTAATAGGAACCTGTATATCTTAATCTGAAATTGGACATTTTGATCCTCATTGTGTTAGCAGGAATCTGTGTTGGTGCTAAGATACTTCTGTTACTAGGGAAGAAAATGTCAAACTGAGAAGCCAAAATGAAAGGAGTCAGTGGATGAAGGAATTTATTTTGGATGCTTTGTCTGAAGAAGGGTAGTCTTAAATTTTTGGATGCCAAAGATGTGGGACATTGTACTTGAACCTGATGAAAGGCTGTTTTTTTTTTTTTTCCTCTACAAAAGAGAGAATGGAGGCCTAAAATGCAACTGAAATGTTGCTGAAATTTAAAGGGTAGTAAGAAAACAGAGTGAAAGTTTTGGGTACAACTCAAATATTTGCAGCTGTCTACAAAACAAGACAACATTAAAGAGAATGTTGTACTGGGAGTGTAATGTGGGAAATACATGACCATGATGATGAAGTTGAAGAATAAACTGAGAATGGAGGAAGAGGTGGATATACTGGAAACAGAGGAGGAGAAGCTGTCAAAACATAAGAGAAGGCAAGAAATAAAGGTAAAAGAAGATACACGGAGGATTTTTCCTTCTGCAACAAACTGAACTGTCATAGAACAGTTTACTGTGAAAACCGATTGTTAAAATAGAGACTTGATTGATATGTGAAATCTCTGATTCCTAAAACTTGCAGTGGGTTGCATGGTTGAAAGATACTCGCTCCACCAATTGTTCCAGGATTTCTACAAAAAAAATTCACTATCTTTCAGGGGGAAACATTCTGACGGGCATCAATGTCTCTTTACAACAACACCTATAAGATCCAGAGTTTCTGACAACAGATGTTTTACGGAAGTGAGAGATACCTGTCTGATTGTTATGTACTATTACAGGAAGGTAGATTATGTTTTAATAGCGTTGTTGGTTGGCTGTGGGATAGCTCTATAATGAAATTGTGGTAGAGGTGGAACAGGTATTGTCTGAATTCCCTTTTCCTTTTGCAAATAATTGTTTGGGTGATTTTGGATGTTTTCTTTTGTTTTTCCTTTTAAAGTAATTTCATATATAGGATATATAGGATGTCCTGTATATTCCTAGGATTGGACTTTAGTAGCAATAGACATTTTCAACATGCTATTGTGAAAAGTTTTGCTAGAACTGTTATTGATATGTGAATTTAAGTTTTCCTATAACTACAATGAAAAACTTAATGAGAACTTTTCAGTAGGTTTAAATATAGTGTATAATATAATGTAATATAGGAAATTGAAGAAACTGTATGAGTGCCAAATTATTGTTTGATATTTTTAATTTCAAACAGAAATTAAAAGAAAAGAAGGTATGATCATATGATTGCTTTCTTGAAACTTAGTTGTCAATTTAGATAGATTATATAAGATTTCTGCCTGTAGAAGTAATTTTAATGTTCTTTGAAATAATAATAATTTGTTTTTAAATATTTACTTTCCTTTTTAGACTTTTATTTTCATTCTGTTTTTAGTTAAACATCTTTTGCACCCCTTTCTTATCAGTGTAGCATGTCATACCTGTTATGGTGCTTTACCCTTGCTGACTGCACTGCATAATTAAGTTGTTAGCTTAAAAGAATTTTACTTTTTAATGAAAAAGTCTGGTCACTTTAGGGCTTGTAATTTTCTTAGCTAATGTGTGAAGGTCAGCATAAAGTTCACTTATTCCTGGGTGTAATAGCAGTCTGACTTTTTTACTAAATAATTACTGGGCCAAAACCCAGTAATGCAGGGTTTTATAAGTATTGAAAATTTTATTTTTTGAGAAATAAACCTGTTTATTTTAAGGGGTCACACATGGGTTTTCCTTAACTTTCACTGTAGACCTGCTTCGATTTTCCTTCCAGTTGATTTATTTTAAAAATCATATCTTCAGAACTTTAAGTGAATTCTTTAATGAAGTCAGGTTGATTGCACATCTCAAGAAATTTAATGTTAAAGAGGCTTGTAGTTACTTCAAAGTTATAAAACTGACTTGTATCCCGAGCAAAAGGAGGAGTAGGGTGGAGGTGAAAGGGATAATGAAGGAGAGGGCTCCAGAACTAGCTAAAGTGGAATTAGGAGTCAGCAAATAGTCTATTAAGAATGGAAAGTGGAGTAATCAGTGAAAAGCCAGCACTTTTATCAAAAGAGTCTGGAGATAAAGTAAGAAATTCAAAAGGTAAAGTGCTGTGCAAAGAACATCAAAACTCCTAGTTGCCAAGTACAAATAGACTATGGAAAACTAGGGCTTTTGTGCACTGGGGGTGTGGTGTGGTCCACAAATTAAATGAATACTTGCTAAATTGAATTAGGAGACTGTGCAAAGGAAGAATAACTGAAAGGAATGAAGGAATAAAGATGTGAAGTACAAATGTGCAGTCAGGCCAAGAGACTAGCCACTCTCTACCTGATGCATAAAATTTCAAATTTATCACCAGCGTAAGACTATAATAGTGTAAGGTGGGATGAGAGCTGAAACTCTCTAAGAAAGATGGAAAAGGTGTGGAGAAGAGCTACTAAAATTCTACTTTCTAGGAAGAAAACCGAAAGCTGATCTCAGATAAGCCGTTTTGACTGCAATTGAGCATAGTAGATATTATGTTTATGTGTTATCCAACCCATTTCTGTCAAAACAGAAAATCCTGCTGCAGAAAAATGCTTTAAGATAACTTTGGCAGAACTGGGAGAAGAAATGAGGAAATGAGCTGATACATGGTTATGCCACCTCACTTGAAGAGATAGATGATCTGGAGATTTGTATTATGATGATTTAACCCAACTCAGCTCCACCAGAACAGTAAAGCTGAACAATGTAAGCGAGTCTGATGTGTTTAGTAACATGATGTTTGATTGCTGATCATTATATACTCTTATGAGGCTCAACACCAGGGAAGAAGAAGTTCAAAGCACAAGGGTAATAGAAACATGCAGTTATAGGTACGCATTAATCCTTGTGGGATGAAAATAACATTTCTAGCCATTAGAACAGTGAAACTAAAGCAATATCCTCTTATCTAAGGAGAAGTAAGAGGGTTTTGAGAGATCTTGTTAAGGTATGATATTCAGCTGTCACAAGCCACAATGTAGGACTAAATTTAATCAAATTTAGTCCAGTTCCATCATTCCAGGTGACAAATGTTATCACAGAATCACCAGATTACTTGTAATAAAGTATTTAATCCATTTTTTGTTCCCTAGTGCTTTCTCGTATAGCTCTGCTATTTACGTGTAGATTTACAATGTAATAATGTTCAGTGTCATGTAAAAAAAATCTTTTAACTTCAGGTTGTTTCCAGTTGAACAATATGGCACTTGTCTTAAATCCCTTAGCCTTTGCAGTTTATTGAAGTAGATCTACAGTCATCTGTTAGAAGTCCTTTGAACAGAATCTTTAATCTGCTTCCAGAAAAACATGCATTTTATTAGAAACTTGAAAGATTCCTATGAATGTTCATAGGCCTTCAATAAGGTTTTAGATAACACTTTTTTTTTAGTACTTACTTTGGGACTTTTGAATATAGATATGACTAAATCACCATGATAGATATTGCATAAAGTTTTCAATTTTATGTTGATCTGCAGGGATTTTTATTGTAATAAACTTCCATGTGGTATCAAAATGCTGATTTGTTCCCCCACATCTGAGGCCAGTAGTGGTCCTTTGACCACAAATAAGAAAGACAACAAGAATCTTACCATTAAGTGTGAGCAATGAGGCTTAATTAACTGCTTCAGTATAAGCATGACTTTGAACTTCCCGTTGCTGTTTTAGGCTGAAATTTTGGAGTATTGACATCTAAATACTACATCATGCAGTCATTGAAACATATTTATGTCTTTGTTTATTTTGTGTCGAGTAAGATACCAAGGTGGAAGAGCTGCTTGAGATTTTGCTGCAAACAGAAGTGTGAGGGGGTCACACCGTATATTTCTTGTGTCCTATACCTTGGTAACAGGATGGGAATTTTAAATGATATCTGCTTGCACACATTTTGTCTGAATTAATTGAAATAGCCAGAGTACTGGAGAGGTCAGTACTTTTGGGACTTTGTGATTATATGTGAATATATGTGAATATACTCAGTGACTAGTGAGACCCTGTACTCAGGGACTAGTGAATATATAGAAGCCTGTAAGCGCTGCTGTGTCTACACAAATCTGTGTTGCTCTGAGGCACAATTCTAGATCAAACTATTTACCTGTTTCTTCATGCAGTTGTTGCAAAGAAGACTTGTGGACAGTGTTCTTCAGAGCACTACATCTCTAGAACTCTCTCCAAAGGTCTCACCCAGGGAGGTCCTGTAACAATTTGTCATACCATCATAGTAAACATCAGTCGTTAATTCCCTGGATTGCCTGCATAACTGAGATAACTGAACTAGCTAAGATAAAAGACAAACTGGAAACTCAGTGGTTGCCTGAAATTTCAGTGCTGGTGGGGCTGCACCTAGTCCAGGTTGGGATGTCAGCCTGCAAATTAGGGTCAGGATCAAGGAGATCCATGGCAGGACACAGGCATGACTGCAGAGACGAGCATTCCTGCAGGGTTACTGAGGCAGGTACTGATGGCTCCAGCATGTGCTGAAATCAGGCCCCATGAGCAGAAAGTATGAGTGAGGGTCCCGGGTGATGCTGATCAGGGCAAGTAAATGTGGTTAGTGCACTCAGCACTCTGGTGCAGAGGTACTGTAGATCCTTTAAACTAGATATTCATCACATGGCTGCCTGGGCTTGAGAAGCACTGGAGCAACTCTTGAGAATTAAGGCATGGTGATCTGCACTGGAGTCCTGTGCTCCAGTTAATAATGACATTTCTAGTACATGTGAATTATGGTCTCATTTTATATGGTGCTGCCTTTGTGATGGACTTATTCTTAGCATCCTTGCAATGAAAGCAATAAAATAATGTGTAAACATTTAATTCAGGACCTCAGACTGACAATCTTAGCTTCTTTTGTTTCTTCCATGTTACTCAGTTGCACTTAAGCACTTACCATTTTTAGTGGAGTTGTTAATAGTTGTTCTGATTATGCAACTGTCTTCTTGCTATGCTGTAGATTGCATAATGTCCTATTAGAGCCCTGGTTAGCCAGCAGATCTATCTTGCAGCCAGCTGTAAGAAAACACTTTCAGAAAAGTGCACTCCCAATGGAAGTTATTCAGATTTTAATGAGCAGGATATTTTATGGTCTTTGCTAATAAAAATGAAACTGGAAGAGAGCATTCTTTTGCCAGAATGTGTTCCTATACATATTGCCAGAAATTGCAGGCTATGCATGAACTGTTGTAATTCCAAGCATAGTCTGTCAGAATATGAATATGTATTATTCAGTTAAGTGTTACAGTATCACCACATAAATAGTAATAATACTGTGTGCTGAAATGGGAAATCCCATTTTTATAATAATACTACTAACAACAGAATAGAGCACTAATGTGTTTTTTTAAACATTCAACGAAAAGTAGTTAGTGACCTCCCTGCTCAGCAGCTCTCTTCAGGCAAAAGACCTAAACTTTTTCAGATTCTCTAACTGTCCTTTCCAGCCCTCAAATTCCCAAAGGAACAGCATATATTAAGAACTAACTGCCTACAGCTTGTGGGCTTACAAAAAAACACTTCAGTTTTTTCTTCATGACAAAAGCTATTTGAATGCATTCTTTCAGTTATAAATAGAAATTGCCTGAACAGTTAATTCTTCTTTTAAAACGTGTTCCTGAATATACCAAATCCTAAACCAAATGCTAATCTAAAATTTAGTCTGGGTGTTGAAAATTGTATACAGCTAATAAATTTGAAGGCTAATGTTTGAGATAAAAATAGATTTCCTTTTTGCTTTTCTTTCCCAACCCCAAGGAAAACATACTTAAAACAATTCTGACGTTTGTGCAAGGGTCATATTCCTTGATTCTTTCTGAACATTGATTATGCTGCTGTTGGAACTGAGCTGTGAGTCCGTGTTGCTGCTTTGCCCCACTGTTTCTGAAATCAGCAGACTGGGACATGGTAGAAGAGTTTTCTAATAGGGTCTGCAATTAACTTAGTAAGACTCTTATCTCATTAAATCTTTCTTTACTCTTATTCTTTAAAATATAGTATATTATCTGTCCTAGAAAGAACTTCAAGCATTTGACATCGGTATTTTTTAGTATCTATTTCTCATTTGTATTTGAATGAATGATGACCTGCTATTATCTGGAAGAGGTTTTTTTTGATGCTTGGTCTGCACCAACATTTTCATCATAAAATACTTCACAGCATCTTGTACATTATATGTTTAGCCTGGAACATTATCTGGTTTGGTTCCTTACATCGTTATCAAGTAGGTACCACATGTTATCTAATAAGTAAGAAGACTTTTGACACAGTGTTAGGATGGGTACATTTATGGTGAGGCTACCCAGACCAAGTCAGTTTAAGGTAGAGATCTGTCAACAGTGGAGGAACAAGAGCAACAGTATTTATAAGTAATGAGGTGCATAGGTTTTCATGGAGGATCTAGGTGATTGTTCTATATCCATAAGTAATTTGGTGTTAGCTTAATTCTTCTTTCTTCCTTTTTTATTTTCTTCCTTTTTCTCCCTTCATCTGTAAATTCAATAGTGATAAACAAATTACATTTAAAATATATATAAAAACTAGTATTTGACCATAATTCATTGGTCACTGCCTACATGCACAAACTACTGGGGAGTTAGCTGAAGGACTGGTCTGGTTGTACTCATATGTTTGATGACTGGGTATGTTTTTTACATATACATATTTCATTGCTTTGGTGTGAACTGATTTTTCAGTGCATTCTTTACTTAGTGAGAGACAGGTTTAATTTCAATAATATATATATAATAGTTTGTTGTGCTATGATAATCTTTATTGTGTGTTCTGGTACTGTGTTAAGTCTGAACCATTTTATACTATAGCATAACATAGACAGAGCTGCATACTGAGCAGCAGACAGTAAGGCTTTTATCCTGAGGGCACCAGTGGTATGGTATATTGGATTAAAAGAGGTAATAAACAGATGCATTTCCCTGTTACTGTGCCTAAACATGAAACTGACTGCTGAAGGAGTCTAGCTATTTAGAGAACCATCATGGAGTTAGGGTTTACCTCCAACAGTGGAGCTAACCTAATGCTAGAATTTATTTCTGGTTTTGCAGTAGGAGGTCTGCTGCAGAAATCCTCAGTACTTAGGATTTTTTTTTTTCCCTCTGGTAGATATATACCATTTTGTTTCAAGGTTATACAAAAAGAAACTTGTATTCCCACCCACAGTTTGCTTCCAAGAAACCAGACCTAAGGAAATGTAACAGAGTGCAGAATCTAATGTTAGAATAAGTTAATATGCACTATTAAACTTTTGTCAGAATTACATCTAACTTTATATGCTTCAGCATGGTGGCTCTGGGAACTTAAATTATTTCAGATGACTTATTGCAACTTTGTTGTAGTGTTCAGTAGTGAATAAAACTTGTAATAAAAATTGGACTAGTAGTTTGTTTATCCCACAATCATTTTCTCTAGGGACTATTCCGAGTTGGAAATAGTGAGATAGAACTGTAAAGAGGGTGTTTTATCATTTCATCTCTTGCTTTGACCTTTTGTAGCACAACACACTGTTTTGCAGGTGTTACCATTCTAGTTGGGAACTTGGTTCTTTTGTTCAGAAATCTTCTTCAGGTCAGTTAAAGATAATTCTAATTGAACACAAGTCTGTTACTATCTGTACTTCTGAAATAGTATTGATCACATTCTCCTTTTCCAGGGAAGAAAGCATTTTCAGCTCTTTCACTCAAAATGTTCAGACTGCAGGAATGCATATATCTCAAAATCACTTCCAGTTACTATCATGATGACATCTGAGAGTAAGGAGTAAGAGATTCATATGCTAAGGAATAAGAGATTCATATTGCGTGGTTGGAGAGATGAATCCTGCGATGGCAATCCTCATGTAAGCCATGCATGAACACTCTGGGGAAAAAAAGAAAAAAAAAAAAGTGCAGTATATTCAACAGTGGTCCATGGCTCCATGGGTTACATGAAAGTTCATGTGTGACCTGTTAAATAATGTCAGCCAGAAATTGTGTGCTTATATTATTGAACAACTCGAGGTACAAGCATATCCACCACTTGCTTTAAATTGAAATTCTGTTTGTAATGGAAGTCTTCTAATCAAGGGAGCTCCTGTTCATCTGAGGACAGAGAAGAGACATAGGAAAGGTGAATAAGGAAGGAGAATTAAAGCTAAGACTAGTGGAATTTCCTAGAAACAGAAGAGAGAAGATAGTGTTGTAAAAATGCAAAGGTCGTGAAATGCTGAAGGAATAGATGATCAAGGGATTTGGACAGAAGAGAGTAGCATGTCTTGTAAAAGGAAAATCCAGCTTCCCTGGATGACTACATGAAGAGAAAGGAAACTGACTGAACAAGAAATGGCCTATTTATAGAAATAACAGCTAGATGCCTCTCTGGAGAGGAAAAAAATATGAACAGACTTTTTGGAGGACTCTATGCTCAATAATTATTTTGGAAATGACATTTGTATTTTGTGTGTATTGTTTTCACTTTGTCTAGAGTTCTGTTTTAGCTACAACAATAAAACTGGAAAGTAATTTGAATGAAAAACTTCAGTTAGATTTCATCTTTAATTTATGACAGCTACCTCTGATTTAGTAGCAGTACTTGTATACAGTATTTCTGGGATTAATTGTCATTTGACCAAAAATAGCTGTCTACTTTAGGATGAGATGAGTTGAACCTTCCAAGCATGTATTTTTCTCTCCTGGTTTTCAAGGGAGACATGCTTTCCGTTCTGCAAGTCTGTCTTCTTTTAGCAGTTGTATGTCCAATCCACTGTAAGGTGTTAGCATAACTTTTTGTTTACCGTGTCTTAAGGTAGATAAAAGATGTTGATTCAAATGTTATATCTCTTGGTATGATATCCTTAAAATTCTCAGCCTTCTAGTACCTCTTATGAACACCACAGGTTTTGAGAACACAATGTGGTATAAACGGTTTCCCAAAGTGATTACAACAGGTTCTTCGCCTTGCACAAACAAGCTTGATACTCCACAGAGACTGCATTGAGGTTAGGGCCATTATTTAACAGGTCCTCCTGAGCCAGATGAGAGTTTCATCAAAGTGAAAACTAAATTGATGATTCAATATGTAGCTGAATAGGAAAAAGTCTGAGTCTTTAGCTGAGGATGGGAATGTAAATACAACAAAAGAATGTTGAAGAGAAACAACCTTAGTCTTTTTTTGATTTAAACTATCATTGTAACAGTGCTCTGCAGGTATAGCAATGGCATAAACAGGCTATATAAATGCACCAGGAGCTAAAAATTAACTATAATAAGTTTTTACATGAATAAGTGAAAGAGATTTTGCTTTGTTTAAGTAGTATACAAATAACAGTGTCCTCTATTTTAGGGCAGCTGTATCTTTCAGAGGATGAAAAGATATTCAAAATAGCTTTCTTTCTTTCTTTCTTTCTTTCTTTTTTTTTTTTTTTCTTTTTAAACCCTCAAAGCAGATCAGCTTGTGAATGTCAGTGAAGTCAGGAGATAATATTGCCCAGTGAGAATGGTGTATTAGGCTTATCCTCAGTGTATTAATCTTAAGATCATGTTCAAATAATTTGATTCATATCAATCAACCAGTGACAGGACTGCTTCTGTGCTGCAGAGCACTTTTTTACATCCTGGTGATCTCAAAGAGGTCATAGGATTCTCTCTGAGGTTTGTAGGGTGTGACAATTCATTAACCACTTGAGTTCTTCATAATAACTCAATGGTCACCAAGCAGTAAAATTCAGCAATCTTGCAGCTACAGTTAACAGCCCACAAACAAATTGTAGCCTGAGATGGCACAGGAAGGGTGTTAAGCCTGAACTAGTTCCAAGTCAGAAGTAATTGCTTCTGGATTCATGATAGCTGCATTTGTTTTAAATAGAAATGATGCTGTACAACTGTTTCTCTGCTAAAAATGAGGGGGAAATAACACAGACACAATTGTATCCTTCCTCCCAAAAGTTCAACTCCTCCCTCTTCTCCACAAACAGAATATTGCTAATATTTTTTCTCCCTTTCCTTACCTCCTGCTTTCCCCTCTTGACTCTTTTCTTTGCCAAATTCACCTGTGAACCTGTTCTTGTCACTTCTTGAGTAATTTGAAGCCCACCTTGCCAGTCCCTGAACTAAAGGGCATATGTCGCTGCTGTTCTGTAGTTAATGCTGGTATGGTATGTTCACTGAAGCTTCCTGATGAGAAAGAGACACTTATGTGGCTCTGTGTCATAGTTATCCAAAGGAGGCATAGATCATGCCAGAGCTTCACCTACAGATCTGTCTCTCTCCCTTTAGGCAGAATCCTGTCATAGGTACTGCTGGGATTCTGTCTTGGCTGCACCTTAATAGCATTTTTTTGTCTGGACTGTATTCTAATAGGTAGCCCAAATCAGCAAGAAAACTGTGTATTATGCTGGATACTCTTCTTGTTACTTGTAGAAGACCATCCATGTACCCGTGGCTCTGGATATTCTTCCCACGGTGGGAGGTCTGTTTTGTAGTAGAATATGTAATGGAACAAGTAAAACTGACAAACCTTGAGACATTGACATAAACTTCCATTATGTAGGGTTGCATGAATTTAAAGAAATGTGGCAGGAGCCATGTAAAGAAATGTAGCTGGCACTGCTCACTCTGCTGGCTTTGTTTTTGGGCATCTCTTTCATGCAGTGAACTGTCACTGCTTGAGTCATTAGACCATTGGCTTTATCAGGTGACAATAATGACTCTGTTAAACCTGTAGACCTGGAAATGCTTTGACTTTCACAAGTCTGGGTGCAGTCCTAGGTAGATCCCAATATCATGGTGAGGCAAAACCCCAATGCTTTCCCTTTTTCATGGTTTTGGTTGGGATGCAGTTAATTTTCTTTGTAGAGGCTCTCTCAATTCCGTGTTTTGGATTTGTGATGAGGATAGTACTGATAACACCCTGATGTTTAGTTGTTGCGGAGCAGTGATTACACAGAGCCAAGAACTGTTCAGCTTCTCATGCTGCCCTACCAGCCAGGAGGCTGGTGGTGCACCAGGAGCTGGGAGGGGACACAGTCAGCACAGCTGGCCCACGCTGACCAAAGGGATATCCCGTACCATGTGGCATCATGCTCAGCAGTAAAAGCTGGGAGAAAGAAAGAGAGGGGGAGGGAGACATTTGGAGTGATGGTGTTTGTCTTCCCATTATGCGTGATGAGCCCTGCTTTCCTGGAAGTGGCTGAGCACTTGCCTGACAACGGAAAGTAGCGAATTAATTCCTTGTTCTCAACCCACGAGTTCTCACCCTTTTATCTTTCCAATTCTCTCCCCAGTCCCACCTGGGGAGAGTGAGCGAGTGCCTGTGTGGTACTTAACTACCTGCTGGGAATAAACCGCAATACCCTTTCATTTCATCAGAAAGATCATAATGGAGTAATAGCGTGTGCTCTGATCAGGTCTGAAGTCTGGATGACAAACGACCAGGGCTGTGGAGAACATTGTGATGTGTGCTACTTGGTCTAGCAAAGAAATCTCATCAGGTTTCAATGTATGCATGGTCAGTTAATTTCTAGAGGGAAGGGTAGCAAAGCATTAAGCATTTATTACATATGCTATAATTAGCTAGTTCCTATTGCGTCATGGGAGCCAGGAGAAGACATGGTGACTTTATTTAGCAGTAGAAAAAGACATTTTGTACACAGATATGTTTAATACTCCAAGGTCTGAACTACAGATGAATAAAACACTCTATTGCTGCCTAATAGCTTGATGTTTTTATTTGTATAGATTGCAAGATACTTTTTAGACTAATGAAGTTAAGATTTTTGGGGAAAGGAATGTGTATCTTTCCTTCCCCTACCCTTTCCCACTGGGGAAACTGCTGGTTGCAGTAATTCTGCCAAAGAAATAAAACTTATGAATAGGAGAAAAGAATCTAGGAAAAATAAATATATGTATGTAATTCTGATTTTTTTGAAAGATGAAAAATGCTAATCTACTTTCTGCACATTCACAGTACATGTTTTTTGATTGCATGTGGTGCAAATATCATAAATAGGGATTTCCAAAGGTCATCTAAGAGTTTGAGTTCATTGCAATTAGAAAGACCATTGATGCAAAGCTCTTTTAGAGCAATATCTTGAATGTCCTCTTTGAGTAGAGTCCTGGAAGAATAAATCCAGCAATGCAAAACTGAGTAGCTTTCAGTGCAGGTGCATGCATAAATATTTAAAGGTATGATGAGTCAAATAAATAACAAAGAGTTACTTGAATGGACACTTGAATGTTCCTAAAGCAAGAAAGTCATAATGAAACAGGTTATTAAACACCTTTTAGAAAAGCCTGTTAACTAATCACTTAAATAATTTCTTGAAGCAATTGAGGTAAAGGACAAAAACACAAAGTAGAAAGAATGGCTCAATCTGTATTTTTTCAGCAGGAAGGGTCCAGGAAATATGAACCCAGGATAAGGATGGCTAGTGCTGTGACTTCTGCTTTGTAGCCACCACGTCTCCAGTATCTGAGGCACTATGAAAGTAAACAGATCTTCCATTGCTCTAAGTGACTGACTTTTTAAGTGAGGGAAGCAAAAAGAGTGAAAGATCTGAGAAAATGGGTCTTTAAACACTGCTAATCTGGGGCTAATAAGTATGTTGTAAATCCTGTTTAATTATCAAAAATGCAAACTATATAGTCCACATAAAGAGAGCACAGTGTCCAACATCCAAAGACAGCTTGGTCGACTGCCCCTAATTTTGCTTGCAGGTCCTGGATGCTCCACGTTATACTGTTAAGACTCATAACATCTAAGTTCTAACTTTTGTCATTTTTTGATTGACTCTGGATAACCGCTAGAAGTGTTAATTTACCTTAACATCTCTCCATGGTTTGCCTCAGAGCCCAATAGGCTTTACTGGTATCATAGGTGAGGAAGGCATTTGAGTGGCATGCCTCTTAACAGACTCTAGCTACTCATAAGCCCTCTAGAAACTACATCTAACTAATTATCTAGGTCCTTTGTAGAGCCGGTTGAGAGAGGATCCATTTCCTCCAAGGTATCCATTTTAGACATCTATCCTATATATTTACAAGGAACAGTTTATTCTAACCTGTCCCTCTTTTCATTGACTAAGGCCTATAGGTGCTAAAATTCTCATGAAGCTGAAAGAAATCCACCTTCAACTACTGTTCTTTCTACAGAATGATTATTTTTGTAAGTAGAACTAGCAGCTAGGAGCAGTCTCTTAATATTCTTAGCGATCTCTTTGAAAAGAGCTTCTTTCATTCTGAAAAGATTGCCTGAATGTTTTAAGGCATGAGGTATGAAAAGCTTTGGATGCTTTTCAATGCTAAAAGATACTTCAGATGGGTATAATACTAAGTACATTGCCATCTCTAAAAGCTTGGCCAGTAAGCACTTTAACTCGTGCAGACTTCTTTGTGTAAGCCAGAAGCAATAACGCTATGGTTGGAGATGAACAATAATTCACATTTGAATTAATGTTTAATTGTAAGATAACAGATTGGAATTTGCTTAACCCTAAACATTTAGAAGTACTCTAAGAGACCATGAATGGAAACATCAGTAAATAATGGAATTATCTAATTGAAATCAAGAGCACACTCTATGGCCATATAGTTCACTGGAAAACCACAAATCTAAATGAGCTAGATAGAAAAGACGGTGAGATGTTAAAGATGAATTCCTGAAACTTTAAGGAAGACCATATAAAATCAGAGTAGTGCTTCTTCCTTAAAATAGATCATACTATTAATAGAAGCTTCAAGTGATGCTTCTACACTGAAATGCTTTGGCTCAACATCAAATGTAATTTGCTTTCTGACATTTGGAAGCACCTCTCAAAACGATGGTAATGTTTAGACTTAGGATGCATTTGAAATTCTTTTCACTAGGATGCTTCTGATGTATTTTTGCACTCGTTACCTAGGAATCCAGAGAGATCATTATGAATAATAAGCAAGGTTTTATACTAATGCCTGCATTGTTTTCTTTCTACCAAGAATATAAAAATGTATCATGAGACAGCAGACTCCTACAGAACACATTTGATTAATTAATTTGTAAAATTACCTACTACTGTTATATTCAGATGAATATAAGTATGTATCTGAAAGTGTAAACACAGCTGTGTCTGGGTTTTTCTAAAAAGGTTACCTAAGAATTTTGCAGTTCAGACAATGGATAGTTTCTTCCACAAACAGAAATATGCTTTTAACTTTTTTCCTTTTTCAGTGACCTCTTCTTCTTAAAGGATCTTGAAGATACTAGGATCAGCTCAGAACGCCGTGCTTCTGTTACAGTGCTGCCAACTGCAGAAGCAATTTACTACATTTTACTACTTTTAACTTCTCAGTTTTCAGTAACATACTACTGAACATACTATGTTACTGAACATAGTTTCAGTAACATACTAATTCAGTTCCTACATTCTTTCCCTTTACTGTCTGTAATGAGGATATTTGTGCATCTAAAATATTTGTCTTTTACAGCAAATATTTTGCTACTCACTTTTACTTATATATATATATATATATATATATATGTATATTTTTGGACTATCACAAACCAATGTCCCAGCCATGTGTTTTTTCACTTTGATAATTTTTGAGGTGTTTAACCAAACCTATTTCTTGGTGTGTGTATTGCTATCCATCTAGGGAGTGGACTGGTAAAGACAATGTTCAAGACATTCTGCTATGACTGCTGTATTGCAGTTCAGATATCTAGAGAACATAACTTTTTTTTTTTTTTTTTTTTTGTCTTGGAGACTTGATTAAATAGAACAAATAGAAGGTTTTATTTGTTTTGTTTGTTTTGTAGGTTTAGCAATCAATACTGAGGTGGAACATACGTCATTTTTGAAGTGTGGTGTCAGGGCTGACAATTACTTGAAATTACAAATGGCATACATGTAGCTTGGTTCAGTTTACTTTCTTCTTACTGTGACAGTTATTGTGTGTGGCTACCAAACTAGAAAGGTAGCCTTCTGCATCAGCTTCTGTCCTGTGCATGTGACATCACTGTGAGGGGAGGATTTGGGCTCTGGCAATATCCCCTATATGTTTTCATTGTAGCTTCAATAAAATGCACATTAATGGCTACTAATTGCTACTCATACCATGAAAACTAGCTTGCCATAGAAGACTTGTCTTGCTGAAATTTGATGCAAATTCAGAAACTCCTAATTTTAGGCTCTACAGAGCTGTTTTAGCTCTGTAAATGTACTGAAAACTCTAGGCTATATCTCCTTTTGGACTTGCAAGGAAAGTAGATCAATGAGTAAGGGTGCAGGTTCTTTGCCAAGATGCCCACCACTTCTTACATTGACGCTTTTTAATCCATAAGGCTAGAAGTACTCCACATTTTTTATTTTTTTATTTATTTTTTTATTTATTTTTTATTTTTATTTATTTTTTTTGTCTCCTGGGAAGATGTAGTATCACAAAATTAGGTTGATGAGAGAAAACATTGGCAAATAAGGGCCTTGCAGAGACTTTGTACTATGTTGCTGAGGCTATCAGGAGACACACTCCAACACATCTGTTTCTTTCAGAAGTACTTTTGTTCTGTGCTTGTTCTGTTGCATTGCTCCTTTGGTCATAGATACCTCTACACTTCTATTAGGTAATACAGGTCACTTTACCTTGTCAGTATAAGAGAGAAAAGGTTCACCACTAACATATAGAAAAGAAGCGTTAAATGAGACTTCAAGACCTTTTGCTACAGAATTGGTAATGAGTAACTGTAAGGAGTAAAGAGAACATAATCTTAGATCATACTTCATAGTGACTTGTTTGTGCCTTTTTCAGAATTTTTCACACAGTCAAAATCTCTAACAGTGAGGATTACGATTAAATCAAAGCTGATTTCCATTAACACCAGTAGGCTTTCAATGTGACTGTATTTAATTCTGAGGAAGTATCCATATCACACTTTATTTATGTAGTGTGTAAAAGCGGTATACGTGCCTTTCTCTAAGCACCGTAGTGGGAAATACTAATTACAGAATATATCAGTTAAATGTAGCTTGTTTGATGGTGCTGTTCATTTCCATGTAAAGTAGAGTCTGCTCTCCACTAAGTTCTTTGATTTCCAAGTCTTCTAGTCTTGCAAGACACTGTTAGTAAGTTGCTTCCTATTCTTCTTTTCGGAGACTATAAATCTTGTTAAACCTGGGACTATTATACCTTGAGTCCCTGTACATTCTCTACGTTCTGGCTGAAGTGCCACCTCTAAAAAGACTGTCTAAAAATATAGCCTGTAGACTTCTCTATTGATTGCAAGAGTAAAACTAGATTATCTCATTCTTGTTTTGTCAGCTCAGCTTTTCACTTTTGTCTTTCATCTTCAATTTTCCTGTTCTGTTTTCTCTGATTTGTATTTCCTCCCTTTTTAAATCCTCTCATTAGAAGGCAGGTCATATACTAATAAGGCATCCTCTCTTGCTTATTTCCATCTATTAAGCATTCATTTGGAGTTAAATTATGAAATACAGATCCCTTGGAAAATGTGTAGCCAGTTGTCAATCACTTACCATTCCATGTAACTCTTCCCAAAACCCCCTGCTGTAATCACAAAGCCTTGAAGAAACTGGCAGTAGGAAAATGACTGACACAAATCTCATTTTGGAAAGCTCCTTATGCTGAATAGTACCACTTGTTAGCTATTTGCAGGATCTGTATTCATTTTATTTGTAGGATTGCTGATAAGCATCCTCATTGTTCAGGAAAATTAAAGTGGATCTCAGAGACTGAAATCCTGAGAAGACTGGAGAAAGATTTTGGTTTTGTTTGTTTCGTCCTTTCCTGTTAGTGGTGAATTAATTTAAATAATCTCTGATGGAAAGGCAACTCTATGTCATAGCTTAGTACTCTGCTAACAGATTAGTTACTTGTATTTGATTTTGGGGCTTGAGTACTGGTAATTACTCAAAGTATTCAAAGTATTCAAAGCCCAAAGTATTCTCCTGCAAAAATGACCATAATTTGGCTCTGAAATGTCTAGCTTGTGGCTGTGAGATCAAAAAGCCCCAAAGTTCATTGATTATAGCCAGTGGTGCTTTAAAAGATGAAGACAAATAGCTCTAGTTTCTTTCCCTTTAAAAACAGGAAGAAAATGTGCAAGCACACAGGATTTTAATTAAATATTGATGTACTACTTAAACTGTTTTCTTGTTTGAATTTGAAATCAAGATGTTGTAAAAGATTGCACATCCAAAATTCTGTATATTAGAACATGAAAGTATATCAGAAAAGTAAATGTATAATATAATATACAGAGGTATTTTTAAAGTATTGTTTTCCTGGACACTGTTATTTTCCTTTAGCTTACAGACATTCTCAGAAATCCATTTCTTAGGTTAGAATTGGGCTAATATGTGTTTTGACTCTTAGAGGAATATCACCTTTCCTATCAGTTATTGCTCTTTTGCATCGTATTTGACGTGTCTAACTTTTGTTTTGGACTACAAGATGCATATGACAGTGAGAATAGGAGGCTGACCATGTACTCTTCAAAGTCTGGAAGGACTCAAGGCCCTCACTTTTCTGCCTCTGGCCCCAAAGGGCTTAATAGCAATTTTTGGATGGAACATTAGCATCTTCCCAGGGGCGTAAGAAGGAAAAGATGAGGAATAATAATGCACACAAGCAAAACCACTGTTGGGTTATATTTCTTACTGGTGCATGAAGGACATCACTTATCGATCAGTTTCAGACTTTAAACTGAGACTGGTTAAAATCTCAGCCAACAGGCTACAGCTTAATGGAGCAATGTTGTTAAGGATAATTCCCATAAATAATTTACAATTTTATCAAACACTTGCTATATTCTTCCTTTTTTTTTTTTTTTTTTTAAATGGATAAACAAAATCTGATAGCAATGTGATATAAGAAATACTGGCATTGGAAAAACAATCTGAGTATTTTACAGAAGGGAAAACATCAAACTTTAGGATTTTTTTTTTCTTGTATTGCTGCTTTCACTGATTGAAACTCAATTTTCATACTTGATAGAATGTACTTCTGTTTCAGATTAACCCTGCAAATACAGATTTCTAGTTACTACATCAGGAATCTACTGAATAGGTGCCTGCTTTAACACAAATTTCAAAATATTTATTTTTTTCCCAAATTTGTGTTTAAATAATGAGGCAGAACAATCAAAAGCAGGAAGAGATTCCAGCCAAAAATCTGACCAACCACTTAGCATGATTTATAAACCACATTTAATCTGTTGTGTGCATGTAATGAGTAGTATAGTTTTGTTGTAGTTGTTTTGTTTGTTGTTTTTTTTTTTTTTTTTTTTTTCATGTTTTACTTGAACAATACTTTTAGCAGTCCATGACTCATGGCTTTCTAGGACAGTGATGATACATACTGGAAAAGTCTAACGCACAAGAGAATCTCTCTGATCAGCCTAGTCCTCACCAGCAGGTAAAACTTTGCTGTCAAAATAGAGCAACGACCATGAAAATGGGGGAAAAAGAAACTCAGAAGAAATGATTGTCAAAAAATTAAGAGCTTTATTCAGGGAAATTTAGGAAAGTTTGAGTATGGAATGTCACTGTGAAAACAGCAGAGAATCACTAATTTGGCCATAGTTAATGGTTTGCCTTCTATAAATAACATTTTATGGAGGGTTAATCCTCATCTTTTCATGGTCTGGCAACGATTTCTGGATGGCTTATAGCTACATGTGATCACACACTCGGGAGAAGAAAATTTGCCATCTAACAGCATATTTTGTTTGCAGGAACTGGGGAATCTGGTTAAAGGGAGAGATCATCCAACTCTGTGATGACTGGGGGAAAGGGGTTCTGCCCAATTTGTGCAGTTTAAAAATCTGAAACCATTGGATTTTTAAGGGTCTGTTATTCAGCCACTAGCCAACAAAAAATTGTCACATACCATCTACCCTGTCAGGAAGAAGACAGAGAACTTGTCAGAGAAGTTAATTCTTAACAACTGTGCTCTCTAAAGGTAATGAGGCTGCCTGAACTGGGACACCATCTGTTCAGTTGAGGTTGTTTCTAAGCCAAACAGTGACTATGCTGTAGCGACCTGGTCAATGTGAGTTATGACTCCTGTTCAACCTGTGTGGATGGGTTTCCTTTAGGAAGACATTAGGGTTTAGGCAAGACTATTGTATGCCTGAGCCCTGCCTTGCTATAGATATGAGTAGGATAGCTTCAGACCCTGAAGCTTGGAAGAGTTCCCAAGCCCCCCAATTTAAGTGATGCTTGAACTTATTACTGGGCAACAAATATTTTCCCTCCACCAAGAAACAAACCAAAGAACAAAGCGGGAAAGATGTTGCACAGATTCATGTAGGGGAAGTTTTGGCTATGACAACAATCTCTGTTAAATGAAATTGAGTGATGGTTTGGGTGAAGCTGAGGATGAAGGAGAGATGACAGAGGCTCCTTGTTCCAGAAAATGAACTGTTAACAGGAAAGAGACCAAAGAGGGACCCTTGGGTGATGGAAGCATATCAGCTACATCTTAACATGTTCCAATATAACATGAGAGAAATTGAGGTAAAAAATAACTTACATGTTCTATTCCTGTGCTTAAGTTGAAGCTATTCTTGCACTGCTTGTATAAGAAATGTTTGCTTTGACACTTCTGGCAAAGATTTTTAATTGTGTATGTGCCAAGTCTGTGAAAGATTGGTGTTTCATTGTTTCTCTGCAAATTTAGAGGGGGAAGTGCATTGGCACCTCAAAATATCTACATTCATCTTGCGGAATTTCCCAGTCATTCTACAGAAATTTGCCAGATGAATATTCTGTGCAGTTCATAAAAATGCTTTTAAATTTCTCCCCTTCCTCCTTCTTTCACAGTACTTATTCTAAACTTCTAGACACTTTGGGAAGTCTACTTTAGCAAGACAGCCACATAACATGTTTTAGTTCTTTATGGAATAATAACGTCTCCAAATGCCAATAGTGCAACAGTATGCTCATCATCACAAATCTCCATATGAAATACAGTAGACTTTTTAAAGATTTTTTTAAAGACTAGTTGCTAGAGAATTTACATATTTTTCAAATTTTATATTGTCTAAGGCTATTAATTCACAATTTTATTGTATGAAGATGTGAAGACACGCATCAATTCCTTATTACTATGAGTGAAGAAATGGATTAAATCAAACATAATTTTGTCTGTGTTAATAAATGGTTTTGGACCTCCAGAATACTTATATTTTATTGCAACATAAGTTAAACAAATGAATATTAAGAATCCCATTAAGATAATTTTTCCTGTAACATTACAAAAACATCTGAGAGTGCTGGGATTGTTCAGCCTGGAGAAGACTTGAGCATTCTCATCAATGTGTATAAATGCCTGAAGGAAGGAAGGAAAAAGACAGAACTGAAGTCTCCTCAGTGGTTTCCATTGAGAGGCAATGGGCACAAATTAAAATACAAGAAATTCCACTTAAACATAAGAAAATACTTCTGTGTGGTGAGGTTAGTTAAATAGTGGAGCAGTTTGCCCAGAAACTTTGTGGTTTCCATCTGTGGAGATGTTCAAGACCTGACTGGACATGGACCTGAAGAACCTGCTGTAGCTGACCCTGCCTGAGCAGGGGTTGTACTGGATGATCCCAGAGAAGCCTTCCTGCCTCAGCCACCCTGTGACCTTCTGAATAAAGCTGACCTGCAAAGTGTGTTATAAACGTTGATAGAAGATGGCTGAGATAGATATGTTGAAATTGTCTGTACAGGTCTGCTTCTCCACTATAAAGCCCAGAGCAGGCATATTGTAGATATGTTATTAAAATTCTCCATTTAATCTTAGGCTTAAGTAGTATTTTCTGTTCCATTCCCTCTTGGGTATGTTGCAAGATTTGCTCTGATTTGAGAGTGGGAAAGATAGTACATAACAGATCATTATTCAAATACAACAGCAAAATTTGAGAAACTGTAGGAATTTGCCAGTACCATCCTGTGTTTGTAATGGGAAATGTAATCAGAATATTAAATTTCTAAAGTGTCATGACCAAGGGGACTGGCAAGTTAACTTCAGTGACATTAAGCTGGAGACTAACAGCCTTCCTTGCATGGTGATATTCTAACTACTCCTTGTCACTGAAGGAAACTTCCTGAATTTATGGAGTTTGAAGACATGCACTTAGTTAAATACTTATACACCTGTTGTCATTCATGGCTTTTCTAAAGGTAGTTGAGAAAAATATATTGAGAAACTTCTTTTGTATTTTTTCCTTGTGTAAAATTTAGACTTTATTTTCCCATGTACAAGTTGATGCTTTTCTTTCTATAGATACAGAAATTAAGGTAGTAAGATATAATAGCTAAGGTAATCCAAATAATTTCTGAAATACCATTTTCAATTAACAGAGCATTTTCATTAAATTAGAGATATTAATTACTTTTCACTTTTCAGCTAACAGCAATCCGCAGTACAAAATCTGAGGTAATTGCTGGTATTTGTAGCAATGAAGCCTTTCTGTGGTTGAAATATGAGCTTTACATATTTCTAACATTCAGAGTCTAAATAGCTGAAAAGAAGCTCAAAGGAAGAATTGGAAATGATTTATAAAAACATCCATTAAGCTCTACAAATGGTTTGTCAAACATCTGACATAAATAAAGAACCCATTTCTTCCACAGAGCACTACCTGCTGATGCGTTAACAACAACAACACAACAACACAAAAAAAGCAAAATCACCCCCCCCCAACTCATTTCCAATTGAGTATTTCAGTAATTTAAGTTTTTAAGTAATACTTTGACATAGATTTTTTCCTATCATTTCAGTTCTTGTTCCTCCACCTTTTTCTGATCAATGCTTCTATCTAAAAGAAGAATTGTTTGGATTTCCCTTTCTAGCCACAAGTTCACATTAAATAAAAGAAATTTAATGTGATTCTAATGAGTTGAGAGGAAGACTGTTACTCTTTCACTCAAAGCATGGACAGCTCTACTTGTGTCCCTCAAACATGTGTATTGGAGTATATCAGATAGGTCAACTTTACAGCAATTTTTTGAAAACTGTTATGGTTTCTTTGCTATATTTTTAAGTCCTGTTTGGTTCATTAGGAGACTAAACTTAGCATCCATGGCAAGTGTCAAGAGCAAGAACCACTGCTTTGCCAGAAAGGAACCTACTATACTCAAAGTTGAGTTTGAAGCTCAAAATGCAGATCTAGGAGCTTTGAAAACTGTTCAGCTTAGAAAAATGAAACCCTGCTTTAGTTTGGAGATGCTTCTACATAACATATTTAATTGTATTTATATTAGGATTTTGATCAATGCTGAGTTTCATACTTATCTGTTTAAAAGAAAATAAGGATTTCTTCCAAAATTCAGTTTGGAGCTGGGTATAATTCTAGCCATGGAAAATTTGCATTTAATATTAGTAAGCAATGTGTCCAGCAGCATTGGTGATAGTTAAAATTGAAAGAGGAGCGATTAAGAAATAAATGCATTTTTAAGAGTTTTTTGTAGTTGGGGCATTTGAAATAAGCTGACTCAAAATTAGATGAGTTCCGGAGACTGCATTTTGTTTATTTGTTTTTCCTCTGCACCTAAATAGATGTTTGTAGAAAGACAATGTTGCAGCACTACAGCATTAACTATTTAGCAGACACAGCGTCTGTATCCTTGTGATCAAGAATAAAACTTGTAGATGCCTTCCTTTATCATCATTTCCTTTATCAAGATCCTTTATGATCTTTCTGACAGTCAATACCGAATATACCAATTGCAACAGGATTACACTGCTTTTTGTTTAATTTTTTTTTCCTTCCTTCCTTCCTTCCTTCCTTCCTTCCTTCCTTCCTTCCTTCCTTCCTTCCTTCCTTCCTTCCTTCCTTCCTTCCTTCCTTCCTTCCTTCCTTCCTTCCTTCCTTCCTTCCTTCCCTCCTTCCCTCCTTCCCTCCTTCCCTCCTTCCCTCCTTCCCTCCTTCCCTCCTTCCTTCCTTCCTTCCTTTCTTTTTCTTTCCTTCTTTCCTTCTGTTTCTGTTTCTTTTTGATACTCTGGCATACTGTAATGTAATAAAAGAGAAGATTCTTACCTAACTTTCAGGTAAGAAATTTCCAGGGCTTGTGTGTGCATGTGAGGATCCTGCCTCTGATACATTATAAATGTTATTGGGGTGCTTCTTACTTTCTTCCCATTAAAAGTGAATTGGGCTCAAAATGCTCCTAGAAAATGACTGTTGCTGCCAATTGCTATGATTGTCAGCAAGATGCCCAAGCCTCACTTTCTTTATGTTGGAAGGAAGTCAGATTCTTTCAGACTTTCCTGCTCCACCAACTTGCTGCTGAATATCACACAATCACAGAATATCCCAAGTTGGAATTGACCCATGGGGATCATTGGGTCCAACTCCTGGCGCCACAATGATGGCTTGCAGTGTGGTGCTATGCCTTTTAAGCAAAGACAGTCAAATAAAGGTTTGTTCTTCCCTTAGTGCTCTTACTGCGAGCTGGTGCTACTAGTAATCAGATCTGCACAGCAGGTGTTTATTCATTAACTTTTATCACAGTCCTTTGCATAGGACAGGGTGATTAGTTCGGCCATAACAGGGGCACACAAGGAAAATAATAGACTATGGCTCTGAGAAAAGGGAAGTATTGAAGTTATTAAAAATTAAAAATTGTCTTTAATTGTGTTATGAACATAAAAATGCATCTTTTAACACTACTTAGTTAAAAACTGGTCATGGAAAAGCATTAATGATCTGTTTTGTGCTTTTTGTTTTTAATTTGTTTTTGTGTTAAATGTGAAATTAATTTTTTTTTTTTTATGTTTTATTTTTACTGACTAAAATATTCTCTTTCTGGATCTAGCTGTATGATCCTGTTAAGAAAAATTCTTTGTATTCCTAGTAGGAGTTCTGATATTGTGGTAGATTGACCAATGTGTAGACATATATTCTTGAATTATGAAACTTTTAGAGCTTCTAATCCCCTCTGAATTGTAATCAAGAGATGTTGCAGTCAGTTTCTGTTGTTCTTGTAATGATACATGGGATTTTAATTTAAACTGGTAACTTGTCCCTCCAATCCCTTGAAAGGGAAGCTGGCAGCATGGTCAATTAAATTCAGACTTCTATAAATTATTTTTATTGCTCATCATTCATGCAGTAGCACCTTGATGTACACAGGCAATATCCTTCAAGGCTTTGGGGATGTGGATTTTAATCACTGCAAGTAGCCAAGGAATTTAATGACTTAATGACAAGTCCACCCATTTTAATGGGAACTGTGTGCTAATTAATTAGTAGAGGTAGTCTGTCAGCTTTTCAAGAAACATTGATAACTCGTTTGCATTTGCCCTTTGGGAATATGACTAATTGACTAAGTTTAGCTTCCCAATCAGTTGAATTGGGAGAAGTGGAAGAATCACTTCAGATTAACAAAATTCAGTGATTTTTCTTTTAAGAAAAGAAGACCCCAGAGTTTTATGGTCTGCTGACAGAAAAGCTTAATTTAGTCCCATCCAAAATACTTTATTTCTGGTATTCACTTAAAAAAAAAAAAAAAGCTGAGTTAATGGGAAACAAAGGTGTAAGTTTACTGGATTGTTGTTCCCTTTGTCTGGAGAGGTTGGAAGCAAGGTATGTGGCAAGACCCTTCCAAAGTCTGACAGCTTTTGTTGTGTAAAAGTGGGAAGATTAACCAACTGATAAAATATGGGAAAACCCTGGTCTATGAACCTCTCTACCAGGGTTTAGAACACTAGTTTGCAACAGACAAAAACCAAAGTTGATCTACAGCTCTTTCACGAGATTAAAACTGATTTACATTTGCACCTGTCTCTTTTACCTACTGATAGTTTGGTATCTATAGTTTTATTATCAGAGTACAGTAGGTACTGGAAAAAATCCATTGATATACTTTTTTTTTTTTTTTTTTTCTGTAGAATATATATGTATTTTTCTTTTTTAGCCATGTGCTTGATTTTAGCAGATCCCAGACTATTGTTCTTTATTTAGGCTAAGGTATTATATTTTGTTTCTTCTGTTTTTCTTTCTTCAAGTCTCCTCAGCTTTTCTTGGTTTGGTTCATGAATCTACAAAAACTGGTTTCCTTAAGGATTCCATGGAGTTTATCTACTCAAAATGAGCTCAGGGAATAAAGCAAGCAAACAAAAAAACTCCAGTGTCCAGGGAGAAAAAGATGGTCCCAGCACTTCTGAATGTGGTAGGATTCTTGAGTGAAAGGTGTTTTAAGTTAAAAGTTATATGTCCTGATACATTTTTTCAAGAGAGACATACTTTTAAAATTGTTGCTGTGCTGTTGTAATACTGACTTGATTCCAACTAAAATCAGTAGCAAAGCTCTCACAATTTAGAAAGACATTATAAGAACAATAATTCGTTTAAGCGTGAAGTTTGGTAAGAGTCTGGAAAACTGTACCCCAAAGTCATTTGTGCTGCTAGCTGATCCTTTGTGCCTTATTTTACTGCAAAGAAGTTTGTTTGCATTACTTGTAACTAGTGTTTGTTCTTCATGCAAATCACATGCAAGCATAAATATTCACTGCTTTAGGCTTGCTTTTATAATGGTTTGTCATTCAGCATGGCAACTGATGAAGATAGCTGTGGTGTAGCAAAACATAATCTGAAGTAATTATTCTTGGAATCTTCTCCTACAGTATTTATTAAATATTTACAAATGGCAGATAGCTTGTGGGTTTTCTGCTTGTTTTTATATCAGAATGGGAAAGCAAAGGGGAAGAAAGTCTGAAGGTTTTGCCAGTACTGAGTGCGTGTAACATTTTTGATGGACAGATAAAGCATATGTTGTTGAGAGAAATCTCCTTATATTAACTAACATTTAAAACCACCAAAAAAGACTTTCAAGGTGGTGCTCTTACAAGAATGAACAGGTAATAAACTAAAAAAGGGGTTTACATTTTTTTTGTCCAAGCACCAAAGATAGAGATATGTCAAGCAAGAGACAGAGATTGTGCCTGAACAAAACCAGGAAAAGAGTCTTCATTGATCCTGGAACAGTCCCAGGCTTCCTGACCTTGGAAGTGCAAACATGGAATTACTTAGTCAAGAAAAAATTAGTCAGCAAGAGGCCCCAGGAAAATGTTTTTTCTTTTCATGAAAGAACCTTAAAGACTTACCGAGCGTAAATGAATGCTACGTTGCAGTTCTTGAATTCTCTGTTTTTACATATGTTGTAACACTTTTTCACTTCTTTCTCCATTCCTGCTCTTAGGTTCTTAGAGATTGTTGCTGTCCTTATATATATATATATATATATTTAAGATGCCATCCCTTATTTGCACTTCTTAGGTGAGTAAATTGTCATGAAGTTAAAAGATAAAAAACAGGAATATTATGTTAAGTGAGGAACAAGCAGAAGACAAATATAGTCCTGAGCACCACATCAGCTGCTTTTAATGAAATCCTCTAAAAACAAAATAGTTCCAATCATTCCTGGAGAAAAATATATATCTTAATTCTTTTTTAAAAATGTGCTTGAAAACACCATCTATAAAATTACTAATAAAGAGCAAAACCAGAAAACAAACAGCAAGTGGTTATTATAGTTATTATTTCTCTCCTTTGTGTTTCTTCTTCTTTATGCAGTATTGGAGCAATGAAGCTACATCAGACCAAGAGGGATAGTGGATCTGGTTTGATAAGTAATGATAGTTAAATTATTTAAATACAATCTGCATGCTTTGAATCCTTTTGCATAGAAGCAGAAGTGGACATGAGTGCAGATAGAAATGGAAAATTTCAGTGCAGAAACTGACTTTAATAGGAGGTAATGGCTAGTGATCTTTAATCACAGTTCAAGTTGAGTTTGCTTCATCTTAATCCCATCTCCAGTACTGTCTCCCTATCTGAGGACAATCTACTTTCCTCTTTTTTCCAGTTTCTTGAAATTGTTCTAGTCTGGTAGTACTTTGTCCATCTCACCGAACTGCAAAGCGCAAGTAAGGCTGCCTAGAAGCATCATACAATGCTTCTACAATATATGCTTCATACAATTCAGAGTTCAGAAACAAAATGGTTGACTCTCCTAGTAAGTATGTTTGGCCTACTCTCTTGCTGTCTTCATGTGAAAAGCTGGTTTTGGACTGCAGAATGGACAGCAAAGCAGTCATGGCATTCAGAAAATGGAAATGAGAACAGTTGTCTCCTTGTGGAGGAATTTGTTCTCAAGGACACTGGGGTTGTAGATCTCGTCTTTCACCTCAACAAATAAAACACATCTAGAAAAGATGGTGCATTTCTGTGCTGTCTAAGGAATGAACGGTGGCCAGCAGGTTTTGGGGAGATGTTTTTTGATCTGTGATCACAGAACTGCATACAAGAAGATAGTCAATGTTAGTGTTGCTGGAGGCTGTAAAGATAGTGATGTGATGTAGGAGGCTCTTTGAGAGAATTATTCATTTCCCTATGATTTCTTTTGTCTTTATGCTTGTATCCTATGCTCAGTAGGCTGGTAAACCTCCCCTTCATTGCTAACCCATGCAACATCAAATCAAAAGTCTGGAATTAAGAGAGCTAGCCCATCTTCCTGCTCACCATATCATTACTTGTTTTATCAATTTTTATGCATGCAAGGATGGAGATTCCCTAGACTGTTCACACTCCAGTACTTCATACTCCATGCTCTTAGGAACCCAAATACCCCGTTCCTGCATTGGTCATTGCAAATATGGAGAACAGAGTGCATGAACCTTTTGCATATTTGCAGACTATGAGGTTTTGTTGAGTCTCTTATTTTTCAGATTAATGTCTCTAATTCAACAGTTCATTCAGTCTTTCCCAGGAATTTGAGATCTTTTACTTCTGTGATCATACTCTGTGTTGCCTTTTAACTTCATGACAGTCTGTTCCAATACAGGTTTCATGCTTGAAAGTAGGTCTCAGATTCATTTTATAGCTGAGGCCTTACCACTGTCGTATAAAGCAGAAGGATATTTTCAGGTACCCTTTTTGCTTGTGTAGCTGAAGACAATGACCTACATATGGAAATTTACATACGTTGTATCAAATTTCATCTAGTTTTCCTCCTGCACATTCTCCATTTTCTAAGTTTAAAATTAATTTAAAATTTAATTTTAAATTCTCATTCTGTCCTGTAACTGCTTAAAGCCACTTCCATTGCACCTGAAAATGTTATAATTCTTTTTAAAATAATTATTTATTTTTGGTGGTGGCACCTATTTTTTGTATAGTTAATAAAACTATTTGATAATAGTTTTATATAATAACTGAGATTAATCCTCCCTGATACCTTGTCTTATTCAGCTTTTCTGTTTGGTTTTATTCATAATCTATAATGAAGTAGTTTTATATTACAGCATCATTTTACCATGCTCATATACATACATCATCATGCACCTTAGTAGAGGAAGTTTAGGTGTTCAAGGGAAAGTGGAATGGGGATCCAGGAAAGTCAGTCTCTTTCCTTCTCAATTAAAACCTTTGTATCACTGCTTTGTATCACTACCTGGGATATTTTTTACTATCAAAAATTTTTACAGAATTTAAAAAAATAAATGTGTATTTGTTTTCAGACTTACTGAATCCATGTAGAAAGAATATTTCAATACAATTTCTTTTTCTGTGAAAAGGATTTTCAATAGGCTAATGGTACCACTTGGGTGGAATATTCACTACAGTTTGGGCAAAGAGATTCGAATGCCTAACTCAACCCATTAACTGTTGCTAATGAACATGGCTGTTAGAGTTCTCCCTATGGGTAAATGTATAACATGCCACTTACATAACTCTCCGAACTGTGCTCAATTAACTTCTATTCATATCATTGTAGTGCGCCTATTGCCAAAAAGTCTGAGCTGCTTCCAGGAAAGTGACAGCAATATGATCTACCATATGACACTTTTTTTTTTCTTTTTTTTTTTTTCTTTTTTTTTTTTTTTTTTTCCTGCACAAGGAGAAACTTGCATGAGAGAGTCTTCTTAGGAAAAAAAAATGTAAGGTATGCTAAGTAAAAGAACTTTGAAGTCCTCAGCAAAGACTGCTAGTGCAGTCTAATGCAGTAACTACCTAACTCATCTTGATTTAATTCTGCATAATGTGTCAGGGTAACATTGAGTATTCATTTATTAAAAATATGGTGTTCGGCATGAACAGAGATGGACATAGAACATTGAATTTAACAAAACAAGTTTCCTGTTTACTTAAGCTGAATTTCATATGTGCTTCTCAGGCACAATAACCAGAATCAGTCTTGTAGAATATTCTCAGCAAGAAAACATGTTGCCAAGCTAGCCCCAAGACATTTCCAATGCTCAGATTCTTTTACTTGTAATACATCTGTCTCCTGCAGCCATACAATCTGTTTAGTTGATCTGTCAACGTGCTTCTTCAGTTGGTCTAACTACTTATTTTTATGCAAAGTTTCAAATTCTAGCTGCTCTCTGTTGATAGAGGGAAGTAATATATGAGATTTGCTTTCCATTAACAGTTTACAAATGACTATCAGCCTTCCAATAACACCTTGTGATAAACCACTTAAGTTAAAACTTACAAACACAGATATAACAAACGATTTTTCATGATGTTTTTAAGACAGATAGTTACCCAGGATAGTTCTTCTCTCTCTCATTTGCTAGGAAACAGACTGAACTGCAATCTCACCATAATCTATTTTTGAAGTCTTTATTTAGTGTTTAGGGTACTGTGTCCAAGTGAGGCAGTGAGATTTTAATATAAATAAATAAATAAAACCAGCCCTCCTCTTCCCAGTACCCTACCAAACTATGACCTTGTATTTAAAAATGGAAATACAGTCATGACATCTCTGTTGACCTCACATCTGTTATAAAGAAATATTCAGTAGCTTATTGAACTCGTTCACCACCACTGGTGCCAGAGAAAAAGTTCTCAATGTCCCCTCGGCTTGTAGTATGTTCCTAAACATAGAAGAGAGTTTTTAGTATTTTTTCTTTTGGTTTGGGAATATCAGATCAGTAGATGACAATGGTGGTCTTCTGCTGGCATTGCTGAATATCTGTCTGTAAATCATAAAGTTACATAATCACAGAATGGGTTGGGTTGAAAGGAACCTTTAAGACCATCTAGTTCCACCAACCCTGCCATGGACAGGAACACCTCCTAGTAGACCAGGTTGCTCAAAACCTCATCTAACCAGGCCTTGAACACTTCCAGGGATGGGACATCCACAGCTTCTCTGAGTACCTGGGCCTCACCACCCTCTGAGTTTCTTCCCTATACCTATTCTAAATCTGCCCTCTTTTAGTTTTAAACCATTCTTCCTTGTCCTGTCACTACAGTCCCTATTAAAAAATCTCTCTCCATCACTGAGACGTGCATAAAGTTATCACACCATGCAACTCAAATTAGGATGTGTTTATTTTGAGCATGTTCTAGTTAAAGCAAGGTCACTGCTCGTATGAATACATTTTGGTTTATGACTGATACAAACTAGAATGGGAGTGTGAAAGTCAGCTTAAACCTGCTCCTATATTTTATCAATATAAACTGTTCTTAAACTGAAGCAGGCCTGTTCTTTTTTTATCACTTATCCATCATTTCAAGGAAGCTTACTTCAACTGCTTGTGGGGTTGCTATGTTCTGTAGTGCTGGGGACACATCTTTGCTGGAGATTTTTCCACATCTCGGTGACAGTGAGAAGACAACATAAGACAAGGCATGCTGTTCCTGTGCCACTTCAGTAATGAGGGGATTCTGACTGGAGGAGGTTTGCTGTTGGTGTAAATGGTCATGTTTACTGAATGGGGTCAGAATCTGTAGACAGCTAAGAGTTTTGTATCTGCAGGAAAGCTGAGGGTGGCTTGGAGAATAACTTTTTGCTACATTTAAGAAATAAAGCCTTCGCAGTGAGTCTGAATCAGCAAAGTGTACATATAGCAGGTTCCTGTTTCTTGTTGCTGTCTGTTCACACTTGTTGCATTCTTGCCTGTAGAGTCCTGGAGCCGTGGGTGACAGCAGTCATCTCCCTCTGTGCTGGCTGGGTAAGGCAAGAAGAGAGCTCACTCTTGAGCCCCTCATCTGTGAGCCCCTCATCTGTGTGAGGGGCAGGTACCCCTCACACAGATGATGAGGACGATGACAATTTCGGAGTTAGTTCCCAGCAGCTGGATTTAAAGTCAGATTAGAAATCTAAAGCTCCTTTTGTAAAATCCTGGAGTCACTGTCGTTTTTCCCCACAGAGAAGCAGGCATGGCTGTGTGTGGCCGTGCATTCCTAGATGAAAAATACTTTCAAAACCCCTACCGCAAGTGATTTTTCTTGTTCTCCCCATTACAGTTCTCTTCATAATGTGCTGCCTATGCCCTTGCTTTCAACTAATAATCCACGCTTGCTGACAAAGGTTAAATGTGATTGTTGAAAGAAATAGGTTAAAAAGAGTGGCAGCCAGTAAGGTCCATACTGATGTAATAAAAGCAATTACATTTTAAGAGATTAGAGGCACTGAAATGGCAGCTGAAGCAGTTCCAGACTCTGGGGCTGAGTAGGAAGTTCAAATGCCCTGGTTTTGTTTTAGTTTTTATGGAGTTTTTCAGAGGAGTGGATTATAAATGGTTTCTACTGGGGTGCAATTAGAATTAACCAGTCAAATAAATTGGAAGTAATGGCATAAGTACAAAGCTGACAAATTTTGTTACTGAATGGTCAGGCAGGAGATGAACAGTGGTTTACCATATCTGAGGAAATAAAAGCTACCGCAAATTAAGAGCTGAATTGAAGTAACAAATTTTACTGAGACTTGTAGTTTCAAATGGGCTGTGCTTCCAGACTGTGTATGTAAGTCAGTGGGGAAGTACAAATGGTTTTAGGTTTTTAGGTTTTATGCACATTGTTTCATGGTAAATTGTAATTGACCTGGGGCCAAATTTTAAAAGTCCTTGAGTTCAGAAAGTAGAGGAGCACCAATGTGAGTAAATGAACTACTGTAAATCAGTAGATTTACAGTTCCTAGGACGAAAGCAAGTAATTGACCATGTCAGTAGATTTACAGTTCCTAGTGTTTCATTGACAGTTAGGAAACACACAACTTCTGAAAAATCTTAGTAGGAATCTGCATCCCTTTTTCAAATTCTAACCTATAGCAATAGATGGGCATCGGATCAGGACTACTCTTGTGATCACATTGAATTCACTGTGTGCAGTACCAAAACCACCCTGTGTGTACATAGTGGCAAATCTCAAGGCTTTAGAAAAAGCTATGAATATGATAATAGCACTGAAGAAGAGCACCAGACTGTGAATTTCCGCATTAGCTGTAGCTTGGACAATATTCACAGTGCCTGGAACAGAAGAAGAGAGAAGCCGTGAGACAGCATGTCTTGACTCAGCTGCTTACCAGAGTGCTATACATAAGTGAAAGTATGCCACTTGGTGCTGAGCAGACAATTCCAAACCCAGTTTGCAAGCTTGGCATCACCCCAACATGAGTTCTTTCCATTCGCACACTCTGCTTTTTCAGACACAAGAGGCTTTCAGCAGTGAAATTGCCAAGTGGTTAAAAAGATTAGTGTAAAGAGAATCCAGCAGACCATCAAAAGCTAGGATCTTCACGCTTCTCTCCACTGCTGGGCTTGACAAGCTCTGTCTCCAGCGTCCTGCAGTCCTTGCTGTGGAACATCTCGTTTCAAACATTGCAGGTTGTTGAACAAACATCAGCTCTTTGTGTGCAAGGCAGAAGAGTGTGCTGTCAGAATTTACTTCTGTTGTAGTTTGCATGTAAATGCTGCTAATGTGAACTTTATCTCCTTAATCTAGCTGAAATAAGGTTTACATTTCCATTTTATCACTGTCTTTATTTGATTTTTTTTTTCCATGTCTCCTCCTAATCTTGTAATTTTGGCACAGGCTTAAATGCAATTTTTTGTTTGTTTGTTTTACTTGCACTTCTATTCCCTGTAAGCATTTCTAACCAATTAGTCACCCAGAATATATCTGTTAGGTGGAACAAGAAAATATTCTCCAATTTGCCTCCTAGTGAGAAAGAGAAGCAGAGGCACCTTGCAGGAACAGTACCTCATCAGAAGTGTGACTGGCATCACCACCATGACAGGACAAGTAAAAGTGAGTTCATAGTTTCAAGGATCATTATTAGATGGGTTTTACTGAGAAATGACACATATAACACCAATGCTCTTTGGAAAACTCAACTTTATTTAACTCCCAATAGAAATATTCATGTGTAATCTTTTGTAAAGATTTTTTTTTTCTCCACAATTTTCCACAGTAAGTATATTTCAAAGCAGAGATAACTTTTTGTTTGTTTGTTTGTCAAGTTGATTTATAGGTCAAGAACTGTAGCAGAACAGAGAGCTGATGTTATTTTATTATTTTTTTTTCCTGATGCACATTGTTGAAATATATCACAGGTCAGATTTCTACAGGAAAAATGCAAACATTAAAAAACAGGCAATATTCTAGGTGATATTCTTATGCAATGCCCGCCCCTGCAGAGATATAGTGATATTGGAAAAAAAAGCAAGTTTTTCTTGGAATAGTATTAGTTTGCAGGGAGCTATTATAAACTTTTTTTCTTCTGATGTGTAGATCAGTAGAAAACCAGTATATCAACCAGTCCTCTATATGGCTTTTAGGATTGCTAAGAATATTTTCTTAGCTTCTTTTAGGCCAGACATTTTTTTTTTTTCCCTCATTGTACACTAGGCCTTGCACATGAAAGCTCAGGGTATTCCTATGGAACAGAGACCAGTGCAAAGGTACTCAGAATTGTGTCACTGTATGTTTGTACTTCAGGGTGGTATGGTGAAATATCCAGTCCTCTCCAGAGTTATTTCCCTTGATTCCATGACTTCAGGAAGAATAGCCACATTGAACTAAAATTAGATCTATGCTTAAACACATACAGAATTGAAACTTACTGCTAATGTTCTATACAGGTTAATGTGTCCCAGTGAAATACTGACTCTTTTCAAATGCATTCACTCAGCTCAGTAGGAGTATCTACACCTTTATCTTTGGCAGTCCATTTTTAGAATTACTTTATCTAGCTGTAGATTTTTATAATATGCTCATTGCTAGAGAATATGTGCTGATTACAAATCTGTAATACTGCTTCTGGGCTCTGTTCTAATACAGGCTGTAAATTTCACTGAGACAAATGCATCCTGAAGCTTTTAAGTAGCAGTCAGATAGTGTTGGCAATGCCACTTGTTCATAAGAGACAGGAGGCCAAGATGCAGAATTCATATGGTGATATTAAAGTCCACAAACTGTGTACGTGCTCACAGGGGGAGAAGTCATGGTAGGATTACCTCTAAGTTCCCATATGTATCCACTGCAATAGCAGCAGTGGTTTTGATTGTAGAGTTTTCTATTTCTTTTGTCATTCAAATTCCTATTCAGTTCTGATTTCTGATTCCTGAAGAGAACTTTCATAGTCTGGAAAGATGCTCTTACTGCCCTTCTCCCAGATTTCCACTGAAGTAAAGTTAATATTTAATTTAATTATCAGTATCTTTCTTGAGTGTGTGAATGTGTACACATTCAAAAAGGGCAAGAGGGGGGATTGTAGTTCATTCAAAGGCAGAGCTGCTCACTCACGCTCCCCAGGTGGGATGGGGGAGAGAATCGGAAAGGTAAAAGTATGAGAACTCATGGGATGAGTTAAGGACAGATCACTAGGTGAAGCAAAAGCTGCATGTGCAAATAAGGAATAACTTTGCAACTTCTCATCGACACACAAGTTTTCCATTCCTAGGAAAAGAGGGCTCATCACACATGATGGTTGTTTGGGAAGACAAACACCACCTCTCTGAACGTCCCCACTTTCCTCCTTCTTTCCCCCAGCTTTTATTGCTGAGCATGACACCACGTCATACGGGATATCCCTTTGGTCAGCCTGGGCCGTGTGTCCTGACTGTGCCCCTCCCAGCGCCTGGTGCACCCCCTGGTGGAGCGTCCTGGCTGGCAGGGTAGTGTGAGAAGTGATCTCTGCAGGTTGTCTTGTCCAACCCCCCCGCTCAAGCAAGGCAACCTGCAGCAGGTTGCATAGGACCATCTCCAGGCAGCTTTTGGAGATCTTCAAGGAGAGAGACTCCACAACCTCTCTGGGTGCCAGTGCTCAGTTTTCTGATGTTCAGACAGATCCTTCTGTGTTTCAGTTTGTGCCCACTGCCTCTTTTCCTGTCACTGGGCACCACTGAAGAGCCTGCCTTCATCTTTCTACTCTACCTTTATGTAGTTATATAAATTGACAAGATTCCCCCTGAGCCTTCTCTAGGTTGAACAGTCTCATCTTTCTCAGCCTTCAATCATGTGAGAGGTTCTCTAGTCCTTTAAACACCTTCATGTCCCTTCATTAGACTTTCCAGTATGTCCACGCCTTTCTTGTTCTGAGGAGCCCAGAACTGGACACAGTACCCCAGATGTGGCCTCACCAGGGCTGAGTAGAGGGGAGGGATCACTTCCTTTGACCTGCTGACAACTCTTTGCCTAATGCAGCCCAGGATACCATTAGCCATCTTTGCGGCAAGGACACATTGTTGGCTTACTGTTGGCTTACAGCCAAGGTACTTTTCTATCATGCTGCTTTCCTGCTGGGTAGCCTCCAGCCTGGGGTTATTCCTCCCCAGGTGCAGGAATTGCACTATGTGTTGAACTTCATGAGGTTTCTGTCAGTCCATTTCTCCAGCCTGTGATAGTCCTTCTGGATGGTAGTACAGCCTTCTGCTATATCAGCTTCTCTTCACAGTTTTGGGCCATCTGCACAATTACTGAGGGTATACACCTCTACCCCCATCATCCAGATCATTAATGAAGATGTTGAATGGGATTGGATCCATTATTGGCTTCTGGCATACTCTGCTAGTTACTGGCCTCCAAGCAGACCTTGTGCCACTGCTCACCACCATCTGGTCCCAATCATATACCCAGTTTTTAATCCACTTTACTGTCTGCCCATCCAAGCCATACTTCATCAGCTTTCCTATGAGGATTTTATGGGAGACAGTATTACTGAAGTCCAAGTAGACAGTATTCACTGCTCTACACTCATTTACCAAATCAGTCATTTTGTTATATAAGCTTATCGGATTGGTCAAGCATGACTTCCCCTCTGTGTATCCATGCTGACTGCTCCTAGTCACCTTTGTGTCCTTCACATGCCTGGAAATGGTTTCCAGTATTATATGCTCTATTACCTTCCCAGGGAGTGAGGTGAGGCTGATTAGTCTGTAGTTCCTCAATCCCCTCTCTTGCCTTTTTTGAAGACAGTGACATTTGTTTTTCTGCATTTCTCAGACAGCTCTCCCAATTTCCATGATTTTTCAAAGATTTTCAAGAATGGACATCAGCCAACTACTTCAGCAATGTGGTTGCATCCCACCAGAGCCCATGCACTTATATATGTCCAGTTTTCTTAAGTATTCTTCAAACTTAGATCTGAGTCAGAGAATCATAGAAGAGCTTGGGTTGGAAGGGACCTTAAAGATCATCTAGTTCCAACCCCCCTGCCATGGGCAGGGATACCACCCACTAGATCAGGTTGCCCAGGGCCTTGTCCAACCTGGCCTTGAACAGCTTCATGGATGGAGCATCCACAGCTTCTCTGGGCAACCTGTTCCAGTGCCTTACCACCCCCAGAGTGAAGAATTTCCTCCTAACATCTAAATCTCCCCCTCTTTTAATTTTAAACCACTCACCTTTGTCCTGTTATTGTCTGCCTGAGCAAAAAGTTGCTCTGCATCTTTTTTATAAGTCCACTTTAAGTATTAAAAACTGCAATGAGGTCACCCTGGAGCCTTCTCTTCTTTAGGCTCGACATCCCCAGCTCTCTCAGCCTTTCTTCTTAGGAGAGGTGCTTCAGCCCTCTGATCAACTTTGTAGCCCACCTCTGAACATCCTTCTTGTGCTGGGGGCTCCTGACTGGACTCCAAGTGGACTCCAAGTGGACTGAGCATGACACCACGTCATACGGGATATCCCTTTGGTCAGCCTGGGCCGTCTCACAAGGGCAGAGTAGAGGAGGACAGTCATCTCCCTTAACCTGCAGGCCACTCTTCTTTAGATGCTGTTGGCCTTCTGAGCTGCAAGCGCACACTACAATATCAGACTAATCATTTTGGTGGCACATTGTAGAATCAGCATTATAAAGGTTTGAAAAGACCCTCAAGATCATTTGGTTATCACAGAATCACAGAATTTCTAGGTTGGAAGAGACCTCAAGATCATCGAGTCCAACCTCTGACCTAACGCACAGTCCCCACTAAACCATATCCCTAAGCTCTACATCTAAACGTCTTTTGAAGACTTCCAGGGATGGTGACTCCACCACTTCCCTGGGCAGCCTGTTCCAATGCCTCACAACCCTTTCAGTGAAGAAGTTCTTCCTAACATCTAACCTAAAACTGCCCTGGCTCAACTTAAGCCCATTCCCCCTCATCCTGTCACCAGGCACGTGGGAGAACAGACCAACCCCCACCTCGCTACAGCCTCCCTTGAGGTACCTATAGAGAGCGATAAGGTTGCCCCTGAGCCTCCTCTTCTCCAGGCTGAACAAGCCCAGCTCCCTCAGCCGCTCCTCGTAGGACTTGTTCTCCAGGCCCCTCACCAGCTTCGTCGCCCTTCTCTGCACCCACTCAAGCACCTTGATGTCCTTCTTGTAGCGAGGGGCCCAAAACTGAACACAGTACTTGAGGTGCGGCCTCACCAGAGCTGAGTACAGGGGGAAATGTCAGTTGACAAGTTACTTCTTAAAGAACTCAGAAAATTTGAGTGTTTCTTCTAACCCATAAAAATGTTTGAAGAAGGGTTAAGATACTGTGATGATATCTGGCCTATAGTTTCTCCATAGTCCATAGTCTCCATAGTAGGGGGGGAAAATAAGTGTGGCATTCAAGAGAGACTTTTGTTACTTGTCTTTCCATTTTCAGAGAATGCTTTTTTAACTAATTGCCGTACAGGTGTCAGTTCATCTGTTTAAGCCCTTAATATAATGTTCTGTGCTAAAAACAAACAAACAAACAAACAAACAAAAAAAAACACCTAACTTGCAACATAAAATGGTTGAACTATGAGCTACAATTTTAACAAGCTGTATACAGTAAGAAAAAAAAAATCTATAATTATAGAATCATTCAGGTTGGAAAAGACCTCTAAGTTCATCTAGTCCAACTTTTAACCTAGTACTGACAAGTCCACCACTAAGCCATGCTACTAAGTTGTACATCTACACATTTCTTGAAGACTTTTGGGGGCGGTGACTCAACCACTTCCCTGAGCAACCTATTCCAATGCCACACAACCCTTTCAGTAAATAAATTTCTCCTAACATCCAACATAAACCTCCCCTGGTGCAACTTGAGGCCATTTCCCCTCATCTTATCACTTGTTGTTTGGGAGAAGAACCCTATCCACACCTCTCTACAACCTCCTTTAAGGTAATTGCAAAGTACAATAAGGTCTCTCCTGAGCCTCCTTTTCTCCAAGCTAAACAACTCCAGCTCCCTCAGCCACTCCTCGTAAGACTTGCTCTCTAATGACTGAGTTCTAATAATAAAATTGAAAAGCTCTTAAGAAGAGAGCATTATATTCAGGAAAAAAAAAAAAAAAAAAAGTAGAGCCATAGAATAATAGCATTTGTCATTGCTGAATTGTGTGAGGTTACTGTTGGTTCCAATCTGCCCAGGTCCCTTTGGATGGTCCCTTCTCTTGAAGGTATCAACTGTTCCGCTCACTTTGATTACACCTGCAAATTTAATGAGACTGAACCTTGTCACCTGTCCAAGATCCTTAACAGAGATGTTAAACAGGTCCTAGGATAGACTTCTGTGGTACTCCAGTTGTTACTCATCTCCAGATAGAGTATGACTCATTGATAGCTACCTTCTGAGCCTAATCATCCAACCTTTTTTTTATTTGTATAGTTGCTCACTCACTCAGATCGTATCATTTTAACTTGGATACAAGAATCTTGTGGGAAACAGTGGTGAAATCCTTGCTGAAGGATTACATCCATAGCTCATCCTTCACCCACATGTCCGGTCATTTCATCGTAAAAGGAAAGCAGGTTTGTTGGGTGTGATATATCCTTGGTAGATCCATGTTCACTGTTCCCAGTCACCTTCTCCTTCTTGTACCCAGAAATGTACTCCAAGAGGACTTGCTCTGTGATTTCCCTGAGAACCAAAGTGAGCATGATGGGCATGTGGTTCCCTGAACTGACCTTCCAGCCTTTTTTTAAAAAAATGGATGACAATATTTGCCTTTTCCCAGTTGTCACATCTCCCCCTGTATTTCTTATATGTTGAAGCTACAGTTTGGGACTGTCAGACAAATGAAAGAAGCAATCTTTCTGTTTCCAGCAACTTATCCACAGGTCTCCATCTGGGCCTTCTGTGTATTTATAGAACTGCTATTAACATGGAATTTTGCCAGAACAACAAAGATTTAATACTTTCATTTTGATCAATAATAGTATGCGGAGAGGGTCATGTAGCCTCTGTTCTTTCTCTCTCTCTCTCTTTTTTTTTTTTCCTCTGCCAAATCCATTTGTAGCTTTTCCTTAAAACAAATCAGGATGGTACTTTGAAGTTTTGAAGTGCTCCATTTTAATATAGGGTTCTGAGTGTGCCTCAGAAACAAATGAAACAAATTCTTCCTTTTATTATGCAAACTAGATGTCTTTGGCTGAAATACAGAAGAAGAAGAGGACTTGGGCCTAAAGAAATGAGAAACGTGCATTAAGCAAACAATGTGTGTCTGGTGTACTTCTTCATCAGAGACTCCTGGATCCCACACCTTCTTTTGGTTGCCCTGTGCCATGGATGCCTTGTTAAATAAAGGCTGGGGAGGAACTAAACATAAATGCAGATCTCACCTTGGACAACCATCTGTGTTGCTTCCTTAAGAACAATATTACATTTCAGATTAAAAATACTTCATAGAAAACCTGTATTTTATAAAACATATGCCGATGAAGTGCTGAGAGGAGGCTACAGTTCTTAGGTGGTTTTCTTGAAGAAGCAATGTCTCTACTTGCATTCATTCTACCACAGGATAACTTCCAAACCTACTTGCTTATACCAAATTAATACAAGAGTAATTGTTTTAAAGATTTACTCTCTCTTACTGATTCCATAAAAAATAATGTAGTATGGAGAGGAGAGTCACTGTAATAGTGTCCCTGTAAGACATGAACTTAGCTATATTATTAAACACTAAGGGGTCCATAATGAAAATCATCAACAACTTAGTAAAATGATAATCTGACTTCAGAATCCAACTGCTGCGCATGTGGCTGTATAGAAAAGCAGTCTTCATTAGTTACTGCTGAATATGGAACTCTTTGTTTGAAATAAGCTTCATGGGGTGATTATTTCCTTTAGTAAAAGCCGTGAAAGTCTTTCAATACTGCTCAACACCCTTTAAATTAGTTGTATACAAACATTCTTGTGAATGATTTGCCCCCAAGAAGGCATCTGAAAAGCAAAAATCTCAACTTCTTTAGTGTATTCATGGAGACATTAATGATGGCAGCATCTAAGCTACCTCTTCTGAAAAGCCTTTGATTTTTCCCATCTTCTCATAGTCATAGAAGTTAATTTAACTAATTAGGGAGCAAAACTATTGTGATGCAGGTGATTATACCCCACAGATAGCCAGTAAGCATTATCCTCTTGATTAAAGCTTCCAATGCCTTCTCTTGGTGCAGAGGCAGGCTTGAAGTCAATATTTTAGGAAGACCAGATGTAGAAATCTGAATATTTGGCAAACATCTTCAAATAAAGAAAACAATCAGAATAAAGCTCTTCTCAGAGAGAGAGAAAAAAAAAAAAAAAAAAAAAAGGCTAAACTAATTGAATAAATAGATAAGATTACAATAACACATGAGAAATGGTAGGTGAAGGTTGTTCTGCAATTATTTTGATCATCAGAAATTCTGAAAGTAAGAACCTGTAGTAATCATTCGTAAACTGGTTGTTACCACTTGAGTACACAGATATGGACTTGGTAAAAAATACAAAAGACCTAAATTCTTCTAAATTCCATTAGAAGATTTGGTTAGCCTAAGAATTGGACTAGTAAATTAGAAACTTGGAAAACAATTTTCCTCTTTTTCAGCATCATACATGTAGATCAACGATTAAGCTTATGGGGGAACATTATAAAATGTGTTTTATTGTCTCTCAATTTTAGAAGCTGCAGGGAGTTTACTATGATGCTATGACATCATGAAAGACATCTGAAACAACACAGTTGTCAATTCAGACAGAAAAGAAGAAGGTTGTCATTTAGGGGTTGGTTTTCATACTTGCCTAGAAACTTTGGTTTCACTTCCAGAAAGGGAGATTTGGGTTATTAGAAAGAACTTGCTATACTTCAAAGTGCAATGAAATTCTGAAAGAAACTCTCTGGAAAGGTAGTGGGATACTTATAACCAGCAGTTTTGAAGACTAGACCAGAATCTGACTGCATCAAAGTGGGCATGCATGATCAAAATGTCTGTGCTGGGAGAGGAACTGGTCGTGTCTTGAGGTCCTTTTCTAAGATTATGCATTTCCTATTCCTCACCTGTGTCATATATGTGTTATGCCATATATATAACAACCAAACACGTCAATGTTTATCCTGTGAAGCACTGGTATAGCACATTCCCTGAATCAGTGACAGTGATCAGTACTAAGCCCTTGCTACTACCACTAGCCAGGGCAGGTAAATGGAGGCTCTCCAGTCTCAAGCTTCAGTGTCTTGACACAGGATAAGACAAACTGAAGGAAGAAAGAAGGATTTTGTCTTCACTCAGTCAGCTCTGCTGTTCCAGAGATTTTTCCATTCTTAGGTAAATCTGATCAGAAGAAGGACCCAGACTGAGAAATCCCTCTGAAAATATTCTTGTGAAAGCATTCTGGACTCATTTTAGGAAGTTCAGTAAATTGGGAGATTTATGAGAATCAGTGATTAATATGATGCAGGACATGGTACTATTTTTGTTCTGCCTTTGCATCTGATTTACCACTAGGAGCAAGGGAGATGTTGACAAGAGTAAGTGAAGGGAAAAAAAAGCAAACTGGAAGACAGCCAAGGCTTTCTTTAGTTTCTAGTGAAACACCTACCGACTGCTACTCTTTCTGTGCCAACAGTATAAATATTGTCAGCACAGATGTGATTCTAGGAAGTTATACCATAATCACATAATGGTTTGGGTTGGAAGGGATACTAAAGATCACCTAGTTCCAACCTCCCTGCCATGGGTATGGACACTTTTCATTAGACAAGGTTGCTCAAAGCACCATCCAACCTGGCCTTGAACACTTGCAGGGATGGGCCATCAACAATAAGAACATTCTTTGGCTGTCCAATGCTCTTGATTAGGAAGATTACTATGTTATAGTAATATTACTGTGTGTACTGGGTCTGGCTGGAATGTTAACTTTCCCTGCAGCAGCCCATACAGTGCTGTACTCTGCACTTGTAGCTGGAACAGCAGTGTTATCACACCAGTGTTGTGTCTACTGCTGAGCAGCAGTGGCACAGCATCGGGCCTCTTTCTAACCCTTCTAGGGGGTGGGCAAAAAGTGAGGAGAGAAACATCACTAGGGCAGCTGACTTCAACCAACCAAAGGGATATTCCATACCATGTGATGTCACACTCAGCAATAAAAGGTGGGAACAGGAAGAAGAGGGGAGGGGTGGGCTCTCATTGTGAAAACGTTGGTCCTCCTCCCGAACACCGGCTACGTGCATTGAAGCCCTGATTCAAGGACACGGTCAATCATCGTTCATTTGTGGAAAGTAATTTCTTTTCTCTGCACTTCCACATAGCCTTCATTTATTTTATTTGTTTGTTTTCCTCCCTTCTTTTTATTTTCCCTTTCCCCCTCCCTTTTCCCCTTTCCCTTTTTATTTCCCTTTAGTTAAATTGTTTAGTTCATAATAATATTTATTTAATTATTATTATTATTTCCCTTTAATTAAATTATCCTTATCTCAACCCGTGAGTTGTTCTTTGCTTTACTTCTCCCCCTCCTCATCTAAAAAGAGGGGGAGTGAGAGAGCGGTTGTGGGGTTTAGCTGCCCAGCACGGTAAAACCACCACACTGTGTTATAGTAGTCTAGGTCTGTATTGTGCAAACACCTCTGTGCTTGCTGTGGTCATTTATATTATTGTTGAAACCAGTTAGCTTCGGGAACAGAACAATGGCTGAACTGCAAAAACAAAGAAGACTAGCCATGGAAGACTTACTTAATGCATGGCACCACGGACTGATAATTTTTATGGAAAGCACTAATTTGTATTTCTATAGATTTTATTAAAAAAATGTGAGTATATATCCAATGTTCTGGTAAAGACCACTATTTAAGAAATGTCGGTGGTTTTCAGTTTCCAAAATGTGGGTTATACCCAGAGGTATTCCATGATTACTTTCTCATTTTTTCTGCAGACCAGTCTGAAGTGTAGGCTGCAGCCATTCCTTTTAATCCCAAAAGCTTAGGAATTCATCCATCAGTTATCATGAATGTCCTCAAAATACTTTTTATTAAAAGAGCACTTAGTTATAAACTATCTGGTGTTATTTAAAAGTATAAAATCTTTGAACTAGTCAAATAAAAAGTTGCCTTCAAAGGTGGATGTATGAAAACTACTGTCACTTCTTGTGTTGAATCACAGAACTGTAGGGGTTGGAAAGGACCTCAAGAGATTGTCAGGTCCAACTCCCCTGCCAAAGCAGGTTCCCTAGAGCAGGTTGCCAGATGTATTAGATATTTTTTCACTTTATTTTTGGTGAAATACAAGCATGCTTTATCTTATGTTTTGCTAGTGAAACAGAAAGAAACTGTATGAAAAAAGTGGAAGCTACAAAACCAAGCCACAATGACAATGCTGGGTGAACCAGGCAAAAAATCATGGAAGTGAGAGGAAGAGAATGACTTGTTATAACAAGCAGTACCACACAATCCAAAATGCTCCCCCAGTACATATTTTGTATATACATGTATACATCTCCCTTGCAGACTTCAAATTTGGAAAAACCTAAACTTTGCATGGGCAGTATGGTGATTCTTTGTCCTTTCTGAGATAAAAATTTAATCTATTTTTGTAGTTTTCCCTTAAAACCTGTAAATATAGTTTGGGGGTTGTTTTAAAACACTTTTGGATCTCTGAACTGTCAGCTCACTTCTGTTTTTATGTAGTCCGTTAAACCTGAAAAAAGGTTGTTCAGTTCTTATGGGAGACTGGAAATGCAAATAAAAGTCATGGAAATAAATAGTCTGAATTATAAGAGAAATGTTTGAAAATTAGTTTGAAGTGAGGACATGTTTTTGTCTCTATCTTCTAAAGTGAGCAGTAGGAAAATGCCTCAACCTCTTGTAGACAATATAAAATCCATTGATGTGGAAAGCAGCAAAGGCAGAAAATTGAATATGTCATAGATTGTAACAGAGTGAAGTTCAAACAGCCTGTTTGGATAATAGACTGCCATAAATATATCTATGACACGGAATGCATGACATCTGAAATTGTAGTGGATTTTCTTAGTCTGAGGAATACGTATTCCAAAGATTGTTTCTGCTCTAGTGCTTTCTATTTCAGGAAGACTTAGATGGTAAATTCAAAATATATGTTCATTTCCATCACAACTTTGACCTAGAATATTTAGCATAGAATATTCAGATATTTTTTTACACTCTAGTCCTGTCATTTCTGTCTTTCTGTCCTTTTTCCTGTCCTTATTTTTAACTAGCTCCCTTCCCTTTCTATTCAGATTTTTTTTTGTTTGTTTGTTTGTTTTAATTTAAATGCTTTGAATAGGTGAATTGGAGAAGAGTCCTTGTATGGATGAATTAGAGCTATACCCATTAGTCTAAATGTCATAATATTCGCATCTAGACCTTCACATTTATTTTAGTTTAAATTATTTATATTTTGTGTGAAAACAATTATTCTTTTCCAAAACCAGCAAAAGATTGTCACTGATTTCATCAGCAATCTCTGCTATCACAAATGAGTCTTTCTGTACCAATGTGAATGAAAATAGGAACATTGCTACCTATATATCAATATCAATATCTAATCTTACATATCAAATTTTGTTTATATCTTTGAATTAGCTCTGAATTTCCAATATCATATTTAAAATGTGGGAACCATTACCATTACAAAATCGCAGGTAATGTCCCGTTATTCTTTGTGCAAATAAACACTGGTTACATCAACATCTTTATCAATCTCAGAAGCCTGTCTGTTGCTTTTCCTCCATGACCCAACATTATTTTCAGAGTTACTGCTTCCTGGGATAATGTACAACCTCAGCATAAAATGCCTTATTATATGTATATGAATGTAGGGCTTTCTATTTGGCTATTTGGAAATGTGTTTGAATTATGATACTTCTCAGTGTGTCATTCTTGCAGTCACGACTTAAAATTTTAACTCCAATCCCTAAATGTTAAGAATAGGTTATTGTAAATGAGAAGGTTAGACTTCTGTCATTCATGTGATTTGATGGGAGATTATAGGAGGTTAGATCTGCAATTTTAATAAGCCAAATCAAGTGATTGTTAATGATTACATTAGAGTAATAAATCTGAGATGGCAAATTGTGCACTCTTTTAATTGTCTGTATTATGTATTTTCAGTCACAGTGAATTTCATACTTAGTGTTCTCCAGAGACTCCGATGGGGTAACAACAATTAAATATGTCACATGCAGCCTCCCAAAAGATACATTTGTGATCTATAATGGTAAGGGTTGTTAGAAGTAAATAACACAGCAATCACGGGTGTTTTATTTTCATCCTTTATGTTTAAAGTGACAGCTATTAAATTAGTTGCTGGGTCTTTAAAGCAATGCTCTTTTTTTTTTTTTTTTTTTAATTTAAACTTAATTTGCCTCTTTACTACAAAAATTGATTTCATGTAACACAGATTTTAGTTTCATTAGATTCCTAGCTTAATTGTGTCTGGGAGAAGAGCAGGACCTGACTGCAGATTGCCATACTTGCAAATGCAGAGGGATATGTCTTCTTCATAAACTTTTTGCATTAGCTTGTCTTTTCACCAACACGTTCCTTGGAAAACTACCATATGAAAACACAGTTAGCAGACAATACTGATCATGTGAAATAATAACACGTTTATTTTGCTAGTATAGTTCTTGCATTACTATAAAACATAGTGTTTGATTCTTCATTGATTGTTTTTCTGTTGAATTATCAGATATAAAGTCCATTTATTGCCTGGTTTATTGGCATACTTTACTACATATCTAATAAAATGTGGTGGTAAGCAATACTTAGCTTGGATATTTAAATACTGCTAGAAGATATAAATACATTAAATGGATTGCTTTTTAAAGAATGATTGCTGGATTGCTGTTTTTGCAATTATGTAGATACACTTACCATCACCCACAAAAACCACACATGACTCAAGTCCTCTTTCAAAGAAGAAGAATTTTAACCCATGTCAATGAAAACTTCAAACAGAATAATGAAAATCATCACAAATTCTGGGACTGAGTTTCAGTGAGTTAAAATACATCAAGAAATAAAATGAGTTATAACTGAATTTAACTGAGATTGTGAATATGGTTTGTTTGGGCCTGGGGCTCTTCTGGAGATAAAATACTGGGCAGGAAGCCCTGGGACTGTCTACCTAGAAGTAGCCTGTCCACTGCAAAAAAATGTTTTTCCTTGCATCATGGAGAGCTCAGCTGATGACAGCCTTGTGCAGAAAGACTAAGCTACCTGCTCTGCCCTTGAAATGATGCCCTTTGACCAATGCTATATTGCAGGGGGTCTACAAGCTTACCTCGAGTCACGAGGAACCACCAAGTTATAGCTATGGCTAAAGCTACCTTTCTCGACTAGTGTTGCAAAATGGGCTTTTTGGTTTAGGCAGTGACAAATCAAAATGAGTTACTGAAGTGAATAGCAATTCATTTTACTTTGACTACCAACCCGCCATCAGCTAATAAAGACTTTGTCACAAATGATTTGGTTATAATGATTTCTTTTTGCATAACACCTGTCATCCAGAAGCATCCCAAAGTGCTCTATAGCCTAATTTACTGATTACTCAGAAATTGCTTCATTCACTACTAAAATGCAGTGTTTGATGAAAGGTAGCAACAGCTCAAAATCTACTTGCCAGAGAGAGATGAGAAAAGAAAGTGTCTCTTTAGTAGGGCCCAGGGAGAACTATCAAGTCCAGGTGAATGAGAAGTTAGCTACAGCTGAGCTTGCAATGTGTGCCGTACAATTTTGTAGATGAGGAGGGAGACATGGAAAGAAGTTTGTAGAGAGGCAAGACAAAACTAAGGGAAAATAAAGTTTTGCTTGCAGGGATCTTTGTGTTTTAGAATAGGCAGACAGGTCAGAAGCTCTGCTTTCTGAGAGGGTTTTCTCATGGAGGAAGACTGCCATGCAATATAGATTACTGCACATTTACCTTGCAATTGTCTGTTTGATAATTAGAAGATTCAAGGGTGAGAATTTTGCAACTTTTATTGAAGAAAAATGTAACAGAAATACTTAAATTCATGGATTTATTCTCAACAAATGAAGACTGGGAATTCAGATTTCTACTCATCAGACTATGAGATCCTCATCTCACTGGGGAATGATGGAAATGAAAACCCTCTATACAGTTAGGAAAAGTTTATAATTTCTTTATGAATTGCTGTTTTTGAGGGAGAACAGTGTATGCTTGAAAGAGGAAGGGACTATACACTGCAAGTTTCTTCTTGACCAATTTCTAAATCAGACTTGTATTAAAAAGTGTAACTTGTAAATGATTTCTGCACAGAGAGAAATATGATCTTGTGTAAAATATAGGAAGCTCAATGTGTGATGTCTTTGATTAAAAGATGTTTTCACACACCTGTAAAATATTTTACAGATAAAGACAGGACACTAGAGTATAGTATAATGAGGACATCACTTAAGGTCCTGTGGTTCCATATCAGATATTTTAAACTGGGATTTTATTATTTGCTGTGTTGATACACATTTCAACAAATAGTTGCTCAACAAGATGTTTCAAAGCCAGCCACTTACTAGATGTGAGTGTAATTATTTTCCTTCCTTCCTTTCTTCCTTCCTTCCTTCCTTCCTTCCTTCCTTCCTTCCTTCCTTCCTTCCTTCCTTCCTTCATTTGGTTGGACAAATCTTCCAGATTTTTTTTTTTCCTGTCCTGATGGATGAAGAACCTTATTTTTTCTATTTCACATGGAATCACAGAATCACAGAATGGCTGAGTCAGGAAGGCACCTCAAAAGACACCTCAAGGATAATCTAATCCCACATACTGCTTGGGGCATGATCAATTAGAACAGGTTGCACAGGACTGTGTCCAGACAGGTTTTGAATATCTCCACATTGAGACTCCTCAAGCCTTCTGAGCAGCCTGTTCGGGTATTTGACCAGCTTTGCTATAAAGATGTGTTTTCTTTTCAGAGGGAATTTCATCAGTAATCTCCATCACAAGGTGAACAAATATATTCTATAAGTGCAATATAGCTTTGAAAATAGGAGTAATTACTCCTGTTCAGGTAAAGGTCAAGTGAATTCAAAGGATTTCTTTTTCTTTTACTCAAAGCTGAATGACTTGTTTCCCATGAAATTGAAAATGTTGTTTTAGGAAATCAGAATAGAAACACCACAGGAAATATTTTAGATAGGATTTCAGCTCTCCAAGAACTGAACTCAAATAAGGGTAACTTAAAACACTATAGAATAAGAATGAATTATAGTGTTCTTGGGAAATAATTCAGTCTGAAGGAGGATAACAAAAGAAGTGTTTCAACAGTTCAGATGTGGAGTATTCCCCCAGAAATGAATGCCACCACTGGTAAAATCATAACTGTTAAGACACTGACTATGCCTGTCTTATAAGAAGGATCTTGTAGAAAGGACGCCTTCTGAACTACTTCTAAAAGTTCTAGAAAGGAAATAAGATGTTTTTCTCTGGTGTGATCTCCCAGGAATGCAAACCTTTTGCAAAGGAATACATTTATTTAGTTGCCTGAAAATACGTTATGGATTCTAACTGCAGCTATCAGTACTGTAAATCCTGACACTGTCCTTAGGGACAAAGGAACTGATCAGAGCTGGCAACTCTGTAAGGACACTTCCCTTTGAGTGCAAGAGCTTCCTGTCCCCATGTGTAAGAAATCCAGAAGGGACGATGGGAAGCTGGGATGGCTGAGCAAGGACCTGCTGATCAGACTGAAGTGCAAGAAGGAAATGCACAGGCAGGGCAAACAGGGACATGTGGCCTGGGAAGAGTACAGGGATGCTGTCTGGATGTGTGGGGATGGGGGTGAGAAAGCCAAGGCACAGGTGGAACTGAGATTGGCAAGGGAAGGAAAAAAATAACAAGGAGGAATTCTATGAGTACATTGGCCAGAAAAGAAATGCCAAGGAGAATGATCCCCCTCTGATAAATGATAATGAAGAGCTGTTAATTACTGACAAGGAGAAGGCTGAGGTACTCAACAAATTCTTTCCCTCAGTCTTTGCTGACAGTCAGGCTTCCCACATCTCTCATTTCCCTGAACCTGTAGGTGAGGGCTGAGGGAGCAAAGTCCCTCCCACTGTAAGCAAAGAACAGGTTCGAGACCACCTGATGAACAGGTGAGGAACAGGTGATGAACAGGTACAAGTCTATGGGACCTGATGACATGTCCTGACAGGGGGCCTGAGGGAACTAGCTGACGTAGTTGCCAAGCCTCCCTCCAACATACATGTATTTTAAAAGTCCTGGCAGTCAGGTGAAGTCCCTAGTGACTGGAAAAAATGGAAACATCACTTCCATTTTTAAAAAGGGTAGAAAAGAGGGCCCAGGGTAGAAACTGAAGACTCATAAGCCTCACCTCTGTGCCTGGAAAGATCATGGAAGAAATCATCCTGGAAGCAATGTCAAGGTACATGCAAGACAAGAAGGTGAGCAGAGACAGCCAGCATGGCTTCTGCAAGGGCAAATATGGCTGACCAATCTGGTGGTCTTCCATGATAGAGTAAATGCATCTCTTGACAAGGGAAGACTGACCAATATCATCTACCTGGACTTCTGTAAGGCCTTTGATGTGGTCCTTCATGACAACCTGTTCTCTAAATTGGAGAGAGAAGGATTTGAAAGGTGGACCATTCAGTGGATAAGGAATTAGCTGGACAGCTGCACCCAGAGATTTGAGATCAACTGCTCTATGTCCAAGTGGAGGCTGGTGATGGGTGGTATCCCTCAGGGGTCTGTCTTGGGGCTAATGGTGTTTAATGTCTTCATCAGTGACATAGGCAGTGGAATTGAGTGTACCCTCAGCAAGTTTGCAGACAACACCAAGCTGAGTGGTTGATACAACTGTTGATACAACAGAAGGAAGGGATGCCATCCAAAGGGACCTGGAGAAGCCTGAGAAGTGGGCCCATGTGAACCTCATGAGGTTCAATAAATCCAGGTGCAATGTGCTGCACCTGGGTCAGGGCACATGAGTACGGTCTAGGAGAAGAACTCATTGAGAGCAGCCCTGTAGAGAAGGACCTGGGGGTTCTGGTGGACGAAAAGCTCTACATGAGCCAGCAATTGCCCACTAGCAGCCCAGAATGCCAACTGTCTTTGTTTCAGTTAGGACAGAGTTAATTTTCTTCCTAGTACTGGTAGAATGCTATGTTTTGGCTTAGGATGAGAAGAGTGCTGATAACACCCCAATATTTTAATTGTTGCAGAGCAGTGCTTGCACGAAGCCAAGGACATCTCAGCTTCTTGCTCTGTCCTGCCAACAGGCAGGCTGGGGGTGCAGCAAGAGCTGGGAGGGGACAGACCCGGGACAGGTGACCCAAACTAGCCAAAGGGGTATTCCATACCATCTGACGTCATGCTAAACAATATATAGGGGTGGCTAGCCAGGGGAGGGGGGCCGGACTGCTTGGGGTTAGGCTGGGCATCGGTCAGCGGGTGGTGAGCATTGTGCATCACTTGTTTATACAGATTATTAGTAGTAGTACTATTATCATAATTGTTATTATTATTATCGTTATTATTATTATTGTTATTATTATTTTCCTGTCTTAATAAACTTTCTTTATCTCAACTCACGGGCTTCACTTTCCCATTTCTCTGCCCCATCCCAGAGAGGGAGGGGGGAGGGTGAGCGAACGGCTGTGTAGTGTTCAGCGGCCAGCTAGGTTAAACCACGACACCAACTCATGCAACTCATGGGCTGCATCAAGAGAGGAGTGGCCGGCAGGTAGAGGGAGGTGATTGTCCACTTCTACTCTGCTCTTGTGAGGCCCCACTCAGAGTCCTGCATCCAGGTCTGGGGCCCCCAGCACATGAAGAATGTGAGGCTGTTAGAACAGGTCCAGAGGAGGGACACAGAGATGATCAGATGGCTGGAGCACCTCTTCTATGAAGAAAGGCTGTGAGAGGCAGGGTTGTTCAGCCTGGAGAAGAGAAGGCTCCAGGGAAACATCATTACGGCCTTTCAGTTCCTAAAGAGGGCTTATAAAAAGATGAAGAGTGACTTTTTAAACAGGCAGATAGTGATAAGACAAAAGGGAGTTGTTATAAATTAAAAAGGGGGAGATTTAGGTTAGATATTAGGAGGAAATTCTTTACTCAGAGGGTAGTGAGACACTGGAACAGGTTTCCCAGAGAAGCTGTGGATGCCCCATCCCAAGGCCAGGCTGGATGGGGCTTTGAGCAACATGGTCTGGTGGGAGATGTCCCTGCAAGGGGGTTGAAACTGGATGATCTTCAAGGTCCCTTCCAACCCAAACCATTCTATGACTCCACCATAAATACTGGTTTGGGTGAAATTTATTTTTCAGTTCTTACAGTGGTAGAATATCATTTGAATTATTTTGGTGGCACTAAAGATAAACAGTGGAAATAGTTTGTAAAGATAACAGTGGAAATAATTTTCAATGAGACCTTGATTTCACCTTGTGACCAAGGGAAAGAGTGCATGAAAAGGTGCATTGTTGTTGGGATCATGTGTAACAATGGGTGAGGAGGGGGTCAAATACAATTTCATGATAAATGTAATCAATATTAATGTTAAGGGAAAGATCTCAACTAACAATCCTCGATCTGAATTAATTCTGAATGTCAGAATGATTATACTTCTTTTCTTTGTCCTTAGACAGCACTCTTTCAAACTTAATTATTATCAGTTGTGCCTACTTAGAGAGCTACAGAAAATAAGTATTATGATTATTTGGGGACTCTAAGCCCTGTATCTATTATCCCAGAAGGTTTATTTTATTTTATTTTATTTTATTTTATTTTATTTTATTTTATTTTATTTTATTTTATTTTATTTTATTTTATTGTATTGTATTGTATTGTATTGTATTTTATTGTATTTTATTGTATTTTATTGTATTTTATTGTATTTTTCATGTTCACCCTCATCAGTTATCTAAGCTATTGCTTGAACTCCTTGGAAAAGACATTTAAACGAGGGCCCAGAACAGTTTATTTATTTTTTTATTTGGTGTTGACCTAGGTTTTCAAACTATGAAGTAGAAGAAAGACTTACTTAAGGAAAATACCAAACCCCCACACCATCTGGACTGACTCAGGAATTTGTCAGTTTTACTCTTCTAGAATATTGTTTTATTTTTTTCCTGAAGTTAGAGCCTCTTAAAACCTGTTCAAAGAGAAGGTGACCTTTCAAAAGAAACCAATTATGTTTAAAAACTCTGCCCAATATTTGGATGTTCTAATAATTCCTATTGATAAAAAATATATTTGAAATATTGACTCTTCTTGTAACATATCCTGAACTGTGGAAGGCATCATACTGGTTTAGAACAGTTGAAGTTTCACAAGATTAAACATTATGCTGATTTTCATTATCATATTTTATGTGGGTGTTTTTTCCCCATCAAGAAGCACAAGTAAATAAAACAAAAGATAAGATAGTTTTGCACACAGAAAATGCAAGGTTTTGGAGTAGAGATCTGATGTTTACCTGTATGTAAAATTCCTTTGGAATTTTTATGTAATATAAAGCCTCCAGACTTGGAAAGCAAACTGGATTACATTTTTCTACTGTATTTTTCAGTAACATTTAAAAACTGGTTCCTTTTCCAAATGATGTAATAAAGAAGATCAAGCTACATCTTCTAGAACATGAATTTTAATAACTCTGCAAAGGTTTGATGTTACAGATTCAGTTCACACTTTACTTTGAACACAGATTGTTTTTACCTAGTCTCAAAGGATGTTGTTACTCTGATGGGGACTTTTAACACAAGTAACAGAGAAGCGGTGTACATCCAAAATGAGAAAAATGTTTTTTCAAAACAATGTTTTAGAATAATCCTTTCTGATCTCAGCTGTGAAGGTACTTTTATTGTATTACTTATTCATCCTGTTAAAATATATTTCATGAGACTCCAAATTAGCATGATGCATATAAGTGAAATATGGATCTAACGTAGGAGAGTTCCACAACTAAGACTGTAGCTCTAAAACTACTACTACAAAAAAAACCCTTTCTCTGTCTTCAATGAGCCTCTGGAATCCACAGAGCCATGTAGAATGACTCTTGACAGGAGGGTTTGTACTGTTCATCATCAGGGTTTACATTAAAATTCCTAAAGGTATTGAGAGAGGACAACAGGAGGAGAGACAGTAAATGTTGTTTGAAGCTCCTAGGGAAGATACCCTACTAGTTTTTACTTTGATAGTGTACTTTGATAGTGTACTACACTCTCAATCCCCAGCACAAGAGATGCAAAGTAAATGAATAAATCAGCTCTGGAAAAAAAAAAAATAAAAATACTTGTTTAAAATGAGCTATGAATGGCAATGAAAGCATATGCTGCATAACTATCATAGAGAAGTCACAGAGTATATTGATTCCCAAGCTGTTCTTTTCACCATGCTATCTAAGTGCCTTTAGCAATGACTAACATCTGTCGCATATTTATTCTTTTCTCTATACCCCAAGGGAAGAAGTGTGTACAGTGAAATATTTTGTTTGTATTATTTTATGAAATCTATACTGTATATATTTACTGTAAATAGGTTATATGAAGCAGGGTCAAAGAAACTTTTTTTGAACTTGGGAGCTCAAAACGTTATTGCCTTTCATACTTTAAGAGATCTCTCCATAGCCTTCAACCATCCCTGGAGAAAGCTCATCTATATAAAGGACAAACCTTTACCCTCAGGGCAGTCATTTCAATCGAATGTTTAAACTAAGAAATATCTGTTTGTATCAAATATTGTATTATTCAGTGAAATGACTAATAATAACACATGTTCTAACCAAGAGGATTGTAAAGATGGTATTGCATAACTCAAATGAGTTTTATATAAATACAATCCCTAATATAACTAAATTACAGTTTACTCTAAAAACAGTCAGGGAAGGAGGAAAAAAATCTTAATGATGGAATGGCAGTCCTGAAAACATGTTTATTCATGATATACTAACAATATGATACAATTTTTTGTTTCCTAAATTTGGATTTTTTTACATTATTTGATATACCTAATTTAAATGGAAGAGAAAGTAGATAAAAATAAATAAATAATTGTGATGAGATTAAAAGGCAAAATGCCCAGGAAGGCTGTTTATAATGTATGCTAAAACAAAGAAAAGGAAATTCCTTAAAAGGCTAATATATGCTGTAATTCCTGTGAAATTGAAAAATATTGCTGCTAAAAAAATGTAAAATTCTGAAAGAGCTAATACAACCCCTAAGAAAGCAGCTAAGCAGACAGAAACAGAATAACATTTCCATTTCTCCAAGCTTCATTAAACAAGCATTAAAACCCTGTTAACAGGCTGGCAGGAATAAAAAATGGTTACTGTTCACCAAATTCAAAGAAGTGAAGTCACATCCTCATAAACCCTTAAGTTTATACAAGTTATGAAATAAAAAGGTTTCCTTCTTCTTTTCATGACAACTCATGATACAGCAATGATACTGGATTGGAAGGGAGAAATTTTCCATTTAAATGAGTATGAAGTAGGATTTCTGGCTAGAGAAGGAAGAAGGCTGGTCAGTGAACTACAGTAATTCTGCTGCTGACTCTCTCACTGAAGTTTAAATTGACTGTCAATCAGCCAGATATTAAAAAGCAATATAACCCAAAGAGGTTCATACCCAGACTCTGGCCTTGTGAAAACCTCAGTCTCAGTTGGTAGTTTCTGGAAAATTCTTGGTGTGAATACTCCAGTTTTCAATAACTTTTTAATAAAAGAATGGAACTGGGGGGAGGGGGGGGGGGGGGGGGGGGGGGGGAAAGGATTCAAGAAACAACAAAGTCCCTTCCAATCTTTTCTTTTCGATATTCATACGGAATATCATCATTACTATTATGCTGGTGGCAAAAATGATAGACAAGATAAGAGAAATTCCAGAACCTAAGTAATCCCCGCTGCTCCAAAAATATCTCTTCCTCTGAGAAATACTTAGCCCACACACAGTAGGAGCTTTCCCACTGACTCTTGGTGTTCTTTGAATGGAGCATAAAAAACACAGGGACTGTGCTAATGGATTTCTTGCACTTTTTTTTTTTTTTTTTTTTTTTTTTTGTCAGCTAGAAACAAATGTATTCTGTGCTTAATGCTGTTCAAAGTCTACATTATCATATGTAAGCATCCAAGTCATGCAGTCATAAGGATGATTTTCAAATAGAAAATGCTGACAGATTTTATTTTATTTTCTGACCTCAAGCTTTCAGTCATCCTCAGGCAACAAACATGAAGATGTGTTTGGAGCATCAGCCCACACTAAATGGGTGTTCTTGTGCCTCTGGGATCTGAATGGTAGCAACACACTGTTTGCTGACATTAATAGCCATATTAGCACTTTGTGAGCAAGCATGGTGTGGACTGAATTGGGGCAGAGGATAAGGCATTACCTTTGGCATTTGATAAGGATGTGGGATTCTTTTAATGAAATTACTGGCTGCTTAATCCTTTATTTGAAGTCTGTGTAGTAACATCACCATACTCTTATTAGTTTTGTTGAGGGTGAATTGGCATTGTTTGGTCTGGCTTTACCAGAATCTCCCACTTCAGTTGGATGCCACCAAAGTTGCATGCCATTTGCAGGGGAGGCAGTCACTCTGGGGCCAATGGAGGAAAATCGGCACTTCTAGAGCATACAACTTTGTACTTTCCAGCTTTTCTATCAAACCAGAGATTCAGTTACAGTATTATGTTTAAGTACATCAGTTCATCTATTATTGATAATGTCAGTGTGCTACTATGGTTATGTTTGAAGCTTGCCTCCTATCTCCTTACATTAATTACTCCTTTTCCTGACAATACCCAATCTGCTTAATTTCCTACTTCTGTTTTGCTGGATGCATTAAGAAGCAATTCAAATAAGCTCTTTCTTTGTTTTCAAAGGGTTGTTTTGAACCTGTATAATGGGTAAGCTTTTAAATTGTATACTTTGCACATAAAAACACATTTATAGACTGTCTAATCTTTATTTTTGCACCTTTCAGACTGTCTATCATTGTTGTGACATGCAGAAATAGGCTGCCTTGGATGTGATGTTGTCTCAGGTTTTCAACCTCTGCCATTGAATCTCTGTTTCTCAGCTGACTGTTGCATAGCATAATATGCAGAAAAAAGTGTGTAAAATATATTGATTGTCATAGGAAAATAGCTGCACTTATCCTTTAAAACTTTGCTGGCTTATCTTTGGAAATGAAAAGCTTAAAGGTTATTTTTGTCTGAAAGTTTTCATCAGATCCTTAAAGATCTGATTTTTCTATTATAATCATTAGAAATTTGTCAAAATCAGTGATAGCATTAGTATCATTTCCATCATTGAGGAGCCTGTGCACAGGATTTTGATGCAGATGGACCTGTGTCGATGTGATTTTTGGTATATCATTGCAATGAGGCATCATTTCAAAGCAACAGTACATTCAGGGCCAGGTTAATGAAAAGCCAAGTGTACCAGCTTCTCGGTACAATAGTCCTCTCCTCCAATTTACATTACATGGAGTAAAAGAAGCATCCCATTATTGGAAGAGCTGTTAACAAGAATAAACTTTCAGTGAGAAGAGGATAGAGATGTTTTTTCTGTCTTTCCTGTCCCCTGCAACAAGTGTCTTCCCTTTTAACTGGGTAAATGTGAGCTGAGTTACCTCAAGGTATTGTTTTTGACCTTCTCATTCCCTCTCTTGATAGCTTGTCAAGGGGAGCACACACCTCTGCTGGGTGACTTTCTGAAGAGCTATTCTTACTATTTCCTTTGTGTTAGACAAGCACTTCATAACTGGGTGGTCTCATAGTGCTTAGAAGGTTTGCACTGTTGCTTTAAACACGGCCATAGATACCAAATAATACCAGTCTTTATAGATCCTATTGCTGTTTCAGCATCCACTGCACTAACTTTGTGTGCTTCTATACTGTGCTTCTCCCTGGTATTGTGCTTCCTGCCTGAGCTCTTCTGAACAGCAGGAAGATGTAGAAAACAGGCCAGGCTTCTCTTATCTCTCCATCTCAGGGATATACCTCATGTCCAAGCACATGTGAATGGCTACAGGACCAGCGTAGGGAATACTCCTGCAGCCCAGAGGATGGAATGGAAGAAGAAAAAAGCTCTTAGCACTGTCTTGTTTTTCAAAAGCCTACTTTTGCAGTTAAGTCACTACAAATGCAGGATATTGTAGCTCCAGAAAGAGCAAATACTCTTGGAGAGAGGTTTAGTGAGGATGGGGGCACTCACAACTTCCCACATAATTGTCCTTCTCTTTAGCCTAGAAGCTGATTAGTTCTGTGGTATTTGGATGTGGTGTTCTGCTTTCAACATTGAGGAAATCTATTTATTATCTAAGCTGTCCTGTTTGAGGAGGGGACTAGTGTCACTTAACAATTCTTTCCCATTTGTTGGTTTGACTGTCTGGTATTTAGAACCTGTTATTTGCCAGTTCAACAGCCTATTGCATCCAAAGTAACGGGACTACTGTGGAAGAAGGTACTGCTAGCTGATGTAGGAACAGTTATAACAAAATTACTTATACGGCTTTCATGCATGCTTGCTAGTTGCTCTACTCTTTTGGACTACATGTATTCAAATTAAAGCTACTATTCAGCCAGAAGCGCCGCATAGCTTCCTTATTGTCTGAGACACATTTGCATTATAGATATTTACAACAGTAAAACAACAAAAAGAAAAAAGAAAAAAAGCCCTAATGGAAAAATACCGTGTTCCTACATCACGGTAGAATTCACACTGATTTAAATAATTGATAAACCATTAGTTTATCTCTTTACAGTGAGTGGAAATCCAGTCTGTGATTCTATGTCCCCCCCCCCCTGTATTTCTAACAGATACAATAGTTGCCAAGCTGGGGTGGGTGAGAGGGGAAAGAGTAGTAGAACTGAGCAAGACAGCTTAAAAATCATAGAAACCCATTATTTTAAAAACAAGTTCTACCAAGTCTAAAGGATATTAAAGAGAAAAGAAGTGAAGTTAACTAATTATTTTTCAAACCAACTATAATGTAATAAAAAATTGATGATAGATGAATACCATTTGCACATAAAGGTCTTTATAAATAGATCAGAGGTACAGGAAGGAAAGGAAGGAAATGATGATAGCTCAATGGAGTAAGTAATATATTTTGCTGTTTGGCTTAGCAATTGAAAGCACAGTCCTTGCAAATTTATTTATGACTTTTTGAACACTTTGAAAGATGTTTTAGCTTCCAAATAAGGCATTCAATTATTTTTGAATAATGCAGCAAGTTGTAGACTAAGCAGAATGAGCCAATGGAAAACAGGTAATATGTGCCATGAACTAGGTTTGTGGCTTATAAAACAGGTGTAAATTCTACCATGAACTCCAGGTACCAATATACAACCCATCTGACACCCCAGAGCTTTGATCTCTGAAGCAGCATAAATTCCAAGTGGAAGGATTTCAGACAAACTAAGGACATGTTCTGCACAGAGCTCATTACAGGTTTGGAGTCTTATTATTATTGCCATTATTTATAAAGAAGAAATTCTGAAGTTGTCCCAAATACATTTTTTTTGTGTTTTATTTTGTTTTGCTTTTTTAAAGAGCTTGAGGAAAAAAATAAACCTCTTAGGACCACATGGAAGAAAATAATAAACATGTAGTGTGTTTATACTCATGCACATGTTGTTTAGGAATCGGGAAAAAGATGCATGTACAACTAGGACAAATTACACCACACACTGTGCAACACAGTTTTTCAAAGTGTGTTTTGTTTCCTTGTTTTTGTCAATTAAATGATGTCTTGCTGCATCATGCCAGAAACTGTATGGGAGGTCTAGGCAGAACTTGACAGGATTTGACTGGGAAGAGAGATTGTACAACTGCTTTCATCGAAACGTCTGTATAGAGAACGAAAGGAAAACACTGTGATACTGAATGTTCCTAGCTATATAAATGGAAACTTTTGCATGATAGTTAAGATACTGGCTTTACAAACACTGTAAAAAGGCAGGTGGTCTCATAGTAGTTGTAGTGAGAAATAAAAAGATTCAGTCTTGAAAGAGCTTTTCATTTTTATTTTTTATTCCAGCCAGCCACCCATGAGAGTCATAATGAGATCTGCTGTGCAATATCTTTTGAAATTGTTTTTAGAAGCAGGATGTAATTTAAAGAGCATAAAGCAGCCTACATGATCTGATACTTTAGCTGCTGAATATTATCAGTTCCAGAGTCCCCTGAAGTCTCTGGGAAGCCTTCTGAACTGACTCTGTTCCTCCATGTTCTTCTGGAAGTAATAGCCTAGCTATGAACTGCACAGAAACCCATAGTTAATATCACATAAAGCCATGGAAAGAACAGAATGAGACAGGAGACAATGAGTGAGTTAAAACACGATTTATAAAGATTTGTCCATGCTCTTGAACTTTTAAGCACAGTGAAATTACTGTGAATGACTGAATTGCCTTTTATTTGAAGTTGTGCGTTACATCATCTACCCAGACAGGAGATGAACCAGTTGCTTGTTTTGCAGTTTTGAATCACTCTTAAGGTCATAGAGAGCATGAGGAAGCAGGCTGATTTTTTCATTTACTTTTTCTGAAGATAGCTGGTCCAGCAGGTTGGGATGGTGACAGTGTTGATGTGCACAGTCAGGGCCTTCCAAGCAAATTTTGGCCTGGCACTTTTAAATTTCATTGATGATATTTGAAAGGTGAGGGTTGGTTTTATATGTCATGACCTTTACTTCAGTGATTTTTCCTCTTCTGGAGGCTGTTTAGTGAAGATAATGTCTGCATATTTGCAGGGAAGACCATAATGTATTTAGGAAATTGTAAAAGCAAAATAGAGGGAACAGGTTGCAGTGTGGCATTAACAAACTGCATTCTTTCAGCAGGCAGTCAGAGAGGGGATATATGCTAATGTCAAGATGATTTTTAAGACAGCATGTAGCTGTACAATTGACAGTGCAAGGTAAAACAGTGAACACAAATATATCTGGTACAGAAAACAAAGCTATAACTATATAAGTGGGTTTCAGACCCTCTTGACAAAAGCAGCTGTGTCAAGACTTGTCAGCTCTGGAAAGAAACTCATTCAAAAATAACTGCTTGAGCATTTGGACTAAACTATTGAAAACTAGTCTATGTTCAAGCAAAGTTAAAAGGCTTTTCAGTTGCTAGAAGTTATAATTAAATTAACCCATGTAGGAGTATTTTCTGCCTCTAATGACCCCATTCGGAATTAATTGAGATCAGACTATCTGTTTTTGTGGTATGACCCTGACTGCAGTGCTGAGTAAGACTGAAAGAAAGCCTACTCTTCATCTTGACACCATTTTTTCTAGCTAATATTTTCTCTCCCTATTTTTGTAGAAATTGTGTGTGTGTTTCAATTCGACCACATATTTTTCTAGTGGTAACTTTTTATGAATGTGATACAATGCCAGGCATTTCACACTGATTGTGCTTTACATATGTTATGCCCTTGAACTTAAATTCCTGCCCTTCCCCTGAGGAACAGAAAAAAAATAAACCCACAACCCACCTCTTGTTCTGAAAAACTCTCTTCAGGAAACTTGAAAAGCCTTTAATTCTGCATGGGCTTTTTTTCCCCCACTTTCTTTTATTTCTTCTTTCATAGCCATCAATGCCACAGTGCTCCAATAACTATTTCTAAAAATAAAATCTGAAAATTACAGGCCTTGGTTTGCTACAATGTTGCAAACTGTCATTAACAAACAGTCTTCAAAAGCCACTGGAGCTGCAAGCCATGAGGTAGCTCAAGTCCATAGAAGTGTATTGTTCTCTTCCAGCTCTCCTAGACATGGTATATTTTAACTAATTGTTTAAAAAGTACTTAGGTGTTAGTGGAAGGTGCTGGGTTTTTGTCAGCAATTAATTCTACAGTTTCCTGTCTATCACTCCCATTATTTTCCAAGGAATATATAACTTAGAGGATGAATAATTTTCAGAACATGCTCTGATTATAATTTCAGTGGAGTTTTGGGATCTTGTGCCTGCTGAGATTTAGTGCTCGGCTTCATTCACAGAGTAGCATAACAGTGGTGTGTTATCCGCTGTGCCCCATGCTCTGAAATCCAGGATGGAGTGATGCACACCTAGGAAACAGATTGGAAAAGTGTTTTTCTGTGTGTACTTATTTTTCCCACTCTATATGCTATTCATATGCCAGTTGTATGTAGGCTACTTTTCAAGACATTTCTGTGAAGTTGTCTGTCTTGGCCAAAGTTGCTTATCTAAGTAAATGTTTGTGTGTACTTGACAAGGTGTTGTTGGTTACATCCAGATAAAGATGACTTTTTCAAATTGCTCTGTAGCTGGAGATTAAGATCACCTGGTTCTCTTTGGCTGTCAACTTCATGAGCTAATCAAGTGCTAGGGAACTGATGTTGGATGGTTCAACATGTGGTTTCAGAGTAGTAATGGGAGCCATCCATAGTAGCCCTTTGAATTCAAGATCATTCCCAAGATTTACATGATTGTGAACACACCCTGTTTTTTACTTAGATTTCACAGACTCAGAGATCTGTTGCTTTTACATCCCATCTGCTGCCACTTGCCAAGGCCTATCGGGGGATACAAGGGCAGATGGTTATACATTGCTGATTGTACTGACCAGCAAAATTGGGCATTATATTAACACTACTGACTATTCTCTACTCACATTAAGTTCTACGGCTTGCATGCCTAATCTCTCTCAGTGTACAATTTGTACGTTGTCTTTTTAAACTGAAATTTCTTTTTCCTGTGAGTTAAATTTTATGCTTCTGAAGCTCTAGTAATTCTCCAGGATCTTGAACTGAAGAAAACAGAAGGAGAGGACAAGATAACTTTCAGTATTTACTAAAGGGTGAAGAAATGAAACATTAGATCTTAGATACCTAAATTGAAAACCTAGATCCCCCAAACTGCCATTCAGTTGCTGCAAATTCCATTTGCCACTATGGTAAGGTGAAGGAGCGTGTGTGCACTTTTGTTTGCTTCTATAAATCATCTCGTTATTGAAAATATATGGCCTTCCAAGGAGACCCAGTCCCTCTACCCAAGTGACTGCCTTTACTGCTAAGCTAGTAGGCTATCTTTCCCTGCAATAATTTATTTACTTGTTTGTTTGTTTGTTTTTAATATTTATTTATTGCATATAAGACCTAATAGGTTCAGTTGCATCAAGTACTGATTTTCCTTGTATTCTGGATCTGACTGTCCTCCTGAGATGGGGTTCAAGCTGTCCAAGGAAGATGAGGCAATTAAGCTCAAGTCTCTATTATAAAACCATAGTATTAACTGTAGACCTGTAGTGTATATTTTGAGTGATTTCCTTTATGAGTGATTTCCTTTTCCTTTTCTACCGTATATGGAAAGAAAGGTTATGATGTTCATAACCTCCTCACTATCTCTTTTGTTTGTTTGTTTTTTAAATTAAGGGCTTTTTAAATGCCTGCTTTCAGAAGCAATTTTGGAACTTTGAATCCCGAATAAATACATGTGCTATTATGATACAAAAAGCTTTTTATTTTGAAAAGAGAGAGTTTTTAAAACTAGCCCTTCTTCTTACCTTTTCCATAGGCAATGGTCAGACAGCTGGTAAGACTCTTCCTGTCTTATAGGAAATGTGGGTGTCAAATGTCACTGCCTGGCCAGAGAGCTTCAACATTCAATATTTTGGTGCTGAAGTCTCTTCATAGATCAAGCTTCAGTCTTTAATCAGTCAGAGACAGTAGAAAAGTGAATGCAAATAGTGATGGATTTGAAAATGCAGACTCTAATTTAGACTTTTAAAACTCACTTTTGCTGAATCACAAAATTATTGTTTAATGAGTAATTATTATTTATTGGATTTTGAATGAATCCTTGCTTCTAAGGCATATAGGGAGTGAGTGATAAAATTTCGTAATATATCAAAAATTAGACAAACTATTTCCCTCAAGAGCTTTTAAAGTAGCCTTATTTCAAGAGGACTCTGCGAAATAGACTTTTGTACTTTATCAATGTGTTATTCTACAATCCTGAAAATAGAATTGTTTAGAAGTAGCACCTAATGATGAAAACTGGAGAGAAGTATTCACTGATACTGCTTCTTGAACCGTATCACTATTTTTCATTGTAATCCCCCCCCCAAAAAAAGCCACCACTTTTCTTTTGAAATGACCACAACTGTAATCAGTAGGTTTACATGCTAGCTATGTAAAGCTTAATCTAGTTTCAGAATTTGACTTAGGAATATATTGCTTTTTTGTTTTTAATTATAACTTTTATTAACGTTGCATTCCAATTGCAGTATTTTTGTTTGTTTGAATAGAGGTAGATTCGTATCTACCTGCATATATAAATACGGTTCTGTATAGATACTTAGTTGCCACGTAGGGTCGTATTGAAATAATAAAATTGATATATGTAGAACGATCATGTGCTTTTTGAATGTAACAATTATGTAATTCGATTAGCTATGTTTCAGGTGGCAAACATCTAAAGGAAATGGATGCTTTCTAATTCTGTAACTAAAACACCGAAATATTTAAGTTGCAATGAGTATTATGGTACAAGAAGTAATTTAATTTGAATTAGCATCTCTTAACATAATATTTTTATTCCAGTGAATCAATAAATTAAATATTTACTTCTCTCTAACTAGAATGATTCTTGGCAGATAGTAGGAAATTTGACACTATGAAATAATTAGTAAACTTCAAAGACAACATTGCAATAGGAAAGATGACTTGAGTACTTTTCTGATTAGACTGAAAAGATATCTGAATGTTGATGACTAGTTTTACAGTAATTTCAGAATGTGAACAAAGTAATTTGATCCATCTAATATATTAAGCACCACTTAGCCTTCTAAATTAAAATTTAAAGTTAGATCTGTGAAGAGAATTGATACTCTTATCAGTCAATCACTGCAATAAGTTTAATATAGTAGTTGGAAAAAATAGAAATTGTGAAGCTTCAAATATCTATTAATTGAGTGTTTTAGAGTAGAAAATGCAATTTACAGAGCCTGAAAAACTTTGCTCATATTTTGCATATAGCAAGGTGTCACCAAATTCACAAAGGGTATTCTTTAAATTATGTCTCAATGTAGATACGCTCTTTTTCAACTCTAAGTATTAATCACATCTATAAAGATAAACAAGTAAGAATTATCTAAAACTCAGGTGTCCTGACCCTGTAGGACATTATCTGAAATTATCTCTGGTTTAACAAAAAAACAAAACCAACCAAAACCAACCAACCAACCAACCAACCAACAACAACAACAACAAAAAACACAACAGTGCAGCATATTACTTTTTTTTTTTTTTTTTTTTTTTTTTTTTTTCCAGAATGTTTCTCTCTATGCTCTTTGCATGAAATTCATTAAGACTTAGACTGATATTCTAAGATTTTTCCTGGAGGAGAGAAAGGACTTGCAACTGAACACAGAAAGTCTTTCTACTCTCTTACATGTGTGGCTTGTGAAGCACAGCTGGAGTTGCAATGCTGTAGGTGGCTAGACCAGAGAAGTTGTGCAAAGATAAGATAGGATAAAAGCCAAGGTTCCTAGTATTTTGCTGAAGTTCAATAAGTCAAGTGTTCAGTAAGTCTCTTCACCATCCACTTGAGGATAGACATATACTCCCCATTAGAGGCTTTTCTTGCAACGCACAGCTTGTGCTAATATGTCACAGAATCATAGAATCATTAAGTTTGGAAAAGACCTTCAAGATCATCTGGTCTAACCATCACCCTACTACCAATATCACCTACTAAAACATGTCCAACCTTTCCTGTCATGGTAGGGTTGTTGCTGTTGAAGTCCCCATCACCCATACATGATACAATGCATACATGTACACATGTATCATATTCCTGTGAGGAAAATCCTGGAGAAAAAACTGGCAAATCTTCCTAGCCTTAAAATAGTAATAATAATAATAATAATAATAAAGTAAATAAGTGTGAAGCCTCTGTGAGACTCCAAACTTCGGCCTTGTTCTGGTTCTATATATTTTTTTTTTTTTTTTGAGTTAGAAAGGCATTAATTTCACTCCACAATAGAATAATTCATTTCAACAGGGTGCAGAAGCATGCACAGCACCCAGAGGAGCATGGAATTCAGCAGGGCTACCTGACAAGGTAAGACACATACTAGTAGAAATTATAAGTTAACAGGCTTCTGAATGCAACAGAGCATGTATAATTTATTTTTTTTCCAGATGTATACTTTTTTTTTTCTTCCCAAAATCTTTGTTTTCTTTTACATTCTGACTCTTGCTACAATATCTGTAAACACTTGGTTTGCCAAGTTTGAAGCATCAGTTCACAATTAACATGATAGACAGGTTACATATTAATGTTTCCTTCCTTTCTACACTGCAAAATTTTAAAATGATGTTTCAGGGGGGTAAGGGGAAAGACTGGGAAAGTCTTATATTCTTGCAGATTATGGACTACCTTTCTTTATATTTTTGCTACACCATTAAAAATATATATATATATATATATTTCTCTTTATTTAACTCTGTTAATAACTATTTTTCTTAGTTCTCATGTCCTTCATCTATTCTGGTCTCCCTTGTGTTTCTACATGCCTTCCTTATGTTGCCTGTTTTGTCCATTAATAAGGAATTATAATGGGTATTTTCAGGTTGTGCGTGAGTTCTTCTGCATTAAATGATTAGTATTCTGTCCTAAATGCACAGGATTGTGGAAGTGATATGAAACCAGAATTCTGACATATTCCTCACAAAATTTATTGGGTATCAGATGAATGCTGAACAGGTGATTATTTCAAAGCTTTCTTAGTCTTGCCTATGGGACAAAATAATACAGTGTCTACTCACCTTAAGCATACATTTATGTAACGGGAGGAAAAAAAAATGCACAGGGCAAAGCTTCACTATTTACATGTGTAACTGTGTGATATGTTCTCGTTCAAACTGTTATTGAAGATTTTCCAGCAAATGTTTATTCTTCAGCTTATCTGGAATACTGTTCAGAGCTACTCAGTGAAATATGGTAATTGTAAATTTTAATTGTGGTTATACTTGTACTTTTCTAGAGCTATAAGCAGCAGGTTAGCTTGTCTCAATAATTTGGGAAGGTAGGAATGGCTCCATGTATTCATTTGTAGCAGCCTTATGTGCCTGCAGAGGACCATTTCACTCTGTGCCACTTTAAAATGAGCTCAGTTCTTTTTCTGCCTTTCTTTATCCTGCTTTAATGCATCTCTGTTTGGGCAGCAGGTGAGCCAGAAACTTTTATAGGCAGATAGCTAGCAAGTATATCTAAATCCCTTTGAAGACAGCAGGATTTTTTTGCAAGGGTTTAGAGTAAGCCCTAGAAGTATAACTGGGTGTACTCATATACATAAATACCTATTATACAGCATTTGAATTATATGTTCAACTAACAACACGATTTATGTAGTGATGTGCAAAAAGTTTCAGTGATGTGAATTTCTTAAAATGTAGACAGAGTGCTTTCCTGCACACAAATGATCATTTTCTGGACTGTCATTTTGCCTTTGCTTCTAGTAGGTTTTTTTGCTGGAAAAGTGTTTCTGCAAACCATTAATAGCATAGAAAATAAAATCTATGCTAGGATGAAGTAAAAACTTTGATAGTCTTTTCACAGTATTACACAGCATTGTTGTACCAGAGAGTGTAAAATTATAAGCAGTCTTCAAAGCTCATAGATTTAATTTTCTAGAACTGATAGCTTTAAAAATATAATTTATCTCTGTCCAATTTTAACAAAGGGTGCTTACTGTAGTTACAGAAATAAATTTATCAATGACAATCTATTAGTCCTCTCAACAAGAACAATGTTATGGCAATAATTTCTTTTCCAACTAATGTATGTCTGACCTTTAAAATTTCCCTTCATTACAGAGGAAACTGTTCAAGGTGAACAATATTTGTAATATGATGCATCCTTATGCATTTCTGAGCTCATTTTACAGGAGAGAAATGTACTACCTCCTTATTTTATTATACTTAATTTTAAAACTAGCTTACCACTGATGATATACCATTGATGATATCTTCAGATAGTTTGTACACTACTCTTTTTCCATTCTTTCTTTTCCAGCAAAGCATCTGAACAACTTTTATAGTAAAGACAAACCAAGGCAAGGGATTAGCTCAGTCCCCTTTCTCTTTCTTTGTAGTTCTTCGAGCTTTTAGATTACATGGGTAAAAGTTTGTTTTTACAGATGTCCTGGAAGCATCATGTTCTTCATCTCAAGTATAATAAAGGGCATGGCTGCAGGTTACATTTGGAGGCCAGGTCCATGTAATGGATCTTAAGTCATCCCCAAGCTATCCAAGGAAATCAAAGACCATATAGCTCCTTCTCAGCACCTCAGATACATGTAACATCAGCAGACCTTTTAAAATCTTGAAAACTATTAATTTATTATCATTTATTTATTTATTTATTTATGTATTTATTTGTGGAAGGTTTCTTCCATTTGTCCTATGTATTCAGAATGGTCATTGCACCAATGCACTGCTGGCGAAGAATTCTTAAGTTAGAAACTCAAAGTTGTGGAAATCTCAGAAGCAAATTTTCAAGTTTTTTTTTTGTTTGTTTTGTTTTGTTTTGTTTTTGGTATAATATTTCAGGTGCAAGATAAGTTGATAAGTTTAGAAGTTCAGAGCAAGCAATATTCCTATAGCGGTATATTCCTATGGGAGCTTTTTCACTTATGGCTGTCTGGATAAAAGAAGGAAATAAATATGCTAACAGGACAGTTAAATGAGGAGGCTGTTGATGAGTTGTGCCATGACAGCCGGCAGCTCTCAACTTTCCTTCATGGTTATTCAGGTCTTTAGATCTTTTGTTTGCCAGAAATTGAAAGATACTGATGTTAATACAAAGATCCAATCCCACAAATGCTGTCTGTATGCTGCTGAAGTTGAATGTTTGAATATCTCCATTTAAATCAACTGAATTACTCATGGCAGTGAAGTTGCACACAGGTATGCATTAATGAAAGGAAGCTGAAGTTTGAATTGCCAGAAGAAAAACTGTTGATAATTATTTTGACTGAGTAGATACCAAAGAGAAGTTCACCTGAGAGGCAGCAGCTGTCATTAACATGTCAACGTGGGAAGAGCCTCATCCACAGTGACCCATAATACAGCTTTTATGAGCTGAGCAAATGCTGCAAATTGTGAATAAATGAGACATGCTATCGCAACTGCTTTTGGTGTAGTTTTGTTTTTGAGATGAATGGTTGACAAAAAAGCTCCTCCACTTAAGAGACTTACAAGGCCTAGGGACCCCTTTCCCTCATCAGTAGTAAAAAGAACGTATACTCTTCATGAACAAAGTAATGGTGATTGCAGATTTCTCCTAGAACTGAAGGCTAAAGTTATGTGTGCCAACTTGACTTCACAGAAGTTGTATATAAATACATAGGTCTGCAGATACTCAGATGGGTGCATACATGCATATGCTGTCTTCATTGCTTTCTCTTTCATGACTCTGGCTGTCATTTTAGCTATGCAATTCACATTTAAGAAAATGTGATTTCATAGGTAAGATAAGTAGAAATCCAGACCTTAGTACCTATTTTGTGTACTTTCTTCTAAAGAAGTTTATGATTTTTGACAAATGGACCAATTTTAGTCCTTTGATTTCAGTTTCTCCACTTACAGTGATGTGGAGATTTTTTTCTTTTTTCCTTCCTTCCTTCCTTCCTTCCTTCCTTCCTTCCTTCCTTCCTTCCTTCCTTCCTTCCTTCCTTCCTTCCTTCCTTCCTTCCTTCCTTCCTTCCTTCCTTCCTTCCTTCCTTCCTTCCTTCCTTCCTTCCTTCCTTCCTTCCTTCCTTCTTTCCTTCTTTCCCTATTTCTCTCTTTCTTTCTCTCTCTTTCTCTCTTGTTCCTTTCCTTTCCTTTCCTTTCCTTTCCTTTCCTTTCCTTTCCTTTCCTTTCCTTTCCTTTCCTTTCCTTTCCTTTCCTTTCCTTTCCTTTCCTTTCCTTTCCTTTCCTTTCCTTTCCTTTCCTTTCCTTTCCTTTCCTTTCCTTCCCTTCCCTTCCCTTCCCTTCCCTTCCCTTCCCTTCCCTTCCCTTCCCTTCCCTTCCCTTCCCTTCCCTTCCCTTCCCTTCCCTTCCCTTCCCTTCCCTTCCCTTCCCTTCCCTTCCCTTCCCTTCCCTTCCCTTCCCTTCCCTTCCCTTCCCTTCCCTTCCCTTCCCTTCCCTCCCCTTCCCTCCCCTCCCCTCCCCTCCCCTCCCCTCCCCTCCCCTCCCCTCCCCTCCCCTCCCCTCCCCTCCCCTCCCCTCCCCTCCCCTCCCCTCCCCTCCCCTCCCCTCCCCTCCCCTCCCCTCCCCTCCCCTCCCCTCTCCTCTCCTCTCCTCTCCTCTCCTCTCCTCTCCTCTCCTCTCCTCTCCTCTCCTCTCCTCTCCTCTCCTCTCCTCTCCTCTCCTCTCCTCTCCTCTCCTCTCCTTCTCATTTTCCTTTTCCCTCTCCCTTTTCCTTTCTCATCTTCCCTTTCATTTTTTTCCCTATTTGTATAGATGTAGCAGTTTAAAAATCTGCAAGGGGTATCAGAAATAAAAATAGCAATTACTGTTTTTACTGTGATATTATATAGCCCTATTCTCCCCAAAAACTGGTGAGGGAGTTATGCTGGGATTTTGTTTATGGAATCAAAGTACTCCATGATCATTATTAAATATTTCTTCATTCAATATTCTATACTAAATATTTTTAAGATCTCTGAAAAGTTATTTACAAAAGCAGGTAAACATAAGCTATATTAGTTTCTGTTCATTACAAACAAGGGAAAGCTTCAGCTTCCTATATAATTAGAAGTTTTTTTTTTTTTTTTTGTTTGTTTGTTTGTTTTTTAACTTTACATTATTTTTTTAATTATTATTATTATTAATTCTTAAATGTGTACTTCAGTTTCAACCAGTTCAGCTAATATTTAGAAGAATAAAGTTAATCACATCAGCGGTACCTACAGCAATTCTATGGTTATTCCTTCATGAAGGGGTTGCAAAAATAGAAGACTAGAAGAATAGAAGAAAATAGAACAGAAGAAAAACAAATCTTGAAGTTCTGCAATATTTTAGAAAGGGTCTATTTATTTATTTATTTATTTATTTATTTATTTTATCCTGTTGTTTATTTTTTCCCTTCCTCTATATCCAGTTGACATAGTTGTTTAATATTTTTGACAATGAACACAAATGCAAGTGGCATAAGTTTATCAAGGAGGTCTGTTCAACCTTGTTTTTATAAGACTCAAGCATCTTGAATAATTCAGATCTGTGGAACATGCATATAGATAGGTGTGTGTCTGAAAATCCTGTTGAGTCTGAAGTGTTTAGATACATTGTCAATTACTTCTTAAAAATTCTCTAGTGCAAGAAGGGGCAGGAAAAAGATCCTTTTTTTTCCCTTCATGAACATCAATTTTGTCTATTGCCTGAGGAATGGATGCATGCATGCTTCCGAACTTCTTCTTTGTAAGCTTCTCTAGCCACCCTGGTATGTCACAAGCTTTTCTCTGATGGTTGGATTTGTTTTTATTTTTTAACACTAAAAAATTCAGAGCATGAGACTCCCTTTTCAGTCTTTTCAACGTTTGCTGTGCTCTAAAGCCTGGGAAAGGCAGATCTGAGGCTGTGGAAAGAGTATCTCCACCTTTTTGCTGTCTGTCTACTCTCACATCATTCCCTTACTTTCTAACTAGAAGAATGGAGATTATCACTTTTTACAACAACTTTACAACTTTTTACAAACTTAATGCAAATATTCCCAACTGCTTTGGGATGGGGGTTGCATAGCAGTACTCATTGTCTTGTAGCATGCTTGGTATGACTAGATCAGTGTCTATAAGCCTTCAACTGATCTGTTTTAGGTTTCTTTTTATCTGTAGAAACTGTTCCTATTATATGATTGAGTATACTAGGTAGTCAAATGGGAACCTTGGGGGTTAATATATTTTTTCCCCCTTTCTCCTCTTCACAAATATAACTTTCTTTTGAGAATGCCCACAAAGACCAGTTGAAAGTACACAACCATCTCTCTGTAATAATCCATGGCAAATGCATGCTGCTTTTCTCAGCATTATGCTGATCTCTCTGCTACAATGGTAGATGACTTTATAAATCTATCCCGCCTAGTCCTGTAGTCCTGCAGCAATTTCACCTCTTTCATGTCAACGCAACTTTCGTACATAATAAAATACTTTTTTTTTTTCCTTTTGCTTTAGCTTCTGATCAAGAACAAAACATAAAAAATTCACAAACTGTGCTGTGTTATAGCACTTCATATTATATTACAGGTACCAGAGGGGGAAATTTGTCCCAGACACTTTGTTAACATAAAATGGTGCTCTGGTTTTCATTTCATACACTTTCATTTTATTTGCTATACCAGTTATTTTCTTTAAGCTTTGTTCCAATAAATGCCAGTTGCACACAGATTTTTAGGGTCAATTTGTTCAAATTGTTTCAAGTAAAACAACAAAGTGTGTTTCTGTCTTAGTGATTAGTCGGACAGAAAAGTAAAGTTACCTTAGCTGCTACACAAATTTCTTGTCAAAAGTAGGTGAATTGTACATCTCTGTGGTTATTTTCTCCTCTGCATGGGGATGGAACAGCATCCTCTAATTCAGTCCCCTAGCATGCTTTGTATAAACTATTGAGCACTTTTATAAATATAAATGTTATGCTATTATTCTCTGCTTCTACCAGAGTGGTTCTGTTTTGCATATGAATTAAGATCCTATTGACCGTGCTCTTAGCTAACTCTAGGTGGAAAATAGGTGGGCACAAAATCCCAAGAAGTGTACAAATAAATATAAAAGAAGAGAAAAAGCCTTTTCCTTCACTGAGTTAAAATTTTAATACTGTTCAAGTGCTGCAAATAGAACCAGTCAACACACAGTTTTAATCTGACTAAGATTATCAGTATATAGTGGTTTTTAAATGTTTCAGTTTTTTTTTTTAAAGAAAAGTGAAAAAAGTCTCAGAATGCTGGAATATCTAACAGTGCTTTGAGGAAGTGGAAAAGATACATATTTTCTTCACAAACATACATAAACCAATAGTAAGGCACTGCAAAACTGTACTTGAAATGTAAATATGTAACTTTTCTCAGAAATGCTGCAAGGGGTGTGAAACAATTTGTCGATAACTCAAAGAGCATGTGGAGTTCAAACCATTTAGAACTTCTCTTCACAGGAAATGAAGTGAACCTGCTGTATAAACTAGAACTGACTTGAGAAATATATCTGTGTTATGTGTACTTGCAGCCCAACTTAAAGAGTTGAATTTATGGAACATATCAGAGTGTAAGTTATGGGACAAAAAATATTTGTAAAAAGAGTGCACGTGCATACTTTATAAGTCAATAAGAACTCTTAGTTACCATTCTAAGACTAGAATAACAGGTAGATGTATTACAACAGTAACTGACTAGACATGCTAACATATAATTGCTGCCTCTTATATAAGCAAAGGAAACTGATTCAGACATTGTATGAACCATAGGAATGGTTCAGTCTCACTCTCAGCCAGACTTTTTGGATACTTCATATTGCAAAAATGTCAGTGCTGTTTTTTTTTTTTTTTAATGCAGAAAGAATAATTTCAACCAACTAGATATATGCATATTTTTCCCCTCTCCATTCACTGATGCAAATTTAATTTCCTTTCCAGTTCCTTTGCCCATTTCTGCCTCAGATCTTGAAGGATGGATAAAGGACGATTCATGTGATATACATAGTATTGTGAATATTTCCTGCTGATGCTTGTCCATTTCACATACAAGATATCTGAGGCATGACCTTTTTTTTTTTTTTTTCAATTCAACTAAAGGACAAAACTTTTTCCCAGAGATAAAATTCTGACCTCATTGAATTGGGAGAAATATGACCCTAAGGTCATATTTACTACTGTTAAATGTTGCAAGGGTAGACCATTTCATTAGACAAAAGTTTTTTTTATTTTATTTTTTATTTTCTGTAGTTATATTGGCAGAAGGTTCAATCTCTGCAAGTTTAGCATGACCTTAAAAAAATAAAATGTCTGCAAATCAAGTGCTTGACAATCATTTGGCTACTGTAGTGAGTATGTAGGTTACCTTGAATGTAGCAGACAAAGCTACCCTGAAATTTTCTACACTATTCCCTGATGGATATAATATTAAAATAAATGAGAAGTCTCAAAATACATTAAAGAAAATGGCTTATTTGGAATGTGGAGATGACCAAACCAATTATCAGAATCTAAAAGCCAGATGCAGCAAAGCTTAAAGGTAATTGGTTATTAACCAAACAATACAAATGCCTGCATAGCTCCAGTATGTGGAGTTATTAAAGTAGGGTTTTTTGATGTCTCAAAGTTATGCAGCGTACCTGTCCTAAGATAAATGTGCAGCAAAAATGAAAATCTAACAAAACCAAAGCAAAACAAAACAATACAAAAACAATTTCCCTTGCTAAATGTAAGATTGTAAAAACATTTGGTAAATCTGTGCACAAATTCAACATGTTTCTTCATATAATCTTGTATTTTTCATCCCCTTAAGAATATGGTATGCATTCAAATCAGTTATGGGTATGATTCTTCCCCACAGGTTTCAAATGTAGATTTCTAATTCTGAAAAAGGCATTTATCCTCTCTGGATATTCCAAGGAGGAATAAAACCAGACACTTCTAGAGTATAAATGGTTTAAATAACCTGTTTTTCTCCTGAGAATCCTACAGTGAGTTGTTGGCATGTGGATAGCTATTTTGTACATATCTAATGTTGAGTAAGATAGATCCTACCTGAAATATTTACCTTTAAAGAGGCAGCATTCTTCTTATTTTACTTCTACTTTAAATCTACCAATCAATTCTATTTTAAATCACCACTCAGAAGGTATTCCAGAACCTTCTCTCTTTTGTAATTTCTGTCAGTCTTTATTTCTTTGTCCTTTCCTACTCATTCTCCGCTATTCCCTCTTTCTCCGCTATTTCTGGCTAATTTGCTGTTCTCTGGGAGCAAGTGGCCTCTTCAGTATGTTCTCCTCCCTTAGTTGGAAGGCACCCACCTATCTAAATTGCTTCTGTGGCCATCTGCACCACTGTCAGCCATAAGAAAGGAGAACAGCAGACCAGTTTGTAAAGGCAGATAGCATCAGATAGGTCTGACAATGTAAGCTGAGAAGTAATCTATGCAACACATACCTTTACACAATCTTTTTTGGATTCCCTTGACTAACAAACTTTGTGCTGTTTTGATGTTTATCTATTTTATGTAAGAAAGTGTATTGCTAAATCATAGGCCAAATCAGACACCCTTGTAGAGTATTTCTAAGGAATCTCAGAATAGAGTTTGATACATGGAACATCTTTCAAACAACTGGATATACATGAATACTTGGTAATGCATTATACCTGGGTGAGACGTATTTGTGTGGGGTAAGGTTCTGTCCCACCTGTGCCAGGGGTTTATTCAGAGGCAATTTTAAATCTTTCTCAGTGGTTACATCCAGATTATGGCTTTCAGCTGTTACCTGTGATTAAGTACTACTTTGACTGCAAATGTGCACTAAACTGCAACCAAATATCTGCCTTCATTCTTGAGAAGTGAAAGGAGGGTGGTGCTCAATGAGCTTTCCAGTGGACAGTTAATAGCTTATCAGCCATCAAAGAGACATCAGATACACTTTCCCAGTATAAAATTCTTGTCTGAGGAGAATTTCTAAATTGTCTTTTAAAGGCATATCTCTCCTAAAGAGATTTTCAGTTGTACAGGCTTTAATACTCTGAATCTAAATCAGCCAACTACTTGCTTTTGTTGGAGATTGACAAGACCTTCTGAATTGTCTAAAAATATTCCTTCACATCAAACTAATTTTAAGCAGGACCTGTCCTATTTTTTTGTTTAACTTTATACCTAATGCTCCTAAGGATTTTATATTTTGTCAGTGTTACATGGAAATGACGAAATAACTTACCCTGTAATACAATGATGTTCAGTCATAAATTACATCTTACTTTCATGAATATTTTTGGAATGGAAGAGGATGTGCCCTCTACAGATTTGTAGTCATTCTTGTAGAACAGAATGACTGGATTTTAAGAGACTTAAAAAAAATAAAAATCACCTGGGTATGATCTAAGTAGCTTCAGCTCTTTAAGATGATTGGTGGGCAGATATGAAGACACAATAGAACCTACTGTTCTATTGTTAATAGTAATTAGAAACTTCCATTTTACTATTTTGTATAACAATACAAAATATTGTATTGTTACAATATGTAGCATACATAAATACAATATGTTACAATACGTTACAATATGTTGCCTGTGTCAGCAGGCACTTTCCCTGACTTACTTCACCAGGTTTTTCTGTTACTTTTATGAAATCAGAATAACTAGATATGATCTATGTGTCCCTATTTAGTATTATAATACCATCAAAAATTCATTTCTCTTTTTGTACTCGTTATATGTTGTAATGGGGCTTATTTATGTCTGTAGGACCTTTTGTAAATTAACAAAATGGGTTGTATCTAATTAGCTTTCTAGTATATATAGTTCAATGAGGTTGCCAACCATTTTTGCAGTGAATTTTAAGCCACAAGCAAATACCATAGTTGTATGTATATATATATATTAGGTTTCTTTCTTTTTCTAAGATTCTAGGAAGAGCTATCACCTCTGGATCTACTAATAAATTTGCGATAGTATGCTATCCCCACTTGTGTTTGAGATGTTCAAATTGGTATTCACTTATGTGGGTATTGAGACCAAGGAAGACATTTCCATATGAAAATTGGTGTTACGGTAGAGCAAGACCAACTTCTTCAGCATAAACTGGTGCACTACAACAGGATAACCAATATGTATATCTTTGCAGTTCATTATATATTCCACATTTTCCTTTCCAGTTACAGCAATATGGACTTTTATCTAAATGTCATGATGACATTTGCTTAACCAGGAATTTGTGCTTTGGAAGCACTTGGACTCTCATTTGATGTTCCTTGGCATATCAAGTACACAATCATGCCTTACAGGTCCTAACCATTTTGTTAACCATAAAATGTATTGCATAAAATACAGTGTGATGAAAAAACACTGTAGATGATGATTGCATTTGCCTCATCTTAGAAGTTTTAGACATTGTTTTAAAATGAGTATTGTAGGCTGTCCTGGTTTAGTCTGACTAGCGATCCTTGCATGTGTGGATGTAAGATTTTGTAAGAAACTGAGATGTTGTATTAGGCTTCCCATGGTCATGTCTTGTATCTGCTGTCTTCCTATAAAAGAGTTAGGGAGTCAAGAGATGTTATGTGTGAATTTTTCTTTTACAAAAATTTACATAGCTTTAATAAATAAACTAAAAATCTCAGTAGGAGGTTGAATTTTCTTAGTGTCTTGAAGTGGGACTAATTTATATTGCCAGGCTTTTCAGCTAATTATGTTGTGATAAATCACCACACCTTTAATATAATAGCAGCGATTGAGTTGTACAGTAAATGTTAAATGCAAATCACCCACTGATAATGTTTTGAAACTGTGTTCCATCAGATGCTTTACTGAATTACATCTATCAACCAATTCATAATTGTTAAGAAAGGTTAAATTGATGTTTGGGGAAGTATGTTCAGAAATCATTCTGCCCATGCTATCACCTCTGCATTTTGTAGCTACACCACATAATGCCTTAGAAAGTATTCTGAAGAAGAAGGAAGTAGTTAAGCAGTAACAGGGAACTGGAATATATTTCAAAGCTAACACAGTTTCACACCACTCTTCTGCCCTCAGTTTTCCCATCTCAAAGATAACAGGAAAGCAGTGCTGTAAGTTCTGTACATTAAAAATTCTGTATAAATGGCTGAGTAATCAAATTTGGAATGACTCCATAAATAAGGAAAGGCTTAATGCCAAATATGGGACTTACATAAGAGAGAATACTTACGGGAGGTTTGTTTGTTTGTTTTGTTTTTAGTAATGCTATTAGTCTGTGTTTAGTCTGTTTTCACTTTTTTTTTTTTTTTTTTTTTTTTAATTAGCATTTGGAAGCTGCTCTTTTCTCATTAAGCTGCTTTTGTTTTCTGTTTGTTTTTATGTTTTATTTGTTATCCTGGTTGCTTACTCTCAATCAAATAGTCATGCCTACATTCATAGATTACAATGGTAGAAGGATTTTTAGATCATTCAGATGACCTCAGATATCTCAATGACCACAGAATCAATGCTTATTCTTCCAGTACTTAATTTAAGGAATTAATGTAGAGCCTACTATGTTAATTAGACACTATGTTATATAGACACTACTGGGATTCTGAAAACAGGCTTCATTGCTAGATTCCCAAACCAGCTCACCTGGTTATATATAAAGCCCCACTTTAACTGCCAGGAATAGAGATGGTCTTGGTTAGTAGAGTAGATGCTCATAAATTTTTAAATGTAACATTAAAAAGTGCATAAAACATTAGTGCCTGGGGTACTATAAATCTGTATCGCCTTGCTGTACTTCCGTCTGTATGTACTTATTTTCACAGCAGCTAGCTATAAGGAAATATTCAGAGACATCTGCAGTGCTAAAAGCACAGTGATAGCCCAAGAGACTGCCCCCTCAAAATACAAAATATTTTCCTATAAATATTAATCTATTGATAGTAAAAATTGCCAAAATATTTCCAGTCCAACAACAGCTGTTTGGGGAATTTATTTTGTTTTTTAGCAGACAAAATGAAAGAAATGCAGGATAATGTTGTTTATTTGCATATTTTTATATCGATTTTAATTATGTTTGAATACTATGACATTCGGAATACCCTTTACTAAATGTAATTTTTGACTTTTCTGAACAACGGGTGGTGGTTTTATTGTTGCTAATCACAAAACTATAATTTAGTAATTTCCTTTCCTTACAATGTTATTTGAGTATTTTCATTTCCTTCACATTACAAAGGATGTAGGCAGATAGTATTTTACAGGATGGGGAAATGGGAACTTATGATTCATTTTCACCCACTAAAGCAGTCAGTATTAAACTTAGTTCTCATTTCAATAGTTTTAGCTGTCTGGTATTGCATATTAATACAACCACTTCCCTGCCCTGTCCAAGTAATTTTAACAGTAAAAGTACTGAAATCATGCACATGAGAACTTGAGATTTTTATTTTTTCATGTCATGAGTAAAAATTACATTGCTACCCACCTAAATTTCTGGCTAAACAAAATGTTAACTGTTCTCAAACTTGCTGGTGTGATTTTAAGTGGCTTTGAATTCGTTCTTTTCCATCCATCACATGGGACGAACTGAGATGAACTATACATTTAGAGTGCAGATTTCTCAAATCCCATTAAAAACTTTCTTAACTGTCTTTGTGGGAGACTGTAGGTTCAAAAGCAGAAAGCCCTGTAAAATGACTAGGATACTTAGAAAGCTTCTCCTCTTCTTTGAAAACTCGTGTTAATTTCTCCTTGTTTTCATGATTTGCAATTTATCTGAAAATTCTAATAGTCACTTGGTTGTATGCATGGCAGAGTGTATAACCTCAAATAATAACATCTGATATTCTTTCTTTCCTTCTCCCTACTTCCAAGCACCAGATATGAGGTCTGATTTTTGAGTAACTTCTGTACTCTAATGTTTAACTTTTTGTTTTATATATCTGTATATATATTTAAAATCACAAAGTCATAAAATAGTTTAGGCTGGAAGGTAACACCAAAGGTCACCTAGTCCGATCCTATGCTTAAAGCAGGCAAGTCTGATCAGGTTACTCAGGGCCATGTCCATTCAGATCTTAACATTGCCAGGGATGGTGATTCCTCAACCTCTCTGGGTTCTTTTTCCAGTAGTTGACCACCTAACAGGTAAAATATTCTTTTCTCTTTATCTAATCATATTTTCATGTGTTCCACCTTGGGTCCTTTACCTTTCACCCTGATGTTCCGCATCACTAAGATGAATCTTGTTCTGTCTTCTGATAAGGTAGTTGTAAACAGTGTAAAGGTCTCCCCCCAAACCTTAACTTCTTTAAGATTGAACTGACCCAGCTCTCTCAGCCTCTGCCCGCATGTTATATGCTCTAGTCTCTGACCATCTTGGGACCACCACAGGATTTAATTCAGTGTTCCACTATCTTCCTTGCAGTGGAGAGCCCCAAACTGGACACAGTTCTATAGATGTGGCCTCACAAGAGCTGAATCGAGGGGAAGGAATGTCCCTGGGCCTGCTAGCTACAGTAGTACTAATACTGTTATACATTACTAATATCTGTTTATCTAGCTAACCAGCTATATTTATTTCTGTGAAGTGACTACAGTTCAATGGAAAAAGTGGTAGACTGGAGAATTTTCTGGGGCATCTTGGTGGCTAGCATCTATCTTGGCTACTCATCCATGCGCTCAGAAAAAAATCAAACAAACCAACCCACATTTGACTCTACATCAGATCCGGTTAAAGTTATTTGATCTCACATTTGCAAGGTTGTATCAGCAAATGAAAAATTATGGAGAATATGTTAATGCCCAATGTGTTGTGGTCAAAGTGGTTTTGTTCTGTGAAAGTGCAGTGTGTGACTTTAAATAGTTACCAGACTTCCCAAAGTATACTTGTATATGGTGTCATGCTCTCTGTTATCATTGTGTGATGAGAGTAATTTCAGAATGTATTTCTTTTATATACTGACTGAGAAAAATATTTGTTTCATTGGGCTCTTCCAAGTGCACTGAAATAAGTTCTGTCTAGAAAAAAAAAAAAAAAAAAAAAAAAATTAAAAATAGATTCAAAATAGATTCAAAATATAGATTTTGAATGTCAAAAAAATAATTTCTAAAAGCTTTAGGAGTTTTTAAGATTAAACAACATCACAGATGCACTGGTCAAGCCAGTTTTGTCCCCAGGGAGCATGCTGGTTCTCCAGTTGCTGTAGCAGCTTTGGCATGGCTATAGTTCTTCCTCACACAGCAGAGCAGCAAAAGACCAGCTATTCACAGCAAACACTGTGAATGAAGCTAACTTTATTTGCTATGTGTGAATAATCTACTGTCAGGCATTGCTTTTTTCATGGAGTTGTTGATTACTTTGAATCCTTCAGCATAAACTCTGATATGAGCCTTTTCACCTTACAGCTTACTCTCAAGCTATTCTCTGTGACTGTTCTTAATTTGTTATTCATGCTGAGATTGCTCAGCTAAGTTATTTAGTTTCCTAACTGGATGACTCCTAAACCCACCAAGAGCTTCTAGATTAGCAATATGAATTATTTTGTCTGAATACTAATGCGAAGTTTTGTATAAGTCTTCACAGCCATATAACACTTTCCCTGATCGGTATGTATACAAATGCTCTCAGGTTGCAAATGGTATAGAAGCATGAGATTTATCAAGGGTTGGGTGCAGCCAGACTGTGAATTGAGTAATGACTGTATGGTGGTACAGTGGATGGCTTATCATCTGACCTGGAAGATGAGGCATACCAGATAGTGTAGATGGTGAGAAGAGTGCTATGGTTTCTTGTTAAATCTGTTCTGGATCATCCTGAAGAACACCAAGTATACTTCTTTTATTATTGTATTGTTGCCCTAATTCTATGGGTGATTCCTTCTTTTCATTTAGCCTTCAGATCCCTAAAGCTCCCATTGGTTTTGATACTGTGTAATTTGGGATACAGTGTACCTGATGATTATGCTGTTCTCTTTATAATCCTATTCATTTTCCACTGTAGCATCAGTGAATTTAAGCAATTTAAAGTATATATATATATAAATATATTTAAAGACTGAATAATTCCATCTGTAAGAAGTGTGGTTGATAATTCATATCCATCATGTGAGTTTTCTTTCATATATTCGCATAGTCTACTGTCAAAGATATCTCATAAATTATAATATCATAAAAAAGTATATATCTATTATGATGGGCACTTAGCCATCATTTCAGCATTTTCTTAAACTATGGCTGTGGAGGAAAAAGAACCGAAAGAAATTCCTCTGATTCAAAAATAAATCTATATATTTTAAAACTGTGAATTTATTGGAACCAATTCGGAAATAAAGGTGGATGCATCGTGTAAATGAAAATAATATATCATTCTTCACTGATGTAGAATATTTGTCCATAAGAGGTGAAATTTTTTTACTGAGTTACAGTCTCTGCTGACTTCAAAAGATAACATGACCAAACTACATGGCAATTCTCTTTCCAAGATATTTTTCTTAAAATTTATTTAAGTAAGTTGAATTATTGGCATCTTTTAGAATCAGAGCTGATTCTGGCTGCAAAATGAATACAATACAAAGTAAGCATTAGTAGTACTGTCAAAGAACACTGCTTTTTGAAAGTTTTTTATTTTTTTTTTTTTATTGTGGTTTTTTTTTTTTTTTTTTTTTTTATTGTAGGCATGCCTGATACCTTTATTTAAAATAAAATGTAAAAGCAACTCCTGGTATCCTGATGTGTCTCAATACACTTCATAAACTGATATAGCTCAGTCTTAAAAGTAGTTAAATGTTTTTCTCCTCTAAGTCCTACTGGTACTCTGTTTCAGAACCTTTCCTGGTCATAAAGTCTGTGGACACAGAAGCATTTTCAAACCAGTTGAACAATAAATCAATTTTTTAAACATGCATTGCAGGCTAATAATTATGAATGCTAGTTAAACCATGCAACCGTGTCAGCCTACAGCTACACACTGAGTTACCAAAGCAGTCTTATAATTGCTGGAACATCTGCAAGAAAATATTGATGCTTTTGTATACATACAGTCTTTCTTGATTGGGGTATTATAATACCCCAAGTTGTGGATTTAACTTTTACTATTAAACTTAGCTGATACTCTTAGAGTTTAGTGCAACTACTCAGCAATTGGACTGGGTCTTACAACTTCTATGTTTCAACTTCTATGTTTTTAAAAAGACGGCATTCAAATTTTAGTTGTTCTTCAGTGGTGTCCATTATTTGTTGTTCTAAACATTATTTGCTTTTCCATTATGAACATTTGTTGAAATCTACCCTTTTGTTCTGATCACTTTTTATGGTATTGTCCCTATCTAAGAAATATACTGACTCCATTCTTTTTTGACTGGACATTCAGGACACCCAGATGTCTTTAATTTATATCAGGTTTCCTTCTGCCATGAGGCAGGAATGCTGAAGCCTCCTTTCTCCTCTTCAAAGAAACTGAAACATAGAACATCTGAGGAGCACAGATGAAAAGCTGTCTTGCAAGACTTCCTGCAGTAGGAACAACTTTGAGCTTTTAGACCAAATGTTATCCACACTGTGCCCATGATATTCCTCAGAGAATGTTTTGTAGATCAGCCTCCCCATACACTTTATTAGTGTAAGCTTCTTGGTTACTACCAAACGCTTATCTTAGTCAAGAACCAGTAATGATCTCTTTGGCTTATACAAATTCAAAACTGCCTCTGCATCACATTCCTTAAGCTCTCCAGTTCAACTAAGTCAGCGTCTACCCTCTTCAAAATCTGGAAGCTTGAAGTATCATCCTTTCACTTACATTAAAGTGAATTGGCTTACATACATAGATCCATGGCTGCTTGTTATAATGAGGTCCAGTGACTGTAGAGGTAACCTACGTTACCTAACTTAGGCTAGGCGCATAGTTCTGCATTTAAACTGCATTTCAGTCTACTGATATTATCAACATATTCCAGATTAGTACTTTACTCCCTCTTCCAGAAGTAAAGCCCAGCATTCTACCAACTGGTACCCATTTATCCATTTGTCCATTGCTGTGACTACATTTATGTTATTTTTCTTTTCTGTGCACGAAAAACATGAGGTGAACATCTTAAGTACCTTCCAGCCTCCTCCTGCTACATTTAACACATAAGATTCAAACAAATATAGTCTTCCCAGAGGAAGACACAGAGAAGAAACAAAATATAGACTTTTCATATTACTTTAATTAATGTAGATATTTTGCTCTCTGCAAGCATTTTCACTTAAAATTTGGTTTGTTGTGTTGGAATGAGCAGAGAGAGTACAAAAAAGTGATCCTCTTGAAGGGCTGTGTGCTTTAACCAATGCCTGTCTCCACAGCTATCCTTTTAAACTGTTCCAGGTATAACTTCAGGAATTCTAATATTTCATATAATTCATATGAAATGAAATAGTAAGAAATCCTGTATCCATGATGGACTCACAAATTTTCTTTAATTCACTGTACATGAAATTCCTATCTTTAATGACTTTTCTTTTTTTTTTTTTTTTTTGGAGAAAGGCGTCAGTATTTTTTAGGAGGCCATTTTCCATCTTTTCACTGAGTCCATTAGAAAATCAAGCATTCAGTGAAGTACTAACCAGTCCTTGACAGGTTTGTGTCTTCTAAGAAAAGAAAGTGCAATAGAACTTGAAGAGCACAGTAAAATATCAGATAGTTATGTTCTGGCACTGCCTTTGTTCTAGAAACAAACAAACAAACAAACAAACAAAAAAAACACAACTAGTTGGTGCATTTCCATTAAAGGGATATATAAAAAATGAATACTAGAACTGCTCTGTTTTTAGTGTTCATAGTCCATAAACCAAGGAAAATACCAGCAGTATCTTATGCTTTCTCAGATATTTTAACCCCATTCAAACTTAACAAGAAGTTCTGATATAACTGATATAACTTTTGTATTAAGTTATAAGGAGGGTTATTCCATTAAATTTGTAAATGACTTGCATATGGAAATGACCTTTACACACAAGTATGAGCTAAGGGTATATTAAATGCTGAAATTAGAAGATGTCATAGATACCTTTTGGAAATAATTATGGGTTTAACAGGCTGTTATGTTACTGTGCTCCCTAGATTGTGGTTTAACTAGCTGCTGTTCTAAACCACTTTTCACACCTTCAGTGAAAAAAAGTCCATTGATATTCTTTGGCTTCATATAGACTGGTTATCCTCAAGCACCCCGTTTTAAAGGCTGGTGGGCTTCTGTGGTTGAATCCTTTCCAGTTCTTGGCTCCTGGCCTTAGAAGTGTCATCTTGTAATTTGCATTACTACACTTACGGATCTGCAGAGTGCCTGTGTATTTGCCTGCGGTTGGGAAACTGTTCATTGCTGATGTCTCCTGAGCTTTGAAGCAAAGGGTCAGAAAGTGTTTGAGTATAGTTATCACAACAAGGATGTATTTAATCTCAGTGCTACAAAGATGCAGTTCCAGATGGAGGTGAAGAAGTATGTATTGGCTTAAAAGAACACTAGAGATGGTACTTCACTTTCTCTTATTCCAGAGAACAGGGTATGACCTTATTCAGAAAAAACATCAATTTTCATTTTACTGGGCATAACACCAGAAGAATACAGACACTAAGGACTTTGATGGTGGCCAGGGTGTTGGTGAGCAATAACACCCTTTTCGACAAAAGACACAAAGACCTCCTGAAAGAAAACCATCTACACCCAGTACAAAATGTTTACATACTCTAAATTAAACTTTCAAAAAAGTTAAAAAAAAACTTTAAACTTTAGCAAGGCTTTCAGTACTGTCTCCCATGACATCCTACTAGCAAAGCTGAGAAAGTGTGGGATAGATGAGTGGACGACAAACTGGCTGACTGGCTGAGCTCAGAGGGTGGTGATCAGCGGAGCAGAGTCTGGCTGGAGGCCTGTGACTAGCGGTGTTCCCCAGGGGTCGGTGCTGGGTCCGGTCTTGTTCAACATCTTCATTGACAACCTTGATGAGGGAATAGTGTCTGCCCTCAACAAGTATGCCAATGACACAAAGCTGGGAGGAGTGGCTGACACGCCAGAAGGCTGTGCTGCCATTTAGCGAGACCTGGATAGGCTGGAGAGATGGGCAGGAAGAAACCAAATGAGATTTAATAAGAGCAAGTGTAGAGTCCTGCACCTGGGAAGGAACAACCCAAAGTATCAGTACAGGCTGGGGGACAACCTGCTGGAGAGGAGCTCTGAGGAGAAGGACCTGGGGGTCCTGGTGGATGACAGGTTGACCATGAGCCAGCAGTGTGCCCTTGTGGCCAAGAGGGCTAATGGGATCCTGGTGTGCATTAAAAGGAGCATGGCCAGCAGGTCAAGGGAGGTGATCCTCCCCCTCTACTCTGCCCTGGTCAGGTCTCACCTGGAGTACTGTGTCCAGTTCTGGGCTCCCCAGTACAAGAAAGACAGGGACCTCCTGGAAAGAGTCCAGCAGAGGGCCACAAAGATGATACGGGGTCTGGAGCATCTTCCCTATGAAGAAAAGCTGAGAGATCTGGGTCTGTTCAGCCTGGAGAAGAGAAGACTGAGAGGGGATCTCCTCAGTGTATATAAATATCTGAGGGGTGGGGGACAGAAGGATGTAGTCAACCTCTTCTCAGTGATTTGTGGGGATAGAACAAGGGGCAATGGCTGCAAGTTAGAGCACAGGAAGTTCTGCACTAACTTCTTCATGGTGAGGGTGACGGAGCATTGGAGCAGGCTGCCCAGGGAAGTTGTGGAGTTTCCTTCTCTGGAGATATTCAAGGCCTGTCTGGACACCTACCTGGGCAGCCTGCTCTGAGGAACCTGCTTTGTCAGGGGTGTTGGACCTGATGCTCTTTCGAGGTCCCTTCCAACCCCTACAGTTCTGTGATTCTGTGATTCTGTGAAACTTTATCACACAGAAGTTACATTAAGTGCTTTGCATGAGTGTCTACTAAATGCCACCATAGTGTTTGAACATTACCTAGTTGCTCTTTTTCTGACTGCATTCATAATCAAATCTCTTGGCAAGACAAATCTTTCTTCTTTCCCATCTGACATCTGCCATAATTCCCTTTCTTGCTTCTCATGCTTCTAATCATGGTGCTTTGCTGCTGTTTCTGAGACATTCACATATTTCTTTCTCCCCTTCTTTTCATTTCTAGATGCTGTTTCTTTCAATTGCCTGCTGTGAGAAACTCTCCGCATGCCTTACATCTGAGGGGCAGCCTTGTGCTACCTGCCATCTCTCTTTTGACATGTCAGATTAAAAAAATAAGACCACATATTAAAGCTGTGATGAGCAGTCAGAGCCTAAAACTAATTTGTCCAATGCACTGATTGAAGACAGAGCTTTCACATTATCAGATACAGTTTATAATGCAGTCTGAAATGTATTTTGAAGCATTTTCATCATTCACTATGAAGGGAGAGATTTTACAGTGTTCTACCCAGACATTTCTTCCTGGTATCAAAAATAGCATCCAAAAAGTAAATAAACTGATTAGGATACACATGAAAATGTGCTGGGGGTAGTAAGGCAGCAGTAATGTGAACCAGAGGATGCTCTTAACCCCTAAGGCTCCAAATAATCATTATAAAACTCCATTTCTTTCACAGCAGACTTTCTGCAGGAGACACAAAATAGATTTCAAGGTACAGTGAGTGCTCTCTTTTGGATGAAAGGGACTAGACAGAGCTGCTTTGTTATTTTATTTCAGTTTGTCCTTTAATCTTTCCACTTCTGCTGGTGGGGACTATTCTGGTGAGTAGTATTAATTCACCTCCTGTTGAGCTTTCCTTTGGTTTCCTAAATGGGTACTTCCTGTTTCTTGGTCACAAGGATCATATGTCACCAAAGGAAAGAGAGACATTAAATGCATGTGCAGTTCTTAACCTTTATTCTATCCACCCTCCTGTTTCTAACTCTGCCTTTGTTTCCCCTTCCCCACCCCAAACAAAAACAAAAATAAATAAACAAAACAAAAACAAACAAACAAAACCACAACATAAGCAGCAAAGTAAATTCCTATCACCAACATCTTGAATAGTTTCTGTATTTTCCTTACTCGATCACTCTTTTAGCCTCTTCAAGATGCTGTACACCATAACGCTGTAGCAGCACTTCATGGAGAAGAAAGCTTGACTATGCCATTTGTGCAGATATTCAGTTCTGGGAGAAGACTTGCAGTTGTGCCAACTCAGAATTCAGTTGAAATATTTTTTCTGCACTAGAAATAGTGAAATAAATAAACAAACACACAAAACCAGCTATTGCTTGTTACTTGTTCCTTTTTACCAGAGTCTCAAGGAGAGAAATTTGATCAGATCCCTGATTCCTGGAAAATCTGAAGGGAGACAAAAGACAGAAGCTAGATATTTGGAGAACTTTTCTCCCTCTGGCCAAATGAGTGAAGACAGTTCAATAACAGAGTCTGATCAGAGACAACCTTGCCTTTGCAAACCTCCTCCTCTGTAATAACACAGAATCTGAGCAGTTCCCATATTCCCCAAAATCCTGCAGCTGGGGAGCAGAAGTTCAGACCAAGAAGTCCCAGGTGCATTTCCTTTCCCCTGCTGACTGTCACATTTAAAGTTAAAAAAGGTTATGTCATTAGCTGTGTCATAACACTTGGAAGACACCTGCAAGATTTCTACCTATTCCCCATAAACTGAGTTTGTGTGGTGGGAGAGGTATACATTGCACCAGTTTCAACAGACCCCCCCCTTCTCGTCTTGTCAAGTGGGAGACCTACAGAAGCTTCCCACAACTGTTATCCTACCACACACCTGGGTTTCTTTCCAAATAAATTGGGAGCAATGAAGGTATGATGTGTAACTAGATCTCATCTCATTGTTTAATTACAATATGGCCAATGAGCTCTGCTAGGGATTAGTCTACTAAGGGCATCATGGGTTATAATAATCTAGTTCACTCACACTGGGTGAGGTTTTCTCATTTATTTTAACTAAATGCTGTGTTGCACAGCATCCGTCATAACATGACAGAGATTACTCACAAGCCTCCTGTTCCTGTCATGAGACACTGCTGTCTCCTGAATGTATGCTCTTCCATGATATTTAGGTAGTTCTTTCATACAGTCTGGTTGGCTGGGAAATGGCCTCATCAGCCAGCATGAAAGCACTCTGGAGAGATGCAGAATATAAACATCATTAGTATTTATCATAGTCCTGGAATAAACTGACCTCACATAGTAGTTCATCTGGTATGTAATAATTCACTCTGAATTAATTCATGTGATTCGTACAGGTTCAATTCAGAAAAGTGCCCTTTTCCATCCCAGCCTGGCACAGGGAATGAAAATCAGCAATACTGTTCCATACATTTTCTGAGTCAAGTCAGAAACTTCCTTTAGTCTATACCAAGTATGCCTTTTCATGTCTCCATCAAGAGTTTTGCAGTAATCTGTCTGCCAAGAACAAACTTGTTATCCTTTGGCTAGCAGCGAAGGAGGTGTGTCCATTGCCAATTAAAAACCATTTTCCCAGATGGTTAGGAAAGCTTTTGTATCAGGTACAGCTAACAGAGCAGATGGATGATATCCATGGGTAACTCCAAACAAAGACCAGTTGTAATCCTAAAATGTTGCTACCTCTGATGGTTAGCCAAGGTGGTTAGCCTATTTTGGAAGTTAAACTCCTGAGTTTACAGTTTTTGTTGGCTGTGTGTGGCTTCTGATATTTATCTGGCAAAATGCTATGGAGCAAAACTGCACATCATGCAAAATAGAGTGCCCAGCAGAACAGGACTGGGATACCTATTCACAGTGCTGACTGCTCACCACTCTGAAAGCAATGATTTGGATTGAAGCCTGGTCATTCAGGCAAGTTTGTTCCAGAACATCTGATATGATTGCTTTTAAGGTACTCGTTGCTGTGTGGACACTTGAGCAGAAAGCCTGTAGCTCAACTGGTTTAAGATTCTATTTTTTTTTCAATGTCATGTTTCTTCAACCTCTTAAAAGGTGATAGATTGTAGGTAGAAGAAACTCTGTGTTCATGAAGTGTGTTAGTGCACCAAAATATCTTTGAATTTTTTTCTCTACAAAGGACTCATAAAAAGAAACATGATTTTAATTTTAGATTATGTCAAATTCTTCTAATAAACTGACTGATTTAGGAATACAAATGTTATTTCAGATACTTTTATATAACATAAACTTGACTCCTTCCTGGTTTCATCAGCACATTCACTGATTTCCTTTGTCGTAGCAAGTTACCCAACATTCCATATAAGCAAAATAATCCCATACCCCAAAGGCTTTTTCTGATTCCAGATTCACTGTGAAATACTGAAATTCGTCTGCTTGCGAAGCATATCTTCCATCAATCTCCACCAATTTCCACAGTTCTTTTGGTATGCTAAACTTTGTCTATTCCCTTTTTTTTCCCTCTGTCTTACTCTCTGTGGTAAAAAAAAAAAAAAAACAACAAACACTTCCCTTAGCATTTAATTGCAATTAATTTTATGACTAGACAAAAGCATATGATGGCACTTTAAAACCAAACGAAACCAAAAAACAACACAAAAGGCAAGCAACCAACAAAAACAAAAGCAAAACAAAAACAAACAACAAACAAAGAAACAAACAAGAGCAATACAAATAAAACCATGTGTACAAGAATAAAACCAAGGAGGCTTGGAGAAATTTAAAACTGCAGTAGTTTTAAAGACAGCCAATATCTAACCAGAATACAAAAAGCTTATCTCAGTTCTAGAGAGACTGGAGAATTTAGTGGCTCCAGCAAGCTGTTCTGAGTCAGTGCAAAGTATTAGCATTGGCACTACTAAAAATATATAAAGAATGAAAAGCATGACTGTGAATCACTGTTTTGAGTGAAGCAAACTAGGTTTAGCGAGTCTAGCTAGCATGCCTGTAAACCCAGCTGATTTTGGAATGGCTGGGATAACACTGTCTGTATTGTGATTATAGAAATAATATCCACAAACTGCAAAGCATTTTTTGAGTCTGCGTGCTATCCATGTAGTCTTAAGAGATATTATTTCACTTAACGTATGAAGTAACATATATTTCCACCATCCAGATGCATCTTACCCTACAAGTGTTGTCTGATCGTTCATCTTGTGTTTCTCTAAAATCTGAAACTCTGAAATGTGTTAAAACTAACGTAGGACAACAAAGTGCATGTGGGCTGAATGGACAGCATGCTTAAAGGGATAATTTCTTTTCCACATAGCTAGGTTTCATTCAAAATACAAAGAAAACTTTAAAGCTGCCACTGAGCAGTTTTAATGATGCAGATAAAAAGATGGTCTGTTAAAGACAAGGTATTAATTTGCTGAGAGAAATCTCGAGCTGTAAAATGTGAAAAGCCCAGGAAAGTAAATCTAACTAAATAAAGACAAAGAACTCATCTAACACTGTGACAGAATAGGAAAGGTCAGGCTTAAATTCAAAAATAAGAAAAAGGACAAGCCTTGGAGATAAGAAAGAGAAAAAAACACAAGCTTAAAATTGGGGAAGAAATAAAATAAAAACAAACCAAACAAACAAACAAACAAAAAACAAAACAAAACAACAACAACAACAAAAAAAAAAAACAAAAAAAAAAAAACAAAAAAAAAACCCAAAAAACAAACAAAACCAACAACTACGAAGAGCACACAACTAGAAAGCTCAACAAACAGTGGACAGAATAATCCTCTAGAAGACTTGAGACATGAACAATTACTCCTTTAATCAAAATGATGGGCCTCTTAGTTGGTGTACACTGTGACACTGTACCCATCTAGCAGTTCTGGCATGAACCTTCCAAAGCAGCCAACCACCAGAGTAAGCGAGTAATCTGGATCTAAAATTCTTCTTGAAACTGATGCTTGCCTACATTTAAAGTTAGTGAGGAAGATGTGCCCATGGTTCTGAAGGGATATCTCTATCTCTAGGAGATGAGATCTCACGCTTTCCAGGACTAATAGTAATATCTGTTGGACTGAATGCTTTTTGGGGTCATGTAGATGTCTGTGCACCACATTCCTGTTTATTCTAACATATGGTTGCCTCTGTGTGAAAGATCTGGCATGCCCTTATTAATGAACCCAGAGAAGTGTAGGAGGAACTTCACTCAGAGGATGTTGAGGCACTGGCACAGGCTGCCCAGAGAAGCTGTGGATGCCCTATCCCTGGAGGTGTTCAAGGCCAGGCTGAACAAGACCCTGGGCAACATGATCTAGTGGGTGGCATCCCTGCCCATGGCAGGGGGGTTGGAACTGGATGGTCTTTAATGTCCTTTCCAACCCAAGCTGTTCTATGATTCTACGATATGATTCTATACCACTGTGTTTGCCTTCTGCCATATCTTCTGCTGTATCAACAGTATCATAGTACTGCAAAGCATAGTTTTACAGTACTCCAAATCCCTGACAATAAACTGACTATGGCTATTTGGAACAGTGAGAAAAATAAGTGATGATGTCAAGTCTTTGTAAGCAGCTGATCTAGATCCCCATTTTTCCTCAAAAACAAAAACAAAAAACAAAAAAGAGTCCTATATGTTGCAATGGGCCTGGTTTTGCTTATTTGTTTGTATCCTTTTTGTAATGCAGCAGAAATGCATGTGTCAATACCAGTGACAGATAGAAAGGAAGTGTTACTGATACTATGCTGAAGCAAGATGGGCCTGCTTATCAGGACAAGTGGGAGAAGCAGGAGACTTTCCACTTCTTGTTTTCTGAGGGAATGCCATGACTGCTGCTCTTCAGTCCTTTCTCATTGTTCTCATTGTTGTGTGAGATAATCAGATGGAGCCAGGCTTTAGAAAAACATCTTGCCTTCCAATTATCTATCCTCATTCTATAACACTTGCAGTCAGTTTACTCCTCACCCGTATTAGTTAACTACAGAAATCACTTGCTACAGTTTTTCTCCTTCTTCTCAAGTCATTTTCTTTTCAACAGTGATAGCTGATGAAGATGTGACAAGTCTATAAATCAAAGTTGTCTACTGACAGAGCAGAGGGAAATGACTTGAGAGGCATTCAAATCTTTATAGAATAATGTCTCAGCCTGCACCTCTGATTGTTCAAGCTGGAGAATGTTCTGTAAGTTGCCTGAACACAAAGCTGGGTATAGACATGTTTTTTTAAGCTCTTGCTCGGATTGCTGGAAGCAGGTTAGATGCCTTGCTTATCTTGTTCTCCAGTGTATTTAATGAAAATAAATCTGTTTGCTAAGCAAATGGCAAGTGTCTGCTTTTCCATTTAATAGGATTTTTTTTTTAACTGTATCTGATAAGAAGGGCAGAAATGCACAAAGGTAAGGGAGAGAGGTTTTTTGTTTGTTCTAATATGAGTTTATGGCTTTTTCGTATAAAAATTAAATCATTATGTGTTATACCACTGTCCTTGGCAGTAGCAAAACTGTTGTCCCCTTTGTCAGCGAAACCCTCACAACTTGCCACCTGCTTGTTACCTACTCTGAGCTGGGTGGATAGGCTCCTTACACAATGGACAGGAAGAGATGGCTCAGAGGGGAAGCCGCCTGGGTTGCTTAGGGAAGAATTACAAAGGAAAGGGGTTAAAAGAACCAAGAGCTGACATTTGCTCAGAGTTGGTAGGGTGAGAGATATGAAGTCTTTCAGAGTTCAAAGTTAAGTTAGTATTATGCTTCTTTTCCTCTCTGTGCTTCTTAGCTTCATTTTGATAGCAGAATGGTGCTCAAAGTCAGTCCTAGAATAAACTAAAAATGTCGTTTTGTGGCAATGACAGAAGACTTGAACTGTGTTCGCATACTCTTCCTAATCTCTTTAGCTTCCAGAAGCTCTTCAACATGCAGTTGCTGTTTGCTTGTAATAGTTATCCTTATCCCAAAGCTCAAGCCAGATTGTTTTGCAATCATTCGTGACAGCCAAATTTATGTAATGAAACTAAGACCAAGAGTCTTCTCTCTGCCTTTCCATCCTCAGAAGTAATCCAAATTCCTAGTTTTTCTACCCAAGATTTTCCTGAACCTTGCTGAAAGTGTGCCTTGCCTGTCATTAGCTTTAGATGGTTTCAGCCATTCAAAGCAAATTTTCAAAAGGCAAAGGTGATCGGTCTGTTTCCTATCTTATTTCTACTGATGAACCCACTCAAACTTTGAAAGCTGGCAGCAGTTTGTCCTATATTAGAATTGCCCTCATATGCAAGTCCATCGAGGATGACAGGAGCCTGGGACCATGCTGCTCAGAATGGTCTGAGAAGCTGCTGCTTCTTGGAGCAGAGAATATCCTTCAATATCTACATGCCCTCAGGAGAGAGAATATAGTGGTGAGAACACTTACTAGGAGCTTAATTGATGGAGACATCAGTGAACAGCTGAGCACAATATAGGTCCTTGTGTGCTCCAAAGGGACAAGATCTTAATTCACATCAGGAATCAGCTGCCCTGTAAGTGTGCTTCCATGTGTAATAAAATCATGTGATTTAGACTGAAATGCAAGGTATTTGAAAATTAATTTTGTGCTCAAGAAAGGCATCATAGATTCACACATACAAAGCACTCAGCTCATTCAGATGAAAAGGTAGGTATCCTAGATGATTTTCTGAAGTTCAGGCAGTCATGTATTCTGAAATGCCTGTAAATCTGTTGTTCTAGGGCTTAGTTTCACTGTGTTTATAGGTTTATAGATAGTTTTAAAAGTGCATTCAAAAGAAGCCTGCATATACCTCATACCTGCCAGATGGATTTGAATCAGAAACTCTGCAGCCATGTAGCTTGTCTTGCAATGTTTTGGCTAAGAAACTTGGCATGGAGTTCAGTGTGCTATCATTGCCTGCAAAAGTCTGTTTAGATGTACTGAAAATATGAAAGAAAGCTGCAATAGGATTGTATGTGAGCTTAGATCTTTTCAGTAAGGATTTAATTCTTCTTTTATTCACTGTACAAAGCTTCAAGAGAGGTGAAGGAAAGGAGACACACCAAATAATATAAATGTTCTACCGATAAGAGTACTTCATGAGTTGGGTTTTGAATGTAGTTTTCCCATATTCCAGTTTGGTACTTTTCCTAGGGCAATAAATACATGTATTGTGCCTGTCATTTTTTACTCTGGACCTTAGGCAAGCTCTGAAACTTTTTATGCATTTGCAGATTTGGAAATAGGAAAGCTTCTGGTTTCTGTTGGAATAGAGAAAGCTTATTCCTAATGTGGAAGTAACACAAGATAAAGGTCTTTATCATCAGAGTTCAAAGGCTGTTTTTAACTATTGAAGTTTTTTGTTTTCCTTTGTAGAATGTGTGTTAATTTGGGGCTCAGTCTGACTCTTGAACCCAACCTCCATATCCTGGTTATTTCTGGATTCTATCTTGGCTTTTGCACTTTTGCTCATATCTGAATTGGGTCTGTTGGCAGCCCACTCTCTCACACCAGCAAAGAGACTGGCTCCAATTCTAGTATTGCCCTGCAGGCGTTTGAGAAGCACCAAGTGTTTCTTGGAGAGAGAGAGGGAGGTAGGATAGGATTCACTAAAATAAATAAATATCGGCTTTTCCCCTTTTCCGCTGTTCATTACTGAGGAGGTTAAACTCTTATCTGCTTATCTCTTATCTCATAACTCAATTAGACTCTTATGATTTTGTCTAGAGGTCTCCAGAAAGCCCTCTGGTGTTCTGTGATCTATAATAATTATGAAGGCAGTGGTAAAGAAATAGGCCAATAGGATCAACACTCCAAACTACTTTTCAGTGTTCCTTTCCCAGACTATAGGTTTTATTTCTCAAACGTCTGTCTGTGAAATTCCTGCTGATGGGAAAGATCAAAAGGTGCGGGCCGGAAGTTACAGGGGACTGATTATTTCTTTGTCCAGGGAATATATATATATATATTATATTTATATTTTATTTATATATATATATTATATTTTATATATTTTAATATAATATATTTTTTATATATTATATTTTATATTTATATTTTATTTATATATATATAAAAGAATAACACAATAACAACAGCAACAAAACATAAATTTGCCGTCTTATAGAAAAGAGACAAGCAATGAAAAGAATTACTCACCAGAAGCAAAGGACCAGGAGAACACAACAACAACAAAAAACAATATTTTCTATTCTCATTTAAAGGTGAAAGAAACATCAAAAGAGCAGCTGACTAGAAAGATATCCACAATCATCCTCAGTAGGCTTACCAGAGCACTTGAAAAGAGGCCTTTTACAAATCCACCTCCGTCATCTTTTTTCCCCTTTTTTTATTAACTAAACAAGTGAACCGGAATTATCTTCAACCACTTTCATTATTTTCTTATGAGTTCAGTAAATGTTTTAATACAAGAGAGATAAACAAATAATAGATTTTATGTAAATATCGCTTCTAATGATGTTATCAAGAGACTCAAAAGCAGGAAATGGGAGGAGTTGATAAACAGGAGAGTTAATTGAAAGTGCCATGCAAAGTGGGTTTAAGACATGGCTGCTGGGTGAGGAGACTGTTGTGTTCCTGCAGTTCATCCAGGCAATGAATATATTTGATTATTTGATTAAAGGCTAGTGTACATGTGAGGAATAATGCACATAAGAGATGATGAAGAAATATACTGCAGAAAGACTTTTATTTACTGGGATCAAGGAAATTCATAGCCAAGGAAAATATACCCAAAGAGACCTAAACATCTCTTCTTGTGTCATCCAGGTGACACCTGGACTTTCTTCAATATCAGGTATGAGAAGACTGTGATGTACCATATCTTGTTCTTCCTACACAGGAGCTCTTTCAGGCCCTACCCTTCTTCCACATTTTATCACGTTCTGCATATTTTCTTTCCTCACATGACTGTGGCTCATCAACAATGATAACATTCTCTGAGGCCCCAAACTAGTGTAAGCCAGAACAGCATCTGACTAGAGCATAAGAAGCTGGGAAATCTTACCAAGACATGTTTATTTGGACTCATGAACTGCATCTAAATAGAACAAGGGAACTATGGGGTTAGAAAATATTTCAGAGACAAAGGACATGCTGTATTAAAGCTGAATTAATATTTGGAAAGTGTTATAGAGTGCCTAGTGTTGTATTTCATTAGCAATAGATGCATTAAATGACCCAGAATTACTTGGTTTCATAGCACAAAATGGGAGTTCACTATCCTCCAAAAGTAAGGCTTTTATAAATATTAATATGGAGACTAAACTATGAGAAATGAGGAAGCTGAAAGAGATTGAGAGGGCTCCTAGTCCTTGACAGATATTTCTATATTGGTCATAGAAATATTCACTGAATCTTAGTTTCTGCAGAAGAAATATATTATCTGGCAGCTAAAATGGCAATGGTTTTATATTATTACTGTTTTTATTTTGTTGTTTGTTTTGTTTTGCCTTTTTTTTTTTTTCTTCTGTTTATTACATTACTAACATATAAAGAAGAAAGACATTAAGATAGCTCAAGATCAACCTATATAGCGTTATAGGTAACCCCAGTATGACTGATTATTTTTGCATCTCACTTGTCCTTATCAAATGTTGTCCTGGTGTAAGCAATGTATAAATGAATGTAAAGAAAGGTCAGATCCAAAGACTATTAAAGTAAGGCAAAAGGTATTTTAGAGAGAGAATCTGCAAAGGAAATGCTGTATGAATAAGATAGGTGAGGTAGATTGCACATTTATATATACATTGAATAAAGTATTATCTAAATAATTGCAATGACTGAGCTAATTAAAAATAACTCAACTGAGTCTGAGCAAATTCACAGTGGAATTAGATGAGTGGAAAAGTGCTAGCATCATTGAAACCCATCCCATGTTGAAGAAAGTTGCAGCTGAATTTCTAGAAAAAATTGTGCTGTTATCAGACTGAGAAAGAAGTATCTGTACCTGGGTTATACATGTTTCTTTCTCACTCACTCTTGACTCTCAGGTTTTTATAAGTACAGCCAGTACTGCTCAGCAGGTTCTGCTCATCCAAGGTGCACTGAAAATTGGTCTACATAAAGTATCTAGACCATTGTCCATATTAGAGGTAGTATTATCTTCTCCACCATTATTATTGATTCTGTTGGTCATTTGGACACTGGTGCTGTGTTTCAGAGTGAGGAAAGATGGATAGAATGACTCTGTAGTGGAGATGCTGGTGGTGTCTGTCTTTGGTTCTAAACATGATTTGTGTTCACATATAGACTGGTTCTGAAAATAGATGGTCAAACACCATTAATAGAATTTTTTCTAGTTTATATCTGGTTTCTAGGAAGTAATTCAACTCCAGGAACAAAACCTACTAATGCTATTGAACCCTTTTCCCAAGAAAAGCTTAGCCTTTGTTCTACATTTGCCTCAGCAAGCTACTGTGTTTAGTTTGTTTTGTTTAGTTTGTTTTGTTTGTTTGTTTTGTTTGTTTGTTTTGTTTTTTTGTTTGTTTAAAATCCAAATAAGTGCACAGGTGGGCCCTGCTACAATGCAGAATAACAACTGACTGGTGTTTTCAGCTAACCTGTTTGACTTCTGTGAAATAGGCTAGAAAGGTTTTCACAGTCATTGCAACAGAGGTGGTGTGAGGAGCTGTTCTTACTGAATCTCAAATATTTCACCTCAAGTTCCTTGCACTGCATGTTACTCTTCTAGCTCACCACTCCCTAGCCAGTGTTTATGCTTGCCCTCAGTAATTATGATCCCTTCTCACCATTGTCTCCCAGCAGATCCCAGTCTGTGACCTGGGAGGTGAAGTAGCCCAATAGTTATCCAGTAGCTGACTGTGGTGACATGAGTGGTGAAAACTCAAGAGGTTTCTACACTCAAAACCACCCAACCCCACTGTGTCCTCTCCAAGCCCAGGTTTTATTTGCATCCTAATGGGGATTTTGAGTCTATGTGAACAGTGACACTTAGTGGCAACTGCGAGAACTATGCCTTCAGGAGTGTAGCTTGTGTTTGCATTGGAAAGTTTACCAGTCATGAAATTGCAACATATCTAAATGGCTGTTTCTCTCTTCGAGGTAATCGGAAAGGTCAACAGTAGCCATGCAACTTGGCTTGCCAGTGGATTCGTTCATGGGCCAGCTAAACTTTGTTATAAATGGGGAGGGAAAAAAAAAAAAAAAAAGGAACAATAACTTGTCAGAGTCATATTAATTAATGTAGGTGATGGTGTTTGCATGTAAATGCTCTTTTCTGCATAGTGTGATTAAAATTATTTGGGTTTAGTACTTGAAAAATCATGACCTCCCGGTACAGGGACCAGGTTCAATTATTTCTAAAGCCTCATTAGTTCTTTCTTTTCTATGTACTAGTCTCATTTTTCTGTGTTGCTGGCCTTCACCTGGCCTTTTTTTGCCCTTTATAGGTGGTGCTTTTATTGGCTACTTCCTCTCTAGATGAGATAATGGTTGAACAAATGTATTTGACTCACTTGCATTTATGGAAATGGGAAGAAAAACTTAGTGCAAGCCACCTTTCATTAGTCCTCTGAAGACTTAACATTCTTTTCTCCCTTTCTTCTTAATTTTTTCTATTGACTCTTGGTTTGTGTTGCTGTTTTTTCTGCATATTGTAAAGCATTGCCACTGCTGAACATGCCAATTGCTCTCATTTTGTAAGAAAACTATTATCTGAAATTGATAACTGCTATATATCTTAAATAAAATGTGCAGCTGATTACCTGTGGCTGTGATTTCTCCTTTCATAAATGGAAACATCCTCATTGTTGACTGCAGATCAGCTACAAAAATTGGGGAATTGCTTTGCACATTATGTTGCACACAAGGAAATGTTGTCTGTGCTGTCATGTGCATTAAGGAGCATTGTGTCTTACTACATTGTTGCATACCTACATAACCTGAGTGGTATAGTGCTGTGAAGACTGAGATAACTGAGGATAAGATAGAGACTTTCCGTTTGGCAGGTAGTGTTGCTATATGAATTATTATTTTTTTGTCTCTGCCATGGTTGAGATAGAGTGAACAACTACCCATAGTGCATCTGGATACTTGGCTTTATTTAGGAACAATTAAGATTATATTTGATTGTCTCATACAGTCACTTGTTCACCCCTCAGCAGTGCATTCAACAGGGCTCAGCTTCCCTTCCCATCAGGGAGATCGCTGTTGTTCTAGGAGGGTGGAACAGAAAGTTGTGTCTGTTTGTGCTGTGCAGCTGCTTTCCTGTCTCATCTGTTTGTGACCAAGGTCCCTCAGTGTCCCCAGTGTTTGTTCCCATGCACCTCCCTTATCTCCAGAGTTTTCCCATACTTCAAGGGTCTTTCTTTCATTGAGGATCTTCACTTCATGGGACCCTTACTCTAACCTGCTAGCACCCAGTTTTTCCAGAATCACAAGGCATGATCATCCTAATTGGTGGTACTGTTTCATGTTTGTTTTTAATTGGAGGATTCAGGATACAGCACTCCTCTTCGGACCTTTGTTATCAAAATCTGCAGCTAACCCATACAGTCTGCAGATAGCAAGCTGCGCACTTGTATGTGAGAGTTCAAAAGTTCAGTTTGGGACATTCACCTGCTCCTCTTACATCTAATTATCTGCCACTAATAAGCATTCACAATTTAAGTTGTTTTTGTTGTTGTTGTTGTCATTTGTTTTGTTTTGCCTACAACAGTCTCAACGCACAAGTTTAGTTTTATTTACAGATGCACCATCCACTTATCTTTTAGCTGCTACTAACTAATTTCTTGCCATATCTTTTCAATTTCCAAAGCCTGGAGTTTGTTAGGTTCACAAGAACTTTGCGATAAACTTCATTTTAAATTTAGTCCATACTTAGTTAGCATTGGTTTACATACACTCATACACTTTTTTTTTTCTCTGAATCTGCAACAAATTGACTGTCTTTGCTGAAATCTTTGAGACAGGAACTACTCCTCAAGAAGTTCTCTTTCTTCCAGTTCTGCTATGCCTGAAGTTATGTCTAGATAATGTGATTAAGAGTAGGCTTAAATGTGGCCTAAGGCATTTTGTCTCTCCCCAGGATCTGCCTGCTTTCTTTATTGTTGACCTTAGCTTAGATTTAGCTCAACTGTAGATAACATGATGGAGCCAGATTTGTCTGGTGCATAGTGGGGAGAAAAATAATAAAAAATAATTAAAAAAAAAAGTGCAACAAACAAAATCTGCAACAGAAGACATTCATATTTGATATAAGGAAAAAAAATACCATGAGCTTTACCAGACATTGGACCAGGCTGCCCAGAGGCTGCTGTGAAATTTCCTTCCTTGGAGATATTAAGAGGTCCTTTACATAAAATCCTGTTCTACCTGATTTACATGGACCTGCACTGAGCAGAGCGTTAAACCAAAAAATAAAAAATAATAAAAAAAATAAAAGACCTTAATCTCAAAATCATGGTGACTCATTCTAATTACATTACCCTGAAGCTTAAGACATGCTTGAAGAAAATGCTTATCTAAAGCCTGAAGAAGGCCAGTCGAACCTTGTTTGTTGCTTGAATTTTCTGACTTGTAGTGAACATAACAGAGATAGTGAATTTATACAAATCATTCATTACCACAGTCGATATTTTGCCAACTAGAACTCCAAATAACATATTTAATGGCAGAGGCAAAGAACACAGAGACAAGGCAGGAGGAAGGATAATCATGTTTTTTTCATAGTCTGCTTGGCCAGAATTATTAAAATAAACAAACAAAAAAGACCACTGAATCCAAAAAAGAAGCTCTATAAATGGAGCTAATTTTTAGGTGGTGACTTTCTTCATCTTTTCTGAAAATCAAGGCCTCTTTGGGTATCTCATAAGAACTACAACACAGAGACACCACAACTCACTAGTTGCTTTGAAAAACTAGCTTTTATATAAAATTAATTATTGTTCCAAAGGAATAGCGATCAAAAGAGCAGAGCTAGTTAAATTAGTTTTGAAGAAACAGTATTCCATGGAATTACATATCTTTGTTGCAATAACTAATGGTAAATTTATTCAGAATTTAGTATAAAAAGAAACTAAAAAATGAGTTCCATGCTATGTAGAAATGTCATTTATTTATTTATTTACTTTTTTTTTCCCTATTATTTGCTTTAAAGATAACATGTTTAATTCATTTGGTATGAAGCCAACTAGCTGTCTCTAGCTTATATCTGATAACCTTACATTTTAGAATCATGAAATGACATGGACTTAAAGGGACCTCTGGTTGTCATTTGGTCCTACTTACCATTTAAAGCACAGATGACTCAGATCAGGTTGCTCAAGCTTTTGTTCATTCAGATTTTGAATATCTCCAACAAACCTCTCTTTGCAGACTATTCCAATATTGGACACTGTTATGGTATTTTTTATCTATTTTTTTCTTTTCATAACATCAGATCAGAAACTCCCTTGCTATGCCTTGTGTCTGTTTCTTCTTGTTCTGTCACTGTACTCCTCTGAGGAGAATCTGGCTCCATTTTCTCTATGCCCTCCCATTCAGTAAAGACAAAAAAGACTGAAACACCTTGGAGAAAAATATTTTGATTAAAATAAATAAAAATAAAAACAGAAATCAAAAATTGAAAGTTTTCTCCCCACTTTCTAGAAGAACCTTTTCTTTTCTGCATGCCTTGGGATAAAAAGAATGTGTGTGTGTTGTGAACCATAAATGAGTGAGTAATGAACAGCTAGTACAAACTTTGAAACAAAACTAAGCTTCAGAACTTGTGGATTTTGTTAAAAAGAGTACTAAGTTGGACGTATGAAAGCATATTTGAGAGAAGAGCTTTAAATGTAAATATTTGCATCTTAAAAATACATTTTCTGTTTCAGAATATTTCTAAGAATAATCTTGGAGGTGTAACGTGTAATAATATTAAAATCTTCTTTACGTATTTTTATCTCTTGATGTTCTATATATTTTCACAGAAGACTGAGTACAGTTAAATTATTCATTGTCCTCCATTCTTTCAATGCTGAGCTGTTTTGCAAGTGCAGTTCTTAATAAATTTTACAAGGCAAAATCTGAGAGCTGGTAAATGTTTGGAGTACCTGACCCCAGAAGGATCAGTGTTAGATTCTTTCTGTTCAACAACATAACACTACTTTTCAGCTCTGAAAAGCCGGTATCTATATTTTCTCTATGTATCCTTTCACACTGAACAACACATTGCTTTCATTTCCAGGTATTCCTGTAATTGTGCCTTCTAAGTGCAGCACCACAGCACCTTCCAAGAGCAGTACACAGTTTGATGTGATTGCCTGTTATGATCTCTGATTATGATGGAAGTGTTTCCAACTACATCACTCCATCTCTCCTCAGTCAAATTCAATTTCAGTTGGAGGGAGCTCTGCCATCCCCTGCCCATCATTTGCTATTGTCTTCTTTCACTGAGTTCAACCTGTTGATGTTCTGAGTGCCAAAGGCGCATCATTTGATTTTAAAAAGCCGCCTCCTGGTGAACACCTCGGGGTATTTTCAGCTCTATTTAGATTTGGGCATTGCGGTTTTAAATTGCTACTTTGGGCTCTATTAAAACAATTTTAAAAAATAAAATGTCAGTGTGCACAAACAGGTAATTGAAAATAGCACTGCCTAGGAACAAATACAGTTTTCCTGCAGATTTCCTTAGCTTTTGTTTAAAAGCTCAGCGTTAGTGTTGTTATGTTTTTTATTTTTTTATATTTTTTATTTAGTACAAATGTTAATCATGATAAAATGTCATTGGCTTGGGTAGCTGTATAAGGGTTGTTAACATATCCATTTATGCAAGAACAAATGATCTGCAGGAGTTGTGGTACACAAAAGTGAGAAATTCCAGGTAGTCATCCATTAACCTCAGGAGTGTAGTTCCCATTAATTTATGAATATTTATTGTTTTTCAGCATAAAAGACTTCATTTATTCCACACATGTTCAGGATATGGTAGTATAGTTGTATCTGTGAGTGGTAAAATACTCAATATTCATCATCCTGTAATCATAAAATATTTTTATCCTGGAGTCACAAGAAATCTTTCTGACAAATTCTGACAAAATGTATAGACTACATAGCTATATTTTGATGTCTTGTCAACTCTGAAGTCATTTATACTACTGCAAATAGGCAACATTTTATGTACTTAGCCTTACTTTGCCTTCCTTTTGCATCTGCACAAATTCTATACAAAGTGCAAGATATTCATCTAGCTTCAGTGGGAGCACTATAGATGAAGGCCATAGAGAGAGCTCAGATAATAGTCTGTGACAATGTAGGTTAAATTTTCTTTAAAAAATATTTTAGTGAAGTGATAGGTATTTTCAGCTCCAAAACCTCTTTTGAAAAACCTGTTCCATTGGAAATCCATTCAATTGGAAAAATCCATTGGGCACCATAGTACAAAAAGGACATTAAACTGTTGGAGAGTGTCCAGAGGAGGGCGACGAAGATGGTGAAGGGCCTAGAGGGGAAGACATATGAGGAGCGGCTGAGGGCACTCGGCCTGTTCAGTCTGGAGAAAAGGAGGCTGAGGGGGGACCTCATCGTGGTCTACAACTTCCTCGCAAGAGGGAGTGGAGAGGCAGGTGACCTATCCATGATACCAGTGATAGGGAATGGTGTTAAAGTGAGGCAGGGGAAATGTAGGCTTGACATCAGGAAGAGGTTCAGCAAGAGGATGGTTGTACACTGGAACAGGCTCCCCAGGGACATAGTCACTGCACCAAGCCTGACTGAATTTAAAAAGCGATTGGACTGTGCACTTAGTCACATGGCCTAAACTTTTGGATAGACCTGTGTGGTGCCAGGAGTTGGACTTGATGATCCTTATGGGTCCCTTCCAATTCAGGCCAAAACATTATTTAAAAAATAATCTATGAAGACCAAATCAGTATGTTTCATCAACGGTTTGCACTAGTGATTCTCAGGATAGCATTTTCTTACTTTAAATACTTTATTGGCAGGATATTAGTAGTGAATAAAGCATAGATTTCTATTGAATTTTGGTAGACCATTTCATTTCATTTACAGATGGGTACAGATCTGCTGCAAAGCACTGCAGACACTTAAATAATTTTTCTATGTATCAACTGGTGCAATGCAGTTTTCTATACTGGATTAAATGGTGTAATTGGATGATTCCATATATAGGGGTGGCTAGCTGGGGGAAGAGGGCTGAATTGTTCAGGGTTAGGCTGGGCATCAGTCAGCGGGTGGTGAGCAATTGCATTGTGCATCACTTGTTTTGTACACATTATTATTAGTAGTAGTACTATTATTATTATTATTATTATTATTATTATTTTCCTGTCTTAATAAACTGTCTTTATCTCAACTCACGGGCTTCTCTTTCCCATTTCTCTCCCCCATCCCAGAGAGGGAGGGGGGAGGGTGAGTGAACAGCTGTGTGGTGTTTAGCTGCCGGCTGGGTTAGATCACGACCTTCCACAACATTCTCTTCCTTTCTTCTGGTCACCTTAAGTCAGCGTCCTTCACTCAAAGCAGATGTATCTGTAAGTAGCAACCTACTACTTTGGCAGAAAGTGGTCCACTCTATTGCCTCGTGCACTCTTGGTCCTCCATAAATATGAAAATAAATGGGTAAAGAACCCTGTAAAATAATCTAAAAAGCAGAAAGCATAACTAAGTTGTGAATGCTACACATGTTCCCAGGAAGACATAAGGAAAACTGAGGGATAGGAGAATTTTATTGACGTAAGCATTTTAGAAACCAAAGCCAAGATGATGACTTCAGTCTGTGGCATTAAACAAGTCAACCCTGAACTGTCTTGATAATATCATACCAGACTGGCTTTTGGAAGGAGTCAAGCATTTTCTCTGCTGCTTGTCAGTTCCTTCCTATTGGCTTTGACATCACTTGATGTTTGAATAGTGCTAAAGTGGCTTTATATTTGTTGAACTTCTTTGTCTTAAAAGATTTACTGTTGGTATAAAAAAAATGGGGCTGTTGGTCTTTGGAAGTCTGAGTTATTGAAATTGTGTTCACTTCCAGTCAGTCTTCATTCATTCACAGATGTCTCCCAAAGATGATCAATATGCCTTTTCAATCGGTGTCTCTTTCACGATGGCTTTTGGATTAAAATCCTTGCTGATGTTGCCCACATGTCCATGAGGCAAGTCACAAGGGACCCATATGTTCTGTTACTGGCAGGTTGGAAGGGGATCTGAGCATGGAGCAACAGTTACATGTATGTTTGGGGTATGTTTTACCCAGGGATATGACCCACAGCTGTTCCTGTGCCCTGCCTAATGCCTAGGTAAGCATTTTACCTCATGTGAGACCATGACATGGAAAATCTTTTCCCTGTCTCAGCAGTGCTGTGATCTTGTAGTTTCTGGTGCTGGGATGCTCAGTGCAGAGCACTGGTGATTTAAGCTGTTTGGCTTTGCTGGAGAGTGAGTCAGGAGCACTTGCTTAGTCAGACACAGCTGACAGTCGGTTGCAGAAGTGGTCGTGTATCACCTTCCTTCTGTGACCGTCACCGCTCCCCCATGGCTGACCACACAGCCTGCATACCTGCCACAGCTGAGGTTCTCTGTGCAACTCTGATTGCTCTTGTGCCTGCCTTCTGATGGTATTCTCTAACTTTGTGAGAATGGTTCAAAGCCCTTTCTTCACAAAACAGGCAGGTTTTCCTCATGGGACAGGCAGCAAGGAGAAACGGTGGCTATGCTCACATTGTAGGCAGAGTAATGATAAGGTACCAAAACCACAGGATCATTCCAAAGCCCTTGTATACTGAAATCATAAATTTTTTAGAAGTGAAAATTTGATTTACAATGTGTAGGTATAGACTCTAGCACAACTGGGGGCACAAATAGGGACTGTGTGTCTCAGAGCATCTAGATATTACTATCCTATGCGTAGTAATATCATAATTTAAGAAATGATTTTTTCAGATTTATTCCACTCCTAAGCCATTACTCATCCTGACTGCTTTGTGTATTATGCATGAAGACAAACTTAGACTTTGTGGAAAGAATGTTAGTTTGAGATTTCCCATGTCCAAAAATGCATGTTCTTTAATAATGTGTTTAAACAACATCAGTTTCAATCTAAAAGGATTTTCTGTTGTATTTTGTTCGTGGTGTCTGGTACTCTGCTGTTTGTGACACACTCAAGCAGAGGCACACGCACATACAAACAGAACAACCTGCAGGTGAAAAAGGGAAAACCCCTGTCTTAAACAAAGATGATAAAAGCTTTTAAAAAGGCAATATTATCAAATACAGAAGTGGTTAAAGAGGAGCAAGAGGAAAATATTTAAATGCAACTCTATCCATTTCTACCTGCTAATAAAGACAGTATTTTCTGTGCTTTGTCTAATGGGAAAATAGAGCAAAAGAACTTCCTTTCACACTAGTTTCTATAGTGACAGTATCCTCAAAATCATCTTTATGCGATCAAAAATAACTTGATAGTACAGTGTAGAAATGGAGCTTAATCAGTTTTCTATCCTGCAAAAACAAAACAGTTAATGATATTGAAAATGAGAATTTAAATTGCATAGAACATAAAATTCTTCTAGGTGAGTAACTGAACATTTGTTTGTTCCTGCTAGTGAAGTGAGAGGTTGCAAAGAAAGGCCATTCTACCCAGCCTCAGAACCTCAGTCAAGGTCCCCAGGGTTCACCATGCTTTTGTGTTTGGGCCCACAGTGTTACATCTACTTATTCCTTAATTTTTCCAGGTGTGAGTTTTCTTGTTTTCTGTGGGGTCTGTGACATTTCTTCTCAGCACAGACACTAGACATCTGAACCTGTTTCTGTGATGGACTAGGAGAAGCACAGCTTCCATCTGGTCACATAAACTGACCTTCATATTAACACCCAGGAGGTCCAACCCAGTCTTCTGTCCACTCCTACCCTGCTGAATCTTCTTGATGAGGTCAGATGAGCTACTTAGCTTCCCTTTCCCCCCACCTTTTCTTTTCCCTCTGGCTCCAGGAGAAGCCTTCAGGACTGGCACAGATCATTCCTCAGTGGCTGTCAGGGGCATAGTGACGGAAACACCAGAAACTGAAGGACACTTGTTCCAGAAATTAATTGTGTTAGTGCTTAGATAAAAGATTTTGTTCTTCAAGGACAAATGCTAGTTGAAATAAGGAATTTGAGAAGTTTTCTCTGTCCTTGAAAGTCCAAGAGAGAGCTAAATCTCAGCAAAACAATAGCAAGTCAGGATGATCTTTTGTGCCTGAATTCCCTCATTCTTTGGTGGTCCAGGTCCATTATCAGGTGGTCCAGGACACCTACAGCCCTTTCTGCAACTGACATCTCCTGCCAGTCATCCAGTCGTCACCCCTTTCTTTCTCCTCTCTGCAGTTGGTGTCTCTTTCCTCAGCTGCTCTCAAATCAAAAATGATTTTCCCTTTTCTCACTGCCTTGCCCCCAAATTCCTTTTTTTTTTTTTTTTTTTTTTTTGGTTTGACCGTGGGGTTCATCCAAACCCTAAATATTTCAGTTAACTTCTGTCTTTCATTATCTGTGGGCTCATCTTCCAGACAGAGTGGGCAGTAATTTGAAAAGGACTTAGCTAGTTCACGGCTGATTCATTACACACTGAGACATTAAATATTGAGCAATTTTACATAATTAACCAGAATTCCTAAATTACATGCAGGCAGGTTCCTCAGCCAGTCACAGCTGATTATGCTTCAGTTACTGATGAATAGTAGCAGTAAAAAAAAGATCAGCTTCTTCCCAGGATTGTTTTTTACAGACAAGTCTGTCATGATGTAACCATCCCAACAGCATGCTTATTTAGCTGCTTAACCGATTTTACCCTCAGAGCCATAAGGTACTGTTGGAGGAATAGTTCACAAAGTCTAATTAAAAAGAATGACACCATTATTTTTCATGTATATCTATGTTAATGTCCTCTTGCATATCAGGCTTCATTATTCTTCATGTTTACAGCTCTTTGTTTGCAAACATACGAGTCGAGAAATAACTATGAATAATGCAGGTCACCCACAAGATCAGAGGGGAAGTGATCATTGAGTAGTTCTGTTCCTAGAAAATCAGAGAAGAGCCGGAGCACTGAAAGCCTGCAAGGCAACATATGTCCATTGCTCAAAATGTATAAAGTGCTACCAGCTGTTCAAGGGTTATGTGCAGCAAAGAGACCTTTGATGCATAACCAGTTCTGGGAGGCCTGTTGTCCAGGTGTGCTCTCCTCTGTGGCTGGAGCCCATAAGTGGAGAGACAAGGAGTGGTGCTTCATCCCTGCGCTCCTGCCTCTGGGACAGCATTCCACTTACACATGCAGGACTGTATAGAGGAATACGATTCCTGGCTGAAAGCTTTAAAAAAAAGTCATTGCAAATAAATATTTTGCTTGTGCACTGCTGCTTTGAAAGCATTGATTTACTTCTGGTGAAGTTTCTGCAGGAGGCTTCCCCACCTTTTGTTGGAGGTGAACAGTGAATATTACCCTGGCTTTTCACCTGCTAGCAAAATGCCAGTCTCCTGGGTTGCCCTTCCAATAGCTGCCACCCTCTGGCCCATCATTGTCCTTGGACACATTACATTTGTTGAGGGAGCCATTTGGAGCTATGAAAAACAACTTAAGAAACACTGATATGGAAGAAAATACCCATAAAATCATTCCTGCTATTTTCACGAATTAGCATGAAATTTAACCACTTGCATACAGACCTAAATCTTGGGTTAACATTATTTAAGTGAAGATACATTCTGAAAACAGCTAAGACAGTTTGAGTTTGGCTGCTCAGGTTGTTTTGTTTAAGTTTTACCAACTTACTTTTGTTTAACTTGTTTATTTTTAAGAAAGGTGCCTAGCATGACACTGGTGTATCTTCAAATCAGAGATAAGTCAGTAGTATAAAAATAAACCAGACAGTTTTCTTGCTTTGAATATTGAAATCTATGATGTAATATTATTGCCTTTTCTCTGTTAGAGGTCTGAATTATCAATAACCCAAAGGCTTTTTTTTATTCATTTAAATAATTGGTTTTACCTTTCTGTTCTTCTAAGGCCAGTGAATTTAAAATTCTATAATTTTGCCTAAATGAAAATGTATATTATGCAGTAGGGAAAAAGATGCATATGTGATTAGTCTATGATTATCTTGCTGTTAAAATAAATCTAAACAAATGGGATTTTTATTGTTCCAGTGCTGACTATCTGGATGGTAAATTATTCTAAATTGGTCATAAGCCACAGCCCATTCAAGTTAGTTCAGAGAGCATAAGCTAATGTGTAGCTTTCATTATTTTTGAATATAGTTGTGTTGCTGTTTTCTTTTTTGTTGTTTGTTTGTTTGTTTTTTGTTTTGTTTTGTTTTTATTTTTATTGATGGCCTTCTCTGGTTATAGGTTATTAACTGCATCTATATACTACTGCTTTGTGTACCTGTTATGTCAGCATGATATTCTTTAAAGCACCAATGATACAATTTGATTTGAATTTTTAATAACTGAGCACCTCTCAGAAGCCATTCTAAGTAAATGATGGTTAAAATTAGATAGACACATAAAATGAACTTGGCGTCAATTTATCTTTGAACCCCAGAAGCCTGCTGTGAGAGGCAGTGGTGAATGACCATAGGATGAGTAAACGGTGTATACAGATTTAACAGTGGAGACAGGTGGTGTATATGTTCTTATAGAGAGAGATTGGCTGTTATGTTCTGATGTGAGTACAGACCTGCCCAAGTTGACTTTGGAGCATCTTCTTTGGTGAAGGGGGAGCAATGGAAATGGAGAGACATCAGCTTCAGCCACCTGAGCTGGATCTGGCACTGCTGCTGTGCCTTCCCACTAGCTGCCGTGCTCAGGCCTTGCAAGATTCATGCATTGTGTTTGAGACTCAACCAATGTGTGGTGGTCTAGAGTGAAAGGGATCTTCATTGCTCCTTTGTAGAAACACAAGACATTGCAGAAGCAGAAAATGTTTATTTGTTATGCAATCCAGACTCAGTGGATTCCCTTTATTCAGTTGTCAGTGTAGTAAAAATTAGTATTTTGCATTGTTTAAAAGTTGATTTGCCTTGCTCTGCAGTTGCACATATATCTGAGCTTGAAGGAGAGGCATATCTGAGGAGGTAAAGTGAGAGAGGTGACTAAAAGGGACCAAGCCCAGATCTTTTCAGGTGTTAAATAAATTAATATTGTTTAATCTAGCAGAAATAATAACTATCTGATGGTTAGCAGTTGCTTACTAATAATTATATTCTACAGCATGCTATGATGCTTCTATGATCTTAAAAATTGTTATGCATTTGGTTTTCCTATTATGTAAATTAAATAAATAGTTTTATTTCAGGGAGAGCTGGAAACAGCACATAGCACTTCTACACTGCTCAGCTGGAAGGAACTGTCTTGTGCAGTCTTAGAAGCTGGTTCAATTAGTGCCTCAAAGTGCCCCTCTGCTATTAGAGGAGTAAGAATAAAGGTAAATAATTTCCCTAGTTAGTAAAAGGTAGTAATTCACGTTTTCCTGTAAGAATTACAAAACTGATAATTCAACCCTAAAGCACCAAGGTTTGGAATTACTGCTTTTTCCACCAAGCTGTAGCTGAATGGTGTGGAGATGTTATCTGCTATCAAACACTAGTATCACCTTATATCAGTAGCCAAGACTGTAAGATTTGGCATAGTGATTTTAGTAGGCCATATGGATAAATGGGTGATATTTTGCTCTATTATATGGAAGATGTCAATCTTATTCTGTTCCCAGTTTCACTCTGAGTAACCTTGTAAGTTTTCCTTTCATTTACTGAACAAATAATTTAATGCTATTGCTTCCTGAGGCCAGGGAGAAAAAATTCTCACAGTAATATACTAGGAAATGTTGATTCAACTAAATTAAGACCTTAGGATAGAATATAACTTTCATTGAAAAGGGGTTTTGGCACAATATTATTGAGATTCTCATTTCTTGACAGATTTATAATGTATCAAGATAAGATGTTTATGGATAAACAAGTTCTAGAAGGTTGAAAAAATAGTCTTGAATGATTTACTTTGTGAGCAATTCTGATATTTTAGTTTTTCTTACTGAGTCACAGTGAAAAAAGTGACTTGGTACCTTAAAACTTTCAAAAACATGGGCAGAATTTTTGGCTAACCCTGGTTAATTGTGCAATGATATTTGATAGCAGAGGCAATGACATACACCCATAGCAAATATAGTTCTGAATGAAAAAGTTGAGGCTAGTCCTGATCTGATTTCCTAACTCAGTGCATTTCCTTCATGGAAATAAACTGTTCCAAGACGGAAGTCTCCATGAAACTGTCCCATGAAGGGTGTTTAGACTGTGAATAGTGTTCTGTTAACAAGCTTCGTGAAGTAATGATTTGTACACAAAGATATGTTGTTTCCATCATAACTCAGAATCAGATAAGTCTTTACCTCAGGCTAATCGGAGAACAGGACTTGCTTATAAAAAAAAAAAAAAAAAGTAGGTTATGGTGAAGGAATATAATGAAAGAATTTTAGACTGTACACCTCTATTGACAGGATATTGCTCTAAGAAGATGCTGGTGGCATGACACAGAACCTGAGCAATTCAGACCTGTACTGCTGCATATTGCTGCAGTTCCAACAAGTATAGTGAAATGTTGTTTTACATTCTAGGGGAAGATTTGATGTTGGTGTTTGCTCCTTTGCCTTGGGGACTACTTTGAGGCTGGAAAATTGTTGGACTAGCCACCAATATACAACTGACCTCTTTGGCAGTCTTTTTTTGTTTGGAAGGACATACAGTGGGGACTTGTCACAGGTTTGCAGACACAGATTTCTTCACGCAGACCATTGCCTTTCTGTAATGGACAATTCAGGTAACACAAGTATGAGCTTCTGATAGCTTTCTCCCTGCTGTTGTCCTGCAGCCAGAAGCTTTCATGGGCTTCCTTCTGCAGTAAATCTCCTACTGTGAATTCAGCTGTTTCCAATGACCGGTGAGAGTCACAGACATTTATCACAGTGAGGAGGAATTTTCCTGCCACTAGAAAGTCTTCTGGGAATTTCTCCACTTGCCACTAGCTTTCAGTGCAGTACTGCAGCTCCTTGGAGAGCAGGGGAGCTGCTTTCTGGTTCAGTTTTATTTTCTTTAGTGGGGTTCTCCCTGGCAAAAGACAGTATTCTGTTATCTGGCTTTTTTAATGTAATATATTGCCATCTGTGAAGCATATAGAGTTCTTTGCTATTTGTTGGTCCAGCTAAGACCTGTAACACAAATAGTGAAATGGCTGGATGTTTTCTAAACTTCTATTTCTGCCCATAATTCAAATGGTGTAAATCCACCCTGGAATACTTGCTCCATATAAAAACTGAAATGACTATGTTAATTAATTGTTAAATGGAGTAAAAGATGTGAACTTGGGTGCCCAAATTTTGGCTTGATACCATATATATGCATTCAGATGCATAGTGCTGTCTTGAAAAGTATGCACCACCTACCTGTCAGCTGTCAGTAATTGCTTGTCCTGCCAGCTATCAGCCTTACAACTCTGCCAATCAAGCATTTAGGTGGCATAGATGTTGCTGCAGAAACTACACACAAGCAACAAAACTTGAAACACTGATCACAAATTTATACTTAAATATTCTCCTAGAAGCTTATAGGGAAAAATATGTTTACATCAAACAGCAGTGCCTTATTCTACAAGTATATCAAGGGAATATATACATAGATTTAGTTAAGCACTTGTGTAAGTAAATGTCAATATTAGAATTGCAATGTCAGTAGTAATCCTCTCCTATATAGTTTCACCATAGTATTACAATTACCTCTTCATGTGACTTTGATGCCATTTCTAGCCACTACAAAATGTCAATTAGCTTTGCAGTATGAGTAGGTTTCCTAACTTTTCAATTCATATTATATCAGTAGAATTTCTATATCTTTATGGATGGATCTGTACATAAATCTTCTGTGGGGATTCTGACACACTGGTCAAGAGATGTGTAGTAAATTTTTCACAAAAAAAAAAAAAAAAAAAAAAAAAAGAGGAAAAAAATGGAGTAATATCACACAGAATCACAGAATTTTCTAGGTTGGAAGAGACCTCAAGATCATCGAGTCCAACCTCTGACCTAACGCTAACAGTCCCCACTAAACCATTTCCCTAAGCTCTACATCTAAACGTCTTTTGAAGACTTCCAGGGATGGTGACTCCACCACTTCCCTGGACAGCCTGTTCCAGTGCCTCACAACCCTTTCAGTGAAGAAGTTCTTCCTAACATCTAACCTAAAACTGCCCTGGCTCAACTTAAGCCCATTCCCCCTCGTCCTGTCACCAGGCACGTGGGAGAACAGGCCAACCCCCACCTCGCTACAGCCTCCCTTGAGGTACCCATAGAGAGCGATAAGGTCGCCCCTGAGCCTCCTCTTCTCCAGGCTGAACAAGCCCAGCTCCCTCAGCCGCTCCTCGTAGGACTTGTTCTCCAGGCCCCTCACCAGCTTCGTCGCCCTTCTCTGCACCCGCTCAAGCACCTCGATGTCCTTCTTGTAGCGAGGGGCCCAAAACTGAACACAGTACTCGAGGTGCGGCCTCACCAGAGCTGAGTACAGGGGGACGATCACCTCCCTAGCCCTGCTGGTCACACTGTTCCTGATACAAGCCAGGATGCTGTTGGCCTTCTTGGCCACCTGAGCACACTGCTGGCTCATATATTATTATTATTATTATTATTATTATTATTATTATTATTATTATTATTAGCATCTTGTAATGCTCTGCCTAGGTCTTAGCTTCCTCTTCCCTGCACAGCTGACAATTGGGGTGCTCAGGCACTCCACAGCAATGTGTTCTTAAACTGCAAACTTAACAAGCTTAGTGCTGCTAAAGTAATCATGTACAAGGTAATTTTTCAAGGGCTTATAATTGAAAAAGGAGAACTAATTTCCACTGGGTCAGCCTTATCCATTGTGTGAATTGTTTGAAGGGAGTTTATTATAATGTCTTCCAAAATCATTCTGGAGAGACCAGTAATAAAAACTCTGTCCTTCTTTAAATCCATAGCTGCTGAGGACCCATAGCTGCTACTTTGGAAGGACATTCTGGAGACTGCCTTTTGCAGGATAAGCAGCCCTTTTATGCAATTAATTGATCAATCTGATAACATTTTTTTTTTTTTTTTTTTTTTTTTTTTTTTGGTCTGAGCTGCCACTTTTGCAACAGAGCAGTTCAAGTTCCATTTTGTGGCACTGGAGTGAATGCTTGGAGTAAACCTAACAAGCAACATCACAAAAATATATCCAGCATGAACTGCTTTAGAGCTAACTGCTTTTGCAAATGCAGAAGTAGGCACTGCTTCAAGAATGTGGCAAATTTTTCACAAGGTAAATTGAGTCCTGGGTGAAGGAAAAATGATTGGAGAGCCGCAAAGAGGATGTGCTAACAGGACCAGCTTGGCAGTTAGCATAGGCAGTTTGAGTGGGGCAGTTCAAGCGGGGCAGGGAGGAGAACCTAGACCTTGCCATGGTGGGCACCCATCGCAGAGGTCGGTCTGAGGCGGCAACCCAAACAGTGTCTGGACCAGGGATCTGGGTATTTTGATCTTGGGCCATCCTTTGAGAAGCCAGGTATGTGGGCTATGGACAGACTCCAACTGAGCAAGTGGGGCACAAGAGTGTTGGGGAGCAAGCTCTCTGGGCTGATTACCAGGGCTTTAAACTAGGTTTGATGGGGGAAGGGAGGGGAGCTAAAGATGACAGAGAAGGGCTGGGGGAAGTTGTCACTACTGTCACTGTTGAAGACAGGGAAAAACTTCTGAGCTCTCCCATAGGATTGTCTGAGGGCTTCTCAGAGAAGGTAGCGTTCCTGATCCCCTGTCCATTATCTTCTTCTTGCATCCCCCCAGCACCTGCTGCTTCCCTAAAGTGGCTGTACACCAATGCGCAGAGCATGGGAAATAAACAGGATGAGCTTGAGATCTGTGTTCGGTCACAGGGCCATGATCTCGTTGTGATCACTGAGACGTGGTGGGACAGCTCGCATGACTGGAACGCTGTCATTGAGGGCTATGTCCTCTTTAGGAAAGACAGGTTGGGGAAGCGAGGGGATGGGGTTGCCCTTTATGTGAGGGAGCAATTAGAGTGTACCCAGCTCCAGCTAAGGGAGGGTGAACGACAAGTGGAGAGCTTGTGGGTAAGAATTAAGGGGCGGACTGGTATGGGAGACATGGTGGCAGGGGTCTACTACAGGTCTCCAGATCAGGTGGAGGAAGTCAATGAGGCCTTCTACGAGCAGCTGCTAGTAGCCTCACGATCATGAGCGCTGGTCCTCATGGGGGACTTCAATTACCCAGACATCTGCTGGGTAAGCAACTCGGCCAGGCACAAGCAGTCCAAACGGTTCCTACAATGCGTTGAGGACAATTTTCTGATGCAGGTGGTGGAGGAGCCAATGAGACAGGGGGTGCTCCTGGATCTTGTTCTTACCAACAGGGATGGCCTTGTTAGGGACGTGAAGGTTGGGGGCAGCTTGGGATGCAGAGACCATGAAATGGTGGAGTTCCAGATGGAACTAGGCAAAGGAGGTAAGGCTAAAAGCAGGATTGCTACCCTGGACTTTCGAAGAGCCAACTTCAACCTCTTCCGGGACTTGCTTGGGAGTATCTTATGGGATAGGTTGCTAGAAGGCAAGGGTGCTTGTGAGAGCTGGGCTACATTTAAGCATCACTTGTTCCATGCTCAGGATTGGTGCATCCTGAAGAATAGGAAATAGGGGAAGGCGGGCAGGAAACCCGTGTGGATGAGCAAGGAGCTCATCAAAAGGAAGAGGAAGGTCTATGAAATGTGGAAAAAGGGCCTTTCCTCTTGGGAAGAGTATAGATGTGTTGTCAGGGCCTGCAGGGACGCGACGAGGAAGGCTAAAGCCCACCTAGAGATGAGGCTTGCAAAAGAGATAAAGGATAATAAGAAGGGTTTTTTCAAGTATGTAAATAGCAAGAGGAAGACTAGGGATAATGTGGGTCCCTTGCTGAATGAGGGGGTGTCCTGGTCATGGGAGACACTGAGAAGGCAGAGATACTGAATGCTTTCTTTGCTTCAGTCTTTGCTTCAAGGACAATCCACTGGGACTCCTCACCCCTGGCAATAGGAGAAAGGGTCTGGGAAACGGAGGGCTCCCACCCTGGTGGATGTGGGAGCATCTGAGTGGGCTCAACGCACACAAATCCGTGGGTCCCAATGGGATGCATCTGCGTGTGCTAAGGGAGCTGGCAGATGTGATCACCGAACCACTCTCTATCATCTTTGAAAGGTCCTGGAGAATGGGTGAGGTGCCTGCAGACTGGAGGATAGCCAATGTCACTCCGGTCTTCAAGAAGAGCAGGAAGGAGGATCTGGGAAACTACAGGCCAGTCAGTCTCAACTCTGTCCCTGAAAAGGTATTGGAGCAGCTTGTTCTGGATGCCATCTCCAAGCAATTGGAAGAGAAGAATGTTATGAGGAGTAGTCAGCATGGATTCACCAAGGGGAAGTCGTGCTCGACCAACCTCATTGCCTTCTATGATGGCATCACCAGCTGGGTAGATGGGGGGAGAGTGGTGTATGTCATCTACCTTGACTTTAGCAAGGATTTCAATACTGTCTCCCATGACATCCTACTAACAAAGCTGAGAAAGAGTGGGATAGATGAGTGGACGACAAGGTGGGTTGAGAACTGGCTGACTGGCTGAGCTCAGAGGGTGGTGATCAGCGGAGCAGAGTCTGGCTGGAGGCCTGTGACTAGCGGTGTTCCCCAGGGGTCGGTGCTGGGTCCGGTCTTGTTCAACATCTTCATTGACAACCTTGATGAGGGAATAGTGTCTGCCCTCAACAAGTATGCCAATGACACAAAGCTGGGAGGAGTGGCTGACACGCCAGAAGGCTGTGCTGCCATTCAGCGAGACCTGGATAGGCTGGAGAGATGGGCAGGAAGAAACCAAATGAGATTTAATAAGAGCAAGTGTAGAGTCCTGCACCTGGGAAGGAACAACCCAAAGTATCAGTACAGGCTGGGGGACAACCTGCTGGAGAGGAGCTCTGAGGAGAAGGACCTGGGGGTCCTGGTGGATGACAGGTTGACCATGAGCCAGCAGTGTGCCCTTGTGGCCAAGAGGGCTAATGGGATCCTGGTGTGCATTAAAAGGAGCGTGGCCAGCAGGTCAAGGGAGGTGATCCTCCCCCTCTACTCTGCCCTGGTCAGGTCTCACCTGGAGTACTGTGTCCAGTTCTGGGCTCCCCAGTACAAGAAAGACAGGGACCTCCTGGAAAGAGTCCAGCAGAGGGCCACAAAGATGATACGGGGTCTGGAGCATCTTCCCTATGAAGAAAAGCTGAGAGACCTGGGTCTGTTCAGCCTGGAGAAGAGAAGACTGAGAGGGGATCTCCTCAGTGTATACAAATATCTGAGGGGTGGGGGACAGAAGGATGTAGTCAACCTCTTCTCGGTGGATTGTGGGGATAGAACAAGGGGCAATGGCTGCAAGTTAGAGCACAGGAAGTTCTGCACTGACATGTGAAACAACTTCTTCATGGTGAGGGTGACGGAGCATTGGAGCAGGCTGCCCAGGGAAGTTGTGGAGTTTCCTTCTCTGGAGATATTCAAGGCCTGTCTGGACACCTACCTGGGCAGCCTGCTCTGAGGAACCTGCTTTGTCAGGGGTGTTGGACCTGATGCTCTTTCGAGGTCCCTTCCAACCCCTACAGTTCTGTGATTCTGTGATTCTGTTTGATTATGAGCTATGTATTTTGTACTTTATATAGTTATTTAGTGCCTAGTGTAGCAAGTAATTTTTTTCAAGTGCACTAATTGATTTGAAGATTTTAATGTCAGAAGTCATTAGGAAGTAATACTTGAAATCATTTTACTTGTTGCATCAAAATTGCATGTACATAAAGAAAATCAGACAATTAATATCTCTCTTATTTTGTACCAATCTGCCATAGTAGTAGAACTGACGTTTTAAATCCTTTTCAGCAACTTATAGAGTACCAATAATAATATTCTGTCATATAAAATGTCTCACTAATTTGTATGGTCATATCACCCAAAGCAAAGGGTCACACTGAGCATGCAAAGGATGTTAAATCTGAGATGTACTGTGTTGTTTTTTTCAGAGCCCTGTTGCCTTTTAAACAGTCTGCAAGAGACTGTTTAAAATAGATAGTACAGATAAGGTAGCTGTTGTAAGGAAATTAAATAGTTTGAGATTGACAGATCCCTGCCTTATGATAGCACTTTAGGGAGAGCAAATCAATTAGCACAATACACAGGCAGCATTGTTCAGCGTGTTGTTAATGTTTAACAAAACAAAAAATAGTCCTGCCTTTACTTAATAAAGACACAGAGAAATATAGCACTCTGGGTATGCCCTTTAACCTTTAGGAGCTTAAGTCAATAACAAATGAAAGAACAGAGGGGTAATGGAAGATGCATTGTTGTTGCAAACATATGAAGGTATAAATCTTACTTGAGAATCAAGAAATGACAGAAGAGCTAATGACAGCTATGTTACTGTAAATCATACCAGAGTGTTCTTGACAATTCCTCTGACCAGCTGCAAATGCTTTCCAAACTTGAAAAGCTCCATGATTCACCACTTGGTTCAGGTGGCTTCTGGTGTCAAGGTCCCTCTGCTGAAGCTTCACAAGACTTCTTGTGATTTGTATCAGTGATCCTAAACTGAAAATCATTTGCTTTATTTTTTTCATATTTGTGATAATAATATTTATGAAAGCATAACATTAACTTTGATGTGAGTCAGAGCACAGATCCTTGAATCTTTCTCCTTGTGGCTCAGTCAAGCATCCTGTCAAGCAGCCACTTGGGCTGTTCCTCCTTACCCTGCTATTATATTGTACACCTGCTCAGGCAATCTCTGCTTTTCTCCACATCCACCTCTCTACAACAAGTATTGAAAAACAGCCTATATGGTTTCATGATAGATTGAAGTTCTGAGTTTTAACAGAAGTTGAGGACACCTGAAGGTGTCCTGTGCTCTCTCCAAATATAGAGGGGTTGGAAGGTACACAAACCCTTTTCACAGATAGGCCACTAAAACAAAACTATTTTGCTTGATCGAAGCTTTATCCTAGCACAGTGGTACAACCACCAAAGATAAAAATTTGGATTGTTTGTTAGTGTATATTGACACACTAACTTGTTTCACGTCGGTTGATATATTAAAAGGGAAGATCTCTAGCTTTAGCTTGGGCTGATTTTTATTTTATTTTATTTTTTAATTTTACTAGTTCTTGTTTAGGTTATAGAAAGCAGGTAAGACAAGCTTACCTTCCACACAGTGGTCTACAAAATGTTTAAAAGCAGACAGAAAAAAAATGCTTAGTGTGTAGAAGGCAAAGAAGAATATCACTACTCTTTGAGAACGTGAGGATGATGAAGTTTAAACAGCTTAAGACATTAAATAGATTTTTTTTTTTTCAGTAGTCCAGAGGCAGAATATGGATACATCCATTGAATGTATAGAATGGAGCAATAGCCTAATAAAAATAGGAATCAAAATAAGGGGTTCAGAATGAAACTTGGATTTCAGAGAATCATAGAATGGTTTGCTTTGGAGAGTACCTTAATGATTATCCAGTTCTTCCACTAGACCAGGTTACTCAAATCCCCACACAGCCTGGCCTTGAACACCTCCAGGGATGGGGCATCCACAGCTTCTCTGGGCAGCCTGTGCCAGTGCCTCACTGTCCTCTGAGTAAAGAATTTCCTTCTTATATCTAATCTAAATCTACTCTCTTTTAGTTTAAAGCCATTACTCCTTGACAAAGAGTCCCTTCCCAGCTTTTATATAGGCCTCTTTAGTTATTGGAAAGCCAGTATAAGATCTCCTTGAAGCCTTCTCTTCTCCAGGCTGAACAACCCCAATTCCTTCATCCTGTCTTCACAGGAGAGGTGCTCTGGCCTCTTTTATCATCTGGCCTCATTTATCATCTTCATGGTCCTCCTCTGGACTTGTTCAAATACTTCCACACCCTTCTTGTGCTGAGGCTCCTAGAGCTGAATGTAGTGCTCCAGGTGGAGCACTCATGAGAGCAGAGTAGAGAGAGAGAATCACCTCTCTCACCCTGCTGGCCATGCTGCTTTTCATTCAGCCCAGCATATGCTTGGCTTTCTGGGCTGCAATTGCACATTACCGGTTCATGTTGAGCTTCTCATCAACCAACACCCCCATATCCTTCTCATCAGAGCTGCCCTCAATGCGTTCTCCACCCAGCCTGTATTTGTGCTTGGGATTGTCCCAGCCCCAATGCAGGACCTTGTACTTGGTCTTGTTGAACTTCATGAGGTTCACACAAGCCCACCTCTCAGGCTTGTTCAGGTCCCTTCCCTCCAGCATATGGACCACACCACACAGCTGGGTGTCATTGGCAAACTTGCTGAGGGTGCACTCAGTCCCACTGTCCATGTCACCAACAAAGATGTTAAACAGTGCTGGTCCCAATACAAAACCCTGAGGAATGTGACTTATCATTGACCTCCCCCTAGACTTTGAGCCATTGACCGCAACATTTTGAGTGTGACCATCCAGCTGATTCCTTACCCACTGAGTGGTCTATCTGTCAAATCCATGTCTCTGTAATTTAGAGACAAGGATGTCATGCAGGGCATTATCAAATACTTTGCACAAGTCCAGGCAGATGATGTCAGTGTCTCTACCCCATCCACCAATGCTTTAACCATGTTGTACAAGACCACCAGATCTGTCAGGCACAATGTGCCCTTAAGTGAAGCCGTGTTGTCATTACTAAATTGTTTTTGTGATTTTACCTTCCTGGGCAGCTGAACTCCACCACAACCTCTCTCTTCCTCTCCCTCCTCAAGGGAAAGGGGAAGAAAATGCAATGGAGGGGGCTTAAGGGTAGAGATAAGGACAGGGTGATCACTCAGCAATTATCATCGGTGGAAAACAGACTTCACATAGGAAGATTAATGTAATTTATTGCCTATCACTAGTAGTTTACATGTAGAACAGTGAATGACTAAAATGAAACTAAAACCACCTTGTCCACATCCGCCCTCTTGTACCTTCTCCTCCAGAGCAGCACAAGGAAATGGGGAACGGGGGCTGCAGTCAGTCCTTAACACTTTGTCTCCACTCCTTCTTCAGTCTCTCTCTGCACCTGCTCCATGTGGGGTCCCTCCCATGGGATGCCGTCCTTCCCCAGCTGAGCCTTCGGGGGCTGCCCACAGGCAGCAGCTCTTCAAGAACTGCTCCCACATGGCTCCGTATGTACCCCGGGGTCCATCCATCCCCCAGGAGCAAACTGCTCCAGCCGGGGTCCCCCACGGGTGGGCGGCAGCTCCCCCCAGGCCCCCTGCTCCTGTGTGGGCTCCTCTCCATGGGCAGCAGCTCCAGCCCGGGGCCTGCTCCTGCGGGGGCTCTCCATGGGCCACAGCCTCCTCCAGGCCACATCAACCTGCTCCACTGGGGGCTTCTCCACCGGCTGCAGGGGAACTGCTTCTATGTGCCTGGAACACCTCCTGCCCTCCTGCTGCACTCACCTTGGGGGCTACAGGGCTGCTTCTCACTCCTCACCCTCCCAGCTGCTGCAGCACAGCTTTTTTTCCCCCTTCCTTAAATCTGCTGTCCCAGAGGCCCATCCAGTGTTGTTTCGTGGCTTCGCTCTGACATGGGGCATCTGCTGGGCGCTGCTCACAGAGGTCACCCCTGCAGCCCCCTGCTACCTAAACCTTGCCATTTAAACCCAATACAATTGTGTACAAAATGAAAATTCTAAATAGGTATCTTAAATTCTGTGCATTATCGTCCCATTTGTATATTAGAAAAAGACAAGTAACACTTATCTTATGCAGGTGGGGGGAGAGAGGTAAGGAAGAAAACCTGATTGAATTCAGCTATTTTATGTGTAGTGGGACCTTCAATTCAACTTACTTATGTGGAAAATGAAATCTCCATAGGTTTTGCAGGAGCAAGAAAGCTTTGTGAATGTCTTCAGTTTTTACTGATATTTTAGTAAACCCCAAACAATTTAATTGTATATTTTCTGTAGGAAGTTCTTGTCATTATAAATCCAAATTTGCTACAGTTTTTCTCAGAAATCTCATGTCCAATCTTTATCCTTCATTTTCTAGCATTTATCCAAACCAATTTGTCCAACCAAAGTCAATACTTTACCGAGATTGATTTATCAGATCTATCAGTTCATTGCTATATAAGTCAGCATTTACCTGCAACAATACAGCAGTTTACATACATTTTGAACTATTTGTATGCATAGTCACAGTCATTTCTCTCTTCATGCCCATATCCCACTGTAAACAGCGCAGATTGAATAACCTCTGAAATACCTGGTGTGATGCAGTGCTCTTTGCGAAATTGTGTAACTCTTAAATTGATGGAAATTTATTTGGTCAAGTTCTTTTTTTCCTTTATCTCTGCCACGTGGCTAGGAATGTTGTGCTGAAGTCTTTCTGAGTTCTGCTGAAGTATAATTCTGAAAGAAAAGTCCTCCATCCACAGTACATGTGAAGAAAATAATGGACAGGTCAGAAAAGGGGTATTTTTTTTTCACTCTGTAATAGAATGTGCAGATCAGAAAAGATGAGATATTTACTTTTTGCCCAGTAGCTTAGGCTTTGGCACTTCAGAGCAATGATTACAAAGTCCTGTTTACTGCCAACTGAGAAAAATGTCTACTTTGGACAGATTTTCTGGAAAATTTAGCTGCAAGAATCTAGAAAATTTCTAGCAAGAATGCACAAACTGTGATATGAGTGGGGTGTTATTATTCTTATTATTTTAGTTTAGTTTAATTTAGTTTAGTTTTCTTTAGATCACATTTGGGGCAGATTCTCAGCATACAAAGTGAAGTATGTTTTCTAACACAAAGCTACCCTTCCATGCAACTTCTGTGTTCTTGATCCAAATCACAAGAATGTTTCTAAAGAGTTTTCAAGAACTTTGTAATTTTAAATAAGATGATGTTGCTATTATAACTTAATACTCAGAAATGGCTGTACTTTTTACTGAAATAAAAACAATAATTATGGAGTCATTCTGAGTCATTTACTTGATATTGATACTGCATTTGTAATATGTACTAAAAATAAATTTCTATAATGGGACAAGTCAGATACCCATACTGACTAGTGTCATTATAAACCTCACTTGCAAATACTAAAATGATTTTGATGTATAAACTCTTAGTCACATAATAGAACTATATTTCCTATTAAATTTCTCTAACCTGAACCTTGTTTTACTGTAAGATTTGGAACTTTTGGTGTTATATACTACTGTTCCTACTGTTTGTTATAATCCTTTCCTGATCCATTAATGTGTTGAGTACAAGTCACTTGGGTGTATATATGAAACTATTTCTGGCAGGAGTGAGGGCTTGCTTGTGATTAACAGATTCAGTATTTAGGTCTCTAATAAGAATGGAGATAGTTCTTTAGGGTATTAATGTACTTCCAACGTAGATATCATTTGGGCAGCAGGTGCAATGCTTTGATCATTTACTTCCATTTGCTTGCTATTCATTTTGATCAGTTTAGGCTGTTTGCCATTTGATTACTTTATCTTTGATCTACTTAAGAATTCTCACCTGCTTAAATGCATTTGAATGTCACATCAGCATTTTGTCTTTATTTCTAATGTCTTTACTTTTCTATGTAAGAAAGCTGACTGAACCACATCAAATATCATGGTTTACTCAACTGGCTTGAATGACTTTTTATTTCAATCTTTGTTATGAAAAATAGATTTCTATGTATTATGGAAACTTTCAAGGGGTGGTGGAAAAGTACTGTTTTTTCTGCTACATTTATTGGTCTATTGCAACACTTGTCAAACTGAAATAAGAGGTCTTAAGGGTTGTGGTATTCATCCCAGGTTTAAGCATTTATCTCCAGTCTCTTGTACTATAATCCATATGCTTGACTGCCTCCCTGTGTACCCGAACACTGGGCAAGTTCTGAGATTTGTTCCCACTTCTACATTTATAATGGCACTAATCTGAGTTCTGGGGTACCTAAATTAATTAAAAGTACATTTTATTTGAGAAGGAATGCTTTGAATCACTGTCTTTTGCATAACCAGTAGTGCTTCTGTGAAACTGTGAAAGACAGGGCCAGAAGGCACTTTCTTAGGTTGGGTTGCAGGATGCAGGAGGACAAAGCTTTAGTGTGTTATTTTTTCTTTTAGACACAGTATTGGCCTAATATGAAGTGCTCATCTCCTGTTGACTAGTTACCATCTAGTTACCATAGGGGTGTTCTAGTTACCATCTAGAACATCCATCTTCTTCAGCCTGTCCCCAACAATATTCCATTCTGGGATTTGGGAGCTCAGGGTTAAAACCCCTTTGGCTATGGCCTGCTTACCTGTCACATCACTAACAAGGACTCTACTGACATTGTACTGACTTTGCTCCATGGCATATTTTTAAGGAATTTAGGAAGACATTTAGGAAGTCTGAAGCATCTCAGCAAATTTCATAAGAACTGTCTGGGGTTGTTCTCCTGAACTTCTGCTTCTAAACTTAGAAGCATGATTTAGGTACTTAAATATTTTGATGAATATTCACTCTCATCTAGATAAAGATTGCCATGCTTTTGAAGAAGTTTACATTTTTGTCTTCAGCTGTCATGACATTGTTAGTCTCCAGATCAATTGTCTTCAATTTTAGATGCATTTAGTTGTATTGCACTGAAAACTGTCCAGAGTTTGAATCAGGTAGAACCATTCCCATCTTTGCTGTTGTGATTGTTCAATCTCATTAATCTCTGAAGAATTTCTAAACCTCTGTGTTGTAATAAAAACAAGATTAAATGAACCACAAATGAAGGTTCAGAATCTTTGGTTTACTATTTGATCACTCATTTCTCCCAGTCTGGTAATGCCACTTTTATTATGAAGGTCACTAAACTAAAATGAGCAAAGTTGCAGCAGGTGGTCATTATGCAATCCTGATGACTGTTCTTATGGATTTACAGAAAGACATAAACTGCATTAAGTTTTGCTCATTCCAATGACAGCTGGCTTATATGTATGTATTTATCTACTAGGACAGAAGGTTGCTTTTTAAGAAATGCATAATTAAAAATTCTGTAGTTCAATAGCTGCTTTCAAGAGTTCTTACATTCCTTAGTTCATTTTTTTTTTTTCATGCAATTATAGCCTCCAGAACAATTTCAACCATCTTTCTCATGGCTTTCATTCCACATTTTAAGAATGAGAAATATCTGCTTAGAACAATCTGTGCTTTGGGTCCTTTGTTTTCATTCTTGCTGTTATCCTAGTAAATTAAAAAGTAAGGATTCATGCAGGGTTCCATTAGCAAAAAAACATGTCCACTTCTTTCATGTTGTTCACAATGAACTAGTTTTGGTATTGAAACTGCTATAATAACTTTTCCCTTTCGTAGGCAATTGGAATGTGTATTATGAATTGTTTCATGAAACACTTTTAAAGCAAAACTTCACAGCTGGGCATTATAAAATATGTTTTAGAGAATAACAGTGAGATAGCAAATTGCCATAGAAAATAGATCACTTTTTCCATACTGGGATAAGTTGTTGAATTAGAGCTGAGTTTTTAACTCCTGTCACATCAGCACCAAGTCTGGAAAACAAGTGAAGAAAACAACATGAATGTGGATTGATACTGGGTAAAAGTGGGAGCTATTTTTAGCCCTTAAACTTCCAGTTGCCTTCTTGCTGGACATCAGGTTATACATGTATGCCTCTTACAGTTCAGTTGTAGGATTGGTCATCAAAGATTTATCATATTCCTCTGGTGAAAGGAGCTTTAATAAGCTGGGAATGTTTGAAGCAGTTAAGAAAAATCAGAAAACTTTGTGTTTGACAGCTTATGAAGTTGCAGTGGAAAATGTTCAAGGATGGAGAACCTTTAACAGGATTCAGCAATAAATACTGTAAGATACTGAGCTTTATTTTCATATTCCTTTTGTTAAAATCAGGAAAAAGCAAAACAAAACAGAAATAAAAGTAACACTCTTATCAGTATAAGAAGAGTGCTCAGAAATGAAGGAAAGGCAGACCAAAGCCAAAATACATAGAGTTAGATAAATGTGGCTAGGTCAATATTATTGCTTCTCTTCTGCTGTTAAAATAATACAGGCAAAATTATACAGGCAAAGAGGCTGCACTAAAATTAATTACCAGTGACACTCACTGCTGTGCAAAGGATTGGCCTGAGTCTGTACACCACAGAAAGTGACATATGAGCATTATGTTGACCCTATTCCTTTCCTCTGTAGCATTTCCCTGCAGAAGTGCATCCAAATAAAACAAGCAACACCCCTGCAGCCTCTTCTGTCTGAGGTACACCGGTGCTCTCCCTACACCTCCCTGCATTACGTTTCCAGCAGCGCAGTGCTGAGGGAAGGTTAACCCAGGCAGGGTTGGGTGGGTGTCCAGCAGAACTACGGAGAAACACAGGGGTTGCAGAAGTGGGGCTGGTGTCAAGAGGTTACTATAGCAATGGGGAGGGGACCAGCAGAAGGGGGGCGCAGATGGAAGTGTTTCCACAGCAAAGGATGGAGTGCCACTTGGGCTGGAGATGCTGCTGCTCTTACTTCTAATTCCCTGGTGGTACCAGGGGGTTAGCTACAATGTGTAAGGTGCACCTAAGCTATTGCCTGTGTGTGTTACTGACTTCATTTCTAGTTAGGCACTGGGACAGTACTAGAGATTAAGCTTTTTTATCACACAAGATGCACTCATTGGAATCTCTTTTTATTAATGAGAGCATAACCAGTTCACAAGTAGTAGCAGAATCACTGCTTATTCTTTCAAATATGTTGCAAAATTACAATCCAGTATCAGTTATTAATCCTGCAGTGCTAGCACAGATGCTGAGATAGGAAGCGAGTTTAAACTGTGGTAGGGAGTGTGTTTACGATACACATCATTACTTGACAATATTTCAATTTTCCTAATGATCTTTGAAAGATAGATCTTACTATTTTTTTCTTTAGGTGCTCCATTTTTTATTTTATTTTTTTTTTTCTGATAATATCAGGTATTGAAAATTTCTGGTAAACTCCTTTTGAATTTCCCCAGCTGGGGAGTGATGGAGTTAGTGACTATAAGGGGAATGTGCTCATATGAAACTGAACAGCCCAGACTCCTGAAATTGCTGTCATTGAATGGCCCAGTGAATGGCAATCAGCCATCTGCTATTTCATCTGTTGTCACTTTTCTCCCCCCAGACTAGGGACAATGAAGAATTACCAATGTCAATAGCTGATTTAATATGAGTCTCATATCAAAAAAAAAGAATGGACTGAAATCTAGGGGGAGCTGGAATTTGATCAAATTTAGCTTGGAATGTAGGGTCTTAAAGGGAGACAAAGCTATTCTGCGTATCAAGCCACCTAACATGATAGGACATGGAAGGAATCCTGGCTGAGACCTGGCTGAGGGGAGCACAGGGATTACCTTGGAACAGCATGCAAGGACATTTTGGACATGAATCAAAAAAAAAAAAAAAAAAAAAAAAAAAGAGCCCCAAAGGTGGAGACACTGAAGAGACATGGAGACAATAAAATGTCTCCATGCCTGTGTTGTGAAGATGAAGACTGAAGCCATTTCCCTTCCTTATTTGACTGAAGATCTAAGCTCTGATAACTGGAGTGCCCTCTGTTTGGAGATGTGGGAAGGCTAGGCTCAGCCTGCTAAAGGTAGCCAGCATAGTCTCACAGGCTATGTATTTTGGCTATGGAGCCTCAGCTCTGAGCATGCCCCCCTGCAAGGCAGAAGCACAGGGGTCTGGTTCTGCCAAAGCCAACAGTGCAAAGGAGTGAAGACTTGTGCCAGCTCCTTAGGAGGCTGAGAGCAAGCACAAAGAACTTTAGCTCAGCTGAGGCACATTGCAGAGTGTCTCTCCATGTCTCTGTGGCAAAACAGTCTTGTTCTCAGTTTTAAAGTGGTTATACAAGTGCATTTCCCTCAAATGCCAATGAGAGCTTTTACAAATGTGCTTTCTCTAGCATATTGAGTGCTGTTGGCTTTTTTGTGCATCGTTTTGTTGGATGCCAATAGCACCTATTCAAATATTGCTGGGGATGTAGGATATAACTCTCTCTGTCACTATTATTTAGTTTATTTTCCTGATTTCTGTCATCCTTTTAGATTCTATTTATGTTGCAATTAATTTAGGTTTTGTGCCCAGGGTATGTCTATTTGTGTGAATATGAGATGGCCAGGGATTAATACTTGTCCCCAGGACTCAGTGGCACTGGCTGGAGTATGTCTAGATTTTTAGTGTGAGCTGAACCTGTGGGAGATTTGCCTGGGAAGGAATAAGGCAAGAAAGTCAGCTGGCAATGAAGCTGGTGAATGACAAGGAGCGCAGTGCTTGAGCTATGTCTGCAGTCCCCCTGTGTTCAGCTGTGTGGGTGTAATCACTGTGTTAGTGCTGTCTTTGAGGAAAGTCCAACAAATGCAGAACTGTATGTATTTATTTATTTTTGCCCTTGAAAATGTTTGGTAATGGGTAACTGATTTCCTGCAGGAGGGGTTTTGAAGGACTAGATGTTTAAATCCTTGGTGAGCTCTAGCTTTCCTGCATAGCCCTGGAGGAAATACTGATGTCCTCACTATCTCAGATTCTGAAAAAGAAAATGAAGTTTATAATTTTATTTACCTAATGAGGTTGTCATAAGGATGAGTTGCACCTTTCTGTGAAACATGGCTACTGTAGTAGAGCAGTGTGTGGATTCTCAAGCCTCAGAAGATACCCTAAAAATGACAGTGAAGGGGGACAGTTCGAACAGGACTTTTCTCCAACTGTTTATGCCATCTTCCTCCTTACAGAGTGCTTCTTACTCCCAATTCTTCTCTCACTCCCAATTCTGCATGAGACCTTCACTGTATCTGATCCTTCAGGCTGAGATGGGTGTCTTTTCATCACTGCCCTGTCTTCTGTTTCGTTACAGCTGTTCTTGTGCTGAGTGACAATATGCATACAAATATTAGGGTAACTTCCTCTTTTCTATTTTGCCAATGGCATAAAAGATGTTTCAAAATGCTCTTACACTTTTTTGGCCAACAGGCTTTCTCGCCATCTTTAAAACATACTCTTTTTTTTAATACAGAGATTATTTGCATAAGGTATTATTATCTGCAATCTCTGAGAGTGCATTTATTTTCAGGAACAGGGAAGTTTAGCTTCTGTTTTGAATAAGCTAACACTCCAAAAGGTATGCTTATAAAGTTGATTAGTCTTTTATAATAGATGAAAAATACTGAGTATCATTATAATTTGTTTTATGATTTTTTTTCAGATATCAAATATTCTTAGGAGACCTTAATAGTGTACTTTATTATATTAAGTACAGTCATTAACATACGTTCACAGAATTCATGTTTTCTTTCTTTCTTTTTTTTTTTTTTTTTTTTTTTTTCTGTTCAGTGATTATTTATTTTTATTTCTTTACTATTTCTACAGAAGTTAAGCTTGTCCTCATGCATCTATCTTACTAAAATCACAAGTTAGTTCACAAGAAACCTTGGTTTCTTACCACATGGAATGACACTTCCAGAGACTCTCCCCCCTCTCTCCTCTAAGTAAATCCCAAACTGTTTGCTGTCTTTGTAAAACTTAAATTACAGGTCAGAGTGGCCACTGTACTTTCTTTGTCAATGCCAACAACATTTTTTCTTCAAGCAACAGTCTCTTTAGGAGTGACTATTCTGATTGCCATTTTGAATTATATTGACAACATACAGTGACAAAAACTCTGCCCTTTACCACATATCCCCCCACCTCTATTTCCCTTGTGCCTTCCTTGCATATTTTGGGCATCCCTTTTTCTAAAGGGGCCAAGTTTATGTACAGATAGTTAGGGATTATCAAGGCAGAGTTTATCATCAGGCCCTGCCTGAATCAGGTTATGAACTCTATCCCTCTTCACACACCCTGTGTTAAGTGCAGTTGTGAAGTGGTGATAGCAATCAGGATGTCTTTGGCAGTGTTCTAAAAGAAAACGTATTCAACAGACAAGTCCCAAAAGAAATGGTAGGCAGCAATATTCAACAAGAATGGGTGGTCTTCCATCAAAAGGGATGGGTAAAGAATAGCAGATCTACATTTGGTTTTCTAAAATAAGCAGTATTTGTTCTAATTTCATGCTTTGTTTCTGATTGTGGCATGGTTGATTGAACGAGAAGAGATAATTCATCAGTGCAGAATAAAGAGGAAGCATGGAGGTATCTATGGGAATATGCTATCGCAAACATCTCCTGGCCTTCCTTCTACCAAGTGTCAAAAGTTGTCTGGAATAAAGAAGACTGGAGCTAGCCTCCAAGGAGCCAAAATAGGTTCAGTGACACAGAAAAATGTTTCCTCAGGGAGAGGAAATGCGACATGATTTTTCTTAATTGCATGTTTTGTTTTTAGCGTGAGGTTAGCTGTCTGTTGCCTCATAGAACAGCAAAAAAATCAATGAACTAATCTCCTAACACAGCCAGAAGGCAGAGCTACAGTGAAGAAGATGAGCTTCTGTCCTCCCTGCTCTAAGATGCCTGTTGAAGTTACAATGAGAAGAGCTTTTATTTATTTATTTATTGACTCAAAGGGTTCAGCTGATGATTGTATCTGCTTCTAGAAATATTTTGCCAGTGTTAACCTAAATAGCACTGGTGGCAATCTCAAAGTTGACTTTTTCTTTCCTTTGTATTTTCTCCATGTAACAATCATGCTTGTAGCTTTATGAAAGTGTTAAACCAAATTCTCCTGAAGGAGCAAGTTATTCAAAGTATTTCTAAACAAAAAACAGTTTGGAAAGTTCTTGGAAATACATATTTTAATGCCACTGAAAATTTAATCATCCAGTATCTTTGTCTGTATATTTATTTTGGAGGTCTTTTAAAGGTACTGCCTCAATGATGCTAGGGAAGATAAACTCATCAAGAGAAGAAAAAAGCTCAGAAGTAGGGAAATGTTTCTTGAGCTCTTCCACCTCTCGGAGCCTACGAATAATAGCAGCAGAAGTTGGAGGTGAAGCAGGAGCATGGAGAATTGAAACAGAGCAGATTGCAGAAGAATGAGAAGATGAGCCATAAAGTCCCATCCCTGAGGCCCTGAAACCCGTTATTGTGGGTCATGTGAAGCAAATCCCTGAAATTCAGCTCCTGAACAACCTCTGTAAACATGATAGCTCTGCACTGGCAGAGCTACTTCAGGCCAAGTTTGTGGCAGCCCTTCTGGTGGGCTCCACTCCCCATGCAGAAAGCTAGGTGAATTTTCAGGATGTGTCTGATAAAGGTTGTCCTCACAGAAGGCTTGTGTGGGTCCTGTTGATACAAAAAGGGTTTTGCATACACACTGCCAATGAAATGCGCTATTTATTTTACCATGTTTTCTCCAGCAGATTTAATTTATTTCTTCCTGCATTATACATTAAAATGGAAAACAAACAAACAAACAAACAAACAAACAAAACAAAAGAAAAAAAAAAAGGGTTTATGGTTCAAAATGGCTTCACTGGAAAGTGTTAGGCTCTCCCAACACCTTCAGTTCCTTTCCATAGCATATCTGAGAGTTTGTTACAAATTTTTTGAAAGTAGAATGTAAGTTGCACTTGTGATTCAAAAACAAATACTGAGGTAACATTTTAAGCCTTACAGGTCTCTCCTGGAGTTGCCATGATTCCTGGCTTTTTATAATGTCTGTACAGTGCAATCTGGGAAATAAACAGCATACATCATGCAGCAATTGCTGTAGGAGTATTTATTTCCACCAAGATAAAATCTAGCCATGAGCACAGCCTGTTCCCTTTCAAATTATCAAAAGCCAATTCCGAAGGCTTTCCACCCAAACAGATGACAATTCTCTCCTTCTTGTGGTCTGTTTATCCAGGGTAAGATATCACAAATCAGGGAAGTTGAAGGTGGGCTGTGCACCTTGTAATTACTCTTGGTATTTTGAAATCAGGTGTGTGAATCTTCTGGTTCAGGAAAAAGAAACCACTCTTTCCTTATTTCAGGGAGCATTTCTTCTTTCTTTTATTTGTCACACAACTCAAGAGGAGACTGAATCAGTCAGACAGCCCTTTGCAGGGTAATCTTTGGCAATTCAGTTGTTGATTAAACTTATACCTTTCAGCAGTGAGCTTGGCTGGAAAAAAAATATTCTTTCGTTGAAAATGGACTTCTTCAAGTGCACCATATTGCAGACTAAACAAGCAGATATCATGAATGTTTCTTCAATTTCTGGGACATTTCTTATAAAACAAAGTATCTCAAAACCTTATTTTTGTACTTTTAGTCTGAGTGTGGCAAGGGCATGTAGAAATAACATTTCTGGGAGTCTTTAGTGTGTGCTGTGGCTGAATATAAGAAGAGGAAAACTCCCGCCCTTCAAAGATTTTCCTCTACTGAGAGGGTGGTGTAATGTGTTGGGAGGACAAGAGAGCCATGTTGTTGAATGAGAAAGAAACGAATTTCTGATGAAGACAAGGACTCAGTGAGGGGTTCAGAGAACTGAGGCTGAAAATGACCTTGAATCATAAACCAGGGCTACAGCTGTGAAGGATCTGACCAGGCTGATGTAAATAAGTAGAAATGACAGACAAAAGTTACAGGCAGTTGCTGTCATAGGAGACTGAATTTAGACTGCTTTGTCTTCTGCTTCTAAAGGGCAAACTACAAAGTTTCTTCTGTTTAAGCTGTGAAGTTTTCTCTCATTTCTCTCCTGCTTCCCTGAACAAACCTGTCTGTAATTTTCTGTAATATTATTTATATTGTTGAATTTTAAGGACACTACTTTTTTTTTTTTTCTTTTTTTTTTCTTTTTTTTTTTTTTGGCATACTTCATACAGAATGGTTTGTAATGAAATGTAAAAGGGAACTTATTTATTTCCAGAACAGTTAAAGACTTACAATCAGGATCACCCACTTTTGTGCAGTCAACCTTTTTTTTTTTTTTTTTGTAATTAAAGGTGATTTTATCCTTTACACAGTTTATTGGGCTAATTTCAAGTTTATGGGAGCAGCATCTGCAGTGGTTTGAATTATTACATAAGGGATGCGGACGGCACAGAATGGTCATAATCTACACTGGACTCTAATTATTTAGGTATTTTTAGTTGATTGTGTACTAGCCTCATAGAAATCCCAGTAACAGCTTTAATCAGGTAGTCTTACTCCATCAACAAAATAAACAGTCTCAACAATTAAAAAAAAAATTGTGGAAGAATTGGAGAAAATACTCTGAAAAGATCAGGAAAATAGCAATAGCTGTGAAGCCTAGAGGTGTCATATAATGTGGGCAAATAGTGTCTTGTGGTGGTGCTATTTTGTCTGATAGGCAACAGTAAGAATCTGGAAAGCATCATGCAGGAAATTCTTGCATGTCTTCCAAGAACAGGACTCTTGATGTTGTCATTGCTGTTATTGTTGTTGTAAGGAATTGTGAAAACACAGAAAATGAGAAGGCTGCAGCAGAAGCAACAAAGGCATACCATACTATTATCTATAGTCATTCAAATAGATCACCCAACTGTGACAGTCAATTAAATAGTATTTTCCAGGATTAACCCACAGCTAAAATGATATATCATGATTGGAGAAAAGCTTCCTGTATTGCCAACACATGTTAACTCCTCTTTTGACTGAGAAAACAATTGAAGACCTGGTTGTAAACAGTGTATTTTTCTCTGTGACTACAGATGCCTCAAGACACAGCACTTTCAAGGTGTTTCCAATCATTAGTCATTATGCACAGTTGGAGGGCAGATAATTCACTGCTGGCTTGATTTTTAAGGCACTAATGAAACCATACTAAGAATATTTAAAAATATGAAAAATATGCTAAAATCAAGTAGAATGAACCCAATGAGTCATTATTTGCAGGTGATGTTATGTTGGTGTTACCTCTTGGTTATGTCCTTCTGCCCATAAATCAATAGAAAGAAATAAAAATTGTCTCTAGCTTACTGTTCTGTTCATAACCATAAACCAAGCAAGCAAGCAAACAAACAAACAAATAAACAAAAAAAAAAACAACTCTAATTAAATCATCATTTGATTTGGGGAAAAAAAATAAAAAAAGTCAGTCACTTTTTCTCATTATCTGAAGACATTTTTCTCAGCAAAAGTTTCAGATCTAAAGGAGTGCTTATAAAATTTGAATGGAAATAAATGTTCTCCATGAGACAATTACTTGCTGCAGTATAGGTGCAAGGCCCATAATATGTTTTCCTGGATTTGGGTGTTACTTCTGGAAGTTAAGTGAGTGTTGTCAAACACCAATTCTAAAGTTTTCTTTATAAAGATAATTTGTTGGAGGTGCTAGAGTTTCTCAGTGACAAAATGTTACTTACATTGCTTTCAGATTGTACTAAATATTTCTAAATAAGTCTTAAAAGTAGAACTGACTTTTTACATCATGACAAGTATAAGATAATGCAGTCACCTAAGGTTAAACTGAAAAAAAAAGAAAAAGAAAAAGAAAAAGAATTGATTACAGTTTCTTTGGTCATAAGCTAGTCATCATGGGAGAAAATAAAAATAAAAATTAAAAAAAACAAAACAAAACATATTTTACTCAGCTATGCATTAGCTGCTAGATATGAAACTTTGTATTTTGATATGATCTAAGAAAATTAATGGATTTAATTTTACTGAAAATTGTTAGACTTTCCAGAAGCAAAAAAATTATTGAAAATATAAAATTTCTTTAAAAAGGTCTGATGATGTGAATGTAGAAATTCAACTGAGTATTCGTGTGTATCAGTAGGCTTCTTTTGGGAAACATTCTCATGTTTTAGTTTCACCTACTTGCTCTTTCAATTTCTTAAATTCATTTCATTTACCATGTTGTGAACACAACACAGAGGGAAAAAATGTTTCCCTTATGTAATCAGATTTGGGAAGATTGTAAAACCCTGCTGCAAACAGATTCCATTTTGATTCCATTTTGATGAACTTTACAAGCATAAGAAATTTAAATTATAAATGTAACACGCTCTGTGAAATTATTTTTAAAAGCCAAACATAATGACATCTAATAAAGTTGATAAAGTATTTTTCTATCAATGCCTTCAAGTTTATAATTGAATTTGGTATCAGATAACTTTTATATTATTTCAGAAATATGTGCTATACTGAAGAAAACAATATTTCCCTAGAATTTCCCTTCCTGTTAACAAGTAGACCTATTTTTCCCCATATAGTTGTCCCTTATGTCTTCTCAACAACAAGATCTTTTCAGAAGTGTGTCTGCGGTGAAGCATAGCTACAATTAACATATCCAGATACAGTGTATACATGGTATAAGCAAAAAAAAATAATAAAAAAAAATCTTAAATTGGTACTGGTAGCATGGCAAGACAGATGCTTGTAGAACAAGGAAACATTTTTGAGAATGCTGTTTCACCTTTCTGCAGTTGAGAAGCCCTTTTGAAAATGTATTATTATTATCAATTTCTTCCAGTGTTCATTGTAATAATCAGTGGTTGCTGCCAAAGATTAAACAGGAAAAGAAAGAAGCAGAAGGGTATTAGCAACACTTCTGGTGTGGTGGCAGACAAGCACATAAAGACCATTATTAGAGCTGTAGGATGTTGCTTCATCTGAAGCATCCTTCCACTGAAACCCAGACTTGCCTGAACATTCTTAAAAGCAACCATCACCTTTCCTAAAGGTTTTTCTTTGAATATAGGCATTCATCTAAATGGCAGCTATTAGCTAGCAAAGGAAGAGCATTCTTTTGTTGTATTCTATTGTATTGGCCTGTATGTGGGAACAACATAGAAACCTTTCTTCTGGCTAATTCTTGTTGGATGCTGTGTGTTGGAGATCACTGTACCAGCTTTGTGCAAAGCAGTGTATGCAAGCTTTTGACTTCACTAGGAACTGAGTATCTGTTTTCAGTGAAGATAAAGGTAATTTTGCTGAAGTGTGCCCAGCAACTAGCTCCATTAGAAGTGAAGAACTGAGTGCCAGTGTCTAGAAACTGACCTCGGTCTCTTCGTTGTAGAGTTAATACCACCCCATTATCTGCTTGGTTGAAAACTGAAGCAATTACAAAGAGTAATGTAAAGGATGTACTGATCCTAAAAAAGGTTTTAGGATCATCTGCTCCTAAAAAGGTTTAATGTAGAGAATATAAAACATGAAATTGAAATTCAGATATTAAATGGAAATGTGTGCTTTTTTGTACTGAGAAAAATTGTCTTATAGGGGCAAATTTTTGTACATTCTGAACTAAGCATTGTAAATATTTTAAATAAAAAATAGGGATAAAATGTCGACAAAATAAATGCATCTGATTTCAAGTTTTCATCAGCTTTCCTTTTTGAAGTATTATTTTGCTTTTTATGACCAAGGTTTGTAAGAAGAAAAGTGGTTTGTAACAAAATAAATGCCTAAATACCTCAGAAAATCTGTGAACCATTTAATCAGAGCCGAAACATTTTTATTAATGTGCAGAGCTACAGTATCCCATGGGAGAGATATTTTGATGAATGATCATTTCTGAGGTGTTTTAATTGCAATAATAAGTGAAGGAAAGGCAGAGTGGGAGTTGGACAGTGGTGTTAGCATGGTCCTGGTAATGTAATCTGTTTCTCGTCCAGAGTAGTCTGCTTGGCTAGAAACCACACTGATGCATCTATGCTGTTTCTGGTGCCCACTGTGCTCAGATCTAGCTGCAGTACCCTTCAAGACACAGTACTACATAGCTCAGGAGCTTTTTTCCTTTGGTATGGGAGAAATTCTAAATATTATAAATCCTAAAATCCTAAATATCATCACATATGTACAATCTACCAGAAGGGAATTATGACTAACCCTATATTTAGTAAACATTTGAGAACCAAAATAAAGCATTCATATAAAATAACCTCAAATATGAATATCATGCAAAATCTCGTCCTGTGAAAAGACAGAACTGTCATTAGCCAGCTGTATACAAATGGTCTTTGGTTCTATAAATACTGATTCTCACATGTGAACTAAAAAAAGCAACTCTACTCACTCAGCATTTGGAGAAACCTATAGACATGTCTGGCATATGCTTTTCTATAGAAGCAGAATATGCCAAACTAACTCTTGTCACTGGACTTTCAAGGATAAAATAATAGAGTTCATTGTAATAAAACAAGATCAGCTCTCTGGGTAGCAATAACAGTGTGTTGTGTACAATACATTGCAGCCTTTAAGTGTCTGAAGATGTGTAACTGTGATCATCAAGATGAAAGAAGAGTCTCTTCAGATTCAAATCTGTCCACTTCCCTAAGAAAATCAGGTTAATACAGTGAAAAACAGCAGTGAGATAGGCTACAAAGAAACATGGTCCTTAATTCATTTGGTGGCTTGGCTTTAATTCCTAAGGTGATCTATTATTTAATACTTGGATACATGCTAGCACCACTAGTATTGATCACCTATTGATCATTTGCCATTTAGAGATGAGAGGCCGAGAGCATGTTTTGGATTGGTATTACAGTATCAGTGAGTTAGGTTTACTGGTGTTACAGCATCAGCTCTAAAAGGATGGCCTGCTAAAAATTTAATAGTGCAGGAGAACCAGATGGCTCTTAACAAAAATGCTGTCCTCAGTTCAGACTACAAGCTCTTCTAACAATCTATAAATAAAACAATATAGAATACTGTTGGTATAATAGCGTTTCTTTTTACACACTCCCTTTTAAAAGAGAAATTTAGGAAGAGACAAAGAGAAAAAGAAATGCAATAAAAGCAAGTTCAGAGCAGTCAAAAGCAAAGACATACTAGAGAGCCTAAATTCTCCAGAGCCTAAATTCTCCTTTGTTTGGATATACCAAGAGTGCATGTACCAGGTGATTTAAGGAGCTTGCTTCCTCTGGTGTAGCTCAGCCCCTGCATTAGCCTGTGTTGTAGGGTACACACTTTGCGTCATATGAGCAAATGCCACCACTGTTGTGGATGCAACCCATACTGAAACACTGAGAGGGTCTTAATGTGATCAAATGTCTTCACAGGATTTGCAGATAAAGCAGTCTGGAAGGATGGTGAGGAAATGGGACTAATGCAAATGTGAGCTGTTCTGTCTTCAAATGACTGCAGGTCACAATGCAAAACTGGTTTTAACAGTTTCTTCCACGGAGTATTAAATGCATATATCAGTGTGTTGATGTATTCAGCTATATAGCTCTATCTTTATGTCTGTGTGTATTTTAATTTCTGCATTGTTATACCTACTATGACTGCTTACCTACAGTAACAAAAAATTAAAAGGGGAGTGAAAGAAAGAATGAGATTCATTTAAGCTATGATATTCATCTGTTCAGGGCAGAAAGTTAGTGACTGCACATCTCTTAGCATTTGAGGGTCTTTAAGGAAGCACAAACATGCCTTTTCAATTCTGCTGGAAGAGTAGTTAAACAGTTGGTAACAAACAGAATAATTAATTTATTGAATTTACACACACACACACACACACCACACAAACACACACACAAAAGGCATTGCAAAAGTCAGAGGAATTTATAATTCCCCAGTTTACCTGTGCTGTTCTTGTTCATTTTTCACACCTCTTTCATCATTCTGCCCGATGACAAAGTCTCTACAAATTGTATCTTGTAGCTATAAATTTTTAGAGAAAATGGAAAAGAATGAGCTAGTGCAGAAATTACTACAGCATAAGACAAAAGTAAGAGAGGTTGTTTTGCTTGTTTTCTAAAGGAAAAAAAAAAAAAAAACTCACAATAAATAAGAAAACACAGCTCCCTTAGCCTGAATGTGCCTTGCTACTTTACGTCCAGATAAACCTTTACTCTAGATTAAACAGTAATGAGAAGTGTGGAATTGATTTCAATTTGCATATCATGCTTTCATTGCAGGAATATCAAATTGATATATTTTTTGCCCAGACGTGGACAGACAGTCGTCTTCGCTTCAACAGCACCATGAAAATACTGACTCTGAACAGCAACATGGTTGGGTTGATCTGGATTCCAGACACGATATTTCGGAACTCCAAGACGGCAGAAGCTCACTGGATCACCACCCCCAACCAGCTCCTCCGGATATGGAATGATGGCAAGATCCTGTACACCCTCAGGTGAGCAGTCAGAGCACTGGGTGAAAGCTTCTCACACTATTAGCTCCAAAGTAATTTTCAGCATTCTTCCTGTTCTGCTCTGCTGTTTTCTTCCTGATGCTTACCTGACCTTTCTTGACAAAACAGTGAAATATTCAGGTGTAAGCACTGCAGTTTAGAAGCAAAGTCTTGTCTCTTAAAAATGAGACTCTAAGTATTGGAAACAGGTCTGTGTAAATTATAGAAGTAATTTTTTTCAGGGTTTGTAAAAAAATCAGGAGCATGCAGTCCATAAAATCTGCCAGAAACCTTTCTGATCAGAGTTAGATGCAGGACTGGATAAAATATTTCTAAATTCATGCTAATGCCAATACTTGATTCTTCAAATAAGTCACGGTGAAAGATAGTCTGTCACATCTCATCACAAGGGTGAATTGCTGGAGGAAAGGCTTTTAGAATTTTTCTAATCTTCGTGATACCATCGACTGTATGGTATTAGAAATACTGTATATATTTGCATGAAAAGAGCCTGTGGAAATCAAAATGTTTACTTACAGAAGAGATGAATTGTTCAGAAGGGAGTTCTGCCATGAGCCAGACTCCACAAGGCAAACTTTTTCAGACGCATCTTTCATGCTACGTTTTCTGCACTGATTGTGTTTAGCCTTCTCAGAGCAACAGCATATTCTGGTCATACCTGCAACTGCAGTTGGAGCCCAACTGCAATGGCCATGCAATGGCAAGTCTTTGTCAAATAGTGAAATTTATGTCAGTGAAATGTCAAATAATGAATTAAACAATTGAAAATGCTATTGACATTTTTAGTGCCCTTCTTAGGCTTGCTTCTCAGTGACAGAACTCTTGCTTATTTCAGTAGCCTTTAGCTAAAGACCTTGGTGATTAAATTGACAGCTGTAATCACCTATTGTGTTTTTGCTTGTTTGGTTTGTTTGTGTGTTTGTTTTGTAGTCTTATTTTAGTTTTCAGGAAAAGTTGCATATCTCCCTAATGATTGTTAGACTTACATACTTATGTAAAAAAACTATTTGACACATGGACTGCAAAATTTACCCAAACGATCTAAAAATGGATTACTATTTGACCAAGTTTGAACGGGCTGTGAAAGCTGTTCTGAATCCTTTTCTACACTCATGTCAGCCTCCTTTTTCTCATGGAAGAGGCTGTTAGAATGACCATTGCTCACAGATAACACTCTTTAATTCAGAAACAACTAATTTGTTTGACTTAGGTGACCACACAGAATCAGTATGGCATGGGAGTGATAATTATTGCATATCTAGCTTCTATGATGTGTTGATAAACATTCTGTATTCAGGAGAAAGTACAATTCTGTGCACAAGGTTCAGTCTCGCTCCTTGCCTCTCTCTCTTCTTGCCTGCCTACTCCTGCTGTAACACCCCAGATCCTCTTCTAACATCAACACAAAGTTCCTTATAAGTGACCTTCTCCAGGACACGGAGGTTTTCTCCATCCCATCCTAAATTAGATACGCAGACCTTAGCCAATTCATTTTGTTAGATTTTGAGTATTAAAAACAAAACAAAACCACCACCAACAACAAAAACCATGCCTCACACTTGCTACATAAATTCAGACGTGCAATTAATATAGCATCTGTTTCCTGAAAAACACTAGACAATAAACCAGAATTTAAGGTAATCTACTATTACTATAAATTCACTTTGTAATCTTTCATAATAAAATTTACCTGTTTATAATAGTTGTTTTTATATCAAGTCCATTCATAATGTCCTTTGGGCTAGGATATCACAAAAAAAAACTTTTCAAATGGAGCTGAAGACCTTTCTGCTGATTTGTGTTTGCAACATCTGTACAGCTGAGACTGGTATACAGAGTTTTTATACATTTTTAAGAGACATCCCAAAATGACTGAATGAATTATAAGTTCACACTATAATATAAATTAATGAAGAGACTATTCCTAATCTCATCAGATTCTTTATGATATTTTAATTTTGTGGAATTGCATAAAACCACATCAGCCAGTTTTCTGTTATTTTTTTAATGGATAGTTGTCTCTATCCCATGTTCTTTAATGATGAATTGATTGGTGTTTATCAAGAAAAACATATGCACAAATTTCTTGGGATCAGGAAAGTCTTAATGATGTTATTGAAATTATTTATGTTTTTTAAGTGATATTTGTTTTGGAGTAGGCCTAAATATCCAATGGACAATTTACAAATATCAAAGCTCTCTGGTATGACCACTTAAGGTTGCCCAGTTTCCTCCTCTAGCTGTTCATTCTGCTGGTGTTTAGTGACAGTCACTTGGTTTCTCTACAGGCTTACCATCAACGCTGAGTGCCAGCTGCAGCTACACAATTTCCCAATGGATGAACACTCATGTCCACTGATATTCTCTAGCTGTAAGTACTATTTTGACACTTTATTGTTGTACATGAGTGGCATGTAGAGGCATGAATTTATTTCTGATTTCTGTTAGGTTTCTCAAACATTCCACAACAGGTATAGGAAATTTAGGTTTGCTTATATATTCAGAGGATTTTTTTGTTTCCTCTCTAGCATTCCTGGTTGAGGGATTTATGCCATGAAGTTTTCCATAGAGTTATTCTTTTATTTTTGCTAGAACCGGCCTTTTTATTTGATCCTATAGTCACTTTCAGCACAAACAGATACTCATGCCATTCCTTGCTGTGTTAATCTATAATATCATATCACATGTAAATGAGAAAATAAATTGCAGTTTTCTTGTGAAGGTGCACAGTTTAGGGATAAACACAGTAATCTCTGAACGTGTGAGTCTATAGCAAGTAGCACAGTATAGCAAGTAGCACAGAGTAGCCTCTGTTCCATAATCTAAAGTAAATGGAGTAGATACTTAGAAACTTATTTCCATTTTATTTCTTATCTTGTCCAGTAATCCTAATGTTGTATTGTATGTACTGTTGGTTTGTTTTAAATCTATGTAGCAGATATCAACAAATGCATTATTGAAATGGATGGAAAACAAAAGTCAAGCAAATTTATCTTGAGATCTAATATTACTGTGAGAGAAAGTTCATTTCATACTGATTCATTTAAAAAAACTTGAGAACTGTCTGTTCATAGTTACAGCTGCACAGTCGTGTAATCCAAAGTTATACAACACAAATGTTTTACAAACAATTTTAAAAGAGTGTCTACTAAAGGTTTTTCCTTTGATAAACTACAGGTCTTAATATCTATGTTTTCCCAAAGTGAATAGGAAATGCATTGTATTGTCTTTCTACTTAGAAAATAGTATTTTTTTCACTATCTATTAAGAAGTGATAGAAAACTATTTTAATACCTTCATGACAGATATACTGCTGTGATGGAAGTGTATTGATTTCCCTTTATGAATATTATGCAAACAATGACACTAAATTAGAAACTGGCTCTGGGTTTCAGCTGATCCAGGTTTTCTTCTTTTTCCCCAGGAAAGTGTTTACAAAAAATCTGCCAATGTAAACATCTGAATTCCCCAAAACATATTAACACTATTTTGCTGGGTTTTATGATCTACATAGATAAGTGAGCCTGGGCAAAAATACACAGTTATGTGCTAAATTTGGATATGTGCAATAAATGTATATATAAGTGGACAGGAGGCAAGTACCTCCTGAATGAGCTTTCCTGCTAATGAATATTTGTCACTGAACTATATGCACCTCAGCTACACTTAGTTATTGCATAAAGCTGCCCTTGCCTTGTGGCAAACTACTGCTTTTTTGTTCCAGTACTGGCAAAGGAGTCCCAGTCCAGAGATACTAATTAAATGTATCACAGAAATTTGATAGGTCCTGCATTAGCAATATCCAAAGAAGAAGGTGAACACTAATAGATAAGGAAACCACTTCAAACCTCACCTTCACTAGTAGCTAGGCAGTACTGAATGCAACTAAGTTTTTCTGTATGTATTCCTTATAATTTCTTGTCAGATGGAATAACATGTGGAAGAATAATAAAATAACGTTTTATAGCTTTGTTATCCTCCTTGCTCATGTTGATTACAAGAGCCTATGTCTTTAGTTTCATACCAAGTTTTTTTCCTTTCCATGAACTCTTTTAGCACTACAATTGTCGTAGGACAATCTCCTGTGTGACTGGTTTGTTTTCTTAATCTGTTGTATTTTCAGTGTTATGCGCATTCATAGTGGTCCCAAGATACATGATACACAGTGGGACTTAGAAAGGGAATGACTGAGTGAATGCCTGAATGATTTATTACTGCCTGCTATGATAAGTTTCTGAGGAGACAAGATTATTACTGATTCCAAGACATATATCCTTGGATAAAATAGAAATGGTTGTAGAATGCACAGCGTAGCACCCCTTCCCTCTGAATCCCTTTTGTTTGTTCTCCTGCATGCAGACAAATCTTTGCAGCTTCCACTGTAAGCAAGCACAAAAAAGCACAAGTTCTGGAAAATACTCCCCGCATCTCTACACAAACACAAACAAGGTTGATATTTGTGGTGCCTTTTTTTTTTTTTTTGCCTTTTTTTTTTTCTTTTTTTTCTGGTTGGTTGTTTTTTACCATATATACATTTCCTTTGATAATTCAGAAATGTGAAACTAAACTAAAATTATTTCTAGAGGATTTTCCTCTAGTGCCAACAAACTTACACCCTAACCCTTTCATTGCTCTGGAGACAGCTAATATTCCTTGGGTGGGAATACTAAACCGTACTTGATCCACTTGCCAGAATAAGAAGAACAACAGTTTATAAAAAAGAGTCTGCTAAGCATGCTAACAGGGCTTACTAAAACCTATCTACCCCTTCCAAACATTATTTATGTTCCAAATTATATGTTTGGAACATATAATTTATCCTCCTCCAAAGTGATTTTTGAGTGCCTATTTTTTGGTTACATCTAAGGAACACCTCATAAAAACAATTTGGAGATGGACACTGACTGGGGACCATAACCACAGTAACAGCTGGCCTGAGCAGCTAGTCTTGTTCAAGAACCGTTCCTGGAGCAGTCTGATCAGTGTTGAGATGTGGCAGATCTTTCCCAGTCTGTGAGCCAGTCTGGTCAGAATAACCACATGTCACAGGCAGGTTTCCTTCATACAGAGATGCTGCAACACTGGTGTAAATGCCAATGAAATCTATCGATGTGTGTTTGCTTGTGAATGGGTAGAAAAAGTGAATACTGTGACTTGATCCCTATGTAGCAGGCATGTTAGATTTTGCTCTAGGTGATCACATATTCTTCACATGCTTTTAAAGTACTATCTACTGGTGCATAAAAATATTCTATAAGTGTGGTTCTTCATTTGGGTTAATTTATCTTTCTGAGCTGAGGGAGTCTGCTGTGATACTTGTGGTACTCAAGTATGCTGTTACTGCCTTGGTTATATATATTCTATGCTGGTTTGAACATTGTAGATTGTTCATCCTCATTTCAGGGTACTGCCAGAAAAGCTAGTTTATTAAGGTAGTTAGGATTTACATAAATATCAGTAAGGAAGAAGAGACATTCTGTCTAAAGGACAGTGTCAGAACAAGAATAAACAAATAAAACACAAGCAGAAAAATGCAGACTAGAAATGAGAAGTGCAATTTGTTGTGAAACGTGTGCCATAGGATACTCTGGATGTTAAAATTGACTAAGATCCAAAACTGTTTGGACAAATCATTGGAAGAGAAATGCATTGGTAGTTATTAAGCATAAAGAGATCACTCTGTACAGAGTGCTCAAGATTATCCTAGATTTGTGACACTCCTTCAGGAGACAATATGACAGCCACACCAAAAATGAAGCCTTACCAGATGCAGTAATGTTGAGCTGCAGTGCAAGATGACAGAATAAAAATTGTCACTCTGAGTTGATTAATGGGGTTTTGTTGCTTTATTTTTCTTGCTGCTGTTCTGATAAAAACCCAACAATACTGTTCATTTTAAAAAGCCCCTTAGATTTAGCTTATAGAACCGATGGTATTTTTGTAGCCAATTTTATCTTTTACCAAGTGAGAAGGTCTACAGAGTCCTGAGTGGACCATTATTGGAGGATTGATGCAAGGCAGGAAAGGGTGGGCATCTCTGGAATGCCATTCCTACTGCAAACACTAAAATATGCATATGAACGACCCAAATGTTTTCAGTTCGGTTGAAGATAGGGGCAAGCAAATTTGCCAGCTGTAGACGGTTAGTTTGCTCAGACAGGCCTTAAAGCATGTACTTTTAGCCTTCTAAAAAGTTCAAGTATTTTTTAAAAGTGACTTACAAAAGCATGTAAAGTACTGCAGCAAAAAGTATGGAAATGTGAAATGCATTTAAAAAGAATCCATCGAAATATAACACAGTGCTTGAAAAGGAAGATGCCCATTTTCTAAATATAAACATAGTTCAATCAAATGTTACCCCTTTGAACATGAAACCACTTATGGATATGCAATTTAGATGATCAGTACTTTGAGCCTCATATTAATTTTCCAGCAGAAGTAGCTGTCATCACCAATTTTAATATGTTTCTTTATTATTCCTTCTAGCCTAGAAAAGGAAATGCTGGTTTTGTGGAATGAGTTGTGCTTTATTTCATCTCATGTATCACCAGTAGAATCATTAAACAAAGTTTGAGGGCAGAATTTTATTCCTGATGAAGAACTGGCCAGAAGGAACACTGTTTAATGTTCACATCTCAAGGGGAGCAGCATTAAAGATGCTAGGAAGACTTTGCAATGCACAGAAAGAACTTTAATCCAAATCTGAACTTCCCATATGTGCTCTCTGTAGTGGGCTGAACCAGGTTATGGGGCATCAATGGAATTCTTGATTAAGGTTTTGTGATGAGCATATTTTAAGCTATTGCAGCTTTTTCCTCTTCTAGGAGGACTCAATACATTTCTCAATACATAACAGACATTGTGTTAAGTGTTTTTTAGATTTTTATGACCCTCCATCTCCTACTCAAGCCAAGATTCATAAAATTTTACAAGATATTTGAATCGGAATTTCTGATAATTTTCATTCTGCTAATTACTCCAATAAGATGTGCTATATACCTATGAAATTGGCCAAATTCATCCATTATATAAGTGCATTCATTGTAAAGTTATACTTTCTAAATCTAATTTCTGGTAGATTTATGTCAAACTAGTGCATATTGTATAAGGTATACCAGAGATATCTTTCTAAACATTTACAGTTCTATGGTTTTATCCCGATTCCAAATTTAAGCCCTACATTGTGATACAAGTGTATCAGAGTTAAAGCCATCTGATATTATCTCTGTACATAGCCACTAATACACACACAATTTCTGTTTAACAGAAAAGGCAGTGAAACTTTGCTGAGGTTAAGGATGTCTAGGTCTCCTAGATCAGGGATAGTTGATGGTGGTGGTTAATATATTATCCCTTGCTCTTCTGGGGATTTCTGTTCCTCACAGAGGGCTAAGGTTTGGGGCTAATAGCAGACCAAATCTCTCTCTTGTTTTATAGTGACTCTTGAGACTTTTCTCCATGAGATTGAGGGCTCTTCTGGAGAGGCAGCAGCTGCCATTACTTCCAGTAAAAAATGAAACCTTAGTGTAAAATTACAGCAAGTGCTGATTAGAAAAGCCTAAAATGCTTGACTCATTATATCCTAGCTCCAGCAAACTCTTGCTGAGACTGGATTGATGGTAGGCTATTCCAGGAAGCTCATACCTACCCCATTTTTGCAGCAGTCTTCTGAGGATCCGTGATATCTCCATTTGCCCTGCACGGCTGTCTGAGGAAGATAGGAGAACTGTGTCACAGGGACAAACTCTCTAGGCAATCTGCTGCAGAGCAAGAACAGTGTTAGCATTCCAGGATCCAATGTTGAAGGTAGGAAACTGGATTTCATAGCTGGGATTCCCAGCTCTGACTTACTTTCAAACAAGAAAACAGCAAGTCTAGCAAGAAAACAGGGGCAATCTATTTTCCCAGAGAATCTAGTCTTCTTTCTCTGTTATTTTTTTTTTTTTTTTTATAATTAAGAAATGATTATATTTTATTTATTTATTTATTTTTAATCAGTACCAAAATAAGTTTGGAAAAAACATGCCAGTGAGCAATTTTGATCAAGAATATAAATAGACAACTAATTCATATCTACAGTGTCAGGGGAAAATAAGAGAAAAACTCTGAAGGAAGGCAGGTGGCTCTTCACTTGTCTGGCAGCTGAAGGTATCAGCAGAAGGCACAAGAGCCTCTGTCATGTGACAGTTATTGTTCATTCCAATGATTTTACCACATGCCTCATTATATTCATTATTTACTTGAAGCCAAAACCGCTTTAAGCATCCTTTAAGCATCTTCCCATGTGCCAGTGTGAGCTTTTTTTTTTTTTTTTTTTTTTTTTTGACAATGTGAAAAGTTCCACAGAAAGAAAGAAAATAACTTTCACCTGGAAATGTAATATAACAGCTACTATATTCTACATATTTATTGTACATATTGCTATTTGCTTATTTAGGTATGTGATATCTGGTTTGCAAATGAATCTGATCTCTATGGCGAGACTGATCCATCACTCAAACTCCTAGCAACACTGCATTTGTAACTTAACTTATAGAGATCATCTTTGTAATATATACAGAGCATCAGGAGATAGTCACATTCCTTGGCATCCTATTTTTTTACCATAAGAAAGAATGACTGGTTTTGGCACTCTGTAAGAAACAGTTGCCTCACAGGACGAGGACAATGTGGGGACATTCTGGAACAGAAATCTGCTCTGTCGCAGTTGTAGAGTCATAGCAATAAGATTTTCTGTAAGTAAGATAAAAGTGCCCCTTTGTGGGTGTTTTATTTCAACTTGAGAAAGCAAACTGAATGGCAAGCATCATGCTGCTCTTACAGGCAATAATCAGAGATGGATCAATAGTGAGCAATGCCCAAACTCTGATGCTGTGCACATTTCACTCTTGTTTGGGTTATGACAGATTTTGTTCTTTAGTGGTGAACTTGATTCTTGATGAAACTTCCTAAGGCACCTTCCAAGATTCATGCTCTATTGTATATACACTGGTGTTACCCCATATGGAGAGCACATAGTTTTCTAATTACTTTAGTTGTTGTAATGGGTGGATTTTTATTTTATTTTTTTTAATTGGATGCAATGCTTTCTTCTGGAAAGAAGAAAGGCCTCAGAAACCACACTGAGGATTGTTTAGTGATGCATCTCTGAACAATGACAACTGTGTACTTGAATTCACTGGTATCTTATGAGAAGTGAAGAATACTGAAGAATTGCCTCTAAGGGTAGAGAAGCCATTTAGCACATTGAGAACCAAATACTGCATCAATGTTAGAAGCAGGATAAATGCCAAGCAAAATCACTGGGGAGGTAAGAAAAGAAGATAAAGGAGAAACATGAATGGGCAAGGTCGGATAACCTTCACAACGCTACAGAAGTTAAACAAACTAACAAACAACAAAAAAACTATTGACTCTCAGATTAGATGTGTATTAGCTAGAATCCAGTCAATGGTTGTTGCTCAATGGTTGTTACTTTTGCTCAGTTTGACTGACTAATGATGATGAAATTAGTAGAAACCATCAAAAGTGTCTAGCAGATTCAATAAATAAGGCGAAAGCATCAAGTCCTCAGCCTGATAGTCTTGTCAGTTGTGTTTACCTTTAACACAGCCTGGCAAAACAAGTCAGCCTGGAAACATGAAACTTCCATGAGAAAACTTCCTTTTCTTGCATATTGATTCTGCTTCTTCAAAATTAACAGAGAAACAAAAACATATCACCAGGGTCCACAGAACACAGAAAGGGAAGGAATTAATGCAGTAGTGCAGCTCTGAAAGCGGTTTTGTCGTCAGTGCTAGAGACAGTCATAGAAATGCCTTTTATATTTACTCCCATTAGAAAGATGTTTCTGAGGTCTGTCCAGCTGAATCCCTCGCTATGAAGGGCAGGTCTATCTCCTTAAAAGGCAATTAACTTTTTTGTAATGGGCAAGCTACAGGAAAAATACTAAAACTTGAATCCTTTTTTTTTTTTTTTTTTTGTTGTGTAGCATATATATCTGTCAAAATAAAATGCACAGGCATTATATCTCTTAATATCAGAGAACCTCTCAGACAAACAAGAAATAAGATTAAGATGGAAGAAAAGCAGTAACATAAATTGAGACATCAAATTTAACTTTATTCTTAAATATTTTTATATTCTCCCATAAGCTTTAGATTTTTGTTTGATTCCTCTGTTTGTTTGTTTGTTTGTTTGTTTCACAAAACACTGTACTTTTGTATATCTAAATAGAATCATAGAATCATTAAGGTTGGAAAAGACCTTCAAGATCATCTGGTCCAACCATCACCTTACTACCGATGTCACCCATTAACTGTTTAATGGAAATTGTTATGATGTAATGTTTGCATTAGTCATGAATATTATAGTTTATCTTCTCCCTAAATTTTCATATTGTGGCTTCTGTCAGTCTTGCTGCTAATGTTATGGTTCAGGAACAGATGACTTTCTCACAAAATCTTTCCATCAATTATAAGAAAGGTATATTACCTTTATATATATATGTATATACATAAAAACTTTATATAGGTATAGGAAGGTATATTACCTCCCTATATTACATAGGGAGGCATGTAGATTGAACTATTGTACATTGTACATTTGTACATGCTCTTATTGTACAATTGGACAAATCACAGGGCTTATGCAGAAAACATTGAGGTCCCATCCATTCCATCATCTTCTGCCTGAGTTTCCTTCCCAGGGAAACCAAGTGACTATGGGGAGGGCTGTTGTGTCACTTTGTTTTGCCTTGATGGGAGTTAAGAGCTGTCTAAGGTGTGATTTTGCACCAAGGAGTTCGTAAGTTCTCCCAGCTCCACCAGCTGCTACATAACCTTAAGTAGACTGGTTTAATTCGTCCATTGCTTTGCTGCCACTTTCATTGATGTCCTTTGTTGGGCACCGGTAAACAAAGTTAGCTGAACTTCTTCTTGGTCAGTCCTGAGTGCATCAGTTTAGGAACATCCCAATTAATGCCCTTTATTTTTTTCACTCTGGCAGCCGGATTGGACGTCTGTGTTTATTTCTTTTGGAAAACCACCACCAGTGAAAAAATACAAGCCTCATTAAAAACAAATTTGATTATCAGGAAGTGGAGTGAATTGAAATTCACAGTATTTAGGTGCTGTCATCAATATATTTCTATTTTTGTCTTTAGCAACACAGGCTACTAGTAAACTACATTAGAGTTACTCCATGGCTGATATAGCCCTCTCATAGAAAGAAAAGATTAACAAAGTTTCTGGCCTGGGTCACTAAGTTCAAGTCATTCTATACCATGTCCCATGATATATTGAAGTCTACAAAATTCCTAATTAAAGGTATTACTGCACTGGAGTAGATGATAAACATAAATGTGGAAGGTTGATATAGTCCTTATTTGTAGATGAGTATCTTAGAAAAGAACATCCATCCTGATGTCTCCATCTGCTCCAGTTTTGTCCTCAGTAAAAAGTCAAGGAATATAACTACAAACCTGCATAAAGAATCTCTTTTAATCTCTCTCTCTCAGGGGCATGCATACTTCTGCACAATTACTATCACGTACACAAACCAAGAAGAATGAAAGAGGATGAGAAAATAGATTGATAAGAATAAAAAGCTTTCAATCTTTTTATTACTGGCAGGTAATAATCTAATAAGGCAATAAGCAATATGCAAGAAGCTGCCTAGAGTAAAACAGAATGAAGCAAAAAGAGGAACAAATCCTATTGCAAATCCCCTGAAACACACAAACTGAGTGCACTTTAGCTGTTCTTAAGGGACTATGAAATAAATATTCACTTGTAGCCTTGAGATACTGTGATGCTGCTATGCTTATAACTCTCTCTCTTATCTGTATTAACTGATTTGACACTTGGAAGCACATTTCCTATAATGGTGCTTAAAAAATAGAAAAGGAGGGGGGGGAATATTATTTTCTAGGTAAATTGCAATAGTATACTCTGCATTGATCATGCCATTTGAAGAGGTGAAGACAATGTCAGAACTGAGGAGGAATTTGCACAGTTTGTTTTTTTTGTTTGTTTGTTTTTTTTGGGGGGGAGGGGGGAAGGAAGATTATTCCTGTGAGATATAAACATAACTTTTTGATGAATTTATGATTCATTTATGATGATTTTATCTTTCTGAAATATTTTAGGAATATTTTGTCCTGATAAGAATGAGGGATGCACCCTGTGATATCCTGAAACACTTTAATACTGAATACATAATGCTTAGTTTCAAATCTTTTCTGAAAAGGACAATGGAGAGATTCTCTATTTACTTCTAAATTTTGCTTGATCATATACTGGCTGTTTTACATTTTTTTTAAATCATATCTGACTCTGATTTTCTCACTGCAAAAGGTTTTATGTGAAGAACATGTGCTTAATGTATTTCAAAATATAAGACATAAGGGAAAAATAATAGCTATTTTGCACTTACAGTACTTCCTATGCATTTGTCTGAAACAAAACAGAAATGCCACCTAATTTAGGGAAGAAAAAAAAAAAAAAGAAAAAAGGTAATCATTTAGAGCAAACAGTCAGCGTTGCCCACTTTTAAATTCTGTAAGCTCTGTTGCCGTTTTCAAGTTAAAGAGGAAAGAAAGAAGCAAGAGGTGCATGTTTGTATCTTACGGGTACTTTCTTCCTGTATTGATTGATTTTAAATGAAGCTACTAGACCACATGAGCATGGAGAAGTTTGCCTGATAGTGATGACTTTAAACAGAAGGGAACTTTGTGATCTGAACAGTGTATTTGTTCACAGCAGTTGTCTGAAAATCAACATTTCAATAAGACAACATTGCTTGCCTCTGGCAGCCGGAGAAGGCAACCGCAAACTCTTGGATAAATGTCTCTTATGATTAAAAGGAAACTGTGATACCCAAGTGTTTCATAACATGGTTTCTCCTTTCTTTCTTTTTGTCCCAAAAACCTTTCCCTAAAGTCCAGAGTTGAAATCTTTAAAGGTTTTCTTGTCTAACCTACACAAGACTGCAGAGAGGAAGATAAAAGGCTGCTCCCAGAAACTTGCAAACCTCAAAGTTGTTTGGGGGATTTGTACTGTAGGCTTCTATTGATTTATGTGCAAAATATAGCAGTATTTATTATGTCAAGGCTTAGCAAAATTGACAGCCAAAAATCCTTGTCTGTGATACTATCAGATTTCAAATGTTAAGCAAGATGAGACTAATCACTACTCATAGGGGAGTTTCAGAAGGAAAATTCAGGTGTTTCTGTGATTCCAGAATGACAGTTGCACATTTATTTATAATCCTTTTTATTGCGATTCATTACACCCACAAAAAGGTGTCTTCCAGCGAGTATTTTACTTAACCGTATATACCAAAAGAAAACACAAACCAGTGATGTAGTAATCTTTAATGTTTAGACACTACACCAACATGAACAGCAGTATAATAAGATAATGGTCATTAATTGAAGCAAAGGAGGTTCTGACTTGGTAAAAGAAAAAAAATCTTCTGGCAGTCAAGCCAGAAATGTCAGTCAAGCATTGGAGCAGGTTGTCCGGGAGCAATGTGCAGTCTCTGTTATTAGAGGTTTTAAAGACACAAGTGGATAAAGCCTTGAAACACCTGACCTGAATTCAGTGTCAACCCTATTTTGAGCAGGAGGTTGAACAAGAGACTTACTGAAGTGCCTTCCAACCTGTGAGACTCTATGATACATTTTTTTTTACATTCAAAACAAGATACATATTTTTTTGTAAATATTCAATCTTCCTTATAAATTAATTTGATCATATTCTGAGTTATAAATCTGTGTTTGTGAAAACCATCTTTCCTTGTCAATTTTTTAAGAGAATCAGTTTTCAATGTTGGCTTTCATAAGGAACCAAAAAAAGGGGAATGAATGAGGGAGTGCAAAGAATGAAAAGTTGTTGCAGCTTCCTGTAGTCAGTTTATTTTTCTGGATTACTGAGTGTATGTCCTATTAGAAATGGTAATGCTGTTTCTATATGTTTTTATTTTATGATGGTTATTACCACCAGCAGTCATGGGTATATTATTAGCAAGTAAGGTAAACTTTTGTTGATCAAAGCCTTCAATTCTTCCAAAGACTAATATAATCGGGTAATATGTTCAAAAGTCAGGGAGGATATAGAATTTATCCTTTGATTTCCCTAGAGCTCTTCCCACTCTCTGCAGATTCTGGGAATTGATTTTTACATCACAGCATACTGCTGTGAGAGCTAATTTTTCCACCCAATGGCTATCAACATTTCACACCACACCAGTACGCAATGACTCTGACACTGACTCCAGCAGTTGTTTCCACTCCACTCACATTAGACACTAATTCCAGTTCTTGTCACAGGTCAGGTACATGAGATCTGTTTACTCTCTTTTCTGGCATCTAGTCAGTTCTCACAGAATCACTTCTTACCTTTCACAATGGTTTTCAGATGTCTTCTAGGTGTCTCTATTTTCTACAACCCTTTCATTTTCTCCCTTTTTTTTTTTCCTTCTTATTTTTCCTTATACCCTCCACACACACTCCATGTACTTTCTTCTCTTTTGCCTTTTTCCTCTCCATCCCTGCTTTTTTCCATTCATTCCATTGTCTTCTCCTCATGACTATTACCTCTTTCCACCTACCCTATGTTACGTTGCATTCCTGCGTAGACTGGCTGTGGCCAGAATTCCCTCCCTTTATCTGGTCTGGTGAGGAAAGACGTTCCTTCCAGCTTCTTCCTTCTCTGGCAAGGAACAGCAAGGAGTTGAGAGGCTGAGATGCACCTGTGAAACCACAGTGGTAAACCATAGAAAGTCTCCCTGCTTGAAAGGTCAGGGTGGCCTCTGCATGGCAAGTCTCAAGTGACATTCAGCTGGACAAGTAAAAAGAGGAAGAATGAAAAATTGAAGGAATAAAAACAGGAACAAGAAGATTTAAGGACTAAAGACTTTCCTTAAATCTTCTCATGATACAGATGTTGACAGAGGGGAAAATGGATAATTGTATGCGTGTTTAAAGGGACAGGTCCGGAAAATCAAGGAGATAAGGAAAAAACCTAGGGAGAAGTAGAATGATTATGAGTAAATATCTGGGTAAAGTATTCACAGTAACAAGAAGTTTGGAATTGGGAAGTAGAGAGAGAAGGCAGAAAGCTAGTACACAAACTAGACGAAGACCAACAGAAAAATAAAATGTATAATTATATTACTGATTAGGGCTTAAACATAAAAAGAGAGAAAACATGCTTAATGCAGAATTCATATAGCTTCTTTGGTCTTGTTTTTCTAAATTCTATTTCATAAAAATCAGTTCAAAACAGTTCAGATCAGTTCAACTGAGCTGAAATTTTTGTCGTTTACTGAAACAAACTGGCCAGCTTTTGCATTTCTCTTAAAAACAAAACAAAACAAACAAACAAACAACAACAACAAAAAACTCAACAATTCTCTGTTCTATAGTTTTCTTATCATATATTTTTTATTTTCTTTTTTCATTTTAATCAGAACTTGGATCAGAATTGCTGAAATACTGTAAAAATGTTCTCTAAGTATTTCTCAAATGAAAAGGAAAGACATATCAGAAATCCCTCACTAGCGGTTTTACCTCTGTAGGATTTCTGGACAATTGTGATAACTGAATGTGAGACTGAAATATTGTTCAGATAGACATACACTTCTCTGTGATTATCAAAACAAAACCTTTTGAAGTTCTGGAAAGAACTCATAATACTAGTACTATCATGAATGACTGCACTTCCAAATCTGCTTAATAATTTTCATCTTAACTTCAGCTTTAAACCAATATCCATCACAGGATTAAAGAACTTTTGAAACCGTAAGAAAACCCAATGCCTGCAATAGTCAGAAAGTTTGTATCTCCTTAAAATTAGAGAAACAAGGTTTCAGGTATCTTTCAGAGAGATTTTTGTAAGTTCTTTGAAATAGTGTTTAGTGTATCCTTTACCTCTCAAGTCAGGTGAATTAATTGCTACTTTCCCAACTATAAAAGGCCATTAGAAACTAAAGAGGCTTTCAAGAACTGACCTAAAATATTTATCTAATCTATCAAGTGTCATTATTTTCAAGCTCTTTTTTTCAATAACCATTCTCTCTTTGTATAACTTTCATTTTCAGTCCTGAAGGATTTTAAAGCTCTTAGTTTCAAAGTTAGAGCAATTTTATACCTACCAAACTTATTACAGTTGCAAGGATGAACTTACACCTTACAGGTACTAGTGACTGCATAAGATATACTGCAGTCACATTTATAAAGCTGTAACATATGAAATGAATATTGCTGATCTGTCTCAAGAGAGAAGTAATGGAAGTTGCTTCTCACAGTTCCTTATCTTTAATTTTTAATGGATAAATACATTTAAAGAGAGACTTATTTATGTTACATGCAAAGCCAGAAATCGAACAGTTGGTGTGACTTTCTTCATTTGGCTGTTAAACCTTTCACGTGATGTTTTATATAGAAAAGCTTTTGACAGAGACCATAGCTTTCTGGGTCTGGGTCTTTTATTCTTTTATTTTATTTATTTATTTATTTTTTAATTTTTACTATCTTACAAATTGTCTGTTCTTTTGTTCTTATACCACTGTGAATGGGATATGATCTTATAAATGAAAAGAGCAACAGACCTACTTAAAAAGGCTGAGTAGAGATCTAGCAAAATGTACAGGAATTAATTAAAATGCTGTAAGTGGTATTATCTGCATTTTTATTTTTGGTAAGGATAACTACTTGAGTATTAGCCTCAGTTATATTTAATATTATCCCAGGTTTAATGTGTTCAGTGTTTGTGCAAAAGTAAATAAGCCCCTGCTGTCTTTGGTGGATTTATAAGATGTCAGTGTTTCAGTTTGGACTGCTGTGTTGCACTTTGATACTGTAAGAAATCTATGGGTATCTGTAATGCTAATAGACTGATTCCAGAAAGACTTCAGGTTATTGGCTTGGAGGAGGAGAGACTTTTGTGTCATGGCATGTTGCAAACCAACCCCAAACTTAAGTGCTGTGATAGCATAGAGACACAAAATTCACATGCCCTGATGGAATAGAGATAGATCTGAAGAAGTTTAGAGCTGTGGATATCCTTTTGGCTATATGGCATAGGAGTTCCACTAAAGATCTTTGAATGCAAAACTAGCTGGTCCATGAATATGTGCAGGGGCATCACTGAACACATAGTACTTGTAATGCTTGATGTTGTAGTCATTGACTGATTAGTTTGCTGTGCATGGCCAACATTAAATGTAAGAATTTTAATGGTGCCGGGTGACCAAATTATCAGAGAGGGGACATTCCAGAGGATTTCTGTACTCACTGAGTCTTTAATCACTGAGTCTTATTTTCAGTTGTCAGTTTGCAACTGTGAGACTTGAAAATTTCATTTTAAAATGCCAGCTTAGGAATGTATATGTTTTTGTTGTTTATAGGCATTGGGTCTTTAAGTGAAACAGCAGATCTACCAAGACGCTTTTTATATAGCATGTAGCTGGATAACAAAGGAAAAGCACAGGACATCTTAAATCTCTGGCTTTGGTGTTTTTATTTCCTTAATTTGTTGGGTTTTCTTGCTTTTAAGAGAGGGATTTAGTATTTTAGTCAGAGAAAAATGTCTCATACAATTACCATTTTTCTTCTGTGTTGTCCTAGCCTAGGATTCCTCTAAATTTCACTTCTGCCCACATGCTATATAGACTATCAATTCATTCTTGAGTATAACAGTATATAACTTGATATAAACTACTGGCCTATTCAATGAGGAACAGTCTGTTTTTGGCTGTGTTAGAGTTGGTTTTCTTCACAGAGGCTTAAATATTACTGTGTTTTGGATTTTTGCTGAAGGTAGTGGTGATAACACACCAATGTTTTCAGTTGTTGCAGAGCAGTGCTTGCATGGATTCAAGAACTTTTCTACTTCTCGTGCTGCCCTGCCAGTGGGGAGGCTGTGGGTTTGTAGGGAGCTGGGGAGACACATCCAGGACAGCTGGATGACCAAAGATGACCAAAGGGACGTCCCATCCCATATGACATCATGCTCAGCAATAAAATCTGGGGTAAAGAAGGGAGATGTGGGATGGGGGTTGCAGAGGTGTTCAGAGCTTAAGACAGTTCACTGACCTTCAAGGACAGCCTTTTCAGGTATGATGTGTCCACAAACCCCTACAAGGGAAGTAGGCTCAGAGGAGATGGGTGAGAATGAGGAGCAATGGATGACTCCAATTATTGTAAAGAAAGATGAAATTATCTTGGCACAAAAGGGATTGGAAAATGACCTTTGTTTTAAGGTATACAGCTGTATTAGTGGATCATCAGGATGTGGTTTTGTAAACAGCTTCTGTGAGATAATTAGTAGAAAGCAATGTTTTCCTGAGCTAGCCAGACCAGTATGGGGGGGGGGGGGGAGAAGTGCATGTGTTATTCAGCCCAACATAAACACTGAACAAGTAAAAAAATGTGCTTTTAGGAGAGCAAAGTGCTTGAGATGTCTTTAACCCAGTTATTCTTTCCCAGTGTCTGTGGAAGATCAGTGTCATGATGGTAGAGTGTACAGAGATTGGTAATGGGAATCACATTTGTATAGCAATTCAACTGTGTATTGCAATTGCTATATTGTACTTGTCTTGTCACTTCAGTGCATTGCCATTGCACTCTACTAAATCAAAATCCTGTGTAATGTCAAATACCTACAACTAAGTAAGCTTAATATGAAACGTTAATCCCTCATCATGCGGAGGATCAAAAAAAATCTGGTCAGAGAGTAATGTACTCTGACATCAGGGCAAAAGAACAGCCTGCTCCAGTCTTCAGGAAGTCAAATAAATGGGACAGAAGGCCTGCATGGATGAAAGGAAACTCCCGACTGATCTCAAATGCAGAAAGAAAGTACACAGAAGGTAGAAGCAGGAAGAAGTTACCTTGAAAGTAATATAAAGTTGAAGCATGCAGAAATTGAGTTAGGAAAGCCAAAGAGTAGCTAAACATGAAACTAGCAAGTGATGCAATAGCAACAGGAGGAGTTTGTACAAGAAAATTGGCAGCAAAAGGGAGGCTAAGGCAAATGTGGGCCTGATGCTCCATAGGATAATGTTCCTAGTGACAAAGGATATTGACAAAACTTGAGGTACTTAATGCCTTTTTTCCTCCTTTGTTTCTAGTACAAACTGTTTCTAGGTCCCTGAGCTTATTGGCAGAGTCTGCGAAGTGAACTGTGAAAGACAAGTAGAAACCACTTACACTAGCTGGACATACACAATTCCATTAGACTAGGTGAAGTGCATCAAGAAGAGCTGAGATAGATGGACAATGGCATTGCAAAGACACTTTGTATCACCTTTGAGAGATCATGTTGATTAAGGTAGATTACTGATGACTGTTAAAAAGCAATATCACAGCTATCTTGAAGAAGGAGAAACATAACCTCAGTCCCTTGGAAGGTTATGGAGCAAGTTCTCCTTGAAACTGTTTTCAAGCACAGGAAAGAAATTAAACCTTTGATTTATCCATGAGATAACCAGCGTGGATTTATCATGGTCAAATCAGACCAACCTGATTGCCCTCTGTGACGAGATGATTGGTTTTGTGGATAAAGGGAGAATGGTGGATGTTGTATGAAGCATTTGCATGGTCTCCCACAGCGTTCTTGTAGCCAAATTAGTGAGCTATGTATTAGATAAATGAATTGCAAGTTATATGGAAAATTATCCGAGCTGCTAGCTCAAAGGATCAGTTGTACAAAATCTACCTGATGAACAGTTACTAGTGGCATCCCTCAGGCATCAATGCTGTTTAATATCTTTTTAAGATGATCTAGATGATGGGACAGCATTGACCTCTCAGCAAGGTTGAGGGTGATGGCAGACTGGAAGGGTGGAGGGAGTAGGGCAGTTGGTGGCAGTACGCTGGAGTCCAAGGCTGCCACACATAGGGACCCTAAAAAAGCTGGAGAAATGAAATGACAGGTATCTTATAAAGCTTAACACAGAGAAATGCAAATTTTTGTATCTCAGATGGACTAATCCCATGTGAGAGGGGGTTGCTGGCTGTAGATTCACTGGCAGAGTTGAAAAAAATAGTACCTAGCTGTCCTGGAGGACTTTCTACAGAGAAGGAACAACTCTGAAAACACCATGTGTCAGTGGGAAAACAGACATGAAATAATTTTCAAAATATAGGCATAGATCTTTTTGTAGGAAACATTTATTAATAAACTAAAATCAAGCACTGCTATTTCAATTGCCAGCATATGAATGGAATATTTGACAAGCAATGCCAGTGAAACAGATAGGGGTGGGCAATGCAATATATATATATTCCTTTTATTTTTATTTTTTTTTAATTTTTTTTTTTGAAAGAGGCAAAAGTAAATGTAACTTGGTATTCAGATTTAAGTTCATTTGCAAATCAAATACTCCCCACGAAGGCACACGATATTCAAAGGAGGTTTTGAAAACTGGAAATAACATTTTGATTTCTTTTTGGCTGGCTTGAATAACGTACATTAAAAGCTTGCATCAACTATTATTTGTATGGTCTCTATTCAAATTAGATTCCCTATATCTGTTCTACAGATTCATTCAGCTATTCAGTCTTCATTAGTTGTGTTTTCCTTCATCTCATTAACCAAGCAAGAGAGAAAAGGAAGAATTAGTAAAGTCTTTAAAATTTCTTCTGTTATTTCTGCAGCAAAAAATATTCTTCAGTTTTCACAATTTCAATAATGATATTATTGAAAGGGAAATTGATGAAAATACCTGATGGCTAGCAAATGAAATGGAGACTGTCAAGATGCACAAATGTCTCTGTTTCGAATTTAATGGGGATTCTGTATAATATATTCTTTCCTCTTTTCTGAAAAGAACATTCCACAAAGGCGCACAACCCAGATAATTATCTAGAAGATAAAAATAAAAATTATAAAATAAAATAAAATAAAAAGGAAACAAAACCCAAGATAAACTTGCAAAAAAAATGATGTCCCTGGAAAACTCAGGTGGAAATTTCTCCCCAGTTCATTCCCTAGGAAGTGTACCCATTCTGTCATTATTTTCCACTTTCTACCATTATTGTCTACTCTTTAGGACTACAGGAAAATCTATTTTTCCCTCTTTCTCATTTTTCATGGGTCTTAGTTTATTTACTTCCTGCTGTCCCCTTCCTCTTTATTTTCTCAGTTACCCCTGGTCACTGGTGAGTCTGATGTTGTAAGATACTGCCTTCAGACTATTGCCTGAATGTTTCTGGCTACGCCACCTCTGCTGTTTTCCTATGTCACAAGAGAAACACTCTGCATACAAAATCATAGTCAGCATAGCAAGCAAATTTGGTATCAGAGACCCATTGGTCTCCATAGTAATTGCCACCTGTTACCATGGAGGAAGCATCTGCTGCCTTCCCATTCTGAATATGGTGTCAGTGCCTTTCTGTGATGAATGCACACCAGAGACTTGTGGCTGTCTATGTGTGTGTTAAATATAGGCTTACAGTGCTCTACAGCTGCTACTTGTATTCCCCATAATGAAATTCTTGGGTATCTTACATAGATTTTGCTCTAGACTGTAGTTATTTTTCACTTTTTTTTTTTTTTTTTTTTTTTTTGAGCATTTTCCAAAACAATGTTTGTGCCTGAGTTAATTTTAGAAAGAGGACTCGCTAACTCCTAATGTAGTGCTCCTGGTTCTGTCAGTGCTTCTGATTTTGCAGAAGTCAAATAACAGTAAAGGTTATTTCATCTTCTCTAAGCCAAAAGTCAACAACAGATCAAGAAGCAGATGACCAGGCAGTACAAGTCATTCAAGCACCATATTGCCTGATGTACTTCTTGACTTTCTGTCAGTCATCTCCCAAGTTGAGTGGCAGAAAAAAATATTTTTATTAATCAATATATTTTCTGAATCAGCTTCAACCAAGACCCATAAGTAAAAACTGATGGCAGGTACAGGCTTTGATGTAGTCTGTCTTCACGCTAAGAGGATGAGATAGGCAATAATTCTTCTCAGCAGATATGTACTTCCGTTTGTATAGTATTCTTCTGAATAGCAAGTGGGAAAGAAACCATATCTGTTCTTCACCGATAATGTTGATCTTCATTTCTTTGCATTTCTGCCACTTGAACGCTGAAAATAGCCTCCTCGGTTTTCAATTCTGTTTACATTTGCTTCTTCTTTTATCTGTGGCAATAAACCTATGGCAGTATTACTAAGCTTGGCAAATATTTTAGAAATATTATCTCCTAAAATGCTTGACCATAGAAGTTTAAAAATAAATTGTAAAGATTTTTATTTTCTTGTTGTTGAGTTTTTATTTTTGTTTTCCTAATTATTATTATTGCAATTATTTTTTCATTTTTTCCTTTTTTTGGTCAAATCTTATTGCAGTAAACTAAATTCTTTAATCTAATTGTATTATTATTTTGGGTTTGGGTGGCACATCACTGGCATTTTATTTATTTTAATTGGATGCAGTAATTGAACATTTTAGTAGTTGTGTTTTGTGCACATTGTTTTGTATCAACCATATGTTGTGGATTAATCTAGCCTTGGAGAATATTATGTCCTCAACTGATGTAGAGGTGTTGCTGTTAGAAGAGCACTTTTCCCTCCCACACACACCAGCAAGCATAGAAGAGGTAGCAGATCTTCAGGGAATTGTGAGGAGTGAAAAATAATGCCTATTTGGCTATAGTTAGCTGTGATCTGGTGATGACCACTTGTGACTAACAGGGACAACTCAGCCCAAGTCTCATAAACATCACTTTGTGGTAGTTTGTTGGTGAAGAAATTAAAGTAAGGCAGCCATTGATCAGGCTATATGAATATCAGGAAACTGGCTGTGTATTTAGGTTACTAATGGAGACTACTTTCCCTGTAAATCAGTATTTTTTTGTAAAAACAAACAAACTTATTTGTGTGAATTCCATTAGAGGTATTTGAACATTATTGAATTTTATACTAATTAATCTTTCTCAACAGAATTCTGGCTTTTTATTTCCTGTTAAAATTAGACAGGGATCCCAGTTTTGTATTTCTTAGACATTAGGTAGCTAATCACAGCGTTAAATTACACATTTACAGAAGGACAGTGAAGATGGCATAACTGTCTAAAACTTGGTGAGACTTAGTAAACTAGTCACTTTACACTCACTGTTTCCAGATGCAGTTCATTGAAAAATAGGATAAAATTCTTCAGGGCTAAAGTGAATCATCTTACGTTATTTTTTTTAAATTTTGTATATAGAAAATGTATTTTTTAAATATGCTTGTGGACAGAGGATGTTCTTAACCTTTATATTATCCTACTCAGCATTAATCTATACAGATATCAGGATGGGGAAAATCAGGAAATTTTTTGTCCTGCTGTGTTCTAATTCAGACAAAAAGGATTTATCAGGTAATGAATGTGTTTCTATTTAATGTACAGAAAATTATACACTGGTATGAAAAATAATTCACAGAACCATCAGGGTTTTTTCTCCTGTGGCTTTGCTCATTTTTTGAACTCTACCTTTTACAGATTTACCAGATTAAATTATAATTATTTTTTTTTTTTTAGATTATTTTAGATTATTTTTAACTTTTTTTTTTTTTTTGGTTTCTTATTGCAATGTCCATTTCCATCTGATTTTCTCTATTCTGCATTCATAGAGAGTTTGGAGAATTCCTGACTTTCTTGAGCAAAAGGAGGAAACCTCAGGAGTAAGCATGTCTGTTAAAGCTTTGTTCTGTTTATTTTGACAGTTGTAATTTTCTGGATTGAACTGAGAATTTATTCTTTTCCATGTTTAACCTATACCTACATGCTTCAGACTGGGAACTTCACTTTTTGCCTGAAAGCCACATACCTTTTAATGGCTGGAATGGCCCTCTCTGTGTTTGATACAGAGATCAGGCAGACTTACAGAATGGAAAAAAGAATGAAAAGGGATTTCAAGCTCCGTTTTGTCCTCACTCCTGTGTCACTGGACTTTTTGTGTCAAGCTACTGAAACAGTCACAGTAAGGTCAATCTTTGCCAGGCACAAGGCCACGTTCTTCTTTAAAAGGTTATTTCAATACATCAGCATGTCGATTTTAATAACCTAGTAAATGGAGGAAAAGTAGTACTTTTGTAAAGCAAAATGCCATCAGCCTAGCCTATTCGCATTTAGACATTTCTCTTTTTTTTTTTTTTTTTTTTTTTTTTGTCCATGTCTCTCAGTTTGATATCACCTCTGGATTAGAGGCAAATAGAAATGGTATTTGCTACATCTTAAGCAAATTTATATCATCTGAATTTTGTGACTTTTTTTTCCTTTTATTGGTGCTTCATTTTCCTATTATTCTGATTAAACCACTTGCAATTTCAGATTTGGAGTGGGAAATCTCATTTTGCATTTAAATATTTATAATTGGATTTTAAAATTTGGAAAAAACAAACAAACAAACAAAAACCACCAGCATTTTGTGAACTGTCTGTGAGAGAACGTTGTCTGCTTTCCAAACTCTGTCAGAGAGTAATATTTTAATACTTTTCCCCAATATGTACCTGGCCATATCTTCTAAAAGATTCTCTTCCATGGCTGCCTCCTGCTTTCAGTTTCTTCTGAAATACTAACTCAATATTGTTGCGTGCTACTGATGTTATTTGTGAGGCATACATTTTCTAATGACGCCATCTCCCCCTAACTCCATTTTGCTCATTTTATTCCCTGCGTATGGGAATAATGATGTCTTCTTGTTCTCAAGTCAGGTACAATCCATGACAAGTATCACAGTGGCAGTGATTCCTCAAATGACCCACATGGTTCAAAAAGATAACCAACAACATACAAACAATATGATAAGGCTATCCTTCCTTATACTATTCCGAACATGGCTTTTGAACAGAGAGTTTTTAATTTATTTTTTTTTCAAACCCAAATCACAATTTCAATTCCTGGAAGAAAACCAAGAGTTTAGTTAGAATAGGTCATTGGGATATTCCCTGCTTGCTCAAAGGTAATTTTTTTTTAGTTGGGTGGAGAGGGGTGGTGGGGGTGGTGGAAGGTACCAAAGGTGTAAACCATATATACCATATAAAACTGAAGACCATGGGCAGAGAATGCTTAAAGAAAGAACAGGTCTTTTCCAGACTTTGATCAACAGAACACTCTAACATCCAAATCTACCAGCTGGGTTTTATTGTAGCTCTCAGAGGTACTTGGGACTGAAAGAGTTTGTAGAAGTGCCACCACAATGTGAATTTATGGAAAGTTGCTTACCTGATCGCTCTGAAAACTGGAAAATAAACTCCAGGGCAGCATCAGCTAGCCTGCAATTTAGAGAAACTGTTTCAGGTAGGAAAATCACCTGTATTTTCATTCTCATGAAAACCAAGAGTTCAGGAATCCTGGGCCACTTGTTCTCAACTCATGAGTAGCAAAGAGTCTACCAGTTATTCCTTCTGGCATTGTCTCTACTGTCTCTGTTGTGTCTACTGTAGACTATGGATGCACCTTCCTAACTCCTCTTTATTTCCCAGCACAAAGCTTGTCTTACACAAGTAGTGTACACTATCTGCTGTATTAGTTGCATAAATGGACATTTCAATTGGAAACAAGGAGCAAAGATGAATATTTTTACTATTTATTGCAGATGGAAAGAACCATTAAAAGCTATTTTAAACGTAATTTTAATTCTTAAACTTTAAAATAGCAATGTTTCTGTTCTTCACAATTATCATTTCATTTTTACAATGGCCCCTATACTAACTGTTAAACCAGCTACAATAATGTAAGTGCACCTAGCTATTTCTGTTCTTAAGCTCAGCCACAAAGAGTCAAATGGTGGACTGACTGATTGTTTCAAATCACAAGTGTGATGGAACAATTTTGTGTCTGTTAAAATACTGTAACAAACCTATAATTAAATTATAGCTTTCTTTCCTGTGGTTCAGTACTGCATTGAGTGTCTAATATTGGATGATATCTAGGGTAAAAGGGGACAGTGGCTTCCTGAATTAAAGGTGGTCTGATTAGTTTAAGGCATGACATTTTCCCTGTGAATTGAATGTATGAAAAGTCAGAGACAGTTAATTTCAAAGTTAAAAAATAAATGAGTAGAGGATAGTTTTCACTGCTTTGGAGGAATGAACTGTGTGAATGCAATTTGAAGTAAAATGAAGAAATTCCCACTGCATAGTAGACGTGTGGTGCAATGAAAACATTGGCCATAAGAACCTGAGAAACATAAAGTACATTCAGAGCAGTGCCCTGGGCATTGCGTCCTGACTATTACCACTAGTAACACAAGGTCATCTACCACAAATGTAACCAACTGTAATGTAAGCCATTCTCAAATCTCTAAGAAGGCTATATTTCTGTTTAATTTACTTTCATCCCAGCATCCACAAAGGAGCTAATTGTTACTGTGGCATTTTATTTCTCTGCATAGGCTCTGTGCTTTTAATGGGCAAGAGGAATCATGGAGTCATGGGATGTCTGAGGTTGGATAGAGCCTCTGGGGATTTTCCAGTCCCACCTACTCAGAGTTGGGTCAGCTACAGCAGGTTGCTCCATTCCATGTCCAGCTTGGTCTTGAATATCTCCATGGATAGAGACTCCATAGTTTCTCTGGACAACTTGTTCCAGTGTTCAACCACGCCCACAGTGAAAACAGTGTTTTCTTATGTTTATGTTGAACTTCAATGTATTTTAGTTTGTGCCCATTGCCTCTTGTTCATTCACTGGGCACTGCTGAGAAGAGCCTGGCTACACTATCTTTACTCCTGCATCTGGACAGAAGGTTAGGCTCCCCTGAACCTTGTCTTCTGCAATTTGAACAGTCCCAGCTCTCTCAATCTCTCCTCATACATTAGAAATCTGGTGATTTATGTGGACAGAAATTAATCAACATGTATAAATACTTGATGGGAGACTGCAAAGAGGATTATAGAATCATACAATATCTGAGTTGGAAGGGATCCAAAAGGATAACTGATTCCAAATGTCCAAATCCTGGGCCCCAAGTGGATCCCTCCCCCTACCTCCCCACCCCTTCCGTCAAACAAGTAAATAAATGAATAAAATCAGAGCATGTGCCTTATCCAAGTGCTTCTTGAACTCAGGCTTAGTGCCTTAGGTCAGGCTTAGTGCCATGGCCACTTCTCTGGGGAGCCTGTTCCAATGCCAAAACCATCCTCCCAGTGAAGAACCTCTTCTTGATATCCAGCCTGAACATTTAAGTCCTTCATCCAAATCTTTTATGAAAACGTTGAAGAGGACTGGTCCTAAAAGTGAGCCCTGGGAGCAGGGATGCTGCCTTTAGGCCTACTGATGTTGTACATTTGGATAGCTGCCATTGCAATGGCATACATTATATGGATGCAGAAAGGTACAGGAAGACATCTCTGAATGTCCCATGAACCCCCAAAGTGTCATTTTTATAAAGAGTGTCTCTGTTCATGCTTGAAAATAACATGTTGTTGTAGCTGCATTAATAATGTAAAAATAGTTATTACCATTCAGTTTCTAGCAATGTATTAACAAAGTAAAGAGAAGGAAGAGATCATGTTTCAGCAAAGCCTTCTCCCAGATCATGTACTGTCCATCATTTTATAGTATGCAGGTGACTCAGACCACCAGTCTTCCCTGTCAAATGTGCTAAGCTCATCATTTCTTCCTGGATTCATTTGGAACAAGGACAAAGGTTGATAGAACCGGGAAGCAGAGTAAGTTCAGAAAACGTTCAGTCAAGTTATTTGCTTCCCTCATTAACCACCCTCTCTGGGGTGTAGGTTGACAAGAATAGATGTCAAAAAAGATTGTAAAAAATTTGTCATCTCTCAAATTAGAGAAGGATGTACTACATAGTTAGAACAATTATGCAGGAATCACATTAGTATCTATGAAGATGTGCCTTGGACAGTAGAGAGCAACTAACTCTTGTAGGGAGTACTAGAGGCCCTAACAGAGGAAACAAGGTTTTTTTTTCTTATTCATGAAGTATCTGAAGAAAAATACTTGCTCTTCTGAAGGCAATGACAAACTCCCTTTGGCAACAGGGTTAAAAATAAATAAATAAATAATTCTTCTGAAGTTTTCTGACATTCAGTGAATTTGGAGAAGAAAAAAAAACAAACAAACAAAACAAACAAACAAACAAAACAAACACATTGTATCTCTAGCTTTGTCCATTATTGGAATAGCACAAAATATGCAATCATATGCAAGTTGTGTTCAGCTAACAGTTGTGTTCAACTCTAATAGCCTTAAGGTATTATACTATGTAACATTTCACAAATAAAATACATTTTTGTGTTGTCAATCTGAATCCAAATATATACATGTATGTTAACAGGTCAATTGCAGCCATCAGTAGAACTGTGCAAGTGTGCAAGAGACATTTTTCCTCTGAAGGAGATTCATGACTGACTTTGCAGGTTTTGTTGCTGTGGAAATCGGTGTGTTTCTGCAGAGAAATTCAGTTCACTGACAGCGTCTTTTCTGACAGAAAAAGATTCAGGTGGAAAATTTTCAGTTAGCTCAAGTATTACCACTTCTAGAAAGTATCTTTACAAGCAAGATAAATCTTATTTTAACTTGAATCAATATTTTAGCTGTGTCTAGATTTCAGGGTAGGTGCTTTCTGTAATTTGACCCCTAATTGCATCCAGTCTGAGAGTACTTATTTGCTTCTTTGTGCACAAAGGCACATTACTTCCTTCTGAAAGGCACAGAGGTAGATATTATCACCTTGGCTAGGCTGTGCATGAGGGAATGGAGAAGTGTAAGTCATTCCCTAATTTTCTTTTAAGACTCACCAGTATTTGAATTATCTTATTGCATTTCAACCTCTTCCAAGGAAAATCAGGCAATTTGACAAGTGGCACATCCATGTGTTCTACTTCTACTTCTACTTCTACTTCTGCTTCTGCTTCTGCTTCTGCTTCTGCTTCTGCTTCTGCTTCTGCTTCTACTTCTACAATTACTTCTACTTCTACTACTTCTACGATTACTTCTACTTCCTAAAGAAATAATGTGTTGTTCACTGGAACTAGTAGCATCATGTGATGATTGTGAATTGTATTTTAAGATTGAAACTATTTTATTTTATGTATAACAAAGGTCTAACAATTTTTTTATAGCTTAGTATTTTCAATATTATTCATTGGTATGTTTGAAATGCTAAAGTTTCCAGTGGAAACTGGTACTTAAAGCTGTGATACTGAGTATGTGAAGATATCAGTAGCTTGCCTTCTTTGGGAAACTAACAATAAGGTTAGGTCATGGAACATACACAGAGTGAATTATTTACAAAGATTGCTTATATAGAGAGGAATTATTAGAAAGCATTTTTTGACAGTCAAAAGTGCTGTCATCTGTTGCAACATTTTAAAGGATGGGTTCTTGATTTGTAAGACTCTGTAGAAAAGACCTTTTCCAAATGTTAGGCACCAAAATGGGACAATAAGAGCAAGATGAAAGTGCATGATGTCAAATTAGAGATTAATGCTCTGTTATGTAGGAGTCTATGGAAAAGATCAGCAAAAGGAAATGTCATTTTCTAATTCTACAAAATTTTATCCGATTTTTATATTTATTTATTTATTTATTTATTTATTCTTTAAGTAGTTGCCTTTAAGACTGTTCTGCATACCCTAGTACTTTATCTCTCACCCTTAGGATGTTTTCTGTGCGCTAGTCTTTCCTGCACAGGAGTAAAAATTCCTTTGTTGCCTTAAGTATTCCACTTAAAATATGGTCCTTATTCATCCCATGGTTCTGAGTTCTGTGTAAAAGAATCAATTATTTTACTTAGCCCCCCTTCAGTTATTAAATTATATGGTTTCTTTTATTAGTAATGACAACCTAGATGAAGTACATGTTGAATGTGTCCTATGATCTCTACACAGCATTACTCTTCTGTTCTTTCATTACTACACCCTTTCTAAATGTTTGCAGGTATGAGATATATGCATATATTGATATGTAGGAAAGATGAAGGAGGAGAATAGGGAGATTTCCATCATCTAACTGAGCTACTAAAGTTCTGAGTGAAGACTTTCAAGGTAGTCAGTGAAGAAGGTTTGGCTTTTAACAGGATGATTCAGAGCACTGAGCTATACAGCTGCTTTGAGAGCTTACAAGTCAGACATTTTAAGTTAGATGGTATAAATAATCATTCTTCCACCTCCATGTGTTAAATTTCCCATATGTCCAAATGTATATTCATGTCTGGATAGTTGTAAACTAAAATTCTATCATAACCTACTGATTAAGTATTGTTGAGATGGCAACTCAAATAGTTATTAGTCATCTGGTAACCTCCACCCAAATATAATTATCTTTTTACCCCTTTGTCTCACAAAATGCAAACACGCAGAGTTATTACTAAAAAAAAAATAAAAGATAAATAAGAAAAAATTAGAATTTCTATCTGTTACTTAAAAAGTGGAACCTCCCATTAGGATATTATGAAATTGAACTGGTGGAGATCTACAGAAGGTACTGCTGTGTAGCCATGTTCTGCCCTTAGTATCATTTGTTCCTTGTTTTTCAATGTGCAGTTCTCAACAGAATTCAGTCTTGATACTTTTGGTGGTAGTTGTCTTTATTTCCTGTTTGTTACAGTTGTGCATCTGCTTTAATGAACAATCAAAAAAAAATCTGCTAGAAACAAAGAAACTCCATTTTTCTGCAAAGGTTCTTGGGTGTGGTGGAGTACACAGACACTCACTGCAGAAGCAAAATAATTATCACTACATTAATCAGGGCCTTGACTTTATATTCAAACAGAAGTATATATCGGCCACTGTAAAATTCTGGGTCAAATATATCAATTTTGTTGCCTTACAGCTTCAAACTGAGTATGCTGCTTTGTTGGTTCAGGCTTCATATTGCTCATATTATCCAAATATACTTGTGGATGTGGACAGGGGTCTCAACTAACTAAGAATTAAGCACATGTTACTGTAGAGATTGATAGTTATGACATGAAATTCTGTCTATTCAAAGCATTCAATAAAATGTCTAACAAGAAGTATTAGTCTGTTTGTTAAATCATTTACAGTGGAAAGCCATGTTAAATGAATTCAAAGACTGTTACAGAATAATTCCATTTAGACTAATGCAATGGAGTATAATAAATAAAATAATATTACATTCAGTAGATATAAGCCTACTACAGGTGTATGGAAGATTTAGTAAAGGACAGATCATAATTTGAGTAACATAACTATAGAGATTCAAATACTGTTCAGATAACCTTGCAAGCTTGGCTAATTTGAAAACATAATAACAGAGAGAGGTCACAAAATTGCTGCTAATTTTCAGTATATTGTGGTAGTCTGAATTTTCTATTTTTCTGCTTATTTGAACATCAGAATACATGGTTTAAAGGATTATTTTTACAACACTATTCCATTTGCTAATATAAGCATCTGAGACATTAAATTTGTCCAAAAGGTACTAGTGTAATTGTATTTGAATTTTGGACATGCTGTAGTTCTTCCATAAAAAAATTCTCAGTGCATGAGCTGTGATCTAAAAAAATGATGCACTTTATTATATTGCATTGGAACTTTCTTTCAAGCTCTTGTATAAATACATGTATATAAACAGTCTGTAATATTTGAATGATATTTTCTCTTCATTTGCTGGAATATTTTGGAAAAACAAAAACCAAATTTGAGGAACATCCTTGATCACTTGTGTCACAAGGTACTACTTTCAAAATGTAAAATCTGCTATTTGAAAAGTAAAGTAGCAATGTACTTTTCAGAACAGAAATATATTAAGTCAGCATATTCTGTTTACTTCTAAGTAATCCAATATAAAATAATAATCAAATTAGGGATAAAATTTGTTATATAACTGAGAAAGTTGAATGTTCTCTCTTTGCCTGAAATACTTGTCTGTATGAGAAAGCGGTTGTCTTGCAAGATAAATGCTTCTAAGGACATGTAATAAGTTCTGATGGATTTATCGTTAGTTCAGATATAAATTATCATCATTGCTTCAGCATACCTTGCTGTTATGAAAGCCTCAAATGTTATAGTTCTGCAGAACATGTAGGATTAGTTTTAGTCTAGTCATTTTCCCAAAGTTTGCTCATACAGGGCTGTGGATCAAAGTCTGTGTATTCTCCAGTATGCAGAATCATGAAAACCTTGGAGCTGTGGCTAAATGATCTTAAGTAAGAGTAACCTATAATAAACCTTGATCTGAATATTCTCTTCAGTTCAGTATAACATAGTAATTCAGTTTTACACTGTCATATACTGTCATATGTTATTTTCACGGGATCACAGCTTGTGTCCTGAAATGTTTAAGAAGAAATTTCATATAAAACAAGTGGTGGTCCTCTCACTGGTTAAAAGAAAAAGAGGGGAAATAGCAAGAAGTTACATGTATATTAAGAGAGGTATATTTCACTGTGTGTTCTAGAGAAGATTATGTAAGCAAACATCATATACTAAGCAGTTATCAAATAATAAAAAAAAAAAAAGATAAAGTATTTTTTTGGCAAGTTCAATGTTTGAAGAATATTTTAATAAATATCTTCATTGATTTCTCATCAGGTTATTATCATAAAATGCAATAACCAATAACAATATGTTGCAGTATTTGCAAACAAGACAAACCCACCAACCAAAGTAAAAACTTGTTAATAGGAATGTGTTAGAGAAGTTAACCACAGTGATACATTTAGTGATAGAAGCTGGTCTATTTTCTCAGGTGAAAAAATGATAGTATGTGAACAACCTCAAGTTGCACATGGGGAGGTTTAGATTGGACATTAAGAAGAATTTCTTCACAGAGAGAAGAAATGTCAGGCATTGGAACAGGCTGCCCAGGGAAGTGATGGAGTCCCCATCCCTGGGGGTATTTTAGAAATGCGTGGATGTGTCACTAAGGAACATGGTTTAGGGATGGGACTCGGTAGGCCAGGTTGATGGTTGGACTTGATGACGTTGAAGGTCTTTTCCAATCTAGATGATTTTATGATTCTATAGGTAGATATTTACCTGCTCTTATGGATTAACTTCACTGCAATGAGGCACAATTATTACTGAGGGAAGTTTCTTAGCAAGAATGATGAGGTGAGCTAAAGTGAATCAGGTGCAGACACTATTTACTTTCAATTTTGATTTCTGGCTTGGGAGTCTGGGAGATTGATCAACTTTGCTGTACCACAACCCAATCATATATGTGTAATCAACACTTGTTAACAGTGGAGTAATCCAGCAAAACTGAATTATTTGTAGTATACAATAATTTTTAGCTCTTTAAATAAATAAATAAATAGATAGATAAATAAATAAATAAATAAAGCTTATTTAATAATATTTCCAGAACAAGAACATCACAGCAGTAGGCATTTCCTCTGTAGACATTTTTTTTAGCCAGGTGTTAGACGTAGTCTTGTTAAAAGTAGCACACTTTCCGCATACATGTATTTAAAGCAAAATTTTCTTACAGTAAGGTTTCTGGAAATTTTGTGGAGATCAGATTTTAAGAGGTTGTAAATAAAGCAGAATATTTCATAAGAAAATGTTTGGAACATTGTCCACCCATTGTCCGCCCATATACTACACACCATTAAGCTAATTAAGAGAATATTAAAGCATGTATATTTGCAGACAGGTAAATAAGGATTTTCTCTCTGTCAAATTTCATTGAAACTGTGCCAACTCATAGCTTCGTACTTCAAAGATTAGGAAAGGACAGTGAGCATATAGAATAAAGAAGGATAAATCTAACTGCTTTTCTAACTGAGGATTTTGTAGACAAAGGTGATGTAACTCAAAACATTAGATTTATGTGAAACCCAGTGTCATTCATTACTGTATAATTAAAAAAATAAATAAATCAAAAAACATAAGATTATGCCAGGTATGATTTTAAGCTGTCTATGAAATACAATTGAAATGCTTGGATAAGAGTTTATGTATTGTTTAAGTAAAACTAAAATAATACCTCCACTGCAGCAGTCTGAAAATTCCAAGGAAGGGATACAATGTATTATTTTTTTGTCTTTTCAAACAGAGGTTTCAAAAATATATACTTCAGCCAAATTATTTTTAGGTAGCCTTTAAAAGCTTTTTTTCTTTTTTGAATTAACTATCATGATTCTGGAATTACAGTAGTAATGAGTGCTGTCAGTAGGTTTCTTAACTGCAGAATTACAGTACCACTGAGCTCATGATTCAATATTATGGAACTGTTCTGAGCATGTCTAATCTTAGAACAAAAAAATGTAATTTGTGATTTTTACATGTAGAATAGAATCATGTATTTAGCTATGTGCTTCCTTAGCTAGTGTTCTTTTAACCTCACTTCAATCACTTCCATTTTTAATGAACTAAGAAACCAGCAAGAACAAATAAGAGTAGATCAATCTAACCATAAATTTTATTTTCCCATATAGTTTCATTTATGCAGTCAAAAAATGCATGGTTATGAAGGTTGAGTTAGTGTTTATTTGAATAAATATATTTCTGTTTGAAAGGATAAAGCATTTTAGTTCCCCATCATATAGAATGTGTCCCTAGATTTATCTTTATTTCTTTTTTATGTATTTTGACTAGTATCTGATAGGAATTTAATAACCACCTTAGTAGATTTTCCTACTGAATGTAATACTAGAGTAATTCAAACATCCTTTGATATTTTATCAGCTGCCTCAGAGAAAGATCTTTCACACAACTGGAATGTCAGTTCTAATGTGTGTTTTTAAAATAATCTTTTTGAGCTTTACATCTTTTCACTAGATAAACTGTAAGTTCCCCAAGCATACAGCAAAATGCATTAATCACAGCTCTTTGAGTATTCTAATCACCAATCCATGCTTAATATACAAATTTGCAGAAAGACAATTAGATAACTAATTTCAATTCCTGTGCAAAAGGATGAACTATAATAAGCTTTAAGTAAATATTAAGTGGAAAAGATTAACATTTCATGAAGCTAAGCCTTAAGCAATTAAAACTCCCTGTAAGACTGTTGAATTTATACCAGTAGTCTAATCATTTACCCCAAAGTATGTCAATACTGTGACAAGGTGGTAAAATGAGGATGAGATTGCCTTCTAATGCCTTGGTTTATCTTATGTCCTGAAGTGGAAGTGTCCCTTGTACATGGGCTGGGAACTCCCTAATTCAAATGTTGGTTGCAGGGCACTCATATGCCTGACCAACCTCATCTCCTTCTATGACCGGGTGATTCACCTGGTGGATGAGGGAAAGGCAGCTGATGTAGTATACCTTTAACACAGTCTCCCACAGCATTCTCCTGGAGAAACTGGCAGCCCGTGGCTTGGACAGGTACACTCTTTGCTGGGTTAAAAACTGGCTGGAGGGATCTGGACAGGTTGGATAGATGGGCAGAGACCAATGGGATGAGGTTCAACATGACTAAGTGCAGAGTCCTGCACTTGGGGCACAATAATCCCATGCAACACTACAGGCTTGAGGCAGGGTGGCTGGAAAGCTGTGCAGAGGAAAAGGATCTGGGGGTCAGTGGATGCTTGCCTGAACATAAGCCAGCAGTGTGTCCAGAGGACCAAGAAGGCCAACAGCATCCTGCCTTGTATCAGGAATAGTGTAGCCAGAAGGACCAGGGAGGTGATCGTCACCCTGTACTCGTCTCTGGTGAGGCCGCACTTCGAGTACTGTGTTCAGCTTTGGGCCCCTTACTACAGGAAGGACATCGGGGGCCCTGGAACATGTCCAGAGCATGGCTACAAAGCTGGTGAAGGGCCTGGAACACAAGTTCTGTGAGGAGCAGCTGAGGGAACTCTGGTTGTTTAGTCTGGAGAAGAGGAAGATCAGGGGAGACCTTATTGCTCTCTACAACTACCTGAAAGAAAGGTGTGAGGAACTGGAGGTTGGCCTCTTCTCACAGATAACTGGTGATAGGACTAGAGAGAATGGCCTCAAGTTGCACCACAGGAGGTTCAGGTTGGACATTAGGAGACATTTCTTCTCAGAAAGAGCAGTCAGACATTGGAACGCGTTGCCTGGGGAGGTGGCGGCATCACCATCCCTGGGTGGGGGTGGTGGTGTTTAAGTAAGGGTTGGACCTGGTTTAGTGGGTGAAATTGGTGGTAGAGGGATGGTTGGACCAGACAATCTTGGAGATCTTTTCCAAACTTAATGGTTCTATGACATTGTAGTACATCTTTGAAACACAACACAACATAGTGTTTTGAACTTCTAAAAACAAAGCTTATAGGCATATAAATAGTACAAAAAGAACAATATGGTATTTTATCCCAATGTGTCATAATGATTTTAAGTGCATTTACTGTATTTATTTTGCAGTGTTCAGGGACAGTAATGATACTAATATGATGCTATTTTCGTAACTGTAACCAAGAACTCCCTTCTCTTTTTCAGTGTTTCATAACCTAAATTTTAATGGGTGGGGGATGTGTTCTGCAGTATATATAAAGGTGTTCCATAAATGCAAAATCAACTACTCAGAGTAACTGACAAATGTGAAAATGCTACATTTCAGAGGTTGGGAAAAAAAATAATTAAAAAACAAACGGTTTATACATATATATATATAAAATATTGAACAACATATTAGAATATTGGACAAACTGGTGGAAATATGACCATTTCTTAATAACTACAATGCATGTGTCAAGTCTTCATCAGCTATAACTAAACCATAGCTTATGACAGAAGACAGAAGGTTTAGATCCTTGCACAGGATTGTTTATACTGAATTTTGGAGATTACATAAATGAAAAGTTTCTGGATTCAGCTGTCATGGAGTTGTCGGAATAGCTACATGCTGGTTAAGGAAGAGTGAAAGGTGGCATATCATCAGAAGGGCTTTTATTCACTAGAAATAATGAAAAGCATGCACATGACTTCAATATGACCCTCCAGCTGACAAATGTGACTTGTGCTTTATTCATGCATTTATATGGGAAAGTATTGTGAAAGGGCAGTGTCCTCCATGTCCTGGTTTTCAGGGACCAGAGAACTTTGGAACTCTGAGAACTTTGTCAAAGGAAGACTGAAGAAGCAAAAAATACAAAGCTGAGATACTAAAAAAATACAGATCTGTGAATATAACTTTTTTATTCCTACAATGATGACATTTCTGTTCTCATTGCCTCCCAAGAAAATAAAGAATCAAAAGGGTCAAATTCTGCCCTTCTATGTTCGTATGGCTCCTCTTGACCTCAGTGAAAGCCATATTATAATAGAGAACCATAGAATCACAGAATGCTTTGGATAGGAAGACACCTTAAATGACATCCAGTTCCAACCTCCCCTGCTAGGGACACCTTTCACTAGACCAGGTTGCTCAAATCCCCATCCAACCTAGTCTTAAACTCTTCCATGGAGGGGGCATCCACTGGGGCTAGTAACTCAGTGAAAAATTCCTCATCTCACATCGGGCAAAATGGAAAGCCCTCTGAAGTGGGCATCAGATGCAGGTAAAATACATGTGCATATACATGTATCTCTGCTGATGATAGTGCAGATTTCCTGTAATACCATGGTGCCTGCAGTACCATGCAGACCACATGCCTGCACATATCCTGTAGGTGAGATAGGTGACACTTTCACACTGTAAGACCAAGGGCAAACAAAACCAGAGTAAGAATTTCCACACGCTTCCACTTCTAAGGTGCTTGTAATTTCTTCTTGTCTCCAACACAACATGCTGACCTCTCAGAAGTGAGCACAGGTGCTGGCTCACTTCACTGGTCATGTTCAGAGTGCAGCACCAGCAATTGCTTCTGCACAGCTAAGGAGGAGTAAAAGTTGAGGACAAAGTGAAAGAAGAGTCAAGAAACACGCTTTGCCTGTCCTGGAGAAATCAAAGCATATACATTTTCTGTGACTATATCTCTGGTACTGCACTGTAGATTAGTCTATGGAAGCAGCCTAAATAAATAGTTTATGCTGGATTTAAATGTTGATTTTATTATTTTAAAGTACCATTCTGTTTATTCTGGTTCTGAAGATATTTAAATCATATTTGCATCAGCCAATATTATCTGTACTGGAAGGCAGAAAAATGCTTCAGCAGTTAAGCAGAGAAGAGGAGTTTTGAAAAAGACCAAATCATTTTGGCATTAGTTTCACTAATTAGGAACTTTTATTTTGTTGAAGTTTTACAGCAATGCAAAACTGAACCCTCGTCAGATAAAACTGATCCCGTAACCTCAGAAAAATGATTCTCTCCAGATTATCCATCATGTTCAATTCAATACATGCTTCATTTCTAGTCAAACTGAGTAGAAGCTGGGGAAAAAAAAAAAAAAAAAAAAAAAAGAGTGTTTTTAATCTAATAATGCAATATTATTTAATCTGAGATGCAAGCAGATCAGAATTAGTTTCACTAAAATCTTGGCTAGGATGATCTGACAGAATTTTTTCAATTAACTAAGTACAAATAATATTTAATTTCTTCAATAAAAAGCTTATGTTCAGATTTAGAATATGTTTTGATAAAGCTTTCTTGTTCTATGTACAACATATTCGAGGTATTTTTATTGAAACAATTTTTATTGAAACAATTCTAAATGCCAGTTTTGTTTACTTAAAATTGAACCGAATTTCCCTTTAAATACAGCTTGATACGAATCACAAGTAAAATACAAAGTGTGCCCAGCAGACTGTTTACTCAAGCTTTATATTTAGTATACAATATCATAGCCCACAGCAAAAGTGAATCCCTGCCAATGTATTTGGACCTTTGAAGTCAGTAGCTCAGTCAGATTTGATCTGGCTTCTGTAAACAGGGAGGAGAGATCTTTTCTTATTTGTCCCATGTCTGCTGGAAAAAACAAAAACAAAAACAAAAACAAAAACAAAAACAAAAAACATCCACACCCAGACATCATACATCCTGAAGAGTGATTGCTGGTCTCGGCCTGTTTGAAGTGCCCTGCCTTCAGTCAGACTCCATCACCCACCTAGGTACACTACTCTAATGGCTCTGATAAAACCCGCAGTGCACCCAGTTGCATAGCAGAAGGGACACCTCTTGGTCTGGATGTAAGTAAGAAAAAGAAGTGATCATACTGATATTTATTTGGTGACTTTTAGCTTTACTAATCTCTGGAAATTCCATAAAAGTCTTAATTTTTGAACCATGGTCTCTTGGGACCAAAAGACAATACGGCATTTCATTCACAGAATATTAGGGCACTTTACAAATTTCATTTCCATTGAAACAATGCTCATGGTTATCCTAAACTTAAACACTGCAATCAAATATAAAACATACAAAGCTGAAAGACTGAATGCTCAGGTTTCCTTTTTTTTTTTGTTGTTGTTGTTGTTTTTTTGTTTGTTTGTTTGTTTGTTTAAAGTCCTTAGCTTTAATATTTATTTGTAAAGCAATGTTCATTTTTCCAAATATTGATCTGAAATCAATGTTAGCACTAAATCGTGAGTGGTGTGTGAGCTCTTGTGCCTTGATGTTTTCAGCATCACATCTCAACTTCAAGGATGCTTCTTATGTCTGTACAAGGGTTAGGTTCTTTCACAATTCAGTCTCCCTGGTGTTTTGTAAAGATGAGGCTAACAAAATGATAGTGTTTATACTTCAAATATTGGTCTGTTGCTCCCTACAGAGTCCAGGTTTAGAAGTAAGTTAGTGACAGCAGAGGGTATGAGTATGGTCCCCAACATTACCCTATTACTTTTGGGGGCAGAGGGGAAAAAAATGAGCTTTTTTTAGCCTTCATTTTGAAGGAAAGAAAACCAGGCCTTGAGACTGGAGAGAAGCCACGCCATGCAGAGTAGATCTGCATGTCCAGAGAATGGGTAACACCTGTCCACCTCACAAGCTATCCAACATTCAGATACTGCCATCTTCATTAGCACCTTATCCAGGACTCAACTGACATGTAGGCCTCAGAAAGGGAGTGTTTCTCTCTCTGATGTGTGAGGAGTGGTAACATCTGAAGAATAATAAGAATAGCACTGTGAAGACAGAATCACAGAATCACACAGAATTTCTAGGTTGGAAGAGACCTCAAGATCATCGAGTCCAACCTCTGACCTAACACTAGCAGTCCCCACTAAACCATATCCCTAAGCTCTACATCTAAACATCTTTTGAAGACTTCCAGGGATGGTGACTCCACCACTTCCCTGGGCAGCCTGTTCCAATGCCTCACAACCCTTTCAGTGAAGAAGTTCTTCCTAACAACTAACCTAAAACTCCCCTGGCTCAACTTAAGCCCATTCCCCCTCGTCCTGTCACCAGGCACGTGGGAGAACAGACCAACCCCCACCTCGCTACAGCCTCCCTTGAGGTACCTATAAAGAGCGATAAGGTCGCCCCTGAGCCTCCTCTTCTCCAGGCTGAACAAGCCCAGCTCCCTCAGCCGCTCCTCGTAGGACTTGTTCTCCAGGCCCCTCACCAGCTTCGTCGCCCTTCTCTGCACCCGCTCAAGCACCTCGATGTCCTTCTTGTAGCGAGGGGCCCAAAACTGAGCACAGTACTCGAGGTGCAGCCTCACCAGAGCTGAGTACAGGGGGACGATCACCTCCCTAGCCCTGCTGGTCACACTGTTCCTGATACAAGCCAGGATGCCGTTGGCCTTCTTGGCCACCGGAGCACACTGCTGGCTCATATTCAGCCGACTATCCACCATCACTCCCAGGTCCTTCTCTGCCTGGCAGCTCTCCAACCATTCCTCTCCCAGCCTGTAGCTCAGCTTGGGGTTATTGCACCCCAGGTGCAGGACCCGGCACTTGGCCTTGTTGAACTTCATGCAGTTGACCTCAGCCCATCGGTCCAGCCTATCCGGATCTTCCTGCAGAGCCTTCCTACCCTCAATCAGATCGACACACGCACCTAACTTGGTGTCATCTGCGAACTTACTGAGGGTGCACTCGATGCCCTTGTCCAGATCATCGATGAAGATATTAAAGAGGACCAGCCCCAGCACCGAGCCCTGGGGGACGCCACTAGTGACTGGCCTCCAACTGGACTTGGCTCCATTCACCACGACTCTTTGGGCCCGGCTATCCAGCCAGTTTCTAACCCAATGAAGCGTGCGCCTGTCCAAGCCAAGAGCAGCCAGTTTCTTGAGGAGAATGCTGTGGGAGATGGTGTCAAAAGCCTTGCTGAAGTCAAGGTAGACCACATCCACAGCCTTTCCCTCATCCACCCAGCGCGTCACTTTGTCATAGAAGGAGATCAGGTTCGTCAAGCAGGACCTGCCTTTCATAAACCCATGCTGACTGGGCCTGATCGCCTGCTTGCCCTGCAAGTGCTGCGTGATGACTCTCAGGAGGATCTGCTCCATGAGCTTCCCTGGCACTGAGGTCAAACTGACAGGCCTGTAGTTTCCCGGGTCTGCCCTCCGGCCCTTCTTGTAGATGGGCGTCACATTTGCTATCCGCCAGTCAACTGGGACCTCCCCCGATCGCCAGGACATCTGATAAATGATGGACAGTGGCTTGGCCAGCTCCTCTGCCAGTTCTCTCAGTACCCTTGGGTGGATCCCATCTGGCCCCATCGACTTGTGCACATCCAAGTGCCGTAGCAGGTCACCAACCAGTTCTTCATGGATAGTGAGGGCCACATCCTGCTCCCCATCCCCTTCCACCAGCTCAGGGTACTGAGTATCCAGAGAACAACCGGTATTGCCGCTAAAGACTGAGGCAAAGAAGGCATTGAGCACCTCCGCCTTTTCCTCATCTCTTGTAACTAAGTTTCCCCCCGCATCCAGTAAAGGATGGAGATTCTCCTTAGTCCTCCTTTTTGTGTTGATGTATTTATAGAAACGTTTTTTGTTATCTTTAATGGCAGTAGCCAGATTGAGCTCCAGATGAGCTTTGGCCTTCCTAATTTTGTCCCTGCACAGCCTTGCTACATCTTTAAAGTCCTCCCTAGTGGCCTGCCCACTTTTCCAAAGATTATAAACCCTCTTTTTCCTCCTAAGATCAAGCCACAATTCTCTCTTGAGCCAGGCTGGTCTTCTTCCCTGCCAGCTCGTCTTTGGGCACGTGGGGACAGACCGTTCCTGCGCCATTAAGATTTCCCTCTTGAAGAGCGCCCAGCCTTCCTGAACCCCTCTGCCCTTCACAGTATAGTGTAGTGCGAAGTGCCAATTCATTTTCTGTTACTGTTGCTGTCTTAAACTTATGCCTTTCAGCAAAGAAATGACAAGAACGATACACCAGTTCATTCCCCTCCCCCTTTACATTATAACAAGTTTTTGTTTGTTTGTTTTGTTTTGTTTTTTCAAGTATTTATTTCTTAAACTTTTAAAAAACAATAAAGAAGCAGCCCGTTTTCAGTAAATTACTCACCACAGCACTGAGCAGGGAACTGGCAACTCTCAAGAGCCTCCATGGGGAGGCTACATTTCCTTCTAGACAAGAAACAACATGACAGGTGTAAACTAACCACAGCTCTGAGTTGCAGTAGAAAATAGAGGTGGAGGAAGCCTGGGAGGTCCAAAGCAAAGACTAGCCAGGTGTATGTATGGTGTCCCCATGAATACACCCCATGCCTGTCCTTGTGTCGTGGTTCCGCTCGAGTGGGCAGCCGAGCTCCACCACAGCCGCTCTCTCACTCCCCCTCCTCAAAGAGGAATGGGGAGAAAATATGTGAAAAGGGCTCAAGGATTGAGATAAGGACGAGAAAATCACGCAATAATTATTGTAACGGGCAAAACAGACTCGGCATAAGGAGATAGTAAGATTTATTGCCTATTACTAACAAGCGAGAGAAGTGAGAAAACGAAGGAAAAAGCAAACCAAAAGCACCTTCCCCCCCATCCACCCTCTTCCACCTCCTCCCCCCGAGCGGCGCAGGGGAACGGGGGAATGGGGGTTATGATCAGTCTACAGCACTTCTTCTCTGCCGCTCCTTCTCGGTCACTCTCGTCCCCTGTGCTGTGGGGTCCCACCCACGGGATGCAGTCCTTGATGAACTGATCCGGCGTGGGCTTCCCACAGGCAGCAGCTCTTCCAGAACTGCTCCAGATATGGGTCCGTACCACGGGGTCCATCCCTCAGGAGAAAACTGCTCCAACCTGGCTCCCCTACGGGCAGCAGCTCCTGCCAGATCACCTGCTCCTGCGTGGGCTCCTCTCCACGGGCTACAGGTCCGGCCCAGAATCTGCTCCGGCAGGGGTCTTCCACAGGCGGCAGCCTCCGTCGGTGCAGGGCCACCTGCTCCACCGTGGTCTCCTCCACGGGCTGCAGCATGGAACCCTGCTCCACCGTGGTACTCCATGGGCTGCAGGGGGACATCCTGCTTCACCATGGTCCTCACCACAGGCCACAGGGGACTTCTGCTCCCGCGCCTGGAGCACCTCTCCCCCTCCTTCTACACTGACCTTGGTGCAAGGCTGTTCTCTCACTCCCTTGACTCTCCCGGCTGCTGTGTGGCGCAGCGTTTTTTCCCTGTCTTAAATATGCTCTCACAGAGGCGCAAAACAACATCGCTTATTGGCTCAGATCTGGAAAACAATGGGGCCCTTCCCAAACATGGGGCAGCTTCTAGATCTTTCTCACAGAAACCACCCCTATGGCTCCCTGCTACCAAAACCTTGCCACGTAAACCCACTACACCTTCAGACCTGCCAGCCTGCCAGCTGTGAAGGCTGGAACCAGCCTGCCCAGGCAGTCTGTACTTGCATTTCACTGTCCTTACCACTATGTTTTGTCCGTTTTGTCTTGTCTGGGCTTTTTTTTTTTTTTTTTTTTTTACCTGAATGAATTCATGTCATGCAATTTAAAGCCATTACTCTTTGTTCTTCTCATACAGGAGATGTCTTTTTATGAAGCTGAAAAAATTACCTAGGTTTCTTATGCCTGCTATAATCTTCTCTAGTCTAAACAGACACTTTTAGTTCACGTATTTAGATCAATGATAGATAGTTATTTTCTCTCTAATTACTTTTCACATTTTTTTTTTAAGTTAAATTAAATGGAATGGAAAACTTACATCACAAATTCAATATCTGTGTTTCTTCCTATTGAACTATATATCCTGTTATCCTCAAGGCATTTCCCTAGTTTGCCCAGTTTATTTTGAACTTGATGTCATTGGAAAGTTTAATTTTGGTTTATTTTATTGCTACTAGTAAAAATATTGAGAAACCAGGACAGACTTCTGTGGAACTGTACCTTCTGTTTTGGCATCAAAGCACTGCTAAGTGCCATTGAAAGATAAAGTGTGTACTAACCTTGCATTTGTTTTTCTTTTGGAGAATCAGCACATTAGCACAATATTGGGCTAAAACTATTTCAGTCTCAGGGCTTTTCACAAGCAGGTATCTTATCATATTGCACTGTCTGCTATCATACCAGCTGTCCTTTTTTTCTCTGGGATAGAGTTAATTTTATTTTTTTTTCCTAGTAGCTTGTGTGGTGCTGTGTTTTGGATTTAAGAGGAAAATAATGCTGACAACACACTTGAATGGTGCATACACTAAGTCAAGGACTTTTCAGCCTCTCATGCAGCCCTGCCAGCATGGAGGCTGGGGGTAGACAAGAAACTGGGATGGAACAGAACCAGAACAGCTGACCCAAACTAGCCAAAGGGATATTGCATGCCATATGGCATTGTGCTGAACAATAAAATGGGTGGAATTGGCCAGGGGGTGCTACTGCTGCTCAGGGACTGTCTGGGCTTCATCTTTCTGGTGGTGAGCAATTGTGTTGTGTATCACTTGCTTTGTATATTCCTCTTCCCCCAGCCACACACAATTTTCTTTCCCATTAAACTGTCCCTATCTCAATGCCTGAATTTTGCTTTTTTTCCCAATTCTCTTCCCCATCCCACTGGGCAGGAAGGGATTGGGGGTGAGGGAGAGGAGTGAGCAAACAACTGTGTGGTGCTTAGCTGCCTGCCCGGTTAACTTGCAACATCAGCTCAAACTGCTATTTGTTTACTGTGTTCAGGCACAGGTTTTTGTAATAGAAAGTAGATCAGAAAGAAATAGGAAAATACTATTTTGCAATGATTTTTTTTAAACAAAAACTTGAACATTTTTTCATGACTGTTACGATAGATGAAAATATTCATGAGCTAAGACTAGAATTAATGTATTTATAATTAAGCTGCTCTCAAAGTCATTAGATATTTTAAGCTGTTGAGCCATTTTTCTAGCCCATTAACTTTATTTAGGCATAATTACATTTTTTAACATGTTATTCCAGATAACGGCTTGATTGTGGTCTTACATATGCCACAGTGCAATGAACATACTGCACAAAACTCTTTGTTTTGTCTTTCTTTGTTTTGTCCAAGTTATCTGCTTGTTTTTGTTTTGTTTGTTTGTTTGTTTTATGTTTGTTTGTTGTTTTTTTTTGAGGGGGAGTGGGCAATGGGAGCGGAGCTGTTTTGAGGTGGTGGTATAGTTTTGTTTTGTTTGATATTTGCATTCTTCTCAGGAGTTTTTACATTCTTCATCAAGGCTGTGATTGCTTCTCTGATTGTTGCTCCTTTTCCTTTCAAGACTACTGTAATTACATCCTAGCTCTTGTTTCACAGTTGACATCCTATTTGCCATGGATGATGGTATTACATGGAACCATTCCAGAATAAGGAGAATCTCTATTTTACAAAGTTTGTGGAATTGTTGTGGAATTTAAAGCTTTATTTACTACATGGCTTCTGGTGGCCTGAAAAGTATTAACCAAGAAGAAGGAAATTGGCCAAGTATTTCTCCCTGCACAGAGGTAGCCCTCAAACATGCAACCAGGAATGTCCTTGTTTGATGAATGGAGATTATTTGGTGAAATTGAAATATATGCTTCATGTTTTAAGGAAAAGGAACACAGTTTGCCTATTGGGAAGTTGTTAGGAAATCTCAGTCTGTGAAGCAGGAGTCTCTAAGGAAGGTTAAGCTGCTATGTTTGGAGAGTTCAGGGAGAGAAAGACTCAGGGACAGTTTCATTAATTCTCTTTTGCTTTGTGAACACTTTTGCTTTTGACAGAGAAGCATTCCCTGTTCGAGTATTGACACTATGTTCTGTTATATAGGTATCTCCCCATTAGTTAACAAGTTAAATTAGTTAAATTAGTTAAATCAAGCAGAGAGTCTCTATTAGATCCAGTGGCATGCTCACAAGTTTGAAATGAGGCAGTTTATCTCCACAGAGGAATTCAGAGGAATTCCCCATGGCAGGGGAAGTTCAGCACAGGCTGCTTGGATTCCCAAAGGCTGGTACTCAGAGACTGAAGCTGCTTAGAGATAGGTGTTAGACAAAGTAAGGAGAGGGATGTTTAATGACCTTTTCTCTTTCCAGCCCTTAGACATCTAGTAAGGGCTTCAGAAAACTGTCTGCTACTGTTGCCCCAGAGTCTCTTTTGGGTTAGGTTTATAAAATCTTTTTTTTTATTTATTTTTTTATTTTTTATGAAAATGGTATAGAGTAGTATTTTCATCCCTATCAAGTAGCAGCTTTTGCCCTACATATAAGAGAATAGTTTTCATTCTCTTTTTAATCTCCAAGGGCTTTAAATCTCTCCACACTATATAATGCTGACAGTGGAAAAATACAAAAATAGATGTGGGAACATGGACCAAGTCTGTCCTAACCATAGGTCATGCCATTGATTAATTAACCCAGTGAATCTTGGATTATATTTGGCCTGTCCTTATCAGACAGTATGGAATCCTAATCCACCCAGCCTTCTATACAACATGAGACACTCCTGTATTTAGTAGATCATGTAGATTTGAAACCCCAGAGACTGAGAGAGGATTATTATTTTTTTTTTTTTTTTACATTTTTTCATATCTTCTAGGCTAATATTCAGTGAATATCACTTCTCTGTTGTCTCACCTGAATGTAGTGTGAATCTGACAGTTTCAGGTTTTGTCTTTTAGGTGTGATCTGAAAAAGTCCACCAAAATGAGCTCTGAGAGTGGAGGTGTTCCCCTGCAGAGGTTTTGACCTCTGATCAGGTCTTCTCAGTCTGAACCACCTTCTGGTCACATACTGCCTTCTAATAAGAATTAAAGTCAAGTTGAGAAGCACCTCATGAATTCCAGTGCTTTGTTTATCACAGAGAGATAAGAGAAGGCTTTGTGGGGGTTAGAAATGGAAACGGATGCGCTTTCATTCTGTTTTATTGCTTTGGTGGATTTTGTTATTTATGATTAAAGTGAAACAAATCATCTCAGCTATAAGGACTGTGTAAAGAGGTACAACTCACCACGGAAAATGGGGTAAGCTACAGTATTTAATTAATGGGTTTAATTACTGCATCTAATCATTGTGTTTAATAAATTACTGTGTTTAATTAAGATAACATTAGCTATGAATAAGTTATTTTGGTCTAGATGGAAAACCACTTCTCCACCACCATTCTTCCAGGGACAATCTGCCATTAAACACTGAACTATCATTTTCTTTGCATATGAGTTCTTTCCTCCCATGTGAAGCAAAGAAGCATTCTAGGAGGGTGAGCTTGAGCTTTAACTACAGTTATTTAAGGCTTGTGCTGCTTTACACCTTTGTCTCTCTCTCTCGTGTTTGTGGATTATAACTTTACTCAGCTATGACAATTTCACTGCTGGACTTCAAAGGTAGTCACACACCTCTCCCAGAAGTAGGGAGTCCAGATTAAGTACTTGAGAGCAAGGCATTGTACACATGAAAGGTACTGTACAAATTTCAGTCACTTCAGAGTTGCGTATTATTTTGCATTTCTTTTTGTTCTTTCTAATTTTCTGTACTGTGGTGCAGTGTCTGTAAACACGAGTAGTATTTTCTGAAGGGTCTTTTTCTTTGATATCAGCATTGAATGGGTCTGTGCTGCAGACCACCAAAATGATATTTATTGAGATTGCAGTAGAGCACTTATTGTCCATGTCCAGGTCCACAATTTGGATTTGCATGGGAATGTGTGGGGAATATCTGAGGATGTCATGTGCCAGGATGGATACACATTTCCACCATGTAAGGAGGAAAGGAACAAACCTGGCTTACATTTATCAATACTGTCTTTTAGGATTGGTCCCTGGAGTGAATCAAATCCAAAAGAGTACTGTATCTTCATCTGGGAAGTTAACAGTTTTATCTTAAATGAGTGTTTTGAAATAAATACATGCAATAGGGACAATCAGAGATCCAGGGAATGGGAGCTAACCAGAGAACTTAGTTAACTGCCAGTAAATATACATTGAAATTGTCTGAGGCTTCTGTTAATTGTGACAGCTTGTTACTAGATGTTGGTTTCAGTTTCCCATTTCCACAGCTGCAACTCACCAAGTGGATGCCCTGCAAACAGACCAGCTGCATGACAATCAAGATAGTGGCTCATTCTGAACTTGAGGGTTTAGATACTCTGTTTAGGGAACCTTGATTTCTTAAGACTTGCTTGTTTTGTTTGTCTCCTAGATGATTTTTTTTGACACCATTTGTGCTTTTCCTTGAAAATGAGTGGTTTATTTTTCTGGGATGGCTGTTGTAGGTGTTCTCCTTATTAGAACCATCTATCCAAATGAAGTACCTGCTGTATGCGTAGACTGAACTACCTGTATAGCAGTTCTGCTGGGTAAAATATATGAATATTTGCAACTTTAATAAATCCAGCATCTATGGAAGTACTCTACCTTTACAGTTACAAGACTCATCTCCCCTTCTGAATCTCCAGCAACACTGTGAGACTCATCTGTATATGGAATTTGGGCAAAGATGGAAGCATACTTTTCTGTGCTTTTTGTAAATAATGAATATGCTCTCTTTTGACTCATTTTTACATCTGACTAAATTATGCATCCTTTGCATCCTTTGGCTGATAAGCTTCTGAAGGCAAGTATATTATTTTCCCCCTTTGTTCCTGGAAAACAAAGATCTTGACCATGTGGAAAGAGGTCATTATTTTTCAGATGAAATTACCTTTTTTTCTGGTATTTCACAAAGGTTTAAAGACTGCCAGATGTTTTCAGAAGTTTATCAGGTGAAGAACAGCTGACTGAAGTAAGTTGGCAGTTGTGATTTCATGAAGTTCTTTAGTGTTTCTACAGTAGATTCTCTTACTCTGCTATTTGTTGTAAAGTCTGGGATACAGATGAGTAAATAATGTGACGAAATAGAATGTGCAAAATCTGAATTTCTCTCAAGTGAAGAACACTCCCAGAGGAACTGTATGCTTTGAATAGAATATGTATAAAGAATGCTAAAAATATATGGTTCATTTGTTTATTATACCTAACTTGTTTTTGAACAAATAAAAAGAAAAACAATTATTTAGTCTAATAACTTGAACTAATGAAATTGGTCTTTCACTTATTCTTACAATGACTTGCAGTTTTCACTTAGAACCCTGTAAGTATAAAGTCACAGTTTCAACTCATACTATTGTTTATAGTGTTTTGTTTCTCTTCTAAATATCTAAAGGGTTTCTTATATTGAATTCTAAGGGAAATAAACAAACAGTTCCAGTAGTATTATATTTCTCATCTTTTCTTGGCTGATTTGCATCCCAAACAAATGCAAAACTTCTTCCTGAAAGCAAATTGCAGGAACACCGTGCACAAAACATTCATTAAGAGTCACAATAGTGACAGGAACCAAATTAGAACAAGAACACTGCCATTACTATGCATGTCCAAACTTGATGGGCAATGAGAATAAACAGAAACACTAATACAGTTTCAGTGAATGTCTTTACTTGCAGAGAAATAGCTAAAACACAGAAAACACATTTTATTCCCTTGTATTTACAGTTGGGAGAGAACAATCACTGTCTCTCGGCCTTTAAAGTCAATTGCACTTTAAGGTGAACCATCACTGATACCGATTGCAACATAAGGTCAGAGATACAGTTGAGGCTATTTCCCTTGTAAGTGGATAAGAAGGATAAGAAGTAGCTTCTAGGGCACAATCATTCACTGACTGGTAGAGGTGAGAGAGACAGAGGGCAGGCAAAGAACATAACCATCAAGTCAGTACTAGCACAGGGGGATAGAATACTTCCATATATGTATTTGAAGCTTGTGTCTTGTGCTGCTACTCAGATTAACTCTGGATTTTCAGCTGAGGGCTTTGTTCTCTACCGCTGCACTGCAGAAACAGAGATATCTAAGGATCTAGTCAGTTAGCTTTCAAGGGGGTGTAAGAAATTATGTATTATTTTTCTTTTCTGCATGGGAACTTGCATCCCATTTTCCTGTGGTGATTTCACAGTGATGGCTAGTTCAACTCCCCCACACTGCTCTCTCACTTCCAATCCTCAAAGGAACTGAGGGAGAAAATATAATGAAAAAAGGTCTCAAGGGTTGAGATGAGGACAGGGAGATCACTCACCAGGTACTCTCAGGGGAAAAACAGATTCAGCATAGGGAGATTAATATAATTTATTGCCTGCTGATACCAGAGTAGAGCAATGAGAACTAAAAGCAAACTAAGAACACCTCCCCCTTCCCCACCCCTCCCCCTTTCTCCTATATCTTTCCCCCAAGTGGCATTGGGGAATGGGGGCTGTGGTCAGTCCCTAACATTTTGTCTCCACCACATCCTCACAGTCACTCCCTGCCCCTGCTCCACCAGGGGCCTCTCCACAGGCCATGGGGGAACTGCTGCTGTGTGCCTGGAGCACCTCCTGCCCTCCTGCTGCACTCACCTTGGGGACTGCAAAAGTTCCTCATTTCTCATTCTGTAAGCTGCTGTTGTGCAGCAGGTGTTTTGTTGGTGGTGTTTTGTTTTTGTTTTATTGTTTGTTTATTTGGTTGGTTTGGTTTGGTTTGGTTTTCCCTAAATCTGCTGTCCCAGAGGCCCACCCAGCATCGCTCCCTGGCTCAGCTCTGGCCAGCAGCAGGTCCCTTTTGGAGTCGGCTGGAGCTGACTCTGATCTGACATGGGGCAGCTGCTGGGCTCTGCAGCCCTCCCATCCCCGTGCTACAAAAACCTTGCCACATAAGCAAGCACAACATATCGTCTGGTTTCTTGCTGTGCTGTGCACCTGCATTCTCCTGGGAGAGTTCAGCTCCTTTTAGATATGCAACAACTGCTGGAAATCATCAGTCTGGTTTGAGAATCCCTCACCTGATCTGTCTTTTATTTGAAGAGCTATGTATATTTTATTTGTTAGACAGAATAAATGAGTACAGTTATAATTCTTCTTATGTGCTGTTACTAAATACGACTAATAGGTTTTGATTGCTTGGATTTCTCACTCTCCCCCAGGTTCATCCACTTTGAATCATCCAGGAATTACAGTTTAATTTATTTTAAGTGGAGATGTTCTGTTTTCAGTTATTTACTGTTACCTCCCAAAGGACTGTTGTAACTGGGTATTTATTTTTCCACCGAAGAACACGGTTACCATCCTTGGATCATTTATTAGCTGATGATGGTTCTTGCTGACTTGGTAGAGAGATTGCCGTGGAAAACTAATACAGTAGACTTCCTACTATATTAAGGACTGCAAGTTGTTTTTAACAGAAATGAGGGAGAGAGATTTTTTTCCCCTTCACATTCCCTTTAGCAAAACTGAATCATTTGTTGACTCCTGAAACTGAAAGCAACATCTCTTAGAGAAAGTTAACGTTGGAAAAAACAAAAACAAACAAAAAACAAAACCTTGTTGTACTGTGTTTTCTGTTTTTGCTGTAAAGAACGAGACTAAATTCAATCTTCATTCACATATCAACTGTTCAAGGAATGTTATCTGAAGATATCTTACTGACGTTTTGTCTGTCACATTTCATTATTGGAGATACTGGTCATATTTCGTAAAGCCAGTCTAACTACTCAGTGATTATTAAATTGTTGCATCAGCCTGGTGAATTTGCTCATTTGCTCATTTGTCACTGGTGAATGACTGCTCATTTGTTAAACTATATAGTTAAGTAGATGTCTTGAGCCGCTTTGAGATGAATGTAAGTTGAGAAGATAATTTCCATCATTTTGGCAAATTTACGTAATCTTTTGTTGTTGTTGTTCATTTGTTTGTTTCTGGACCTTATGTACTTTATGATTACTACTATATATACTGAACTGTTGTTTCCAGGAAATATATTCATTACTCTGTTTATCAGCATGACATATATGTGAACTGGGATATCCCTTTATCTTTTTACAGTCCTGTTTGTATTGTATAAATACAAATGTCATTGATAAATGACATTTCAGATGAAAACTTTAGAGCAAGCTCTTCCTTGTAGGTGCAAGAGAAGACACCCTTCACTTTGTATTCAGTTCCACCTTGTTCTGTTTTTTGCCATTTTCCTCTCTGTACAAGTGTGTGAATGCATGTGTGTTTTATTCAAAAAAAAAAAAAAAAAAAAAAAAAAAAAAGGGAAGAAGAACTACCAAGAAAGAGACCATTGGCTTTTAAAAGAGACCAATCTTGTTTTCTTTTTTTTGTCTGTGTGTGTTGTGTTTATTTGTTGTTTTTTTTTTTTTCTTTCTCCATATTTGTTCTAATAACTGTTACGTTATTATGAGTGGATACCTTTCTATAATCAGACCACTGGATTGCATTTGATGGAGCCATGTGTTCTGCCTTTTCCTTGACAGAATATCAGTAGCAGGACTGTCACTGATGACTAGCACAGATTTTTCAATACAGTCTTGACAACCTGACTGGTCTCAAATTCAGTTACAAGAGAAGCTGCCTCACAGATACTGAGTGTTATAAATGGATTGTCAAGGAATTCCTCATTTTTTCCTTCCTCCAGAACTGCAAGCATAAATAATAACTGTAAAGTTTTCTCTGTAGTGCTTTCTTCATTTAGAGGTACTTGGAAATCGTGCAACCTGCAATTCACATTTTGCAGAGGTAGAATTTGAAGATTAGAGTAATTTTTAATACTAAAACCATTTGTAAATACAAATATAATAGTATATGTATATAAATATGTCTACTTTGGTGATACCATCCGCCCACATTATAGTTTACATTTCGGGAAAAGCTGAATAATCTTTTTTTTTTTTTTTTTTTTTTTTTGGGGGGGGGGGGGGGATTGTAAAATAACTTCTATTATTATGTTCATACCCCAGCTCAACAGGCATCCTCTGGGTGATTCTGAAGTTAGTGAATGCATGTAGTCTCTGTCTCCTTCATAATACATTAATCTTTTAGGTATAATTTAATGAAAGGCAATTGCTTGCTTGCTGTTTCTCTCTATAGAATCCCCTCAAGGATGTTAATCTACAGTGTGATAATGAGCAAATATTTTTTAATGTCTGGTATTAGTGTTCCACAGGGTAATACCACAAGAGGTGATTTCCAAGTAAGATATTCCTGCTGAGGAACCAAAGTAGTCAGAATAGTAGCATGTAACTGAATGTTAAAATAGCTTAAGGTGCTAGTTTTATTTGTTTGTTTGTTTGTTTTTCTGAACTAGGACTTCAGCTGTCTGATTTTGCATTTGCTTTTGAAGTGTGAGGCTGACTTAGTACATGTATTTGTGATATAGAATAGCTGTGAATGACTGCACTGGAAGCAGAGAGCACTTATTACTAAATTAGATAAAACATTAAAATACTCTGATTCACTACCAGCACAGACGACACTATAGAATGGTACTGCTCAACCTTCCACCAGAAAGAATTACAGGCAGTCAGGAGGGTTACAGAATTTTACAATGTCAAATGAGCATGTCTTTTCTAAGCCACTCTTCCAGCATGACTTACTCACTGACAAAACCTAGTGAATGCCAATTTTATACCAGGTTTCTTTTAGCTGGAACAGAAAATGTGTATCTAAATCCTTAAAGTAGCTTCTACTCTTGGAGAAATTGTATTGTAGTTCATTAAGTCTATGATGGAGGGAAAAAAAAAAAAAAAGGAGTGCTTTAAATAGTAATTTTTTGCTTCCCGTAACAAGTGTACTTGGGATACTAGTTATATTTTAGCAACTGCCCATGTTGTTTAAGTGCAGCCTGTTGTTCCAATGAGACATGGAGATAATAAAACCCCATTTCCAACACACTTTGTCCCCAATACCTACAGTATCCTCAGGTTGTGCCCCAAGTCCTAGGGCATGCTCATCAGACAGGGGACACAGACTTACTTTGTGCACACAGGGTTCAGATAGCCAAGGAGCTGTAGCTGTTACTGGCTCAGGAAACCTGTAAAAACTTCAAATCTTTGAGATTTCTTTTTTTGTTTGCTTGTTTTTGTTTTTGTTTTTTTTTAATATTTGATTGAAGCTGGCCTGTTGGTTCATAAATTAGTGTGGAAGGAGATGACATGCAGACAGACAAGAGAATAGCTGATTTCCTTGGAAATCAGACTAAAATTAGCCCCATAAAAGTCTCACATATCTTATGGCTCAGTAATACCATACAGCTCATACACAATTTTGAAGTAGAAAGACTAAGTTCTCAAATATGTTCTGCCCCACATTTGTTTGTAGTTATAATGCAGATTCTGTTCTTCTGCTCATTCTGATTCCAGCTTAATTGAAGTTCTGAACTTCTATAGATTGTTTATCTACATATTTGGAAACTTTTGTTTTTTTGTTCCCAAAGTTTGTGCTTGTATTAAGCAGCTCAGTAGCCCTGCTGACTCCAGTCACATGTACTTAAGGACCTTGATGAGGAACTTCTTGAATATGTGGATAAAGATTTCGTGCTTTCCTGAAGTGAAAGAAGGGATGAGCTGAGACATATAAAGAATAAAAAGAAAGAAAAAAAAAAAAAAAAGATCTGGGTGTACTGAAAATGAGAGTTTTGCAGTGAAGGCAGCAGGGAATAATTAGCTGAATTAGGGAGTAATTATTATTATATTAGGAATAATGCACCAATGAACTTTTCATCTAGGTATACGAAGATGAGTCTAAATCAGGGATAGAATGGAAGCAGAAACAAGGAACATCAGAATGACTGAAAAATGTGAATTTTATTTTCTATCTTATAATTGATTATTGCCACTCATAGTCTAGGATAGAATGTACTTTCACTGCTAAATATATAATCCAATTGTCTTTAGATTAAGTGCTTGGCAAACCTCAATGTCTTCAGTAGGGCTTCCTTTTTGAAACTAACAGCAACATTAATCTCATATGAATGATTCACAGCAGCAAAATACTACTCAGCATGAACAAGGTTATGTGTGAAGAGAAAGCTGGTCCTACAAGGGAGTTAAACTTAGCTCCTTCTGTGATTAATCATCTACCTCCCAGCTGCTGCTCTCATGCCTTTTAATATATTCCAAATGCAAACAAAGGCACAAAAATACCTGGACTCCAAACCAGCCCACTTCTTTCAAAGTTGTTTTTCAAACACAAAAACAGGCACAAATCTTAAACAGAGATATTCCTGCTACTATTTCCCTCAGTATCTCTCAGTCCTTATTCTCTTAGTTAGGTAACTTGTGGATTTTGTCAGTGCAGCACGTTGACATCTACAATTAGAGGGGAAAAAAGAGACTTAAGTAAATTAAACATAAAATAGTACTCCATTTCAGGTTCCCATTCTAATTTTCTGTTCCGGTCATAAGATATACTAACAGAAAACTTTATGGAATTTTTAAGGTAAAAAATTCTAATAGTATTTCCCAGAAATCATTTCAGGATTAAATCAAAGTATGGAAGACAAGCTAGATGCAAACAGAAATGTGGCCATTACTGGAAGCTGAGAAGTAGGAAGCAAAAAAAAAATGTTTTGTGATGCATGCAACAGCAGAGGTGGGGGTCTCAGAAGGAGCTCTGCTGTTCACCATATTTATAAATGACCAGAAAAGAGAGATGAAATGAGGAGAAAGAATTTGTGTATGCCACCAAAGTATTCAAGCTTAAAAAACTAAAAGATTGCCAAATTGCCAAATGCTCTGGAAAGTTGTCATGACAATGTTGAATGGATTACATAGAGTGGATTAAATTATCAGTGACACAAAGAATGAGAAAAAAAAAAAAAAAAAAAAAAAAGATTATTTTGTGTTTCTTAGTAACTTGAGAACAGGGGAGCATCAAGTGAAGAGGATGGAAGGCAGGTTTTCTATAAACAGATAGCTTTACTTTCCCTTATATGCCATGCAATTTAATATTTAAACTCTTTGTCACAGAGCTACGGAGACTAAAAATATATATGGTTCAAAAAGCACTTAGCCAAGCTTCTACACACTGAAAAAAAAAAAAAAATACATCAAGAGATATTAAGCATCAAAATAAAGATATAAAAATAGCTAGCCAAGGTGAATATGGTAGCAGGGAAGCAGAAGACACTTCCCCAAAATTCAAAAGAGTTAAAGTCTAAAAGAGAGAAGAAACCCATTTTAGGAGGAGGGAGGGAGTTTGGCATTCTTTTTACAGATTATTCTTGTTTCTTCATCATCTTTTGCCAGTTTGAGCTCCAAACTCCACCACCATTACTGATAAAGCCTCCATGTTTTATATTTATTTTTCCTTTGGTTGTTTTACTGTTATTCTAAACAGGGAGTCTTGCCATTGGGACCTAAGGCCTGTGTTGGGCTGAAATTCTAGGCAACTTCACAACTGAAATAGCTCTAGCTCTCACCATTAGGTGGTGAGAGGTGAATCGTTACCATTGACCACAATGTGATGATCTTTCAACTGACAGCCAAACCAGAGGAGCCAGAGCAAGGAGGCATCTCCCACAGGAGCAGGCCCTAGGCTGGAGCTGCAGCCCGTGGAGAGGAGCCCACGCAGGAGCAGTGGGTCTGGGGGGAGTTGCCGCTCGTGGGGGACCCGTGCTGGAGCACTTTGCTCCTGGGGGATGGACCCCGTGGTACTGAGCCACGTGGGAGCCGTTCTTGAAGAACTGCTGCCTGTGGGAAGCCCCCGCAGGCTCAGTTCAGGAAGGATGGCATCCTGTGGGAGGGACACCACGTGTAGCAAGGGCAGAGAGGGACCGCGAAGGAGCAGTGGAGACAAAGCATTAGGGACTGACCACAGCCTTCATTACCCCCATTCCTCTGTACCACTTGAGGGGGAGGAGGTGGAAGAGGGTGGACGTGGAGATGGTGTTTTTGGTTCCTTTCCTTGGTTTCTCACTTCTCTAGCTTGTTAGTAATACACAGTAAGTTTTACTGTCTCCCTGCTCTGATTGTGTTTTGCACAGGATGATAATTGTTGAGCGATGTCCCTGTCCTTATCTCAACCCTTGAGCCCCTTGCATCGCATTTTCTCCCCCTTTCCCTCTGAGGAGGGGAAGTGAGAGAGAGTGGCTGTGGTGAGCTCAACATCCCGCTCGAGTAAAACCACCACAAGGTGGGGATGTATTGTGTTCCCACCTTTCTAAATAAGATGGCATTCACTTTTGTAGGGAACATCACACAGTTTCTGTTAAATACGCTAGCAAACAGTTTTGGAAAAGGTCACTGTCACAGGCAATCTAAGTTTGTAGAAATTTCTTTGCTTAGATATTTGCTTCTCCCAGTTATTATAAGACAGCAGCCCTTAGACAGACTAGCATCTTTGTACTGTGGTGACAGAGTCCTGCACCTTTTGCACTTATGACACTAATTAGGGAATACTGATTTTGTATTCCACTATGTTGCCTGCTGGATCCACCTCCCTGGACTTCAGAGAGTGTACCAGCAAGAATCAGTGTAGCATCCTTAGTCACTATGTTGTTTGTCTAGAGAATAGAAGAGCCCTGAAATCAAACTCTTTTCAGTTTAAGGGGAGTTCTCTAGACCCTACCTACTAGGGGGTGTCCCTGGACTATTCCAGGGACTTTCAGTATCTTGGTTAGCATTGTGCTATTTTCCCTGTTGATAATTCAACATTTCTTGTACGTGCAACAAGAGAAGCTTAATACCATAGATGTAAACTTCCATTTCCAAAAATTCCAATAGAAAAGTTAAAGCAAAGTCAGTTCCAACATTTCACAGAATCACAGAATCACACAGAATTTCTAGGTTGGAAGAGACCTCAAGATCATAGAGTCCAACCTCTGACCTAACGCTAGCAGTCCCCACTAAACCATATCCCTAAGCTCTACATCTAAACGTCTTTTGAAGACTTCCAGGGATGGTGACTCCACCACTTCCCTGGGCAGCCTGTTCCAACGCTTCACAACCCTTTCGGTAAAGAAGTTCTTCCTAACATCCAGCCTAAAACTCCCCTGGCTCAACTTAAGCCCATTCCCCCTCGTCCTGTCACCAGGCACGTGGGAGAACAGACCAACCCCCACCTCGCTACAGCCTCCCTTGAGGTACCTATAAAGAGCGATAAGGTCGCCCCTGAGCCTCCTCTTCTCCAGGCTGAACAAGCCCAGCTCCCTCAGCCGCTCCTCGTAGGACTTGTTCTCCAGGCCCCTCACCAGCTTCGTCGCCCTTCTCTGCACCTGCTCAAGCACCTCGATGTCCTTCTTGTAGCGAGGGGCCCAAAACTGAGCACAGTACTCGAGGTGCAGCCTCACCAGAGCTGAGTACAGGGGGACGATCACCTCCCTAGCCCTGCTGGTCACACTGTTCCTGATACAAGCCAGGATGCTGTTGGCCTTCTTGGCCACCGGAGCACACTGCTGGCTCATATTCAGCCGACTATCCACCATCACTCCCAGGTCCTTCTCTGCCTGGCAGCTCTCCAACCATTCCTCTCCCAGCCTGTAGCTCAGCTTGGGGTTATTGCACCCCAGGTGCAGGACCCGGCACTTGGCCTTGTTGAACTTCATGCAGTTGACCTCAGCCCATCGGTCCAGCCTATCCGGATCTTCCTGCAGAGCCTTCCTACCCTCGAGCAGATCGACACACGCACCTAACTTGGTGTCATCTGCAAACTTACTGAGGGTGCACTCGATGCCCTTGTCCAGATCATCGATGAAGATATTAAAGAGGACCAGCCCCAGCACCGAGCCCTGGGGGATGCCACTAGTGACTGGCCTCCAACTGGACTTGGCTCCATTCACCACGACTCTTTGGGCCCGGCTATCCAGCCAGTTTCTAACCCAATGAAGCGTGCGCCTGTCCAAGCCAAGAGCAGCCAGTTTCTTGAGGAGAATGCTGTGGGAGACGGTGTCAAAAGCCTTGCTGAAGTCAAGGTAGACCACATCCACAGCCTTTCCCTCGTCCACCCAGCGCGTCACTTTGTCATAGAAGGAGATCAGGTTCGTCAAGCAGGACCTGCCTTTCATAAACCCATGCTGACTGGGCCTGATCGCCTGCTTGCCCTGCAAGTGCTGCATGATGACTCTCAGGAGGATCTGCTCCATGAGCTTCCCTGGCACTGAGGTCAAACTGACAGGCCTGTAGTTTCCCGGGTCTGCCCTCTGGCCCTTCTTGTAGATGGGCGTCACATTTGCTAGCTGCCAGTCAACTGGGACCTCCCCCGATCGCCAGGACTGCTGATAAATGATGGACAGTGGCTTGGCCAGCTCCTCTGCCAGTTCTCTCAGTACCCTTGGGTGGATCCCATCTGGCCCCATCGACTTGTGCACATCCAAGTGCCGTAGCAGGTCACCAACCAGTTCTTCATGGATAGTGAGGGCCACATCCTGCTCCCCCTCCCCTTCCACTAGCTCAGGGCACTGAGTATCCAGAGAACAACCGGTATTGCCGCTAAAGACTGAGGCAAAGAAGGCATTGAGCACCTCCGCCTTTTCCTCATCTCTTGTAACTAAGTTTCCCCCCGCATCCAGTAAAGGATGGAGATTCTCCTTAGTCCTCCTTTTTGTGTTGATGTATTTATAGAAATGTTTTTTGTTATCTTTAATGGCAGTAGCCAGATTGAGCTCCAGATGAGCTTTGGCCTTTCTAATTTTGTCCCTGCACAGCCTCGCTACATCCTTATAGTCCTCCCTAGTGGCCTGCCCACTTTTCCAAAGATTATAAACCCTCTTTTTTCTCCTAAGATCAAGCCACAATTCTCTGTTGAGCCAGGCTGGTCTTCTTCCCTGCCAGCTCGTCTTTGGGCACGTGGGGACAGACCGTTCCTGCGCCATTAAGATTTCCCTCTTGAGGAGTGCCCAGCCTTCCTGGACCCCTCTGCCCTTCAGAACCGCCTCCCAAGGGACTCCACCAACCAGTGTTCTGAGCAGCTCAAAGTCAGCCCTCCGAAAGTCCAATACAGCGGTTTTACTGGTCCCCTTCCTGGCCTCACCAAGAATAGTGAACTCCACCATTTCGTGGTCACTCTGCCCAAGACAGCTCCCGACAATCACATCCTCCACCAGTCCTTCTCTGTTTGTGAAGAGAAGGTCTAGCGGGGCACCACCCCTGGTAGGTTTACTAACCAGCTGCATCAGGAAGCTATCTTCCACGCTCTCCAGAAACCTCCTAGACTGCTTTCTCAGGGCTGTGTTGTGCTTCCAGGATATGTTAGGGAAGTTGAAGTCCCCCACGAGCACAAGAGCTGACAATTTCGTGACTTCTGTCAGCTGCCTGTAGAATTCCTCATCCGTCTCCTCATCCTGGTTCGGCGGTCTATAGCAGACCCCGACCAGGACACTAGCCTTGTTGTCCCTGCCAATCCTAACCCAAAGGGACTCGACCTTGTCATTCCCAGCCTCGAGTTCTACAACCTCGAAAGACTCTCTAATATAGAGAGCCACACCACCACCCCTTCTGTGCTGCCTGTCCCTTCTAAAGAGCTTATAGCCAGGCATTGCAGCACTCCAGTCATGAGACTGGTCCCACCACGTCTCCGTGATGGCAACCAAGTCGTAGCCTGCCTGCTGCACGATGGCTTCCAGCTCCTCCTGTTTGTTACCCATGCTGCGTGCATTGGTGTAGATGCACTTCAGCTGGGCCATTGCCTTATCCTCTGGCCTTGCCATTGTTCCCCCTGGCACAGCCCCAACAATCCTCGCTTCAGCCCCATCCCCCTTCCTACCTAGTTTAAAGCCCTCTCAATGAGCCCTGCCAGCTCAGGCAGGCTTTTTTTTTTTGTTGTTCAGGCTTTGTTCCTTAGCGAACAGTTCTTGGTCTAAAGAACAGAGAAAAAGTTTCTCAGCCTACCATGGGTAAGTTAACTTGGATCTATCTATTCAGCAAGGTAGAAGAACCCACATTTCCTACATCTTTGTGGAATAATATCCCCACAGCAACTACTGAGCAGAAGCTTCCTTTGAGAAAGCTTTTGATAAAATAATTGTTTATCTTAGATTCTAAGGAAAAATGTATGGGTACTCTCAGTCCTTCAGAGGAAACAAAGTGAAGAAGGAGGTGGGTTTTGTTGTTGTTGTTGTTTGGTTGGTTTGTTGGTTGTTGTTGTTTTCAGAAGGGAAGGACTGAAAATCTGTCTTCTCTTCAGGATCTCATGTTGTCTGACCTCAGTGGTTCTCCAATCGGTATTACTTGATTTTTCTGTCATTCTGCGACAGGTCCCTATGCTATATTTTTAGATACAGATATGGATTAAGAGGGTTAGTAGTGTTCAGTGGAGAAACCTAAGCATTTCCATTGTATGTCTATATTTGCTCTTGGACATGCTTCAAATACAAATACACAAGAAGCTGAAAATGCTAGGTAGAGAGCTGAACATGCAGTGACATATGGAAGACAACAATGTTCTTCATTTTGATGATAAGCCTATCAGAAGTATTCATTTTATTGTTGGCAACCACTGAATTCAGTTCATTTTTTATAATCTGCAATGAAAAAAAATGTGATGAAACACTAAAATCGGTCACTGAGTTTCATGTTATGGGAAGAAGTCCAGTTAAATCATACACAAAACTGCAGTTGTAAATGAACTGCGTAACCAAAAAGATCTATGCTCTCTTTATATTACAATGACATCCCTCGGACTCCATGTGTTAGAAGTTTCTGATGACTTGCGGAAGGTTTTTAGAGACAGGCTGCTCCTGATTTCCTTCTCAAGCTTTTTTACTGTGTATATAGTTACCCAGTTTATCATATGACATTTGCAACCTCTTTTGAGCCTGGAGTTGTTGATTTTGATGGGCTGGTGCTCTTATGATGCTGCATGCTCTGTGTTTAATCACTGTGGTAAGCAGTTTTATCATTCAGCTGAATTGCTCTCTTAGCTTTAAAAAAATTGATTACAGTGATTACCAGTGTTACTGCTATGTAGTGACAGAGCATTCTTTTTTAGACTTTAAAGCTGCAGGCATCTTCCCCTCAGATACCTGGATTTTTCTTTAACCTTTTCCTGAAAAAAAAAAAAAAATGCAATGTGCATTGTATCATATCCTGGGGCTCCACTCCACATTTAGTGTGGATCCTAGACTTCAAAACTTCCAAAAGCTTCCTGGCAATTGTTAGCCTTTTTTTTACAGTTAATTTCTTTCCAGTATGTTTGATCAACTGTGATATTCTGCCATTGACAAGGTACATGTACTGCTGCTGTATTATATGTCCAGTGCAAGGGGAGCTGAGGGAGCGCAACTTGGAGAGATGAGGGAATGCAGCAGGCCCACGTGCTGTAGGGTCTGACAATGTCATGCCAAGAGACAAACCAGCTCAAACACTACAAGAGTAGAAATTGTGAAATGCAGCGATGCTTTCAGAACATCCTTTAGAGTATGGTAACTTGCTGAAAGAACTTGTAACTACAATGGGAAGGTGAAATTGATTCACTCATTTGCTATTAATTATACACTGAGTTCTCATCTCCACTTAACAGGAAATTGAACTAAACCTAGTGACCTTTGGAACAATTTCATTAATGCCTAACTGCTTTGCAAAATGTTTTCAAACCTGATTTACTGAAGTAATATACTCTGTTCTTGTTTAGAGAGTGTGTCAGAGGTCTGTATTTAATAAAGGGTTACAGAGCTCTTAGAGATAAAACCAGAACATACAGTATGTGAAGAACTTTCAAAGGGTATATTTAGAGTAATTGTGTAATGTAGTTGTTTTTAAAGGATGTTATCAGTCAACTGCAGTGATTTTCACTAGACTTTAACTTACGATCTTGGGAAAGATGAAAACCTGTCCCTCATAAGTATGGATGTTTTGCAGAATTGAAGCTTCTCTTCAAGGGGTATATGTCAGAGTGGGTGCATTCCCATGGTTTACTTCCCAGATGTTTATCTACTAAGTATGTTCTGAAATAAATGTGCTTCAAAAATTCAAACACAGAAGAACACAAATTAATCTGATGTTTAACAAAACAGTAACAGAGTATAAAAGTTCATTTTGTAATTTCTATTACCCGACTGCAAAGTTAAATTGACAACAAGTAAATTAAGACTTTTTGCAAGAACCATCAAAAATGGATCATACATGAGGCCTGTCTGATCTATATTATTCTACTTTTGTGCTGCTGTAAGGTGATTAAAATTAGCACACCAAAAAAAGTTATATTGTTTTTAGTCAAAATATCAGAATAAATGTATGAATGATGCTCCAAACTGGTTTCCAGGAGTAAAATTTCTATACTGGTACATACATTTTCTGAAGTATACTTGTGTTCTGGTTTAACCTGGCCTGCAGCTAAACACCACATAGCTCACCCTCCCCCTTCCCTCTCTGGGATGGGGGAGAGAAATGGGAAAGTGAAGCCAGTGAGTTGAGATAAAGACAGTTTATTAAGACAGGAAAATAATAATAACAATAATAATGATAATGGTACTACTACTAATAATGTGTACAAAACAAGTGATGTACAATGCAATTGCTCACCACTTGCTGACTGATGCCCAGCCTAACCCCGAGCAGTCCGGCCCTCCTCCCCCTGGCTAGCCACCCCTATGTATATTGTTTAGCATGATGTCAGAGGGTATGGAATACCCCTTTGGCTAGTTTGGGTAACCTGCTCTGGGTCTGTCCCCTCCCAGCTCTTGCTGCAACCCCAGCCTGCCTGTTGGCAGGACAGAGTGAGAAGCTGAAACATCCTTGGCTTGGTGTAAGCGCTGCTCTGCAACAATTAAAACATCAACATGTTATCAGCACTCTTCTCATCCTAAGCCAAAACATAGCATTCTACCAGCTACTAGGAAGAAAATTAACTCTGTCCTAACTGAAACCAGGACAATTTGCTAAGTCTGCTTAACAATGACACTAAAGCTCAGCTAGAGACCTTGCAGACTGAGTAATGTCAACGTGTTTGTGAGGCAGGAAATACTTAACAAATGAGCTCACAGTACCGCTGGATACTGAGGATAAAAAGGTAAATAGTTCGCTAGTTATTATTAGAGCTTTTGTTTATGCAGGAGATGTTTTGCTACCAGGTTTTTCAGTTACCATGGCAACACTGCCCAACTGTGAGTGCGGTATAAGGTATTGTTACTCTGGTGAACACAAAATCTGGTCAGCTGGCTACACGGGGGCTGGCACACGGGGGCACTCCATTGAATAGGCACAGCCTGAATATCCGTTCAGGGATTAGTGACCAGAGTGGTACAAACCAACAGTTCTTGCATTCAGTGCAATTACACCACATCTCTTATGAAATTGGAATTGTCCCCGGGATGTTTTCTTTGCGATAGAAAGGTTTCACTGCAGAGACGGAGAGGAAAAAATCAGAACTTTCTTAATTTTTTTTCCCATTGCAAATTCTTGTCGTTTTAATACTCAAATAGTGAATGTCTAGCCAAGAATAAAAAAGATAGTAACAATAAAATAGCAGTGGTCTGGCTACTTATGAAAGAGAGAGAGTTATTTACTTAACTCCAGTAATGAAGCTGATTCAAATCCCCAAGATCTGCTGGCAGAAGAGCACTGACAGTAACCCTCCAAACAAATATTCTTCTTTGATTTAGAATGGCGTTGGTATTTAGGAACTTTTTGTTCTCTATGGTAAACCAGTATCAGCCTGATTATGCTCAAATAGACACCTGAAAATACAGATTTTCCTCTCACCATTGCTATGAATGAGCTTACCTCAGAGGCAAAGCAAAAATGTGACATTTTTAAAGTGGCTACTCCTACAGGTACTGTACCTGTTCCAGATGTCTATGTACCAGGAATGCCACATTCTTGTAGCTGGAGAGAAGTGCTTCTGATGCCCTGGAGACTTTCACAGTGCATTCTTTTTTTAAAGGCAGTGGTGCTTTTAAAAAAATAAAATAAAAAATAAAAAAAAATCAAGAGGTTGTCTAATACCTTTTGCACTGAGAGAGGGTCAAGGACACCAATATCAACCCTAATAAAAGCTGATTTTATCAGCTCTAAATAAATAAATAAATAAACAAATAAAAACCCTCAGGAGGGAATTCTACAGTGTAAACAAATTTTCCTTTACTTAAGCTTTAGTCTTCTAGTGTTTGTTTGATTGTTTATTTGTTTTCCCCAAAACTAAGCATTTAGTTTTGATCTGATTTTTTCCAACCTGTCTTCATGCACCCTGTATCTGTTTTCACTCATCTTGTCTGAAGAATTCTCTGCAGCTTTTCTGCATTTTTCATAAAGCCTGGCACACTGTGTAAGTAGACATGAACCTTGAATGATGTTTGTGTATTTATCTGCGAAGCTGTTGAACAGCCATCGTTAAGCTACACAGTTAATATGTTTATAACAAGCTGCATCTTGTTGATTTTTGACCCTATTGACCCTACTTCCAATTTATCCAGATCATTTTACTCTGATCCAGTCCTCCAAAATGTTTGCAGTTCTTCTGAAAGCTGCTGTTATTTTTCTGAATTGCCTGACAAAAGAAGGATGAGCTTACACAAGTTCCTAAATTGCATTTAGTTATCATCCTCTTCTTGCAGAATGCAAGCAAAGAACAGATAAAACCCAAAATGAGTGAAAAGCTCAGAAGTACTTCGGTAGTCTACTGTTGAATCCACTCAATTGAGATTCTTGATGCTGCATAACTTGGGTACTCACATCACAGAACCATGGGATTTTTCTTTTTAGCAAGCAGACTTTTATATGTCATAAATAAAAAAAAAAAATACAGAAGAAATGCCAGTGCTTTACGAAGTACCTACACATGCCCACAAAGATTGGATGTCAAGGCTAGCGTGTAATAACAATTTACATAATAAATAATGCATTACCAGTTAGTCTACCAGCAGTTATATATTGCATAGAGGTTTCAAAAGTCATTAGGAGGCTTTTTAAAAGCAAAGTTTTGAAAGTAGAGAGAAAGGCAAAAAAAAAATTGACCTGAAACAAGGTTACCTGGTTCCCCAGAAGCACAGCAGAAGTTCTGTTATTCTTGTAAAATAAGACTGATTTTAAGTGAAAGACTGACCAAGTCTCAATAAATTTGTGATTCCTTAGTACTTACATTATACCAGGAAAAACTGCCATGTCATCCTGTAAACTTTTGCAAACATAAATAAATTTAAGTTTAGTGTTTTTTTTGTTTTTTTTTGTTTTTTTTTTTTTTTTGTGTGTGTGTGTGTGTTTTTGTTGTTGTTATTGTTGTTTTTGTTTTGTTTTGTTTTGTTTTTTTGGTTGCTCGCTTGCTTAAGAAAAGCTTTGCTACTTCCAGCCCAGAGTCCCTATAGCCAAATAAATCAGTTCATATTTCTATATTGAGTATTGCTTTCTTTTATAACTCTATAATGTGCATTCTGCATTTTTGTCAGAAATATTCCTTAAAAATCTTTTCTTCATACAGCTTCATGACAGAAATAATTGTATACTAAAATAAACGTGGTGATTGAACCGTTCAACAGGAAGAGTTACTACAGGACTCTTGTATGGTAACTCTGTTATCCAACAAAACAAATGGGTGTTTGATGTAGGTGATTGACTCCCTAGAGGTGGAAGAAAATTCAGAGCATTCTGTGCAGAATCTTAAATCTCACAGATATGCTATTTATGATATATAGATTATGTAGACAGGATTGGCCATAAGATATGATATACACAGGTCTTCTAATATCTTTCTGAATAGTTTGAGCTCTAGAATTACAGCTTTATTTTTCCTCTTATCACTGCTGTACTATAGTTAGCAACTCACTTGTGAACATAAGATCAGCTGTACACAGTCAGCCTAGAGTTCCAGCTCTGTATCAATTCCTAGCAGTGGCCAGGTGCAGATGCCTAGAAAAGAGTACAAAATCAGGAAAGTTTATAGTCTTTCCTCTTTTGTGCATTCCCCTGTCCTCTATATGACTTCTCACAAGTCTTGAGCTAAAGATGATATCTTTGTGTTTTCATCTGTGTTTTCATTTTCCATCCATAATATTTCTTGTTGCCTTTTAAACTTTATACTATCTTTTGGTATCTACAACATCTTGTGCTGATGACTTCCATCATTGTACCATGTTTTGGGGAACAAATATCACCTTCAGTTTGTTTCAGAACTGTCAACTGCTAGTTTAATTTAAAACCTCCCTGTATACATGTATGTGTGTAAGATCTATAGGTGGGATGGCAATCAGATAAACAATCAGCAAACAGTCACTCCAGGTGCTCTTGGAAAATATTTTGAAACCTTGCTGAATCTCACTGATAGCTGAGTGCTTGAAGATGCTGTTGAAAAAGGGCATCTTGATTCTGTCAACATACATAAAGGAACCTTTACAAACCACTTAGGGCGAAAAATGAGTCATGATGCAAAAACAGCATAGCTCTGGTTCTTCTTGAAGCAGAGCTAAGAGATGGCTAAGGCAGCACAGGCAAGTAACTACAGAAGATAACAGGATTCAGACAGCCTAGAATTACAAAGGCTTAGACAAATATCTTCTTGTGAATACTGCTGAGATTTTTTATTTATTTATTTATTTATTTTATCTTAATGGCTGCCCCACTAATTTCAGTTTAAGTGAGTACATTACATATTTAAGCTATATGGCTAATAAATCTAACTTCCTTATACTTTCCTGTTTCTGGTATGGTTATATCTAGAAGAGAGGCAGATGTGGGGAGAAAAATCTTCAACTCCTTCACTGTAATTCTCCATTAGATATCTCTGAGTATCTTTAAAGATTGGACTTACAAGTTGGCAAGAAATTTTGCATTGAAAAAAAGCCTTAGTAGATTTTATCAGGGATCCTGTTACTCACCCTGTGTCCCCGTTCCTGTGGCCTTGGTTATCCCTGGCTCTGCGGGCTTCAGGACTGTTCTGGTTGTGGCTGTGATAGAATTAATTTTCTTCATAGCAGCTGTTATGGCACCATGTTTGGATTTAGCAGAAAAAAAAAAAAAATATATATATATATATATGTTGATAACACACGGATGTTTCAGTTGTTGCAGAGCAGTGCTGACACTAAGTCAAGGACTTTTTGATTCTTCACACTGCCCTGCCAGTGAGGAGGATAGAGGTACACAAGGAACTGAAAGCGGACAGAACCAGGACAGCTGACCCAAACTGGCCAAAGGGGTATCCCATAACATACAGCATCATGATGAACAATTCAAATGGAGGGAGTTGGCCAGTGAGTCTGACATTGCTTGGGAGTTGGCTGAGCATTGTTTGGCTGGTGGTGAGGAATTGCATTGTGCATCACTTGTTTTGTGTATTTTATTATTATTATTAATTATTATTATTTCTTCCTTTTCAGTTCTATTAAACTATATTTATCTCAGCCCATGAATTTTACTGGTTTTCTGATTCTCTTCCCTATCCCATGAGGGGGGAGTGAGCAAATAGCTGCGCGGTGCTTAGCTTCCTGGTGGGTTAAACCGTAAGTCCCAACAGCAATTCCTACAGGGTTTGTTTGCAATTTAATTCCAGTTCAATGCCTTGCACTGACAAGACAGATAGCAGTTTCCCCAGTCAATGACTTGATTGGTCTTCCTCATAGCTTAAGAGATATATGGTCCTAACCAGAATGCTTTTGAATATGGAGAGCATATTGTTTAAAACTATTCTGAAACTGATGGTATGGTGGAAGATCAAGGGACCAGGAACGTTTAGACTGGGCATAGACTGATTTAAATTGCAGCTTTGCAGGGCCTGGCTATCGTGGTGGATAGAAAGTTGAATGTGATTTATCAGTGCACTCTTGTGATAACTGGACACTGGGAAATACCGAGAAAAGCAAAGACAACAGATTTTTGAAAAGTGATTATTCCTTCCTCTTCCTCTCTGGTAAGGCCAGTTCTGTGTACCTCAATACAAGGCAGATATCAACAAACTGGACAGAGTCCAGCTGAATGCCACTATGGTGGCTGGGAAGAGGCTGAGGGACCTGTGTTCACTCAGCCTGGAAAAGGGAAGGCTAAGGGGAAATGTTGTTTCTGGGGCCAAACTCTCAAAAACACATAGCAGAAGAATGCAAAGCAATGATGACTGACGTTGCAGGAAAGGAAATCCTGGAAAGGTATAAGTTTTTTTTTTTTTTTTAAAATAATTGTCAGAGTAGCTAAGTATAGGAAAAAATGCCCAAAAGGGGCTGTGGAGTCACCTTCCCTAGAGATTTTCAAAATTCAGCTGGACATAGCCTGATCTAGCTTTGAAATTGGCCCAGCTTTGAACAAAAAAGGGGCTTGAACAAAAAGACTTCCTGAGATCCCTTCTAATATTAATTTTGCTCTGTTTCTATGAATGTAACTTCTTTGAAGTCACAATTTCCTCTTGTCATTGTGTGGCCTGCAGTGAGGTTGCTCTATTAATATTTAAACAAATTAAACGAAAGGGGAATAGTCTCTATTCTTAGCACTCAAGAATCCTGCTACAGTTAATGTGAGCTGAGGGAAAATCTCATGATACCCTCAGTAAGGAATATTAGCCACAACATGGAAGACTTTTCCATATAAAAATTGTAATCTTTTTCTTTTTTTAGTGAAGGGTTTATGTTATTTTTGTTTGTTTGCTTGGTTGTCTTTCAGTATGATATGAGATGACAAAGGAGAAAGTAGTTTCATGTACAGCTCATGAACCAAAACACAAATAGAATACTCATTTGCTCTGAGATTTCAGCCCAGGCTCACAATCAGATAAAGCTCTACCATCTCAAGAAGTTTTGTGTGTTTTCTTTCTTTTGGCAGCCATTTTTAAGCATTTTTTTAATACATGGGTAAGAGAAAAAAGTATTCATAAGCAGTGCCCCTTCACTACTGCATACCATTATGTGAAACAACACAGTAATCCATTGTAAAAATGACATCTGTGTTGTCAAAGAGATGTTGGAAGTGTGACATAACTCCTTAAATGTAGAAAGCTCAAAGAAAAACTCTTGTCTTCTTGTTCCCAAGGCACGTTAAAAGTATTATTAACTCTACAGGTATGAATGCCTCTAAAACTGTTGAGCAATCTTTGACAGAGCTGCTAGCTTGTCAAAGTACTGAATTCCTCATGTCATTAACATAAAAGGTTTAAAGCAAAATTTTGGTGTGGGAAATGTCCAGGAAAATATAGCGCAAGAGGCTGTCATGTGTATTACAATGGCAATAGCACACAACTTTCAAATTAAGATATATTTTCTTTCCATTTTGAAATTTGCAATATAATCTTGGCATCAAATGAAAAATATTTATTTTATGCCTTTCTTATTCTCTCCAGAAATGCTTTCTCCAAAAATACTGTTTTGCAGTATGATTGAGAAATTGAGCTGGAAACTGCTAAATTATTTTGCAGCTCATGGTAGAAAACCCAGCTCTATCTTTCCTTTCTGTGTGAGCTTTACTGTGCTCACATAGAACATGCATTATTAAAAAGTTATTTGTCAGTAAAGCCAATGGAATTGAGTTTGAATTCTCATGAGGACTGTACTTGTTAAGCAATAAAGGGCTTTCCTTGTCTGGTCTTTTTACACAGTAGCATCACACACTGAAACTAGTGAAAAGCACTACTCATTCTTTTTTAACATATGAGAGTGCTGTCTGCAACAGGTAATTGCATACTTCATGCAAGTAGAGACTCAGATCTACACTTAGATGAAGTTCATTTATGAACAAGGCACTATGGAGCTTATTATACAATGAGTCCAGATGCTTCAAAGAGTATTACTTCTAAAAATCAGTGTACTGACCCACATCCAAACCTCTGCAGTCTTTGGAGTGGCTGTTCAAGCTTCCTTTTCCACTTTGAACTCACTTTTTCACTGAAGGAGCTCAGTTCATGTGAAAGAGCAAGCTTTTCTTTCAACTCAGATATTCTCTTTTCGGAGTACAGCTGAAAGAGTGTTTTCAATCTGACTGCCACAAAAACACTGCCATGACAACATTTCTACACAATGATCTTCCCTTCTCCCACCAAGCATGCACATTTCAGTGAGTTTCTGAGTGTTCTTAAAGTACACTCTTAGCTGGTATTTAAATCATTAATGGAGGTGGCTTGTCACCTGAAACAGTTAGCAAGAGATGGCAGACAATAACAGAAAAATACTGAAAGTTTGCTGGGTGCATCGATCCAAAAATTTCATGGAAGCAGAGGAGTCAGAGAAAAAGCCTTGTATGAAAGATCTTGTATGAACCTGTGAGATTTTTATCTCCCTCAGTATAACAGTCTAAAACAGTGAAGATGCAGTCATTGGTCTTGCAGGACATTTTGTGTAGCACATTGGTGGATTTAATTGCATCTTTTTTTTAATACTCTGTAAAAAAAATATGAAAACAATGACAGTGAAATACTCTTCATATTTGCTACATATCTGTGTAGTATTTGGTATACTAAAAGATCATTTTTGCAGGCACACGTATTTAGTCATGTAACTGTAACATCTTCAGCAAATACAAGTATGAAATCTGTAATATTTTACAAAGTCTAATTTCACAAAACTCGTCTCAGATTTAGCTTGAGTTTGACTCAACTTGATGATTTAGTGTTAACACATTCAACTTAGTGAATCTTTATGTTTTAAATGTGCTTTTTCATTTATCTATCCTTTTGGATTATATATATATATATATATAAAAAAAAAAAAAAAAAAAAAAAAGGAGAGAGAGAGAGAGAAAACATGATCAAGAAGCACTTTGCTTGATATTTCATCAACCTTGGTTGTGTTCACCAAGTTAGGCAATGCAAGGAGGAAATTATTACTTTTAATCTTTCTTTAACAGCTTGTATATCAAAATAGTGACATGTAAGATTGTGACTGATCACTAGTTTAGCATAAGCTCAGTTGATTCCTGTGCTAAATCTGGGTGAATATATATACTGATCAAAGAACAATTATTCTGATCAGTTTAACTTTCTTACATGTCAGCTCATTACTCTGTCCCAATAAAATGTGACCTGTGAAGTAATGTTCATCAGAAACATATCATAGATCTGCATTTTTTATATCTGACACTTCTAAGCTCCAGCTTAGTTGACAACTCAATAGTACTCAATAACAGGAAGTGTCAAAACCTATATCTGGCATATAGATGAGTTTATACATCCTACAGCATTCACCACAGGCAGGTTTATCAGTGGTTCTCCAGAGTTACCTTCTCTGAATGCAATGTATCTGTAGCATGAATGGAAGTCAGGTTGATTTCTTGATCTGACACAGAGCAGAAAATATTAAGATTTTAACTTGGTGAACAAAAAGTCATCCTCTTCCACCAAACAATGATTCATTCCACTGTACATAGTTTAAATCTAATTTAAAATCAAATTGTCTTTCACCAGTGTAAACCTCTGACAACGTTCTTTTCCTAACACTTCTTCCTCTTTTTTCTCCTCTGCAGACTAAAGATCACCCATTTACTGCTACTTTCTAGCAGTAAAGGTGTTGAATGTCTCTCTAGCATAGCATTCCAGTTCTGCACACTGTAGCAGAGAATTTAAACATAACAGATTAGATATTGTACAAACATCAGCTAATTAGCTGTGGGAGAAATTACAGATATCTCTAACGAAAAGGTAGACTAATTGACTTAAAGAAAGAATGATAATTCAGTACGGAAACCGGTATCTATATCTATGTAGTAGTATATAGGTGGATGGCTACATGAATGGTGGAAAGAATAGATGTACGAGTCACCCAAATGAAGTAACACCATCCACATTGCAAATGTCTTTTCATCCGAACTATTGCACAGTAATACTACTACTCTCTCTATAATGGCTGTGATACATGAAGACAAGTGATTGTAAGCAGGATTACTGAAACAAAGCATTAAATGATGTATTGAAGGGATTATATTGAAGGGATTGTATAGAAGGGATTTATTCTACACATTGATTGTTCTTCTTTGGCTTTTCTACTAAAATCAGACATAGTGCTAATTAAAAAAAAAAAAAAAAAAAAAAAGTAGCTGCAGGCAGATTGTTAACAAAATAAATAACCAGGGAAGAAGGACAGAAGGAATAAAAATGTAACAGAAAACCCACTGTAAAGGTGACACAGAACATGCACCTTCTGTCCCTTCTGTTTTCTTGCTAATTAAAAACAGAAGCAGGAAACATACCAAGCCTCTTCTGTGTGGAATTCTGAAACCAGACAAGGCATGTATATCTTGTGCAAAGAAGTACACATGATAGGTAGCATCTAATGGGTCTTTAGTTCCTTCATCCCATCACTATAGAGATGTGGGACGATGCAATACTGAACTAATAGGTGTGTATATACTGTTAGCTTCTTTTGCTCCTTTTTTTTGCTCCATGGCTCTAATTTCCCCACCACCCTATATTTATGGACATCAGACTTGTCTGTGGGCTTAGTACACAAAGTTTCTATAGAGTTGGGAGAAGCCCAACAAGATCAACAACAAAGTGATTATTTGCTCTAGGGTCTCTTCTCCCTACCAGCTGTATTGAACATGAGGAAGTCCACACCTGTAGACCAGGCTCCACTCCTTGAAACCAAAACAAGATCGTTATATGAGTCCTATGAGTTATCAGCACAGGTAAATCTAGCATGAAAATATATCAACTAATATATTTTAAACTATTTTTTAACCATCTTTGAATTTTTGGCCTTTGAGGATGGGGTCCATCTCACCTAGTGAAGAGTGTTCCCATGGTCTTTCATAAATGAAGGAAAATATGTACCTCCAGAATGTGATTCAATTGATACGTGTAAGAAAACTCTTAGGATATGCTGAATCACCTTCTAAGGACATACACACAAAGATTGTCTGGATAGTCTCAGATGACTAGCTCTAAGTTTTAGATACCTAAACTGGGGGAGATTAATCTGAATATTATACTGGGTTATCCTAGAATTTACACTTTCATTTATTTTCTTACCTCTCTTTTCTTTAAGGCAGAAGCAGCTTATTCAGTATAAGCTAGTGCTAAATCCTTTCTGAAGATCCTATTCTGAAAGCAGACACATCTAGTAAATTCAAAGTTATTTTCTGTCCTTTCTGCAATGTATATGGGTACTAAACATGAGTTACATGTTCTACATTTCCATTTTTTTCTGAGAAGATGAGCTTGCAACAAATGGTTACCAGCAGCAAGGTTAAGATGTTCTCAGTTTTGGTAAAATTGTATAAACAAACAAACAAACAAAAAAGTAGAAAAGTCTATTTTTTTTTTCCCTACAATGTAGTAAAATAATGCAAAACTGGAATTCTGGGTGGAAAATATTCTTGTAAAACTGAAATCTGCTGGAAAGCTGTATTTTAATGAAATGGAAAAAAGTTCTGGTTGTAAGAAAAGACTGCCATACTTCCCATATTGTCTGACATGTTACTGGCTGAATAGAAGAATCAAAGCTGGAAGCATGAACTCCTGTACCTCATACTACACCCCACTTTGGGCTCAGAGAAGATGCTGTTGACACTTTAACTGTTAACACTTTGGTAAACTCTGCACCAATGGTGATTTTTAGCATAGGAAGATTCCTGGTTACATGAACAGTCATAGTATTATTAAAAGGTAATTTTCCATCATATAAGTGAGCCCAGGATCCACATTAAAGTCTATGTTACTTGCTTTTAGAGGTTCTAACATACTGGGGTTTCCCAGGAAGAAATGCATCCACACACCATGAACCATCCATGCCATTCTCTAGTACACTATGAAAACATACATGTACACACATATTTCTCTTGATCTCCAGTGAGATCAAAAGGTGAAATCCTTAAATCCTTAAATATGAAATTTAATGCTCCTCAGTTTTTTGACTGATTCTTAGCTTTAAAAGGTTAAAATATTTTAAAGACTAAAAGATGAATTTTCTCTTCAGTTTTCACCCAGACCAATCCCAGATAAGTTCCAGAAAAGAAAAAAAAAAAAAAAAAAAAAAAAAAAAGAAAAGAAAAATGAAAAAAAAAAAAGAAAAAAGTAGATGACAAAATGAAAATGAAAATCTTTGGTAGATCCTGAAGGCTATATCTTGTACCTTCTGCAGGTACAAGAGCCTGCTACGTTAGAGCAGACAATGCCAGGGCAAGGTAAAGCAGTAGCTCTCACTCCTCAATATAAGGTGAGACTCGCTGCCTCAAAGTACAGGTACCAAACCTGATTGAGGGGAGGAGAGCAGACCTCTGAAGATGAAGTCTGTTGAAAGAGGTTGGCTTTCACTGATGTGCATAGGAAGTTTATTTATTCACATACTTGGAAAACCCTCTCTGCAGTTAGAGGACTCCCTTATGACAGGCCAGGAATCTACAGTACAATTGATTCATGTGCTAAAGACCTTGATATATAGCCTGCAGTACAATAGACTTATTTATGGAGCATGTAAATTCATAGAGTATTTCCTGTCTAACTTTCCAGCTGTTCTTCCAAATTGCAAATGCAAATAGAGTACATAACACATTATCCTCTGAATGTTTACAGTTATGATAGTCTTTTCATCTTCTGTTGTGTGTATCTTTCATGGTCAATTGAAGTCAAGTACAACAAACAATTCATGGGTTGGCTACTGTCATTATCACTGTACTGCTGATGTTAGTCTTTGCAGATTACAGCATTCTGGAAAGGAGAAGCTGTTGCTCTGTAATAATGGGGGGGGAAAGGGAGGAAGGGAACCTCATCCTCAGAAGAGTGTTAATGTCCAAGATGCGCACAGAAACTGGGGCCAATCTAAAAAACTTCAAAATTTGGTGTGGCATACATATTGACAAAGTATTTCTGTTCTTGATTAAATACTGAATAAAATATGAAGCTAGAGGTGTTCAGAATTTGGAGGAATCTCTTTCTGTGTCAGTTTCCATTTTTTTACTTGCTGTTTTCAGGCCTCTCTCAGGGATGTTGTTGCTCATCAGAAAAGTTTTAGAGTGTTAGTCCTCGGGTATTTCATTTTGTTGTTGTGCAGTTTATTATTGGTCTTCAGGATGTTTAGCCCAGGAAATGATTTGAAGCAGTTGCACAGTAAAAAATATTCTAGATATGTCTCTGTCTGGGAGCACATAATTTTAGGTAAGAAATAGAATGATATAGAAACTTCTAGCATATGCTAGAATCTGATCTTCTGTAGATGGTTTTTGTGTTGTTGTTTTTTTAAAAAAGTTCATGGTAGCAAAAATAATCTTGTAGGAATATTTGGGGATCAGGACTGGGAAGATTTGTGGAACCCTGGACTGGAAGTTTAAAGAAGTCCTGAGAAGTCCCTTTCAAGTGCACTCTTCACTGCACTGCTTAGGTGATTTCTGTGATTTGGTGAGACAAAGTTGTATGTGTATTTGAATAGAAAGAGGTGATATATGTCTCTTTATGACACAGGGTAATAGTCCTGCCACTGAATGCCTGCCAGAATGAGGAGTGTGTACCCAAGTATGTACAGCTGCTAAGCTCTCCCATTCAGACTATAGTTATGTCTGCCCCAAATGTTGTCTTCTAGTTTTGTTTTGGAGTTCAGCACCTGGGATCTAGAGGATCCCTTTTTCAGTGCTACCTTGGAATGTGAAAAAGAAAATCCATGAAGTACAAATAATCATTTTTGTATTGCTGTTTTTCTCTTTGTATAAAGTCCTCTTCTGTACCTGAGTCTCTCAAGCCATCTAAAAACAACTCAATATGTAATATGTCTGGAGTGTTAATTTGAAATTACAATTTCCTGATTACTTTTTCCACACTAACAATTGATTCCCTGCATTTTTTTTTCTCCTGTAGCAGGTGTCATCTTACAAAAGTCTCTGCAGCAATTATGAAACAGTGGAATATTCTGGGAGTTGTAGTCTTTCAAACAGAGCTTTGCAAGGACATACCTGTATTGGAACACTACAGCTCCCTGAACTTCCTCGCAGCACTGCCTGTGAAACGTCCTGCAACATCACTAGTTTGGGGGGTGGTACTCAAGGACTTCCAGCACCATGCGTCTGAGTATGGGAGCAATTGGGAGCCGGAATGGACACCTGTGAACCAGTGCATGTTTAGGGTGGGGGGGTGGATAAAGAAGATAAGTCTGGTGTAGGTGACATTGTCATCAGAAACATTTCACTTCTGAAAAATATTCAACCCAATTTGATCCTTTACCACAGAGTTCTGCAGGAGCATAGCCACTTGGACACTCTCTAGACACATACATTTTGGTCAAATAATGTTGAACTTAGATGCTTTTTACACTTTTCTTTGGTCTAAGTAGATTCTGGTACTGGCTGTTTTCTTACCACCTCTGGACCATCTTCTGGGAATAGTCTGTCTCTCTGCAGTCCATGAACAGATGAAAAGGCTCTAGGGCCATTACAGTACTTCCAATACCAACTCCCCCATTGCTAAAATGAATGAACAAATAAATAAATAAATAAAAATCTAACCCTCAGAGCACTCATTTCCCTTTCCCTTTCCCTTTCCCTTTCCCTTTCCCTTTCCCTTTCCCTTTCCCTTTCTCTTTCCCTTTCCCTTTCCCTTTCCCTTTCCCTTTCCCTTTCCCTTTCCCTTTCCCTTTCCCTTTCCCTTTCCCTTTCCCTTTCCCTTTCCCTTTCCCTTTCCCTTTCCCTTTCCCTTTCCCTTTCATCATTTTACAGCTTCACTCTCTATGATAGTTTGTGCAGACAGGCCCAGGTTTCACAGGAATTGTAAAAGTAGTCACTCTACCTATCTGGAGATACATATAGAATATACATAAGAATGTTAATACTTGGACATATTTGTTACCTCGCTTCCGTTTAGCTGTTCCTTGGATTTATATCTAGCTTGCGTAATGAGTCCAGGTTTAATCAGGCTCACATTATTCCTGATTTAAGTGCTTAGGTACATGATGCATATTCTTTGACAGAATGTGGCTGGGTCCAGGTACAGATTATATAGTTTGACAGAACAACTAGAGAGCTTTACTGAATTTTTCAAGTTGTTATAAATCTGCAGTCCCCCAAACATCATGCTCGTCAACTCATGAACTTGTGCTGTAACTCCTACAGCAGCAGCTGTGAACATTGTTGGATTCTGCTTCTGAGCAGGTGGCATTAGAATAGCCTATTTCATTGCCTTTCTTTTTTTTTTTTTTTTTTTTTTTTTTTTTTTTTTTGCATTTATGATCCTGGCTGGAGACCAGAAGAGGTGGAAAAAAGCATAAAACTGTAAAATAAGGCGATACAGATAATGATACTTTCTTGCTCCCAAAGGGTTCAACCTTATTTTAACTTCTGAGCAATAGTTTTGGAAAATCTTGCTTTGGCTAACTGGTCTGACTCTCCATCTTAGTCACAGTTTTGCTTTATCTGTACTGCAACAAACTTTCAGTGGCTCTGCTGTAGAAAACCTAATATTCAAGTCATAATATTCATTCAGACTATTATATCATTTAAATTTGATGGAGTAGCTATATGCATGCATTTATACAAGCAAATAAATATTTGGAAGAAAAATGGGATTTTAATTTGCAAAAGAAGTATATAAGCCCTGAGGAGACAGGGAAGAGAAATGAATGCTGAAGGAATCAGCTTCCACAGAGATCATTCACCTCACAAAATGGAACTTTAAGTAATTGAAAAATGTTAGGAAATACATGAGAAAAGCACATACTCTTCAAGTTAATGACTGGTTTTATGCTTTACAGTCTTTGCCCTACATGCACAAATAAATTCCATAAACATCCAATACTTAGATTGGGCAGAAGATTTATTTATAATTAATGTCTTGTTGGACTGAGTGATGCTTATTTACAGATTTCAGTAATAAATAGTATGGTTAACACATTCCTAAAGAACACCAAGAAATTCATAGGAGGTGAAAATTTAACTGTATCCTGGCTTCTTTAGGGAAACTCCAAATTTCTTTGAGGCTCTCATTTACTAGAAGAAATATTCTATCTGATTTTGAATATATACCATTACCTGCTCCCTAATGGTGAAACAGGACTAATGGGTTATTCTGAGGTTCAACCATGAAAAAAAAAACCACAAGCAAACAAGCAAGCAAGGAAGCAAGCAAATAAACAAATCAAAAACCCAGAAAGAAGTGGTAAAAGATTTATTTATACATATATATATTTATTTATTTTTTTTTTAGAAAATATGTTCCTGCAGAAGATAAATATATTCTATTATTGTTATTTTAAAATCAATTCCTAGTGTTATGTGTTTTGTTTTTCTTCAAAAAACAACCATCTTGGTATTATAATCTCCACCAGTATGAAAGAATAGACACATTTTGTCTTCAACCAAAATGTAATTATTTTAAAGTCTTCTGCAATAAGGAACACTTGCATGAGCCCAGATGCTTTTGAAGATGGATATACATGTTAAATACCAGATTATTCACTCAATTTATTCAATTCATTCAATTATTTATTCCATTAATTTATTCAATGAATAATTAATTATCTGTTGTTTACTTTAAAAGGTTCAAGACATCCTCGAGCAACTCATGGACTGATAAATCTATATAATTAGCCATAGGCTGCACTAGAAACATAATGAACATTTTTCATCTGCTGCTTATAGTGGATGGAGTTGCTGGTCCTTTTTGGGCTATAACAGACCTCTTGGAGAGTGCTGCATTCACTACATAATGCCTGCTGCTGAAACACACAAAGAATCCATTGAAGACAGGAGGGAGGGCAATTGAAAAAAAAAAAAAAAAAAAAAGGAGGAAAGAAAGAAAAAGAAAAATGAACAAAATGAACACCATGATTCATACTGTCAAGGCACTACAGGCTACATCTTCTTGATCCATCCTTGGTCCTAACTAAGGGAGCTTTCAGAGTTAAGCATTAATCACTAGGATCAGCTTTAGGTGATAGAAACTGGACATACATTTTTAATGGGCAGTGCTCCAGGAGAAGTAGAGTCCATATTTGTCTTGATCCAAACCTATGTGGAGTGGGCCAAATTTAGCCACCCCAATGAAGGAAGGCATATATTTACCCACTAAAATTCAGTGTTAACCCAAATATATTAATCTGACTAATTTAGTCTTAAAAAACAAGGTACAGAACTGATATCAGCTCATATCTGATTTTGCTGCTGTTATTTAAGCTACTCTGAATTTACACAGCAAATTTGCCCCAGTGATTGTGTCAGGAATAGAATATTTATTTACATTCATTCTATTTTTGGATAGCATAGTAAGAAAATAACAGTAAGTGCTTTTTGCTGTTTGGGCAGCAGACCAGGAAAAAGGATATTCCTCAACAAAATTAGCTTAAAGCATTTGTTGGGAAATATGGAACCAAGAACATAGGGTAAACAAAAAAACTAAATCATTGAACTAAAGTTTCACATTGGCCTCTTGAAGTCATGAAGAAATCATTTATTATTATTATTATTAAAAATAATAATTTTTATTTTTGACTGCATCATTGAAGAACCGGACACATGGTGATTAATGTAACATAGATCCTCTGCATTTCAACATGACTTTTGCTTTTATAAATAATTAATAAATACATTTTCATTTTACCATTATGTTTCTTGTGACAGATAATGAATCCTTTGTGCTAACATACACAAAAGCAAAACTTTCACTCTGGAATAATTAACTGTACACACCTGTTTTGTATGTAGCCATCACAACATTACTTTTTCCTTCTGAATGGATTCCTGAAAATCAAATAATAACTAAGAAATCTAATATCTTAGCTGCAACCCTTCCAGTTTGCATGTGCATCCACATTAAGCTTTTATTTTCAATAAACAGTATTTGAATATATAGGGAAGTAACTCATGTTAGTATTTATGGAAAGAAAACAGATTTTGTTAGAACAAGCACAGCAGCAAATCTTTTGACGTAAATCTCCAAACCTGTTTTGTGCATTACTTTTAAATGCCAGTTAAATGTACTGGTTCATGTCATTAGGCTGAACATTTGCTGATAATCAAGAATAATTTATTAATTACAACACATTTAAATGTGTTAAAGTGTTTTTGAGTATTTCTATAGATTTGCATAATCATTATTAATTCATGCATAAATGAATTTGCAAGTGGTGATACGGAGAAAGAAGTGCGAGTGGTATCAGTTCAGTGATACCTCTGATCAGTGATTCCATTGGGCTTTGTGTAGTGGGGAAAAGACAAAATCCTGATGAATCTGGTCTTTCTCTGTCCAAGGGAGAGTTCCAGTTTTAAGTATTCCACAGGTGAATATCTGCAGATCTCTTCCATTTCGATTTTGATTTCTGACCCATAAAAATGTGTTCTAAAGCCCTTTTGACTTCTTATTAACCTTGAGGGATCTGATCTGCTAAAAATTAGGTATATGCTGAAGTTTGTCTTTCCTGGGAACTATACACATGTATATACTTTAGCACGCGAACTTTTTTTTAATCTTTATTTTAAATTAAATTTATATTAGTCTGTTCAAAAATTATTTAATTGAAAAGCAATCAAGTTTAAATTAATTTTATCTAGAAAGTTTTCAATCAATTAAAAAATATTTTCCCCAAATCTTTTAGTTTTGTTTGTTTGTTTGTTTTAATGTTTCCTTAACATTAAAATAAACAAATGCCCTAAGACTACATGTAGCTGCTGTGGAAGTCATTTTTAATTCATATTTCATGAAAAATAATAAATGAGTAATTTCCTATGTACTGTATTAAATATCCAAGTATTCTTCATTGAACATAGCCCTTTCCTCCTGGAACTAAATAGGTTGCTTGATCTCTCTAATGTCTATGACATTAGTGATAGATGTTCTTGTTAAATGTTTTGGTATAGTTTTCCATGTAAAATTAAGCTTATCCAGAGAGATACTAAATGCCCTTTAATTTTTATTCTTCTAAACAGAGTGAGTGTTTTATATTTGTAGATAGTAAAACATATAGAAAGTTCTAATGTTGCTGTAGTTCAAGTAATTCCATTTGCCAAAACTACAGTTTGAATCTTGTTGTTGTAGTTGATGTATCTTGCTGATAAGGTAACAGAAGCGGAATGAAATTCTGATGTGATCCAAAAGAAGCAGAAAGCTGATTAGTGATATAGCCAATGTTTCTGGCAACCCTAAGTTTAGGTCACAGCAATGTGATTTTGACTTCATGTTGTTCTGTACAGACTTACAGTACCACAGAGAGCTACAGTTTGGTAATCTTGTAGGTAGGATGTGAAAAATAATTGAAATAGTAAAAACCTCCCACACCAAGGTGCTTCACATATACTCAGTGATTTGGCAACTGTGAGCAGCAGGCTCTGCAGGATAGCAGATTCAGCTCGAGGCAGAGGCACAAAGGGAGATGAGGATGCACGTCATCCTTCCTCTACTTCTGCCTTTTCTTTTAGTCGAGTCTCATTTTGCCTCCATAAGAAGAAACACAGAAAAAATTCAAAGACTTAAATTGCCTTTTATTTTCCCTTCATGAAAATCAGATCATATGCAGTCACTCCGCACTTCTTGTGCTTTTAATATGGTGTTGTTCCACTGCATAGAAATATAAACCTCTTGTGTTCACAAAGGTCAGGGTTCTGAAGGTGACTGAAGGTAGCACAGTTGAGAAAAATGTTCTTAACATCATATCCTCCTTTTGAAGGTTTCAGACAGAAAATAATATAAAAATATTAGCAGACTCCACTGATGGAGTAAGCTTTTCTCTCCTTTGGAAAGACATTAGCTGTCTTTCCTGTGAGCATGTATAAATACAACTCCAGATAATATTTCAGTTCCATACCAGGATGGTAAGGTAGCAATAGCTTCCAGGGAAGAACTGTCACTGGGTTTCATTCAATTTCTGGGAGATGCACCTTTTCAGTGCCTTTTCTTCCCCTTTGTCACACAGACTGTGTGCCAGAATGACAAGAACCTTTTGATTTTGAAAGAACATATTTATTTTTCCCCTCTTATATCTGGTCAGTGCTAAATAATATACAGTTCACTTATAAATTCACTGATCAATAGTCATTCAAAGGGAAGCTCACGTGTAGGAAGGTGGAGATATTTTTAGTCTTTTTTTTTTTTCCTTTTTGTATATGTAATATTCATTGTGTTGGGGGAGGAGGAAGGAGAATTTGTTTTAAAATTGATTTCAAATCCTCCTGAAAGCTCTTGGGCTGAAAACACTGGAGAATTAAATTCTCTGCCAGTCACAGAAATCATCCAGGATGAGTAGTGAATCTTCATTCTGCTGCCAAATATAAATTTTCCAACTTGATCAGAAGGAAGAAGGCCAAACATTCAGCAATGACAAAGAAGTTGTTGGCCTCCTCACCACCACTACCATCCCCATATCTCTGCAGTATTTGGCAGGTAAAACAATTTGTACTGTGCCAGCTGTGAAGGCATAAAAAGTAACTGGGGAGGAGCAACTCCTGTCACAGACCATGTACCCAGCTATCATCAAAGGGGAGCAAAGATCAGCCACAGTTTGACCTTTACTTGAACCAGTAGCTTACAAAGGCGAAAGGCTCTACGTGTCATTATCAGGTGCCTGAGTCATCCTGTCCTCTCATGAAAATTAAATTTTATCTTCAATACGGCATTCCTGAGCCCTCGATGAGAGGATAGCAGAAAGCATGGCTGCGTGCAAGCCTGTCTTTAAATTTATCTCTTCTGGAATCTGAAGGAAACCATTTATCACTGGGGCTTAAAAACAGAAATAGAATTTGATTTTTCTTTCCAGCTGCTTTATGTGTTTATGCAAGTGAAATATTTTATTGAAAAATAATTTAATACTTTTGTAATAACCATGTTTCTTAAGGAATGCGATGTTGCTATGCCAGAGTCCCTGCTGTGTTCTGTAAACTTTGAATTCATTACTGAGGAAAGGCTATCAATATTTTTTCATTATTACAGAATCCTTTTGCTCTGAAATTAACACAGAGAGAGAAGCAGGACAGATGCCATTTGCTTTCCTTAATGTAGTCCCATGCATCCAAAATTCTCCTGTGAAGTTTGCAGAGTGGCCCTTGGCAAAACCCTTGTCTGGTTTTAATTCCTTCTGAGCCAAAATGTAGAATTTACTTAGCCTTCCCAGGGAACTTGCAGGTTGAAGGATCTGCAGGTCTGCCCTGTAAATAAAGCATCAGCAGTAATATCTCCTCCTTTGAATTACTGTAGGTGCAAACATGCTATAAACCACCAGCTCCCAATTGGTGAACAACACCAGTGCTGGTGCAGTTTGTGGTGTAACACAGGATTGAGGAACATATTAAGGGATCTTACTAACTTTTTGGTGATGTCTTACAGTCCTTTTGAATTGATATGGTTAGAAATGGGCTCTATCCTAAAATATTTACCCACTCTGGAGAAAATGGAGCCATTTAGCTAGGTGTCTGGAAAATGGCATTGCCCAGAAAGAGCACCTAGGTGGAAATTGGAGGTGCCTGTGTCTGCACAAGTGCTGTTGCCCCTTTGTGTTCCCAGCACCAGCTAGGAGGAGGTTGTGAAATGCTTGTCCTTTATTGGATAGTCCCACCTCAAGTACTACTGGAATATGACATCTGGTTTTGGATGTCTGGTTTCTTAAGAATAGGATGAACTGTTGGCAAGTTCAATAATAGTCAAACAAATTGACATATTCGAGGTTATAAGCTTGAATGTCAAGAGACTAGGAAAGTGTATGGACCTGAAAACATGCTTACTGTAACAACAGGACTTTGGAACATTTCAAAGGATCGTCTCAAATGTGCAACAGGACACTGGGAAACCAGTGACCCACTGGGATGAGCAGTGCAGTGTAGCTGATGTACGACTGATGTTCGTCGGCTGAATATGAGCCAGCAGTGTGCTCAGGTGGCCAAGAAGGCCAACGGCATCCTGGCTTGTATCAGGAACAGTGTGACCAGCAGGGCTAGGGAGGTGATCGTCCCCCTGTACTCAGCTCTGGTGAGGCCGCACCTCGAGTACTGTGTTCAGTTTTGGGCCCCTCGCTACAAGAAGGACATCGAGGTGCTTGAGCAGGTGCAGAGAAGGGCGACGAAGCTGGTGAGGGGCCTGGAGAACAAGTCCTACGAGGAGCGGCTGAGGGAGCTGGGCTTGTTCAGCCTGGAGAAGAGGAGGCTCAGGGGTGACCTTATCGCTCTTTATAGGTACCTCAAGGGAGGCTGTAGCGAGGTGGGGGTTGGCCTGTTCTCCCACGTGCCTGGTGACAGGACGAGGGGGAATGGGCTTAAGTTGAGCCAGGGGAGTTTTAGGTTAGATGTTAGGAAGAACTTCTTCACTGAAAGGGTTGTGAGGCACTGGAACAGGCTGCCCAGGGAAGTGGTGGAGTCACCATCCCTGGAAGTCTTCAAAAGACGTTTAGATGTATAGCTTAGGGATATGGTTTAGTGGGGACTGTTAGCGTTAGGTCAGAGGTTGGACTCGATGACCTTGAGGTCTCTTCCAACCTAGAAAATTCTGTGATTCTATGTAGCTGGAGACACCAGAGTCCTCTACTTCTCATGACTGTTGGTCTTCCAGGATGGCCTGCAGCTGTCACTTCTCTGAATTGCCTCCCCTGCTGGTCTCTGTCCGAAATGGGGAGGAGGTTCCACGCAGGTCTCCCGTGCCACTGGGTACTGGTGCTTGTTGGCTTTGTCTCTCTGCTCTCCTGAGACCTAGGGTTCAGCAGACATTACCCAAATATGATCCAGTGTCAGTTCAGAAACAGTTACCTTATGAATTTTTCCTATAAGAAAGTCTTATTCCTCTACTTTGTTTAGATTTATATTCATAAAGTAAAAATTAGACTCTGTTCTTCTGTAGCAGATCAGGAATTTAGTCTTGGGTTCCAGCTATAAATATGAAAATGTGCAGTAAGGGGACTTTTATTTAGATTATCTAAGAAGAAGTAAGTTTATGAGCCAGGATCAATATGATGTCTGTAAAAGCTCAAATTTTGAAGACCTTTCTGAATGTATTTTTGTTTAATATTAATACCAGCAATGAAATCACAGGACTGCTCTTCAGTTTTCCCTCTCTGGGACCCTACTGCAGAGTGAACATTATAATGGTTAACTATAGTTTTGTCTGGTGCAGAAAGTGGGATGGTAGCCACCTCCTACAGTCACTGCTCAAGGGCACTGTGATTGTCAGCCTCTTTGTGCATAGCAGCTTTATAGTAATCATAATTTCAGTGGCAATTGACCTTGCAAATATAAGGTCCTGAGGCAAAGAAATGATTTACAACATAACCAGTGGAATGGTGTCCAGGGTAGAGAGCTCAGCAGAAGTGTAGCAGGATCTAAGACTGATGACAAAAGGGAGTATATTTGCTTCCCAGACATAAACAAGAAATGCATTATCAGCAAAGTGTGAAGAACACTAAAATAATGAATGTGTCTCCAAGCTATTTTGGAAAAGGACTCACCCTTTTAGCTCTGCTCAATATTGCAAGGAAGAAAATTATCTTGGCTCACACCTCCTGGGTGTGCAAGGACAGCAGAAGCAGAGCATTTTATTAACATAAGTACTCTGTCAGAAGCACAAGAACTACTAGATCAAAACAGACCATTACATCTCTTATGTCTCGTCCAGCCTCATGTTCGAGCAACAGGTAACACCTGACGTTTTTGAGAAACTGAGAGAATTAAATAATTTGTTAATATGAGAATCTGCCAATGTGAAGCTTGTGGATTCTGCACAGATCTGAGTCAGGCCTATGGTGGGTATCCATGCCTTCCCAGACAATTACCCTGCAGCCAGAGACTTGTCCAAGGTAAACCAGGTGACAAGAAGACAAGACTGGTGATTTCTGCACTTCTGTACTATTTTATGCACCTCGAGTTGAGAGAAGCTGCCAACACAGGCAATCTGATAAGGAAGAAAAGACCCTCCATTGACACGGGTAGATTTCCTGGCAGCACCTATGGTAACCCTTCTGCCTTCCTCTCCGCAGGGGGGACCCCATCATTCCTCCCAAGAGGGGAGCTTCCTGATGCTCTCAGGTACAGGTCAAGATGTGTGCTGAAAAGAAGAGGGTTTATGACTTTCCTGAGCCTCTTTCATTTTTCTTAAATACCTATTCCATACATCCTGGTCTCTTGATTAACTGCAGGCTTGTTTAGTGTCTTTGGAGTTTTATAATGATAGTTTTGATAATAACTGTCACTGGACAATAAACTTTATTGGCCGATTGTGTACTTCATTGAAAAATAGTTATATATTTCTTTTTAATTTTCTGCACTCTGACTTTAATAGCATGTTTCCTCCTCTTTATAGTCTGTGGGGACACATGTAGAAGCACTCATGCCACCTTCTAGATGTCATCAGTTATTTTGAAAGCTGTTGTCAACACCTCTTAGTCCTTTATTATTATTTTTTCCTAAAGTAAACTGTCCCAAACTTTTCAATCTCTTTTCATACAAAGGTTTCTCAGTTCAGCCATTCCGATCATTCACCTCTTAGCTGCCTCTTCTTATTTTTTTTTTTAATAGGACAGCTGGAGATGAGTACCGTATTTCAGGTGACAGTGTACTTTGCAATGGAATTGTTACATTTTCAGACTGTCTTTTCCATTCTTGTTAGTTCTTACATTTTACTTGATTTGTATTTATTTTCTGACTGCTGCAGCCCTTTGGAGAGCAAGGTTTTCACTGATCTTACCAGACCTTTTCCAAGAGCTGTTACAGCTTTAATTTAGACTCTGGAAAGCTGACTGTGTAACTCAGTGTCTTCCACCTGGTGTGTGTTATGCTGGTACAGACCCAAGAAGTGAAAGGGATCCACCGGTCAGTTCTTAAGAGTTGTTGCAGGGGATCGCAGATACCTAATAAGCTCGTGGTGAAATGTTTGAGATTATCATCCCTAAGTAGTAGGGTAGCTATGAGGTGGATAAATGAATTAAGATTCTTGGCAACATGGATTTTAACATCTTATATTTCTGCTGCACACCTGAATCTCCTAGAGGAAAAGAGCTTGTGTACCTGCATTATTCCCTGTGGCAGAATGACAGTGTTCACATTGGAAGTGAATGGGATTGCCACTTCCTCAGAGAAAAGCTGTTCTGTCCCAAGGATGACCATCTCCAGCCCTGCCTTAACAGGCATACTGTGGCAAGACTCCTAGGCTCAGATTTACCGCATCAGTGTCCTGCCAGATGTGAGAAAACTTGAGCAACATCAGACCTTCAGCCACATAGACATAAAATATCTGCTTCTCCATTACAGAAATATGTTTTTATCTTGAAAAATTGTTAATTTGACAGTACATTGCAAGAAGATTAGAAAAAATTTCTCTCAGATCACCTAGAAACTTGAATGTCTTGAATCACACCTAGCCACAATGCCAGGCTATTCATTTAAAACAATATCTGACATCCTATTGAAACAAGCTGTTATGCAAGCAGTGATAATCCTTCCAAATTTGATAGAGTTTCTGAATTTATTACCATGCTTCTGCATTGCCCCCTCATATTTTTTTTTTCTCAAAAGTAAAGATTGATAAAATAAAAAAAAAAACTGCAGAAAAGAACTTTTTGACTCAGAACACTAATCTATGAGTCTTTAAGTTCCTATCTGTTTGAGAAAAGCACTAATTTTTGAAGATTTACAGAAGTGCTATTCTTATTAGTTTTTAAAACATAGTAGTCCAGACTGATATGCAGTGAGATACAAACTAAAGAATTATGCACAATGGAAGGATACAGAAAAATTATTAGAGCAGCCTGTTACATGTAGTCTGTGCACTTTGTTGACATACTAATTTGGTGTCATACATATCTTCAGTACTGCTGTTCTACTAACTCCCTTTTCTTGCAAATGTTCATTTTATAGTCCCATGGAAGGGACTTCTGAGGTCTGAGCTCAAGCTGTGTATGTCATAAATATCAGCTACCACAGTGTCTAACTTCAGCTGCATTTTTCATTTTTCAGCAACCATAAAGATCAGGATGGTGTAATTTGGATGTGTGTGTGGGCTTCCAGTGCATCGGGCAACTGTATGTATGTAGGAGACCTATTGCAGCTTCTGGGAATGGAGACTGAACATATGACTTTCATGGTAATCCAGACTGAGATTGATGTCAGGCTCCTTGTGTCCCTGGGCGAGTTGCCTGTACAGTTAGGAAAGAAGGGAGAGGGAGAACAAATTCAGGGTGTCAACGTTTCTGTATTCTACCCCAGGAGCAGGGAGCAGGTGAGGGCTCTACTTTGCCTTCTCACCCACCAACAGAGCTAATGTGTGAGAAACAGCAGAGTCTCAACCAGAAGCATATGTGACTGCCTCCTCAGGCAAAAAGATCTGGGAACAGGATCATGGTGACTTTTGGTCTTTGCTCTGTAACAGCACAGTAACATGCTTCTTTCTCTGTATCACATGTCAAACCCCAAGTAAGTCTTAAAAATCTCCTGAGGATGAGCTCCATCATCACTGCCAGAGTTCTAACTTTGTCTGTGCACTTCAGCCACAGGACAAGTTTAGCTTTGCAGCTGCGCTTCCCTGAAATTTTTCTAATTACACTGTCACATTTAGAAAGGATGCAAGAAATACACAGGATAGTTCACATTTCCTGTGATAGTTAAAAAAAGGCAGCCACTGCTTTTAAAATGATTGGGATTTTTGTTTGGTTGGCTTTGTATTTGTGTTGTTGTTTGTTTCTTGATAAAAATTATCTAGCAGTACTTTTTTAATACAAAAACGCACCTGGAAGTGTGACTGACAAAAGAATTTCTCCCTTCAGCCCTTATCTCCTCATGGTTTATATAAACTCTGCTATGGCAGTCTACTTTAAAGGTGAGACTTTAAGGCCCCTTTGGTCATTAAAATTTACTTCATATTCCAGTTACCCATAGCACCTTGTTGAAGCAATCTGCTAGTCAGCCTTTGCTGCAGCATCAACATCTACCTCTCCATATGTCATAACTCAGAATGGTTTCAAAATGTAGCCAGCTTTAAAGGGCTTGGCTTTGCTTCATTATAATATAGATGAGCAGCAGGTGCCATCTCATTATGAGATGCTGAGTCTGGAAAAGTGACTTTTCACTCTTAAAATTCTCTTGACTTCTGTACAGTTGTAGAGGAAACGTGCCTCATGAAATGATCTCTTCAAAGCATCTGTAGCTATTATAACCTCCTAAAAATAACTCTCACCCATATCTTAATCTCATCAAAAAGTAAGGGGAAATATAAGCTTGAAGTAATTGCTCAGAAACTGGATGATATTTTTAAAGAGAAGCAGACCAAGGGGTCTCCATGCATCAGAAGGCTGGGCTACAAGGAACAAAAAAAAAGCTGACCGGTTTTTCACCTAAAGGGAGGATGTTTGCATGGTGTCCTCTCACATGTGCCATCCTGTTGTTCTGAAGTGAGGAGCACTTCAGCTAATTAACATCTCCAGCATACTAATTAGCACCTCTAGAAACATGAGAAATATATACTTTTCTTTTAATAATACAATGGCTTAGAGGCTCGAAATAGTTGAGTATCACAATAGGAAGCTCTGTGGAGCAAATGGCAGTGTGTACAGAGTGATCAGCAGGAGAAGAGGATACTGAAGTAAAAACTTACTTGCCAGTAAAAACTTTAAATAGTGGGTGCCACCCTCATGTCCTCAGCAAGGTAAGTGAAGCATAGAGAGAATCCTATCTTCTCTCTGCCACTGGAAAGCATAGGCGATTTCTCTCTCATTTTTCTCCTCGCTATGCCATTTCTCTGAGTCTTTGCATCCAGATAAGGGTGTGGTAAACTGAAGATTGATCCAGTGTAAGTTATATATCCTTTAATAAATAAATAAATAAATAAATAAATAAATAAATAAATAAATAAATAAATAAATTGAAGATGGACATAGTATTTTCTGGAGATGATTCTCTTATCCTAACCTACTGTAGGTTTTATCTCCCTCTATTCTGAGGTTCAGTACCTAGTTTTGCATGCTGTTCAAATTGTCTAACCATGCTGAAGTTGATGGACTTGGACTCTTGAACTTCAGCTACATTTTCACTCCTTACCTATCACACAGCTTGGTTTGTGGAAGTCCATGGGACCACTGTCAGTGTTATTTGTCAATAATGATGAGGATTCCTTTGATTCTGTGAGTGCTGCTGCACTGCCTGCTTTGCAGTGTGATAGCCTTACTGTTACTGTTGTTTTGTTTGAAAATTTCTTCTGCCAAACCAGCTGAGAAGACAGGATGGTTATTATTCTATCTATGTGTTTATTTATGTTGCCAAATTAGCAGACATGGGAAACTTTTTGCAGAAAAGAGCAGGATTTATCACATACAGACAGATGGTTTCATTACAGATGGTCTAATTTCTATGAAAGGTGTGGGGACTGCTTGACTCTGTACAAGCAGCCCTGGGCTTAGGTGACCCCTTTCAAAGGAAATAGGAAACCTTTGACAATTAGGACAGGGAGACTTGTACAGATAGATATGCTGCTGTAATGAGTGGGCGGTTCTCCTTCCCTTAACTGAGAAACATGGTTTTCATTGTTAGTAGAGTCAAGCCTGAATAACTGGTCTATTATTCAAGATATAGAGCTCTCATGTTCACAAAATTGTATCCTTTCTTTATCTGGGAATCTTGTAACAGATTAGTTCAAGTTTTCAAGATATTCAGATTTCACTTTGAACATTATCTGGTTCCTTTCTCACTGGGATTCAATTTGAAAGACGAAACAAATGTTGTCTTCTGTGCCTGTCTCACCTGCTATTCTTCTGCGTGTTCCAGCATGCAAGTATAAGTCAAGGAGCATAGTTTGGGCTATAGGGTTCTTCTTGCTCTCCTCCTTCACTTGTGCATTCATTCTTGCTATCTTTATTTCCTTGATTTAAAAGCCTCCTCCTGGCGAGTGAAGAGAGGCAACACTAGGACAGACATAGTCAGCAACAGTCTGCTTTCTGGGGCAGCAGTGTGCCTGTTTCTGATGACTCTTTTGTCTATGCCAGAGTCCTGGAAAGCTTGTACAAGATTTAAAGACTTAGACCCACCATCTGAGCCCATTACATCCGAATTGCTTTATTCCATGTTTCAGTGAATCCTCTCAGCCATAGGACATGCCATGTTTTTTGGAGTTTGGCTTCCCATCCTGGCAACATTTTGAATGATTGCTGCCTCTAGCATCTTCAGCAATCTGTCCTCAATGAGCAGACAGACAGAATGAAGATCACTTGCTCTGCATTTTAAATTACCAGGAAGAGTAGGAAACAGCTGGGGGAAAAGGAGATAATTAAAACATATTTCTCTTCCAAAATACTTTCAAGGAAAGGCAGTGCAATAGGCTGGAAAGATAGTCCAGGACTAAAATTTGAGATAAAGACAGAAGTTAAAAAGGGTGAAGATAATGTAAATGGAAAAGATCTGGTGTCAGTGGTGATCTGGGTGGGGCACATTTTGAATATGCACATGAATACATGTGGCATGAAACAATAGAACTTCAAGGCAAGGTCATCAGTTACAGTTGAAAAACCTATGCTTGCTGAAAAGCAGAAAGCAGTGCCCAGGAAGTCACATTCCTGCCGATAGGTTGAAGGATGCAGTCTCTTACTTATCCATGTCCCTGGCCAAAGCCATTTGAGCAGGTTAAATCTGAATTAGACACACCATCTGCCAAATCACTGTGTGGTAGTAGGAGAAGATCCCTTGGGAGGGATGGTAAAACAAGTAGCACTGCTGGAAAAACTTATGATGAATGCAACACAAGGGAACCGATATGCTACAGACACGGTCAGGAGATGTGTGGAGACTGAAAATTGAGACGTTGAGCTCTGCAACATGCATTGGGACTGGATGAGTCCACATTTATATTTCTAAGAGCAGGTGCTCTTTCCCCCTCCCCTTCTTTGCAGAACGAGTCCTCTAAACCCGTCAGAGTAGCATGGTATTCCCAGCATCAGCCAAATTTGTGACCGCAGGAACAGTGAAGCTAATAAAGACTGGTATCTTAAGGGCATGCAACTTAAGGATGAGTGTTTGTGGCCTTTCTCTGATCCTTAATAAGTCTACAGCCTTTTCCTCCTCTGGGGGCATTATTAAGAACTGTCTTCCCTGTTTGTGATCTTTTATTTACAGAATACATCAACTGTAAGGTTTACCTTCTTCCGTCAAATTTCACTAAAACCCATCAATGGGTGCCAAAGTTATTGAAGCAAGGGCAGACACAAACATACACAAGGAGTATAATTACATAAGCCTCATTTCCTAAGTGAACCATGCTAAAAAAGATTTAATTACTGTAACTTGGCCCAGAGACACATGAAGCAAAAATTGCTGAGCTTTTGATTTTCTGACTTTTTTTTTTTTTTCCTACTAATACTTGTCAGTATGATTTATACTGGGTCTGGAATAGCCATGAAGTGCACTTTTCAGAAGATAGGTGTTCAGGTTAGAGTCAGGAAGTGAGGATTAACAAGAGTACAGAGCAATTGAGAGCCTGGGGAGAAACAGAGATTCAACCTATCCCAAATGTCTACAAAAAAAAAGGATTTTCACGAATAGGATCTTGCACAAAGAATCTCATTGTTCTGTAATGAGATTCATTTATTTTTTGGTCTAAATACAGACACACACAAACATTTCTTAAAAAGGGTTTCCCATGAGCTGGATATACAGATAATATTTTCTTTCAGAAATATGGGCACATGTTTTGCAAAAACAAATGATTCTGACAGCACCTGGCAGCTGCTTTGTGAAAGTGGTATCCTTGCCTTTTTACCAGCTGTAAGAAAGGCAGGTATGTGAATTAACTAGGGCCAGAAAGCACCTTTGCCTGGGGCAGGCCTGCCAGGCTCCCAGTGCCACAGAAGTTGAGGAAGGGATTTTCTGGCATAGCTTGGAGCACCTCTGTAGTCACAACATTTTGTTTTTTTATGAGCTGAGAAGGATGTCTGGTGGTCTGGAAGGACTTGGGGGACCACAGCCTCTGGAGGATTCAGAGCTGTTGAAGTCAGTTGTGTGGTGTGCTACTATACAACACTGTCACTTTAGCTTCAGGGGAAAATGAAGCAGAAAAAACTACCTGTAGATGGTACATAGACTTATTTTGTTCTCAGAGAAGTTACTGAAGAACAATTCAATACTTCTGAGTTAACTATGAGCAATGCTTTATATGAACTTAAGAACTTTATATGAACTTAAGAACTGAGGAATACTGCATCACATGCAAAAATGAAGGAAGCATGAAGGAAGTACAGCTATTGTGGTTTAATCTGGCAGGCAGCTAGACACTGCACAGCTACTCGCTCGCTCCCTGTCCCCTGCAGAGGGATGAAAGAATCAAAAAGAAGAGTACAAGAACTCATGGGTTGAGATAAAGACAGTTAAATACTAAAGAAAAATAAAAAAAGAGGAAATAAAAGGAAAAATATATATATAATGTAAAAAAGAATAAACAAAGCAAGTGATGTGTAATACAATTGCTCACCACCAGCCAAGAGATGCCTTGCCAGTCCCTGAGCAATGGCAGCTCTTCCGGCCAACTCACCCCAGTTTTACTGCTTAACATGATGCTATATGGTATGGGATATCCATTTGGGCTGATATCTCACTGGCAGGACATCACAAGAAGCTGAAAAATGCTTGGTTCTGTGTAAGAACTGCTCTGAAACAATTAAAACTTGAGTGAGTTTTAATTGCTCATCCTAAATCCAAAACACAGCGCCATACCAACTACTAGGAAGAAAATTAACTCTATCCCAGCCAAAACATGGATGACATCTGATCTCTTCATTTTATTAGGCAAAAGTATTGGTGAGTTGGCTTCTTCAGCCTTAGCTCCACCACAGTCCTTCAATTTTAGAGCAATAATCATAGAATCATAGAATCACAAAATGGTTTGGGTTGGAAGGGGCCTTAAAGATTGCCCAGTTCCAACCCCCCGACATGGGCAGGGACACCTCCCACCAGATCAGGTTGCCCAAAGCCCCATCCAACCTGGCTTTAAACAGTTCCAGAGATGGGGCATCCACAGCTTCTCTGGACAACCTGTTCCACTGCCTCACCATCCTCATAGTAAAGAATTTCCTACTCATATCTAATCTAAACCTACCCTCTTTTAGTTTAAAGCCATTGCTCCTTGTCCTATCACTATACTCTGCGATAGAGTCCCTCCCTGACTTTCCTGTAGCCCTTCTTTACGTATTGGAATGCCACTGACTGAGTGAGTACATACTGATCAATTGATTAGTGTCTGGGACCAAAAATTGAGAAAGAAGCTATCAAGAGACTCAGAATTTATCCTATAGTATAGTATAATATAATGAAATTTACAGTCACTGTGATACACGGACTCATCACAGTAATGTTGCTGTGATCAATGTGTACCTCAAAATGTGAGAAAAGGACATGGGATGGTGCACTACACAGGAGTATTGTATAATTTCCATCAGTGAGTGAGATGAGATATATATTAGATTTTGGGAAAGAAAGGCATTAAATGGAGAAGCAACAACCCTGAGACGCTTGGAAAGTAAATTTCCAAACCAAGGCGCCCATAACTATTACCAGAGAAGATGCAGGTTGTATTTAGTGGATTCAAAATTAATGTATATACTAATTCATCATAACACTGTTGCCGATGTCTAAAGAAAAACAGTGTGCAGTACTCTTCCTAATTTAATGGAGTGTGAATATAAATATATCAGAATCAACAAAGTGTCCTGTTTGTGTGAAACTTCATTTCATCAGATAATTTCTAATGAGCTGTTACTAGATCTTAGACATAGCCTTTACAGAAACTACTCTTTCTGTAAGCATTATGGGATTCCAAAAGTGTGTTAACATGTATCATTAGTTGCCTACTCTTGCATGCTATGCCAGTAAAGTGCAGACAAGTTCCAGGGAGCTGAAATTGAAACAAGCTACAAATAATATTCCTATTACAAATAACAGGAATCTTTGTTGCCTTACTTTAGACTGCTATATATATATTTTTTTCATTTTGTATGAAAGTTCACATGTGTGCCAATGACTAAAAAAAGTGTGTAAATGCTGATAAATCTACCTATAGAATGATAACAACCACATGAATAAAGTTTTTTTCTTTGTTTCTTTGTAAAGAGCTGTTAGACTGAAAACATCTGAGTGGAAGAACCTAGATGTAAATAACTGTTCCACGTGTTAAATTAGATTGTGATGTAAAACAGAAAGAGAAATAATGAGTCTTTCAGTGAAAAAAAAAAAAAAAAAAAAAATATATGGTTGGTTTTCCTCTCTCTCTCTCTTTTTTTTTTTTTTTTTTTTTTTTTCTCTCTCCCCTTTTTTTTATTGTTGGTTATTTGGATGTTTTTTATTATTTGTTTTTGGTGGTGGTGGTGGATTTTTTCAACAGCTGCAAAAGTACTTCAAAAATCTTTGAAAAGATAAACTCACCTAATCTTATGCCTTTTTTTTTTTTTTTCTTTTTAATGTAGTTTATACTGTAAACTGTCATTTTGTTCTGTGAAATGACACTGGAAAAAGATGCTGCATTTTCAGTTTTGAGCATTCTGGTGCCCAAATTAATTATCTTTTATTAACCATTTGTGACACATTCTGAGAATACTTGAAGACTTGATAGTCTTGCACGGAAATCTTCAATCATAACCTGCTTCCATTGATGAAGCACTACACATTTCTGAAGGCTTCTGGAAGCTCATAGGCTTTTCTGGTATTCCAGTGGTTTTCCAGTGAAGTCTGAAATGGGTTTCATGGCAATTCAGAAAATAAATAAATAATAAATAAATAAATAAAAACATTATTGATATCTGGTTCCATGGGTGTTAAAATGTATTGGACAGGCTAGTCACAAACCCTGTGGACTATGTAAACTTAATATATAACTACAATTATTGTTGTAATTGAAATAGGATAGAAAATTTATGTACAGGCGAAAATGTGCATAGTTTGCCGTATATTTCTACCCCAAGAACTGGTAAATAGGTGGATGTTATTACTTCTGTGGATGCTATTACTATTTCATCTTAGCAGCTACTTTCAAACAGTGAATGTCATTTGTTTTTAACTATACTTACCCAATTATTATTATTATTTTGTTTGAGAATACAAAATATTCTTCCCTCTCTTAAGAAATGTAGGATATTCCTTGCCAGTTATTTCTATTTACTTTTTACAAGGAATAGCTTATTCACTTATATTTACATGTTGATAAACTACATTTCTAATCATAATATTGTGTTATCAAATTGTTAATGGATACCCTTTGTCTAGTTGCATTCATACTTAATATAAACTTACTTATAATTGATTAGCAGTTGGAATATCAGGATTATGCGTGTTTAGTATGATCTTTGAACACTTTCTTCTTCATGTGAGAAACATAAAATGAATGCTCAGTGTTAAAAAAAATCCTCATATCAAATATTGAAATAAAAAGCTTATATAGTTTACTTGCAAATGAAAGGAAGAAACCTGTAAGTAAATTATCTCCTTTTCCCCCATTTGCAGTAAAAAACAGAAAACTTTACAGGTGTGTTTTTATTTTTTAATTTTCTTAGCTCTTTATGACCATCTTGTTTACATTACTGGAGTTCTGACTCCCTGACGGAATCTTAGCTTATTCATTATATGATTTCAGATGATACAAAACACATTTTCCCAGCAATTTGTCTAACAAAGCAATGGATGAAGTAAACAATGTTGTCTTTCTCATTAGGATAGTCTTAGCTAAATCTTAGCAGTACTAAGTATCTAGTATCTAGATACTAGTACTAAGTACTAGTATCACTGAAGATAAAGTTAACTATTGCCATTAAAATGCATAACTACAAGTAGCTTAGTAATAGTACAGTAGCTTATAATAGCTTCTAGCTTATAATACCCAAAGTAGTTGAAGTTGATAATGAGCATTTATGGGCTTCCTACCCTTGCTAGGAAGCCTGTTCCAGTGTTTGACCATCCTCATGGCAAAGAGATTTTTCCTAATATCTAGTCTGAACCTCCTCTGGAAACATGAGAAAATCCTGCATACATCATAATATTATTTGACAGTCACTTACAAGCTCTATAGAGAACTGTTTTTTTGTTTTCTCATTCGAGTTCATGTAATCACCTAAACTCAAAAATGTAGCTGCTAGAATATTCATTTTGCACTGTTTGTTTTCTACTATGGAACTCAATGTATACATTTAGCAGTACAATAATAAGGCTGATCTCTCAGTAGTAGAATACAGCTCTTGAAATCTCAACATCACTCAGACAATATTGTAGGCCCCATTAAATACAGATTAAGGAGAGGAGAAAAGGCAAGACTATGAAATAGCTATGTGAGTAAGGAAAAATCAGTGCACACGGTGAGAAAATGAAATTCCATTTCTTTCTGGCACCTTTGTAATAACCAGAAAGCACCTAAATACATGGAGAATAGAACAAATATATATTCCAGAAAAATTCAGATCAGGAGAGAACCCAGACTAGGAAAAACAATTTCAGGGCTTGATTTTTTCTCTGCAAGACAGTGGCAGAAAACTAAAGGTAAAATCTTCACATTGTTCTGTACACTATAGAACATGAGGTTGGGGTGAAGCATCTATTCCATAAAAAGCATGAAATGTGTATGGCTAAGCAAGATTTCTATATACGCCCTTAGTATATAGATCTATGCAAGAATGCTCCTTAGAAAAGGTGCAATTTATATCCAGTAAGCCAGGAGCAAGATGATCCCATCTGCCATTAATGATAAGAACAGAGTTGCAATATAGCTAAATTAGACAAATCTGAACATTTAGCAGGTGTTCTAATTATCAGTGGAATAATTTGTGAGATAATCTGCTAGCCAGAGCAGTGCAAAGAGATAGGCAATAGCATTTGCTGTATGTGAGGCTTCTGAAAATTGCCTTCCAAATAAAACTGTTAGCAAGCAGTAAAAACAAGTATATAAATAAAAATGCATAACAAAACATTAAGATAGGCTGGATGACGATGACAAAACTGTTTGTTTGTTTGTTTGTTTTGGGGGGGTGGTGGTGAAGTCATTTGCAAGACAATAGAAAGTGGGATTATAGGGACAATATATGACAAAAAAAAAAAAAAAAAGTTTTCCAAAACAAATCACTCTTGGTACCAATTTCAAATGAATTAAAAGGAAAAATGTTTGTTAGGCATAAAGACGTGCAAAGATGTGATGTTGAAATAGAATTGCTATTATTTCTAAATATGATCTCAAACTATTCCACCTATGATATGATTGAATATGATTTCTCACTACTGGGGCTGTTTGTGACCAAATCATAGCACTCATAGATGAGAACTATCTGTTTGATTTTAAAAGAAAACTGTGATTGTTTCAGAAAGTAGCAAGCAGAAAAGCCACATCTCAAAACATCTTCAATAGAAAACATGTTTCTCTTCTCAGTCTAGTCTTGTTCATTCTTTTTCCTTCTTTCCCTTCTCATTTTCACCTTTTATTAGCTTTGCTGTTTTCTCTGAGGTGAGATTAGAATTTGTCTATGAGTTGCAAGAAATGAGGAAAATGTATACCTCCTGCAAGATCTAGTTAACAGAAAATCCTTCTTTTGGGACTTCCTTTGCTGACAGCCACACTTGTCTTTTCCTCCTTTCTATTTTGAAGGCCCAAAAGATGCACTGATGCCACAACTTCCTCCCAAAAGTTAAGCTACTATGTAATATATCAGTAAATTGTATTAGTGTTCTAGCACTTCTCTCAAAAAAACAGAATTAGTCCAGGGTAAAAGGGTAATTAATCATTACTGTTGATGATAGTGACTGGATCCTCTAGTTTTTTTGCCAGAGTGATATCACAATCATATTAAAATACATTTTAAGTAGAAAATCTTTCTCTCTTCATTGAAAGATGTAATCAGGGCAGTTTTAGATCCATTGTTCTACAGTTATAATTATGTTGGTCGATTTTTTCATGAGCTAATGTACAGTTAATAAGGTGTCAATTACCAATGAAAGAAAATAGGGCAAAGAATAACATTTATAGTTACTGTAGTTATCACCGAAGTGCAATTATCTGCAACTGCTGAAATAAATCACTTCAGGTTTTAAAGCTATCTTTACAGCATTCCTGTCTGTCTTTTTTTATTATAGCTGCCTTTTGAAATACCTCATCATTTTTCTTTTTTATTTTTAAAACAGTGAGAAGAAAAAAAAAAAAAAAAAAAAAAAAAAAAAAAAAAACACTTCATTTGTGAACAGAGAACTCAATCTGCATTAAATTGTTGTTTTTTTTTCCATAGGTCCTAAGTAAACACAAAGAAATGTCTCAGTTCTCTTACCCTACTTCTCTCTACCCTAATAACCATTCTGAAAAGACATAATGAAGCTTCTATACCCCTTATTTTTATTTTATTCTACCTTAAACAAGTTGAAATGGAACTTTGCACTTTCTGTGATACAATTTTGCTTAATAAGTGCATGAAGTCATGAAATCTAAGGTAATGTCATTTTTAATGGGGGAACCTGAAGGATTCTTCTAGTTAAAAGCACATACACCTTTTGAGGACAAAAATCAGACAGATACAGGATTACACTGTGAAACCTCTACCTCTGAAACACAGAGAATTTAGGATTTTAAATGCAGTTTGCTGTCCAATGAGGAAGCATTTAGAAATACAGATAGCAAGAAAAAAGCTCAGACAGCATCTGATTTGCCATCCATAGCATGGTACCAGAGAAAGTTGCATTTCTGGACTTCATTATCCTCTTTGTCTGACCAAGGCAGTGTTGACACAGGTCTCCCAATTAGCCTGAAGAAGAATTTTGCATCCAAGGAAGCAAAGTGTGTATGGAAGCAGCTGGCTGCAAGGTGTAAAGGGCTATCTCAAATGGCCTGTATCTAATTGCATCAGGGTATCCTTCTCTCGCTGGAGTACGTTAATCAGTAGCAGTTCAATCTACCACACACCCTCCATGTCTGTGGTGTAAACTGAGTACTAGCTGATGGCGACAGCTTGTCTGTCAGATCACACTTTCTCCTGACTTCGAGAGTATCTCTACCACCCCTGGAAAAGCAGAACATTCCCAGAATCCAGCTATGTTTTTCAAATATATACTCCACTCACAAGCATCAGCCTCCTGGCAGATACTTAACCGAACTGATTCTTCATTTCTTGCCTGCTTCCCCTACATTTTCAGCTTTGCTGCTGATTAACTCCTCATTGCTCACTCTGGGCATATAAATTTTTCTAAATCTAGGAAGGAGATATGAGTTTCCTTGTTTCATTATTCTTTCTACTACAAGCAGGGTCTGTCTGTGTTATATTTGAATACTAAGTGAGAAGAACCAGCAGTAAAAAAGAAAAAAAAGATGTCTAAAAAGTCAAAAGACTTTTTTTTCTTCCTTTTTTTTTTCTTTTTTTTTTTTTTTCTTTCCATGTCTCTCATTTTTATTAACTTCAGGAGGATGTTTCCAATAAAAGATTTTTTGGATGGAAGTTTGTTCCTTCAGTTGTCTGTGTCCTTTTTGATATGACCCCTTTTTTGCTGTCTTCCTCCCTTCTATACCCTTGCTAAAATAGATTCATTATCACACAGAAAAAAAGGTAACACAAAGAAATCAAGCATTGATCAGAGATGCCCAAAACAGCAACAGCACAGGGGAAATCAAGATTAGAGTCAGTATGCACTAGTAGGCATGAATATATCAATGCTCATATTATGGAAGTTGCTGATGTTTCATCAGGACTGATTCCTGAAGCAGATGTTCTTCAAGTGCCACTTGACACCATTTTTCTCTCCTACCTTGTGACTGCACACATCTATCCAGCCTGGTGATGTTTCTGGTCTTGACCATTACTCCAGCAGTTTGGTAGAGGCTTCTGTGCAAACCACTTAGTCTCCAGAGAAAGTGAAGCAGTATGAGCATGAAGAATTAAGTTTAACTATTTTTAACCTGTCAGTTATAAATGCTATGGTGGTGATGTGAGAAGATGTGGTAACATGACTTCAACTATTCCAATAATAAAAGGGAAATAAAACAAAATCCACAGACTCTCACAGGTTGTCATGACAATTTGGCTTTCTGTTATAATAAGTTTACCTCCCAAACAGCAAAAAATGCATTTATTACTTATCTGTGTTTCCATTACTGGAGTTAAAATCAGTGGTACACTTTGTAAATACGTATGTTTAAGCCTTTGAGTAAAACATCAAGGTACCAATCATTTGTATTAACTGGAATAGCCATTAAATATGTTTGGTGAAAGTAAACAGGAGGTATTACATGGATACTTCCTACACGGCTCTTAAAGAAATAAATTCAACAATTTTTTTCTTGATTTCTTTTTACAAATGCATGTAAGTGCCAGTCTTATGAAAAAAAAAATGTTCAAGGTGCTCTCTTTGATACATTAGAATATAAATCTTAAACCTTTGGAAGATATGAATAGCTACAACAGAACATACAAAACAACTATCAGGCCAAAAAAAGGCAGAACATAAAGGCACACAAATAAATTAATGGGAGGGGGAGGGTGAATGGAGGTCTTAGGCTGAACAGCTCTTGAGTTTCATATTACCAGAGCTTGGACAGCTGTAACACAGAAGTGTCATTTGGTTGTTGGGGTTGTCTTTTTCCCATTCTGTTTTCCTTGCTGACTTACTAGCACACACTGAAAACCCTCCTTGTTCTCTTGGAGTCTTGCTCTGCTGCAGAATGGATATTCTCACATACCCTAGAGTAAATTGTCAGGTTAAATATATTTGATAGAAATTTGATTAGCATGGATGGCTTGATGCCACAAGGTCAAGAATTTAAGGTAATTTACTGCCATTTGGTATGCTGATGAAGTGAAAGAAAACAGATATTTCTATAGATATTATATTCATAGTTGTGTTGTAGGCTGAATAGTAGAGCTTGTGTTTTCTTCTGGAAACACTGAAAACTCCAAGTCTGATATTTTCTAAAATGATACATTTATAGTGCTAGAAGTAATTAGGCTATATACAAGAAATATTACTTATCACTGAAAGTACCATTGTGAACAGTCATTGTCCACTCTGAAAGTTAGATAAATCTTAGGTGTGAAATACTGTTCAATCAGATGTGTCATTTTTTCCATAAGAAATATTATATTTTTAAATGAATTGAAAAAGAAAGTCACCCAGCACTGGAGCTGAACATAACAGCAGTTATTTAAAAGGTTGAAACTCCCATTGAACCACACATACCTGCCTCCCGTGATTTAAGTAACCCAGCCATTGTAAGAGCAGATGTCAGTATCTGTGGATAAAAGGGAGTGTTACTGAAAGGGCATGATGGTCTCCTGAAGTCAGTTACTTACTATCTAATGGCAATGAGTAATACTGAAAGTAGTCATTCTCAAATTGAATCTGTCTCTTAGACAAAAATACAGGAAAAATACTGAACAACAAGAATCATCAACTTGCTCCTGACTGTGTGCTACTTGTACCAGGATAAATAGCTATGTCTTACTTCATACAACAGCAAGTTTCACATGTTACTGACACTGTAATGAATTTTAGGTGGGCTACCCATGGGATGAAGTAGAAAGACCAAAAATCAGGCAGAATCATAGAATCATCTGGGTTGAAGAAGACCCTTAAGGTCATCAGATCCAACCTAACTGTACCAAGTCCACCACTAAACCATGTCCCTGAGCACCACAAAGATGTCTCTTAAATACATCCAGGGATGGGGACTCCATCACTTCTCTGGTCAGCCCGTTCCAGTGCTAGACTGCCCTCTCCATGATGAATTTCTTCCTGATATCCAATCTAAACTTCCTCTGGCAAAACTTGAGACCATTTCCTTACTTTCTATCACTTGTCACTTGAGAAAAGAAACCAACATCCTTTTTGCCGCAGCCTCCTTTCAGGTACCAATAGAGAGCGATGAGGCCTTCTCTGCACCAGATTAAACCTCCTCATTTCCCTTAGCTGCTCCTTATATCTTGTCCCTTTCTAGTCCCTTCACCAGCTTTGTTGCTCTTCTCTGCACATGCTCAAGTAACTATATTCTTCTTGTAGTAAGAGGCACAAACCTGAACACGGTACTCAAGATGCGGTCTCACTAGTGGCACATACAAAGGGGCAAAGAAGTTGAATTAAAGACTAACTGATGCAACTTTTTCAGTAACGCTTGGAAGAAAAGTAAAATGTTCATTTTAGATCCATCTAAAATAATATGTTTAAGAAAATGTTACTTCCAGGATATTTAAAATATTTTTACTTGCAATAATTATGGTTAAACCTTAATAAAATAAAATAAAAATATATATTTGAAGTTAAAAATTTAAAGATTTAATTTTTAAAATGTTCGACTGAAATATGACAGAGCTGAAATCTTTAATTTTGAATATGTCAAATGAAATAAGTTGACACTTTCAACTCTCCCGAAACTGTTCTTTCCTTCCAAAATATTAGTGAACTCAGTGAGTCACCAAAGAAAGATCCATACTCTCTGGAGTTATCTCTTGCTGATCAAATTTCTCCTGTCATAATGCAAACACAATCCCACATTTTTAAGATCCTAATATTTTGGTGTCTTCAATGTGATTTTTATGAGAGAATATTTTTGAATTCACCTGAGAAAAGGGGTCCTGCCTGCTACAAAATCTGCAAATCAGTGCTTTGGGCAACAAGTTCTGCAGTGTGAGCTGGTGCAGGGAGTGCAAGAGGACAGTGGTTTCATTTCCTCTGTATTGGGTAGCACATGCATACTAGGAGGTACAGAACACATTGGCAGCCTCCCTTATAATCCCAATTCTGCTTTGAAGGGAGGGGACAATTCTGCCACTGCCACCTGGTGTGAGAACACAGCAGCCACAGCATGATGAGGAGGACATCTGATGCCTCTTTTGTCCTGAACTGTGGGGAAAAAAGTATCCAAATTAAACCAAGTTAAGGCTTTTGAGGTAAAATGTAGGCCTTTCAGTTAGACAAAGACATTGTTTGGTTAGAAATGTGATCAGAGTGCTCAGTCAAATAGGAGCCAGGCTCAAGGAGATTTCAGAGTATTCATGGCTAAGGCCACCAGACCCTGCAAAGCTCTCTATTCTTTCACTGTACCTCTGCATCTTCTGCCGTAATCTGCCAGTCAAAAAAAAAAAAAAAATTAATCTTTAAATCAATCTCACAAACTGGCACAACAGAATTGGCAGTGAAAATTGCTTGGCAGCAAGAGATCTTGTGGAGAGTGGCAGGGCTTGTGCTTATTATTCATTTGGGTTCTTCATGTGTTGTTCCTTTATTTACATTGATGGAAAATATGTGAATGTTACATTTTGAATTAACACATAGTAATTTTGTACAGATTAGAATTGAGGGACTTGTGGGTAATTTTCATGCTGTGTTATGAAAAGGGATAAATGAGGTCATGTACACCTTATAACAATGCCCCAGTGGGATGAAACTTTAAACAAGCTGACAAAATCGCAGATAGGAACACATCAAAGAAATAGCACCATGACCACAGAAGATGTTTTGCAACGTAAATATCAAAACTTATTAGTAACTAATGGGGAAAAAAAATACTGATGAGATAGGTATATTAACTGCCTATTGTTGTTAGGTTTTTAATTTGCTTTGTAATCTACACCTACTGTATTAATTTTTAGATGAATAGGAATGTATTGGATTATGCATTAGAGAACAATCTAGTCTTAACTGTTGTGGGCATGTTGTTTTCTAGATGGTCTATTATTATGATTAGGGCTGGTTGAAAATTTTCTGTTGGACTGCTATTGGAAAATGCAGTCTCTTACAAAAAAAAAAAAAAAAGAAATTAAATATTGGCATGAGAATTCTGTTTTCTAAGTTCTAAATTGATAAAGACTTTCAGAAGCTATTTCAGCTGTGTAGATCAGGTGATGCCTTGTTAAATACTGTGGCCTTTAAAGTAAGATGATGGCATAATCACATTAAGAATCCCAGGCTAATTAAAAAATTCACAAGTTTCTGCATTGTTTTGAGTTCATTTTGGAAGTATAGTAGCACACATACCATTAGAACTATTGTCACATTTAAAACAATCTGTCCTTTTCAATTGTTTACATCTTCCCCACCAACATTTTTTTTTCCTTTTATTAGCTTTCACAACTTATTTAGAATGCATGTAAATCAGTATATTTACTATGTCTGGATGTCTGGACTTCAAATCAATGGCATCTCTGAAGAAATCTACTTTCGATAGAACAAATCAGAATTTTTCTCCATTGGGAAAAAAAAAATCATGCAGAATCGTAGCATTCCTCGAATTACAACTCTATTTTTGTGTGCCTTGTTACTCTTTTGTTGAATTCTGCCACCAAGATCACTGACAAAGCATCAGATCAGAAATTGATTTGTTCTCAAATATGAGGCAGATACTTTTCGGCACCATCCTTTTTATGAAATAAAATGTATATATGTATTTATTTATTTATTTATTTTTAGATGGCTACCCTAAAGAAGAAATGATTTACAGATGGAGAAAAAACTCAGTAGAGGCTGCTGACCAGAAGTCTTGGAGACTCTATCAGTTTGACTTTATGGGTCTCAGAAATACTTCAGAAATTGTGAAAACCTCTGCAGGTAAGAATGACACAAATGGCAGTGCTTATTTTAGAAAACTACATATTTCAAAATATTTATTCCAAGTTTGCTTTCATTCAAATGTAAGTTGATTGTCATGTGTATCTATGTTGACATAAGACCTCTAAAGTGAAGACTTTAAAACTGTTGGCTTTGGTTAACTTCCTTTTTTTGGTTAACTTCATTTTCTTTTTCTTTACTCTTTATGTAATTTCACAAACTAAAGAATAAATGATACCTTGGCATGGCTGTTTGTTATATACTTAAATTTTTATATTATTCTCGGTTAAGTTTATTTAAGCTATTCCTGCATTGAGACATATATCTTCACCATAAATTAAAGATTTTAAGCACAATGGTAGGGTTAGTGATGCTAGAACCTTTCTTGAGTAGTTAATCATTTAGCCACAGGCTTAGTATTTTTCTTGATATTTCAAAGTCACTCTGTTTCTCAGCTGATATATGCCTTTGCTAATGACCTTACTGACTGACTGTAATTAAAATCTAATAATGCCTCTTTTATTCCTTCAGAAGTATTACTCTTTCTTGTAATAACAGCAACATGGGTAAAAAGGTGTTTAAATAGCATGTTAGCTGAGCTGGATAAGTTCTTACGAAATTCAAACACTATCAAAACTTTATGCATGACTGAAGTAAGCTTCATGATTACTCTGATTCTGTAGTAAGCTCTATGATTATCATTTGTTAAGTCTTCTCTCAGCCAGAGACCTATTAGAAGTAACCACCTGCTTAACTGATGGTAAATTTTTGAAAATCCTATTACTATTATTATTATTATTATTATAAGCAGTGTTATGTTACAATTTGGGAAACACTGAACAATTAATAAAAATGATTAATCTCTGAAACTACTGCTGTTGGGTGATTGCCTACCGACTGACATTACTAATGTATTCTCAGGACTGGATAGCAACTTTTATTTTATTTTATTTTTTAATGAAACGTCACTAAAGTTTTAGCGAATATTTTGTTTTGGTAATTTAGCAGATCAAAATGTTACAAGTATGTAAAAGTTTTTTATGTTATGGATACAAACCCTTGAAGTCTGTGAGTTTCTTAGGAATGCAAATTTATCAGAGGAGTAATCAATAAATTGAACCAGGAGCTGTTGAGTAATAACAAAGCATGAAATAATAACTCATTAAAGTATCTATTTATAGAATCATATAATCATTGAGGTTGGAAGAAACCTTTGAGGTCATCAAGTCCAATAACCTGCCTGACCTACTGAGTCCCATTGCTAAACCATGTCTCTTAGTGCCACTAAGGCAGGCATGACTGTTAATGCCTCAGGAAATATATTTCCTATGTTCTTTTTGAGGCACTCATCAACCCAGGGCCCGGAGTATGGAAAACTAACTAGTGCATTGGGAAACCTTGAGCATGCTTTATGCTACATTGCAAGGATTCCCAAAAGGAGGGTGGGGCATAAAGCCTGCCTGGGACTGTGGAATATGTCTCAGAGGCAAAATTTAAGATATTTCTCTGACTACCTGCAGTGAGCACAGAAGTATATGCATAACAGGGAGGCTGTGTTAGGGTTGCCCCTACAGTAATGTGGACACACAGGAGCTCCCTTGGTTTTGGGCTGCTCCCTGGAGATGCCACTTGCCATGGACTAGCCTCAGGGAGCCTGTAGATGTCCCACCAGTCACCATCCTTTTACAGCGTGGAGACAGAAGGAGCAGCATTGTTTAGAGTGCAGCTCAGGAAATTGTTCAGAGTTATGAGATGGAGTTGGGAAAAGGAAAGCAGGCAGAGTACCAACAGCAGCTTCCTGACAATGAGAGCTACTAAACTGTCATCTGTTCCTCCTCAGGGAAATTACGGAAACTACTATTATACAGGACAAAGTAGATCAGACAAAGTATGAGAAAATGTACTGCAGGCAACAGTCCTCCACAGTCCTCCACTAACAGAAGATGGATTCAAAAGCCTAACATCTTTTTTTACTTCTAACTTACATCCTCCTGCTGTTTTATGACACTATTACTTCTCAATAAAGTATGTGTTCATCTACAGTATGGGAGCTGCCACAGCATTACCTACCTGGATCCAGTTCAGATGTACCTTTTAAGCTCCTTATCAGCAGTGTTACAGTGATAATGAAGACAGGTCACACTGACCACACGGCAACATGTTGCTTTTCTTCCAGTATTTGTATAAGCCAGTTCATTTTCCCCAAATGACTAGATTTTGTACTCAGCAGAGTTCTGCTAGTTGATATTATTTCAGGCTTCCTTTTTTTTTTTTTTTTTTTCCCCAAACATTTAAATAACCCTTATGTTAATCTGGCAGTTTTGGAGTTATACAGGTAGGAAGCCAGCTATAACAAAGACTATGTCTGAAATCTAAGCAAGATGAGAAATACTGTCATAATGCTGACATATCTTACCTTGTGCCAGCAGTGAGTTAAAGCATTAACACAGTGATGTGCTTTACTCTTACAAGAATACTGTCTTTTCTTACAATAATCTGTCAGCCAGGAAAAGTTTTCATGGCCATCTGGAAGAGGTACTCATCTTTTTTCTTGAGGATGATTTTGAATTTCATGCTAAGATACACATATAACCCAATTAATACCTACTACATCTGATGAACACATGGAATGCACAGCAGAGCTCACTGTGCTGGTGCTGTCGCCATGCACCTTTACACCCTAAGCAAGCTCTCACTGTTAGGTGATGTCAAACTAATTCACAAGTATGAGAGAATTCCCCTGTTGCCATCTGGCAAGATACTCAAATACTATAGCAAGAACAATTCTCATGCTACAATGTCAAATAAGGTTTATAAAGATAATTAAAGTAGAGGGAATACTAAACCACCTGGCACTGAGCTGTGGGAAGAAAAAAAAAAAAAAAAAAAGGAACTGCATATAAGGAGAAAAACTTGAAATTTTAAACTTGCAAATCATCCAATGGAAGGGTGATCGTGAAAACAGAAGAGAGAGAGAGAGAGAGAGAGTCATAATTTAGAGACATCACTGTGTGTTCACAGTAAATTATAGAGTCACAGAATGGTTTGGGTTGGAAGGCGCCTTAAAGATCATTTAACTCCAACTCCCCTGCCATGGGCCAGATGCCTTCCACTAGATCAGGTTGCCAAAGCTCTATCCAACCTGGCCTTGAGCAATTCCAGGCAGGGGGTATCCACAGCTTCTCTGGACAACCTGTGCCAGTTCCTCACTGTCCTCTGAGTAAAGAATTTCTTCCTAATATCTAATCAAAATCTACCCTCAGTTAGTTTAAAGCCATTAGCCCTTGTCTTATCACAACATGCCTTGACAGAATCCCTCCCAGGCTTTCCTGTAGTCCCCTTTAGGAACTAGAAGGCCACTATAACATCTCCATGGAGCTTCTCTTGTCCAAGCTGAACAACGCCAACCCTCTCAGCCTGTGTTTAAACAAGAGGTGCTGCAGCTCTATGATCGTTCTTGTGGCCTTATTCCAATACAGCCATGTCCTTCTTGTGTTGGGGGTCCCAGACCTGAACACAGCAATCCAGGTGGGGTCTCATGAGAGCAGAGGGGGAGAACCACCTCCCTTGATCTTCTGGCCACACTTCTTTAGTTGCACCCCAGGGAACAGTTGACTTTCTGGGCTACAAATGCGTATTGTTGGCTCATATAGAGGTGTTCATCCACCAGTACCCCAAGGTCCTTCTCCACAGGACAGTTCTGTGTCCAGTCATCACCCAGGCTGTATCCTTTTTTGTGACTGACCCATCTCAGGTGCAGGACCCTGCACTTGGTCTCTAATTTTCACCTGTAAGATGTCAACATGTATGTTGTTGTTTTTCCCCAAAGACATCTCCATGCAGTCAATACCTCCTCCCCCCCCCTTTTTTTTTTTTTTTTTTTTTCATAGAGGGCAACTACTCCTTCACCTTTCCTGCCTCACTTTTCCTCCTGAATAGTTTATAGCCATCAATTGCAGCACTCCCTTTGTGTGATTTGTCCCACCAAGTATCAGTCAAATCAGTTTTCCAGCTGTGCAGTGGCTACTAGCTCCTCCTGTTTGTTACCTTTGCTGTGAGTGGTTGTATAGAGGCACTTAATCCGGACCAGCTATCCATCCTTTTTGACCAAGCCTTTTTTGGACAGCTGGAGGACATTCCTCACCTCTGATAGGTGCACTCTACCACCCTGTTGCTCACAAACATATGAATAGCCTGGTCTAGGGCCCAATCACCCAGGTTTGTTAGTTTAGGGCCTAATTCACTAAGGCAGCCAGCCTGCCAGAGAAGATTCTCCTTCCTATCTATCCTAGATAGCCAGGCCTCGTTTCTCCCCAGTAACCTGTTTCATCAAAGTACCTTCCACGATCGCAAAAGTCAAAGCCTTCTTGATGACAGTAGCTGGGTAGCCAGGTGTTAAACAACAGGTTTTCCAGTCCCAGTCTTTCCAGGTGGGAGGAAGGGAGCGGGGAGGAAGTAGGGAACAAAGAAAAAACAAAACCCCTGTCCTTCACCTTACACCACTCTGAATCATTAGGAATCCACAAGTAAATCTCATGGAGTGAGATGTAGCTTGTGCTTTCTGCTCATGCTTCCCACACACACCCACCCCAGGGAAAGTGTATTCATTCTTTTTAAACCACTTAGTTTTTCACACTGCTAGATAAACACAAAGACCTTGTAGCTACTGAATTGGATTTTAATTTATGTGAAAACTTCTTTGAAGCATATAAGTTCTATTTATGTTTTTTGTTGTTGTTGTTGTTTGTTTGTTTTTGTTTTTGTTTGTTTTTGTTTTTGTTTTTTCCTAAGATGCCTTTAGCTTGAGAGATTCTTGCAGTCCAAAGAAGCTTTTGCATAAATAAGTTCAAGCTAATGCATCGGAAATACAGAACACTATAAAAGTGCCCTGTTTTAAATCCTTAATAGCTGATCGTTACAAATGAAATACAGGGAATCAGACAAAGTATTATTTCATACATTCTGAATAACCCCAAGTAATACCCATACCCAATAAATAGCCATAACTGCTGCCATAAAAAGGTACACCTTTGCATACAACAGGTGGGTGATGATTAGTGGAGACTTCTTGTCAAATAACTTTTAAATTGTGTTTTATATTTTGAAATTGCTGTTTCAGCAAGAACCTCAGCTTATGCAATGCTCTCAGTCCTACATCACAGGACTGCAAAGCAAGGTCAGTATCTGTTTTCACACATTCAGGTAAAGCTCTGTGGGATAATGTTAGTAACAACACATTCTAAAGTAAGTCCTCTGTTGAAGGAGACATTCAATGGCAAGTAAAAAGCTATTCTATAACAAAAATAAGAAAGCAAGCACTGCTTGTATTTCAAGAATATGCAAACACCTACAAAAATAGCTTTTAGCAGGAGAAGGGAGTAATAAGCATGAATTTATAGGAAGGTCAAGTTTCACTGCGGGAGCCCCCATCAGGTCAAGGGGTGGGTCAGGTGAATACAGGCATTAGCTGATGTTTCTCAACTTTTTCACAAGAGTAACACACTCCCAGCGACTTATCCACAGGAAGAGATGTTCAGGTGTCTAGCTCTTGAGTTAGATGATCAAAGAACAGCTGGCTTCAGAAACCATTTCAAAATCAACACTTCTGCTTTTAATTGTCACTTTCCCCCCAGTCAATCAGTTGTAGGTGCAGAAGTTTCACAAGTGTCTACATGAGAAGAGCCAAGCAGCCCCATGGCAGTCTGGGGTTCAGCCATTACCCCTTAGGTGTGAGCTGATGAGGAAGGACCACCACCCAACCTGGACATCAGGTTGATGAAGCAAGGCCAGGCAACAGTAAGCACCTGAGCCCCTCAGCATGGGGAAGGGATTGCAAGCGAGATAGCAAAGAAAGGTGATCACAGGCTGATTGGGGCAATTTGTTCACTCACAACAGTAAATGAGAAAAGATGCACCAGATGCCATAACTGATGAATATGAGTGAGTCTGTGCATGCTTGTTTTTAATGAACTGATTCAGCTACATCTTCTCCTGTACAGACTAACTAATCTGAGGATATTTACTTAATGAATATTCATGAAGCTCTTTTGTTTTTTAAACATCATTGACTTTTTTTAATGTCCTACTGAGCCCTGATGGCACACCAGAGAGTGCTTGTCATTGGTATATTCTTCTCAAGACAAATGTGTATTTGTATTTTTTGTGTTTATTTTTTTTCTTTCTCAAATACCAAATTTGTTGGGATTCACCTCAGCCAGCCATGCTGCATAGGCTGTTGTTAGTCAGATGGCATTCAAAAGAGAAGTGGAGAAATAAATGTCCCATACCACATGAAAATATTACCTTTTTTTTTTTTTTTTTTACATACATGGCTTTGTAGAAGCTTGGCCTCATTCTGCCAGGATATTAAATAATCTCAAATGCTCTAATGGTTAGGGTTTGGTTTCCAGCCCTCAACAGACATCTACTCTTGGTTCTCATTATTCCAGATAGTGTCCTCTCCTCTTCCAAATAGTGTTCCCTTCTCCCCCTGTCCCATCCTGCTTGACTAATGTAAGTGCAGAAGTGGAGAAAGATAATTGGTTTTTTTGGTTTTTAAGTCTGAATGTATGAGTGGAGTTGCAGCTGGATTCCAGGAGTTGTAAACCTGCTTTCCCCTGGTGCTAGATAAAACTTCTGTCTGTCAGGCATCTGTGTGTGGAAAGAGTCAGTCACACCTCCACAAAGAGGTAAAACAGCAAATGCTTTTTGGTGGGAGAATTATCCCACCAAAATGCTCTTCTCTCCAGCTCTTCAGTCCTGACACACCTCCCCTGGCCTTTTGAGACTTCAGGTATTCATCCTCACAGTTCTGGGGTCTTCCTTTATGTCTTGTATGTGTAATTATATTCATTGCTGTCCTTGGGCTCTTGAAATTTGGAGTCTGAATTTTAGACTTTGCAAATCTACAAGCTATGCTTGCATTTGTTCCCAAAGTTCATTAAATCAGGTTTGGGCTTTCTAAAATCTGTGTCTGTCATTTAGACTCATAGCTTCTTAAGAAATCAGGATTCAAACTAAAATCCTGTGTTGTCTTGAAGATGAATATAAGTTGTTTTTTTTTACAGTTGTGTACTGGGTCTGGCTGGGATGGAGTTAATTTTCCCTGCAGCAGCCCATACAGCACAGTGCTGTGCGCGTGTAGCTAGAATGGCACTGGTATTACACCGGTGTTGTGTCTATTGCTGAGCAGTGCAGGCACAGCATCAGGACTCCCTGCAAGCCCCCCAGAGCCAGTAGGCTGGGGGTGGGCAAGTGATGGGGAGGGGACATCGCCAGGGCAGCTGACCTACACCAGCCAAAGGGGTATTCCTTACCTTGTGGTGTCACACTCAGCAATATAAGGTGGACAAAGGGAAAGGGAAGGGGGGGCTCTCGTTATGAAGACATCTGTCCTCCCAAACAACCACTATGTATATTGAGGGCCCATTTCCCAGGACACCAGGACATGGTCAAACATCACTTGTTGATGGGAAAGAGACAGTAATTTTTCTCTATATCTGTGCTTCCACACAGCCTTTGATATTTTTTCCCCTTCCTTTTCCCTTTAATTAAATAATCCTTATCTCAAACTGCAAGCCTTTTTTTTTTTTTTTCTTTTTTCTTTTTTTCTTCTTCTTTCCAGCATACTTTCTGCTCCCCCTCTTCTTCTGAGGGGGAGTGAGAGAACAGTTGTAGTGGAGTTCAGCTGCCCAGCTGGGTATAACTACTACAAGGCAATAGAACCATAAAGAGAGAACTGATGCTTTAGGTGCTTTAGAGTTTGGTGATACTTCACCAAACTCTGCTGCCCACTTCTCTGTATCATACTCCCCTCTTTTTCACCTTTCTCACCTTATCTACACAAGCACACACATACAGACTCAGACTTGCACATCTTCTGTGCTTATAGGCCCTCATCTACAGCAGCCCCAGCATTGCCAACTGGTAAGTACCAGAAACATGCCCTTTGAAGCCCTTCTACTCCATCTCTCCATCTCCAGTGCCAAAGATATCTCTGCTTGCTACCTTCACACACACACACTGAGGTGCACACCATCCTGGCATTCACAACTTAGTTTTCACTTATTTTTTCTGTCTTTTCTGCAGCTTTCTCCACAGCCTTGTCCTTAATGAAATACATTAAACCCAGTCCTTGCCACTGTAATTGCCTCTGGAATGAGGGTATATTAAGACTTCTTTTCTGACAGTAAACACCAACTCACAAGAAAACAGAAAACTAGACTGATTATAAGAAGATTTAGCAATAATGTTTTCATTTGCTTTTTTTTTTTTATCTCTGATACAATATTTGCAATAAATCAAATTCCAGTTTAGCAGAGAGAATCAACAGTGGCTATATTGACTTTTAAAAGATATTCATGTCAAATGATAATCAATCAGCATGAATATTTTGAAAAAGCCATATGTTTTCTAAGTGAAATTTCAACTATTTTTTTTTTTACAACAGTTGTACACTTCATATGCGTTTGTACACTTTGTATGATAGATTCTGATAAGCTTGTCATTAGCCACTGAGGTTGGGAATGTAACAATTAAATGAATGAGTACTAACAATACTTCTATTCCAGTAGTGTTTTTCTTTGTTGATTATGAGTTTGACTGACACTTTTGAGAATCAAAACTTTTATATCACCCTGCAAATCTAGCAGTAGCCCTTCTTAAATAAAAATGTCTCATGTAAGATAGCTATTGAAGAGAGTGATTGACAGCTTGATCCATAGCCTACTAAGGTTAACGGAACTTTTAACTGTTGCTGGCCTGGGATGAGGCCCTGAAACGCAGAAGCCTGAAATTAGCTATTTAATGTACAGTTCTCTCTAAGTAATCGTTCAGTCACTTGCAACAAAGAAAGCTCAACTTATCAATCAGGGAATGGATAACCTGCTCTATAAACACCTTCCTTCTTCTATTTATGAATAATACAAATGATTATTAGAACTGGTCAAGTGGATTTTACTCTCCATATGTTATGATTGGCAGAACTGCAGGTATAACTGATTTCATTCTTATTCTTTGTCTTGTGGAGACAGCTTTGTAGTGTCCCTTGTATAGGCCTTTATTGCTGCAAATGTGGGAGAGAGATTAAAAAATAAAGAAACTTTACTTCGTGGTAAAAGCAAAAGATAAAAGCAGACAGTAGAAGTCTCAAAGGCAGCTCTTCACCTGTGTTTTCTTCTCCAGGGAAAATTTCATCAGGAAACTATTTTTTCCTTAAAAATCTCCTGTTGTACTTGTTAAGGATCTCAAAATGTCTTTTTTAATGATTTTCACATTGCATGGAAAATAAATAAATAAATATATAAGCAAAAACACAGTCTTTTCATAGTTCCATATTTAGAAGTTTCATGTCTATATAACTTTAGGATGCTCTTGAATTAATTAGTCTTGCATTGGTAATGTTGTATTTGTTGCTCCTCTGGCTTTTATTTCTACTTCTGTGTCATTACACTGCTGTATTGGTGATTTAGGATTGGCTCAATCAAAAATTTTGCATTAATTCAAATTGTGAAGGTTTGGCCTTTGCCTAAGGTTGCTACAATGTTATCTAAAAGTCTTTAAAAAGCAGCAATTGGACTTAATTTAGCATTTAGCATTGCACATGATGTTATATATTTTACTCACTGCTGAATCTGAGATCTTAATGAGAATTTTAAGATACAAAATTGGATGACTATTCACATGTAGCAGAAAGGTGCAAGTGGCTTTTTAGATTTTAATTTAGCATACCTTAGAAAAAGTGTGTCACATACTCGTTAAATGCTAGCACGGTCTCTCTAAGTTTAACTTTTACTCTTTCACATCAGGTCATGTTTCCAGATTCCTACCATGTGGTAATTTGTAGGTCTTTACCTCTAGGACCCTTTTCTGCTGCTAATATTCACAACATTTGTACCTTGTTCCTAGTAGCAACTCCATTTCAGTCAATACCTTCTGTGAGATAGTTACATTGGCAAGAACCAAAATCTCTTCTATTAACAGTTGCCGGATGATGGATTTATCCCAATGCACATCTTTCCATTACCTGCCGTAGAGGCTGGCAAGTAAAAGCTACAATGTCAGGTAGCTCAGGAAATAGTAGAGGACATTACTATTTCAGTACAGTACAAGTGTTTAGGAAGTTTCCAAACCTTCCTATTCAACAACAATATTGATATGGGATAACATGCAACAGCATTCCTGAAATGTGAGGAAGCCTATCATGACCAAGGCTGCCACAGCATCCCACTGCAAACCAGAGGCAAGAACCCTTGCCAATTGTGCCAAGTTTGGCAGTGACAAAATCTGAGCTGGTGTCAGCCAGGATTCATTGTGGTATTTACAAAATAAACTTGGCAGAAGATACCAAAATAGTTTATCATCCATTATATCAGAGAAACAGTCTTAGTCTTCTTGAGACAAACTGGAGCTGTGGACCTGTTTCATTATTTCACAAGAGGGAAATACATAATCCCAAGTGTGGATAGGTAAATTGCATCAAGCCAAGGATATCAAAACACCTGAGTGTTTTGATACACTACTATGTTCTCCCAGTGTCTCTGCTTCTGAGCAGATGAATCCTCCTGAGTACATTTCCTTTTTGAATCCACCTTGCAAGTTGAGTCCATTTAGTCTTTTTATATCTTGTCACACTAAACATTGGTAGAACGATATTCTTGGACAATATCCTTGTATAGTGGACAATATCCTTATATAGAAAAATTCTGTATGATAGTGGGACATTTTCTATTCAGTCTGTTTTTCAAACCTTTCCCCATTCTTCAGAACATTATCATCTTGTGTTTATCCCTTGTGGAGAGGAGAATCAAAACTGCCTTTCTGATTTGACCTCTAAAGACTGGCATTTGGAAAACTTGCAGCTATGCTCCTCCCCAGTGTGAAGGCTTCACAAACTCATCTACTTTTTCTTTCTTTAACAGAAACAGTCCACAGCTACATTTGTGGTGTTAGTTTTAAGTACCCTTAGTTACAGGAAGTTCCCTTCAGTTTATTCATTTTTTTCAAGCCTGCCTTGAACCTGGGGAACACAATCCCCACCCCCCACACACACACCCCAAGAACAAAACAATGTATAGTTTTGTGCATACAGAGAAGAATGTATTTTTAATTAAGTATAAAATAAAGATTTTCATCTGAGAAGTACAGAACCACCACCTACATTCTAATTCAATTCACTATCAAACTTAATTGCAGGCCTCCTACAAGTAGGAGCAGTTAGAGTGAAAAAACCACCTAAAGAGTTTTCTGCTCTTCATGTTCACAGCTTCAGGCATGTCTTTTGCATATTATAAACAGTGTGAAAAATTATTCCTTCAGTAGTATTGATTCAAAACATAAATTTTCTTAGAATAATGATGTACAAGAATCATAGAAGAATTATAAAGCAGCTTGAAGAGAAAAAAAAAAAAAGAATATACATCTTATACATCGTTCACTAGATGGAGGCTGCTAAAAGCATGTAAGGATATTAAAAATATTTCCTATACATCTTCATGCAGCAGTTGCATACTTGTCAAAATGATGAAAAATTTTAGGCAAAGCTGAAGCCAAACTTCTGGATCATAGTTTTAATCTGTGTCTTGGTCCACTCTTGTTAGAATTCCTCTCCATGTAGTCTTTTTCTTTTTCCTTTTTTTTTTTTTTTTCCTTTTTCTCTTTATTTTTCTTTTTAATAACAATACCTCCCAGGAAATATATACTGTTAAACATATGTCTACTAATACAAAATACTGGTACAAATGTCTTTTGTGTTAATTCGAATTTATACACTCCCAATACAGGTTTTTTATTGTATCCTTATTTTTCAGTTCTTCCTCTGAGATAAAGCATGCCTGTTTGCTTTTCTAAATGACTCCTTTAAAAAGAGGAAACCTCAGTAAATGTTGCCTGTGTTAACACAATAGAAAAATAGAAGCACATTTAAATGTGAAGCATACTTTGTTGTAGTTTCTTCTTATTTATGTGAATAGATAGATTAATTCTTGATGCCACATATTGAAGGGCACTTCTGTGAAAACTGAGTCCTTGAGTAAATCTGAACATTGCCTGTAAATATCTCCCCAGCAGACTCTGAACTTCAGGGCACACATCAGGCTTTACACATCTGGAATTAATTAATCTCTCTCAAGCTATCTCCAGACTGTGTCAATCCATGGCACAGGCTTCATCAGAAGCCTTCAAGGAACCATCTTAGGCTCTCTTTTCCCCTTGAAGTCACCAGAAACATTGAAGCAGGGAGGCTGCATAGTGCAGTGGGACTACCCTGTCTGCAACGAAGAGCATGCCTGAAGAGTACTCTCAATACTGAGCTGATGAAATTCCCCTCCATCAGCCTCAGGGAACCCTAGCAAGGGTGCAGAGCTGACTTTTAGCTTTCTCAAGCATCATTTAAAGTAGCTGACAGCTGCTTTGGTCTTGCCACTCTACTCTGTAGTTACAGCTGTAGAAACTTTGGATTTAATCATGTCATCTGAGATAACAGAAACCCCTTTTGCTCAGCTGTAGGCTCATAACTCAGGCCTGTTATACATAATGCTTAATCCCGTTCTTTAACATCATACATTTAAAAATCAGATCCATGGTGAGATTTGCAGAAATAAATAAATAAATAAATAAATAAATAAATAAATAAATAAATAAATAAGGATTACAGGATGATAATAAATACCCAATCTTCCAGAAATGGAGGATTTCTTAAAGCATAATGAAATGTTTTTCGCATTGTCACAACCTTAAAATAAAACTGCATTTTATACAGGTTTAATTCCTTTGTGCAAAACCTAAAATCTTACCACCACCACCAAAAACAAATACAATAAATAATGTTTTATGACAGGAGCACTCCTGAGAAGTTTAGAAATTATAGCAAAGAATACTTTTTTCATTGCTCCTGTTTTCTGTAACTTCTGATTTTCTCAGATATTGGGCAGCCAGTAGACCCCCTTTTTGCCCTATACTTGAAACAATTTCTGAAAATATGAGTACCACTGGCAATTATTCTGCACCTGCTTCTTGGTCCTCCTGAGGAAAGAGGAAATTACTCCCATAGTTTCATCTGAGCTTAAACCAACAAAAACATCCCAATACAGTTTCAAACATGTTAAGACCTTATTAAGCATTGCATTGTAAGATAATTTCTTCCTATCAAAACTCCTGGAGATAAACTTCTTTTGCAAGCCCATGAATTCAAAAATATATGCACATTTCCTCCACTGCTTCCCAAAGAATTTAACAATCTGGCAAGGAAAATAAATAAATAAATAAATAAATCTTAAGTGCTGCAACCTACAGAAATAAAAACTTATTGAAGACTTTGCTTAGTCAAAGTCAAAGACAATAAAAAGTCAATGTTCCCATTGCTGGGAAAAAAAAAAAAAAAAAAAAAAAAAAAAAAAAAAAAGAGAGAGAGAGAATTTTGAAGTCACGATTTTCTTGAGGTAATTCCACTTTGACAGTAAGATTTTTGTAAAATACTATCATTAGTATTTGAGGTATCATTAGTATTTGAGGTATTTTTAATTATTGACACTGGCTCACAAAAAAAAAAAAAAAAAGAAAAAATAAATTCATTGTCTGCTTACTGTAAACTTCAAGCTGATATAGGGTAGATGATGTAAGATGCCATTATCACTTTTAGCATTTCTTCAGAAAGCTAATCTGAAATACAGCAATGATGAGGTAACTTTAGCATTATGTATTCAGAAAGGCCTTCATCTTATACTATTTCATTTGAATTTCTGTAAGTAAAGAAGGCCTTAAGTCATTTCAGAGTGGAACTGACCAAGAAAAGAATAATGTTGAAGATTTTTTCTTTACATTCATTGTTTTGTAATGTAATGTAATTCATAAATCTTTTTGCACATTAACACAATGGTTTGCCATTTTTTATTACTTCCTATTTGCTTTGTTCTTAAAGTCATTTGTTATTCTCCAATTTAGAAAAGCTGTCTTACAGTTAAGGCAGAGATAATGAAATTTTGGTCTACAAATCATAAAGTTCTTTGTGTGTGTGTGTTTTGTTTTGTTGTTTGTTTTTTGTTTGTTTGTTTGTTTGTTTTTTTAATAACTGTATAGTTAAATTACTAGTTGACGCTATTCAGCAAATACTAAACAAATAACAACAAATCCATTTAGCAATAGTCAAGGTGAATTTGAGAATTATATGTTAACCAAAGAGGGGATGAGATCTTCTTTAGCCTATCACACTTAATTATAATCTTAAGATTTTAATAATGGGATGTGGTGTCATTTATGGCTCCTGGTATTGGATGAAAAATGCCACAGACACATTGTAAATAGTACAGATCACTAATAATATCACTATGGCAGTTAAGGTATAGTCAAAAATGCTGGGTTTTATCTTAATTGACCAATTTTATGCCAGTTCCACTCTGACATGTGAAAGCCAACTCAGATTTCCACACCTACCCTTCAGGACTCTTTGCTTGCTTCTTTTTTCTCTTTCCCATTTCTTCGTCATTTTCCCCCAGTTCTCCACCACATCATATTACCAGACATCCTGTTACTGGATATTTAGATCACTTTCTATCAAGAAGAGAAAAGGAAACATATTTTTAACTTCGAGTAAGTAACGTATTTTTAAACATGAGTAAGTGAACTTTTAAAGATTTTCCTCCCTCCTCTACTTTCTCTCTTTAATAATAATAATAATAATAATAATAATAATAATAATAAAAACAACAACAACAACAGTCTTTTGACATCTGCAGCTTTTCACACTTCAAAATCAATTTGGTAAACTGCTTAAAAGGTATTTTTTTTTTATTATTATTATACTTAAAATCAGAAAAATGGGAAGAAAGAGATGTGGTAGGGAAGTGCTTCTTTCTTCCCTTGAACCTTCTGCAGTAACTTTTGCTTATTTAAAGGAAATGTAAAAATGACAACCAATCAGAATACAATATTTAAAATATTTTTATCTAGGTTTGCATGACTTCAAAAAAAAAGAAGAGATAGGGTTTCGGCCTCAGAAGTTTTACTATATGTAATTTAAGTATACTTGTTTTCTACTATAAAACTACAAATGCGTTTATATCATTTTTTCATTACAAAAAAAAAAATGTACAATGATTTGCAGTATTGGAGACAAGAAAATGGAAAAGAGGGAAGATTTATTTGTTTCACTGCAATATAGAAAATTTGAGGTTTGCATCTAGTACCACTTATATATGCTTAAGTAAAAGCAAAAAATAAAAATTAAAATTAAAAGAACAAACTAAACAATCAACTGAACAACAACAACAACAACAACAAAAAAAAACAGGAAAACCTCTTTATGTCTGTGGAATTAAACATGTACTTTTTTCACTGATGAAAGAAAACAGTTTTCTACCTCTGCAGCTCTATGTAAATGCAGCCTCAAGCATTACTATTACAGGATCTATGATGATTTCTAGCTTTGATGTTCCTATTCAGAGTTTTTACTAAGTTGACAACCTTAGCATTAATAATGAAAAGTGGCAGTGTTATGAATCAAACGTTCAACCAACCAAATATAATTAAAGCCTGATACAATCCTAATACTGCAAATACTTAAGCACCTGGAAATATTTTAATGAAATATTGACTTAATGGTAAACAAAGTGTCTACAAGATGTTTAGCCCTCCACTCATTTTTTCTTGAAATATGTTATCCAACAATGTAAATCATAAGTTGGCATGCCCTGATGTTTCTAGGATCATGGTCCAATCTTCTGTGTGTCCATTAGGTAGCTAACTTTTCAGCAGTTTTGGTCGGTGGAGTGTTCTGTTGAATGCTTAGTTGCTTCTTGTTCAAAGCACAAGAGCAACTGAAGAAATTGTGCTTCCAAAATAGTAAGTAAATGAAAAAAAAAATAAATACTTGTAATAATACCAAATTGTTAAAATAAATGTATATGAAAGTGCATCAATTTGAGAAAGAAGCAAGAAGGCTAGTAAAGTTTAAAATGTCCCCACTCTGCCTCTGTAAAGTCATCCTGTGAATTAAGGCATGCCAGGAAGATCTTGTACTTTAGTGTTAATAAATCCAGTGTCAGCTTTCCAGTGAAAATCCCTCACCTTGTTCTCTTTGAATAGTTTGTGGGCCCAATCCACGCTCCCTTCAGTCAGAAGATCACACTGAAGGACAAACATAAAAATGTCCTCTATATCCAGGGTGAAATGAATCTTCTCCTCCAGTTTTCTCAAACTTAATTAACCTGAAAGCATGCCTCATTTGGTGATTTTGCTGCATTGCTCTTTACAGGTCATTAATGAATTAATTAAACTATCTTAAAAGATCAGGGGCTGGGACTGGTTGGACAAGGTCACTAACACCCAGGGAGAAACAAAGTGTAAAAGATGTGTGCAAGAGGAGAGGAGGAAAATGGAAAACAGAGAAGGCTGGACAAGAAAACTGTAACGTTATGGGCAATGCAGCAGTGCAATGTTGGAAAGACTGGGGCTTAGCGCAGGGATGAGGAGGCTGGGAGTGGGACAAGAAGCTATGACCTGATATCGGAGCTGTTTGCATAAACTGACTAGAAAGTCAGAGCTCTGAGTGAGAAAAGACTTTGGAAAGTGGCAGAATATATTAACCATTGTTAAAATACTACATTGCTGCTCAAACCCTGGGAATCCAAGACACTCAGATATATCTAATTCTCTGCTATCAACAAAATGTCTGGTGAAATGTTTTATTCTTTTCTAGCACAGTGTTTTAAGAGGTCATAGCCAGTAGTGGTCCAAGGGAACTTGGAAGTGGATAGGTTCAATACAAGCCATTGAATCTAGCAAAACTTTGGATGAAGATCAAGAAAGGAGGCTTCTTGTTTTATCACAAGCAAACAACTGCCTAAATGCAACAACCACAAAGCTTTGACCATTTCAGCTTTTGTCATTCACTGCTATCTGGAGGGAACTGCCAAAAGTGTATTATCCCCTGCTTGCAGGGCTTCAGGCTTTGTGAGATTTGATAGTCTCCTGCAGGGAAAATCAAGGCAATCTGCATTAACAATGCACCACTCTGTACCGAAAGACACCTTGAAGAACACAGGGAACAAAAAGGAAGTTTTCAGCTCTTAACATTGTATTCTGCTGGTTTTGACATGAACCTGTTTAAAGAATTACCCTAGACAATCAATACAAGAGAGAATCTGAAGAGCCTCATTTAGCAGGACAGGCTAAAATGAATGGCAATTCTCCTCCAGAAAAAGTCTTACAAAGGAAAAGATATACAGCTGACAACTGAAAACAGAACATACCAGATTTAGATTTAGGTTTAGATTTAGAGCTGTTCTTGATTATATCCATCTAAGTCTTATTGTAGATATTAGAAATACAGTAGGTAGATTTAAAACTTCAGATCCAGGACTGCCTATCTGTGGAAAAGAACAATCGTGACTGGTTGTGTAGATATTCAAGGATGGAATAGATACATAATTATGAATATTAGTAAGAATATCAGCTATTGCTGAAGTTCATTATTGCAAGGTTGACGGGGTGCAACAGCAAGAGCAGTATATATATACCAAGTTTAACCAAATCCTGATCTTACTGCCATGTTCATATGTTGTTGCAGTCCTGAAAGCTATCTTTTATGTCTATGTGTTTTCACAGCCATACAAATATATCAGAAACATTTTTATAATATTGTCTGCTGCATTAAATTATCCAGGCCTTGATTAAAACCACTTAAAATTCATAATTTATGGGTGGCATTATAAAAAACACCACAAGGATTGACAGATATTTGAGTGCTCATGGGAACTAATTATGATTGCCATTTCTGATGCAGTTATCTTGCAAGAGTATAGGTCACTCTGGCTAGTATTTAGAAGTTATCAATTCTATTGGCTTCAGCAAAAAATGTGTTTAATGATTATTTAAAAGAACAAATTGCATTTTCTGACATTAAAATTAAATGTATAGGAAACTCTTAGAATGCTAATCTCCAAAGTAATTCAGAGAGTAAAAGAGAGTAAACTAGAGGGGAAAAAACTGTGATATGTTGAAATGAGCTAAATTGCATATATCTCTTTGCTTAAAGTAAGAAGGGAATCATATGAAGGAATTAGTGAAACAGAAATGAAGACTGCCTGAGGATAGGTAGCTACAGCTGAGATAAACCAGGTAAATGAAGCTTGATTCAGGGAGAAATGCAAGGAGGTTAGAGATTTCATAAATTCATTTGAATATGTCCTCAGAATAAAAGCAGATTTATTTTGGTTTGGTTGTTGTCTTTTTGTTGTAGTTTTAGTACTACGGTTATGCAAATGTGCTGTTTTTAGCACATAAAATAATTGCTTTGGCTTTGGCAGTTACTTTATGTCAGTAATTAATTACAATATCTACCAAAATCAGTTTAAATCAAACCAGGTTATGAATAAGAACTTTTTAACCTTCTTAATTTAGGGTAATGTTTCTGAAAGTTCTGAAAGTAAAAGTCTTCAAGGCTGCAGCACAGTTTGCCAAAATTAATTTCTGAATAGATTTTTACAGATGGCCCATGCATCCTTAAAATTGCAAAGAAATGATGACCAAACATAAAACCAAAACAAAACCAAAACAAAACAAAAACCACAACTCAAAGCATTGCTTATAGGTGATTTGTCATTTTCAATTTGGTATGTATCAGTACTGTTGTCCTTATCCTAAAGAAACTCTTACAGATTAATGGAAAAGCAACCTGCTTTCATTACATGTAATTTTTCAAGTCCTTCCAAGGTCTTTGGTTTTAATAGTCCATCCTATTCGTTTTCTGACAACTTTAGGGAGTTGCACTCAGAATCTCATTAACATTTTATTTATGTACAAAGACACAAAGTTTTCCATAACTGATTGGCAGTGCCATAGAAACCTGACTCCAGGGGCTAAACCATGTAATGGCTTAGCTCAATAGCCTTTTACCTAAGTACAGCACAAGTCTGTTTATTCCCATTACTCCTATCACAAAATTACTGCATATTTGGCAAATTATTGGTAGTCGAGACTTGAATTCTGTAGTCAAAAACAAACAAGCAAACAATAACAACAACAAAAAAAATCATAAAAAGTGTAGACACAGTATGTTTTTCGTTCCCTAGTTTTTTTGCTGAAACACTTTTTATTGGAACAACTGGACACAGCAATCTTTACTCCATGTTGACAGAAACTCTTGGAATACCTATTTAAACACTGCTGACTTCTACTCTGGGCTAATCTAATGCCATTCTGAAATATTATGTAAATTGCACATCATCAAATGGTCAAAAACTAGTGTTCAGTAAGCAGGTGCTGTCAGCGGGGACCCAGCCATGGCACTCGTTTAGAGCATCCTTCAAGGAAGATTCAAGGTCTAAACCTTCAGACCAGTCTTATTCCTCAAGCCAGCTCTTCCAAACAGGTTGATGCACACTAAGCATTAATGATCTTAGACTTGTGACCAACCTGTGTAAATTATGTACTTCCCAAATCTGTCTTGATGGTATTTAAAATCAGTACAGTTACTGAAGAAAAATATGAAAACATTGCTTATGTGTCTTTCCCAAAATTAACTCTTGCTCAGGTAGCTCTTAGACAAAACAGGTCCCAACTGTGATAGCTATTCTGTATGTGGTCAGGTTGCAAAGGTGCTTATCCTATTTAAATGGGACCCTATGTATGAATTTCCCGTTTCCTCCTCACAAGGATGAATCATATCACCCCCGCTGGTTATTTCTAACCTGTTACTGTTTTGTGCATGCAGTATACATATTGCAGCATTCAGATTGTCTGTGGAAGCAAAGCACAGGGCAAAGATAATGCTGGCTGTGGGGAAAAAAAAGGAAAAAAAAAAAAAAAAAAAGGAAAAAAAAAGGGGGGGGGATGGTGCCCATCTGGTGCCAAATTAAACACCTAGTTTTTGAGTTCCTAAGTCCTTCAGAAATGTAAACGTTGCTACTTGTTCTTCTTCAGATTTAATATGAGTGAAATATAAAGAATGTTGTTCCCATGTTCTTATTAGACCACCAGTGCTGACAGATTGTGTTTGCTTACGTAAAATTAGTGTACTTAGGACAAACCTAGTGTACTAGGTTACTTAGTGTGCTGGGACAAAACTCTCAAAAGTGCCTGTTGGTAAATCTGTGGCATGAATATATTTATAAGGGGCCTTGTATGCTGTGGATGCCTGGTAGCAGTGGTCCCAAGTGACCTTATTGAGATTGGCAATCCATCAGTATTACCAAGGCATTCTTACAGCTGTAATGTGGGCTGGTGACAGAGCGTACTGTACTTAGAGCTTCTTTCATGCTCATCCAGTTTTCCTTGTAAATAGGTGACATAAGTGACTTAGAAACTTGTACCTCATTGATTTTCAATAGAATGAAATGCTTTTGAAAGTGTTACCACCAATATTTAGGCTGCATTCAACAGAAGACATCGTCTAGGCGAGAGTTCGCAACATTTTTTAATGAAATCAAGGCATGGTTACAATTCCCAGGCCTTCAAGGACCGGAGATGAAGACTGTTCATACAGAAAACAAGTGGTGCAACCAGATGTACAAAAAAATTACCAGCTGCCAGCTTCCAGTTACTCTGTTTCACAAGAGCAGCTCTTAAAATATCTGAGCCCTTTTTCATGAATGAAACAGACTTGGCCCTTTCAATCAAATATATATGAAATCTTAATGTTTTACAGACATACAGGAAAAAATAAGTTACACTCTCTTCTGTTTGCTTCTATGTGAAGACTGGAGTGCCAACTAACACAGCAGCACAGTCATTAAATATTTTTTTTTAAAAAGTAGATTATCCCATGTTTAGCCATTCTCAGATTGTCCTCCTCTTATAAGTAGTTAGCTGAAGTTGCTGAATTTTTGAGAACTTTTAACATTACAATTACTGTTCATTTCATGTGTCCTTTAAATTGCACAGATCTGACACAATTCTCAATCTCTGTTTGAATGGACCATGTCTTTCATGTTGATTCGTGGGTCGAAGTATGGCAGGCCATTCTACTTCCACCAGAATTCATACATTATTAGGTAATTTCACTGGTATTTATTTTTGATGAAATAATGATGACATAGATGAAATAGCTCTTCAAAAAGTTAGCATGGTTGAAAAATAAATCCATAGTTTGGTCTGGCTTCATTACACAGAACTCTTTTTGCTTGCCAAAAACTAGTTAATTTCTGGCATCAGTGAATGTAGGTATGTTCCTTTACTATAGCTGCTCCACTTTATGTTCCACCAAGAACTGTGAATGAAACATTACCCTAGAATCCCTGAACCTCTTATGCTGCTCACTCCTTTCTTCAGAATTTTATGAAAACTTCTCTCTTCTGTTCTTCATGCTCACGCTTCCTTTCTGCATGGGAAGATGCAGAAAGACCTTCAGGCCTTTGGCCAGGAGTGAAGAGATTTATTAAAACATGTTACTGTAAGGTATTCAGGGAAAACAGCTCTAGTCTTTAATTTGCAACAGGGATGGCACTAGTAGTTTTTCTGACAGTATGTAATTTAAGAGGAGCCCCTTGAAAATTCAATGCATATTATTCTCCTATAACTTAAATATTTCACACTGCAGAATATCAGATAAAGAGAATTCATCAATAAGCAAAAGCAAATCCTTAGAGAGAGCAAGCAATATCAACAGATGGGCTAAATCTCTGATTTTATGTCTTTCACAATTTTAAGCTAACATTATTGGCAAGTTAAAGCCAAGTTTATTGCCAGCTGAACTAAAAGAAGGAAATACTTCCGATGAACACCAGTGAAAGTTTGTGAGTTTGCAGTACAGAAATGAAAAATATTACTCATAAATAGGGATGAACATATGAGAAGTAGTTGGATTTGGATGAGATTTAGGCTGGCTTTTTCATTCATCACAAAGGAACTAGGAAGTATTAAAAAGGCTGACTAAATAATCCGGAAGGGCAGTACATTAAAACAAAAAGGGTTATTAGGAACAGGAAAGAGGGAGCTTTTAGTTAGCACAAAATTAATTTATTAACAGCACATTGCAACAAAGGCACTAGGGGATATAAGGGAGAAAACATGAAATAAATACCAGAGGTATAATCTAGGGAAATCAATAAAGGTAAGAGGGATTGCTTTTTTTATGAACATACATTTTAAAAAGTTGTTATCAATGAAATTGGAAGAGATGAAATAGTCCCTGTTGGGAATGTAAAAAAGACTGATAATAATCCAGTAAGAAAGGCTTGAGTAGGCAAAAGAAGGAGCTAAAATAACATTTAGAAAATGCATTAACTTTTTCCAACTATCAAATATCTTAGAAATAAATAATTAGGAATGCATATGGATCAATATTTTTCTTCTAGCAGATAAAAAGCAAACAGAATGCAAGCTTCCATGTGCTTCAGACTACCAGATAGCTCTGTAGAAAAACATAACACATCTACCTACAATGTAAAGTGAAAAATAGCTGTGCATGACAGCTTTAATCTGAAAGACTACACCAGAAAACCCCTTCTGCAAACACTATTATCTCTGGGAATTTCTTGACATTGCCTTTTACAACTTCTTAGCTCAAAAAGCATTGCTTCTAGCATGCAGAAATTCTATGTGAGATAGAAAATTAAAATGTAAAAGAAAAAGTAGTATACGGTTTTTGAATGAGAGCAATCACTTATTCTTTTCCATTTGTGGGAAATTGTGAATATATGTTACCAGCCACTTCCTCAACACAACTTCTTCATTAAGCCTTTAGTAACTTGATAATAATTGTTTAAAGGTTTGACCAGGGATCACTACTGCCAATTTGTAACAAGACTTCATGGAAATTTTGGTGGACTAAGGAGAAATAATACAGATTTAGGTTTTATTTTACATACTCAAAAATCTCTAAATAGACCAACCAAAGTAATTACAGGCCTTTTATCCTGGCATTGATCTCAATCAAAGTAACGTGACATCTGATCCAGGAATGGATTAATACAAACATAAAGGATAATATAATTAACACCAATAAACATTGATTCATAGAAACTAGCTCTTGTCAGACTAACTCAATATCATCTTATGAGTTTATACATTTGTGCTGTTATAATGGACATTTTTAAGACATGTCACTTGATGTAATATGACATTTTGATTAAGAAGCTACAGTGATAAGAAAATCATTGTGGCATATATGAAAGGATTAAATTTTGACTACCTGGTAATATTTAACATCGCTTAAAAACATTATTCATCAGGACCTTCTGTTCAGATGCCATGCTTTCTGGCTTCATGCTGTTTAGTACTTTTTATTAATAACAGAAAAGCAAATGTAACATTAAAACTCATTACGTTTATAGGTGACACAATGACAGAGGGAATCGTCAATAATGAGAAGGACAAGTCAGGATGGAAAGACGTTCAGATAGTTTTGTAGCCTGAATTCATGTCTAATAGGTATTTCATTACTACTGGACATCTGTTCGGGATTGAAGCCCATAGACTTTGCTTTCCCAGAACTGGAGACCTCTCATTCTGGGTGCTGCAGGTCTAAAGGTTCTGGGATATTTCTTGTCAATTAATAATCTGTTTAAAATACACTCCTGGTGTGGCCAAAATACTGAGCACAGATATTGGGTACATAGGCAGAGAAATATCATCTAGAAGAAAGGCATTTATTCTATCTTTATATCATAGGCAACTGCTATTAAAATAAGACCTAACTCTGATGACTGTAATTCAGGAGTTATTTTGAAAATGCATGAAAGAGTAAGAAGATTTATTGGAGACCGGAAATCATTCCCTGTATTAAGAGACCATAAGTGTTTATCTTGAAGGACAAAGGGTAGTTGATTAACATCTCTACATACCTACATAAGAAAAAGAAAACCAATCAGTCCTTCAGTCTAGCAAAGATTCATTAAGGCTCAAGGTCTGAGTTTATGCAAGACAACTGCAGATTAAGAAAAAAAGCACCTGTTTTTATTAACGAAAATGAGTAAGCCCTGAAAGAACTTCAAGGACTGCAGTACAACTCCCATTGCTAGAAAATCTTATATGAATATAGGATGCCTTTCTGAAAGATGTTCTACTTTATCCATAATTATTGGGTTTATAGTTCAGAGAAATCTGATACTGCAGAGAAAGTGAGACCACATGATCACCATAGACTCTTCCAGGGTGCAATAAGAAGAACTGGGGTAAGCTTCCACTGGTGAGATACCATTTCAACCTCTGAAAAGATTATAAGAAAAATTATGCCACAAGAGCATACGTTAGCGACAGATGAGGTGAACAAGATGTCACTATAGACAGAAAGAAATGGGCACAGTTAAGTGAAATATGTCAATAGTACAGTCACAAATGGTGGTAAGGCCAAAAAGAATCAATATTTCAGGTCAAATAAAATGTTGCATTTCCATGATTAAAAAAAAAAAAAAAAAAAAAAAATTAGATCACTTCATTGGGAAAAGTTGACATGGGAATTTTTGATAAAATGAAAACTATTTCAATTGTTTCTGGAATTACAAGTTCACCAAACACAGTCCTGTGGAACTTCAGAACAAACTTCAGTAAAAGGGGCCTCCTGCCAGAAAAAACAGCTCTCGTAAGAAATTCATTCCTAATTAAATAAAGTAGTGATGAGCATTTACAGATGACATAAAACTTGGGGTTTTATGCACAGTCCTTAATGTTGTATCTTTCCAGATGTTCTACAGTATTTGATACTCCACGAAGCATCAAGAGTGTTCTGTTCTAAAAGCACTGCACAGCTTCCCATCAAAAAAACTGCACTCTCTCAAAAACAAACAAACAAAAAACAACCAAACAACCAAACAAAAAAAAAGACCCTACATAAATGACACTCATTTTCACTACAATCCTTTGCCTACTTTCACTGCCACAGGCATCTATTTTAATAATAGGTAGTTTAACATAGGTAATTTATTATTGTTTTTTATTTCATCTGCTTTTGCTTGCTTTATTCTTTAAGAAGAAAAAAAAAAAATCTAGATATGGTAAATAGCAAGATCTTCTTACAAATAAAGAGCAACGGATCATGCATGCTACACCATATTCATTTATTGAATTTCTCTCAGCTTGATGCATGAATGCAAAAGGAGGTTATGTGTGAAGCTTTTCATCTATTAAGTGAGGAATCAAGCTGGACTTGTAGCCATGGATCAAATTCTTGCCTTTAGTGTAATATATATTTTTATTCTCATTATATGTCTTGATGAAATTGCATTTTTTGAGGATTTTCCAATATTATTAGTACCTATAATAGTCAAATTAAAAATCCATCATCTTCATTAGTATCCTATTTGAAATCCCATTTTGAATATACAAAACGATACTTTATGTTCTAAAACAAAAATGTCATTATGCCTAAACACAATAGGCCTGAACAGTCTGAAACAAATCCAGATGCTTGTAATATTCTTGTAATAACATATAGAGAAATAATATACTATAGGTTCACATAGATTTCTTTGGAGGAGAGTATTGCGTGCAGTAGCAGGATTGGGAAGAATGAATAGTAGGATATGGCAGAGCAGGCTATATAAGTATAAAAGCATGTAAGTATATAAGTACACAAATAAGCAAAACATTCTTAGATAAGGAAAATAAATGCTATCATCATTCATATTTTTTGTTGCAAAGCTTGTATTTTCAGAAATAATTTTGGAGGTCAGTTATATTAATGTCTGTTGATCTATCTCCTGTGTACCCTCAAAGAATTCCATAAATTTAACACAGGATTTGGGCTACAGCTACATACTGACATAATGATAACACTGGAATCAAAAGTAACTGCTTTTGAAAGTGCTGGTACACCATTGAATTGGTTAGGGCACAACAAATAAAAGAGTCTTTTAATTATTCGATTTCAGTTGTTCATTAAAAGTTCAATCATACAACCTATGTATGCAAATAATTCTGAAAATAATATCATTAGAAAGAAATTAGAGCTTTACATAACTTCATTGTTTTTCCAGATTTAATGATAAATGCCAGAATCAGAGAATGAAATAACTGTAATTGGTGGAAATATAGTCAGTACCTTTTAAAAGCAGGTAGTAGTTCATTTAACAAAACTGTCATTTTACATAAATCTTTTGAGAATGCTCCTTGTATCAAAGAAAATGAAACTCCACTGTGTGGAGTTTCAAAAGAACAAATAGCATAAATACAAATTTTGATAGTGATATAAAGAAATTGATAGCTTCAAATAAAAATATGATCCCTGATATTATATTCTTCATGTCATTACACACACACCAAACCAAACCAAACCAAACCAAACCAAACCAAACCAAACCAAACCAAACTTTTAAGTTTTTCTGTTCTGATAATTTAGGACAAAGTCTTGTTCTTTCCTGAGTTTCAAAAAAAAAGTTCTGTTCAGACAACCCGGGATCTGGTCTTTGCTTTTCCCACTCCAGAGTAATATGACAATATTTGATTTTTATTACACACACTTACAAGTATGTATTTGCATATAACTACACATGATGTCTACCAGAAGAAGCAGTGCTGTTGGTGTTAGGTCTCTTTTTTTTTTTTTTTTCTTTTTGCTGTATACTGGCATAGATATGACTGTCTATGATAGCATAAGTAATCAATTGGCACTCATGGTGTGCATGTATTTCTGGAAAATCTGTGTTGCAGGTATAAGCACTAAAAGCCAGCTCTGGGCTACACTGTACTTGTGCTTGTGCATGTGTACAGGCACATACACATACACACACTGGTGAGGCCAAAGGCAATTATAAATTCACAAACTTTGAGATACAGAAGGCTGCTTTTTTTTGTTTGTTTGTTTGTTTGTTTTCCTTTTCTTTCTCTGAATTGGACAGGGCTGCAGGATTGCATTTTGTATCACAGTCTCTATTTCTGACTGATTTTGTACTGAAATATTCTTTCCAGATTGTGCAAAGTCTGGAACCCAAAATCAGCTCTTGAACCTGAAACTTGCATGTTTCCTGTTGATACCAGCACTACCACAAGTATGAGTCCCAAAAACTTTTGTACATATTGACTTAGATTAAAATTTGTTTTCCACTGGTTTTACTTGTCATCTGTCTGACCAATGTATTCAACAACAGGAGCAATCCTTGGCTTTATCTAACAGTTTTCAAATCACCCATAATGCAGCTCTACCACGGCATCAAAGAAAAGAATTGTAAATGAAGGCATTTGTCACTCAAGGACACTACTGTGTGCCTGATGGGCAGTGGCCAAACTAGTAGAAAATTTTCGACTTATTAAGAAATTAGAGAAGCCTAGTTCAGGAAAGAAAAAGGGAGAGTTTGATAGCTAAATTTAAAAAGCAGAGTGGGAGGAAGTGAAGAGTGAATGGCATTATTAAATAGGGTCTTCTCTTGGCTTCCAAATAAAAACAAAATGGGAAAAAAAAATAATAATAAATAAATAAAAAGCACTGAAGATCAGAAAATTAGGTTGCTTGCTGCTGGGTAAATTTGATAATAAAGACGATACCTCAATGCACTCTTGGTGTTTTTGCTGATAAAGAAATACTCATGACATACTGTATAAGTCCTCCTTCTAATGATTATGTTTTTTAGTTTTGTTTTGTTTTGTTGTTGTTGTTGTTGTTTTTCCTCTGCAATAAAACTATCAACAACTTGGATAAACTCTGCCACTTGTTATTCCCCAGTTCTGGTGATGGAGAATTTCAGTGTAAACTTCCACTTACATGCTGAAATTGTTCTATGTGTACATTGTAGTTTAATATTGCATTCTCTGTAAAGTCTTCATCCTTAACTTTTTTTTTTTTTCTAAGATAATTGGGATTGCAGTACATGTTAACCTCAGAGTATAATGGGAGAATGAATCTATGTATTATATAAAATGATTTGCAATATATCATGTTGTATTTGTGTAAGCTTTTCTTAAAGTAAAGTAACCAATGGCATTCTACTCAAATATTTCACCTTTAAAGGCCACTGTTCTTGGTGAAATATAAGCAAACTCCCAGCAGTTCTGTCACCCATGGCATTAGTCTTCAACAGCAAATAGAAATGGACTATAGCCTAGTTCATCAAAATCCACAGTAGTTATTCCCTAAAAAAAAAAAAAATCATGATTGTTCCAAATGGTGTCCTACTTTCATTCTAAATTGTTAAACGAATACAAGTCCTATGGGTCACAGACAACAGTCCTTTTGGTTTCATGGGAAGCCTGGCTGCACTATTCCTGTTACTCCAGATTTGTTGCCTCCAGATGCATTTTTGTTCTCATTATAGAAAACTGGTCAGGCACTATTTTGCCTCAAGGTAATTTTCATTATTGCAGTGAATTGGTCTGATAGTTCAGTTAAAAGTTAGTTTGCCTTCCTAGCAAATTCTTCAAGCTGTTAAAAAGTAGAATTCCTCTCTGAGTTTCAAAGTGAAGTTTCTTACTATTAGCTATTTCAGTGGTTCATAGCCAGGCAATCACTCTGTGACTACTTTTAAACCAAATACACTGATTTAATGATATGCAGTTTGGAAGGAGGCTTTCCCATCTTGTCTGCACTGCAGGGTTTTGTCACATAGTGAGCCCCAGCTCCTCTCCTAGCAGTCACAGTAATGGCAGGCGGAGCTCTGAAGGCCGGTGAAGGAGTGAGGAGGCTGAGTGCAGTGTTTGAAAGCTTTTTCTCTCCTTCAGGTTGCTTGTGCCTGCAGGATGAACAGAACAGATCACAGGTCAGGTCTCTTTGAATAGAGTTTCTTTGTTCTGAAAATTAGTTCTCCATAAACCTTAAATACCTGTCAAATTATTTTGTGTGTATAGAGAAAGTCATATATACATAAAATGGTTACTTTCCATTAAACTGAAGCAAAGTGCTTTTAGATATATAGAGGATAATGTAGGTTTGTAGGAGTAATTTAGACTTTAATAACAATAATGCATTTTGAAACAATACATCAAACAGACAGCCATTTCACAGACAAGCCTGTTCTTCTGTATGCGAAGAGACAATCCAGGTGTCTCAAAAGCAGCTGACTTTTCTGAGGATAGAAGAACTGAAGTGGTCACTTAGTTGCAAAACATAATTTACCATAGCTATTAAAAATTCATCTAGTACATATTGTACAGAAAAGTGCTTGGTTTTGACAGCAATACCAACATTTGTGCTTTCAGTTGCCATTTCAGCAGTAGTGATTTTCTCCTCCTCCTCCTATGCATTTCCATCAACATTCATATTCTCCAAGATGTGTCCTCTCCAAGTACTGTGAGAGTACTGTAGGAGAAACAGCTAATTCTAATCTTAAAGTTTTACCTCCCCTTTGTGCCAGTAATTCCACTGAACCAAACTGTTCTCCCAATGTCTTTGTGTATTGTCTGTCAGCGTGTAAGGTAAAGTATGGCACAGAGAGTACAAGTTGGTTATGTACAGCCGCTGCCTTTGTGACTGGGTCTCTCTTTTTCATATGAGAATTTTTGTGTGAATTTCAGACAAGAAAATAGGTTAGTGAATAAATGAATGTAGACAGTCATTATCCTAGGATTAATTCACTTCACTGGGTGCTTATTAGACAGCTATGGGACTTTGTTGGGTATTTGGGAATTTGCAGTTCTTTGTAAAATTCAGTCAAGTCATGGTTTCTGCAAATAAAGGATATTGTGGTCGTTTCTTTATTTGAGACAAAAAAAAAAAAAAAAAAAAAAAAAAAAAAAAAAAAAGTAGGTCTGTTGTAAGAAAAAGTAGTGGAAGGAATGGAGGACTGACATGAACTGAGAACAAGCAGATAAAAAGTTGTGCATGGTTTCCAGAAAGAGGGCATAAAGTTGAACCATGAAACAAGGGAGAAAAGTAAATAAAATATCCTTTAAAAAGCTGATCTAAGTATCTACAGTGTCTTTGGCCACATTTGATACTATCATACACCTTTTTTAATCCTTGGCAACAAATGTAAATATTTTGGGCACTTTCACCTTCTTCTAGAGTGACTTCCTTCTGAAGTGAAGCCCTAAAACAGATTAGATAAAACGCATACTAAAAGTACCAGTTTCTTTTCATTGGGTAAACAAAGGAGGCCACAATGTGCAGGTCATTTGTAGAATCTCCCTTTTAGATGTCTAAAGACAGGTGAAGTGAATCATACCTGAAATACAATGAATAAGTTCCTAGCTAAATGTGAACTCTCTCCATCGTTGAATCTATGCCTCAGTGTTCTTGTCTGCAAAATAGTTGAAATGCTTGTTAATTTTCTACTGCTCTCAGTTTGTCAGGTTTGTTTCTGTTGAAGATCTTGGAAGCAGAGTCTATCTTACTAGAGAGTATCTTGCCATCCATATCTAGCTTCACTCTTATTTGCTCTGCTGTATATCACTGTAATGCAAGTCAGAGGATTAGAGACCTGTGTGTGTACTGGAATTGAGTGTATCATATATTGTGGTACACAATGAGAAGTCAGCAGCTTGCTTTGGTTTCTATTATTCTCAAGCAGCTTATCAGTAGCTGTGCAGTTCTAGATGCAAGAAGTAATAGAAAAAGTAAGGACATATTGCATTTCCTATAGTCTCATACTTCCTTTTTAGCTCACCCATCTACCTTGACAGACAGCATTTGAAACATTATCTTATGCTTTTTTCATGGTAGTTGGGTTTGTTCCCGTCACTAGAAGAACTGGTTTACACAGCCTCTGAATTTGTACTCCTATTTCTGCCAAATGACCTCAGCTCTTGTAGAGTAAATCTTTCTTCATTATTGTAAACCAGATTAGGAAACTGATGTAATTTAAAAATAAACCAGAAGAACCAATGGTTACTTACCCATGTCAATTCCTTGGTGCCATTCCTTGCACAGGGAAAAGTGCTGTGAATCAGTGGAATGAAAGTAACCCCCTGCCTGTGAACAACCCACAAGACTCTCTATGCCATGATGTACTTCAATGCTTCTTACTTGTAACAGCACTGGGCTCTTCCATTAAAGCTCTGCCTTTATATGCCAAACACCCGAATCTTTTGGAATGATGTCCAACTTCTCGGGGTCATAAGGTTTGTACTTGCACAGTACTCATGAAAATGCACAGGCTAATCTAACAGAGGCGTGATGGAAGCACCTATGGTCTTATCAAACCTCTTCCATATATCTCTCTCAGAATGATGTACTTACACATAGAACAATTCCTATTGACACACTGTTCTAAGTTTCTGTCCCCAGATGCCATCCTCATATATTTATTTACCTTTTACTTTGCCATTTATGGTAGTTCACTCATATTATATTGGCCTTTGGTGTGTCTTTGGGTGGAAGTTATTTGTACTGAATTAATTTCTTTTCTACATCATATTTAGCTATAATCAAATACCAACTGTATTTAATTCTTTTGTTCATATTCTTTCTGATACTAGAAAAATATGCTTTAATTTGTCTCAAATCCAAATTAACTCATTCTGCCTCTACTTGGAAGAGTCATGTATACATTTCTTTGAGGATTAATCTCTGTTACCAATTTATTTGGTCTTATGGAGTTTTACAGCAACAAGACACATTTACCTACCTATAGGAAATCATCTCTTGTGCAAATATCTTATTCTAAAAAGTCAAGGCTTGTAACAAGAAGCAATATAATTTATTAGTTAAGTGATTTAATCGGATAAAAAAAAAGTTCTCGGATGCATAAACTCCTATTCACATATAAAATTGAATCAACAAATATACTTCAAGCAAAGTACAGATATTGGTCTCAGTTCAGTTTCATTATTGTTAATCACTGTGACTGTCTGAGAGAAAAAGATAGTTAACAGCTGTGAAGCTGCGGGAGTTACTGCTAAGGATAGAGGTGATAAGGTCGGTAGCCTCTACTGGGTAGAGAGAGAGGGACAGATTATTATCCCCTGTGGAGTCATAAAGGTTAGCAGAAGAGATACTGTGAGGAAAATCACATAATGTGAGATAAACCAGACTTCTTACTGAGCTCTTGATATTATGATTTTTAGTATCCAGCAGAATAATAAACATTATATCCAGGCTCATCTTCTGAAAGTTAACAGATACTATGAGTGACCACTATTGCTTTGAGATGGAGGAATGATGACAAAAACAGACTCTTGATTTGTAGTGATGAGACCTTTAAAAGCATACAGTCTGACCTCTTTCACCAACACTGAAGCTCTGTTGTCTATAAATAACTTCTTATGTAAAGGCATATTGATGTCCATGCTACACTTGCTATAAAGACCCCAACCACCTGACTCAAATCTCAGAAAAAGATAACAGAAGTCACTCAAACCTAAGATGAGGGCAGAGAAAGCAAAGTTTGTTGAAAGAGGGATTTTGTGTGCTTAGTTACAGCATCTGGTGAGTGATGGTAGATTCATGTTTGTGGCCACGTAGCCATCCAGAAATACCAACTCTGGAAAGCCAAGATGCTTTTCAAAAACTTTCTCATCCAGAATGATTCCTGAGAGCCTCTGTCCAAACAGGTCAACATTTCCACAGAGACCTAAAAATAAAGGAAATTAGAATGAAAATGTTTATTTAAATTCTATTTCATACAAGTATTACAATACAGATGCTGTCAAAACACTAAGAAATATTTCATATGCAGCATTTTATGAGGCTTAAAAGAGCAGCTCAATGAACATCTGACTTTATCTCACCACAATGTCAATTTATTTTCTGTGCTATTACTGCAGGTGATTATGTAGTCATGACTATATACTTCGACTTAAGTAGAAGAATGGGATACTTCACTATTCAAACGTACATTCCCTGTATATTAACAGTTGTTCTTTCCTGGGTATCCTTTTGGATTAAAAAAGATGCCACACCAGCAAGAACAGCATTAGGTAAGTTGTTAATAGTTCCTTTCTCTGCTCTTTTCATGTAGTTCCTCCACTATCATTTGAAAATGTCAGCTTCCTTTCAAAGACACAGCAAGATATATACTCTGGATTAATGCTACCATGTCTTGCAGACCTGGATATATTTATCATTGAAGCCTTTGGTTTTCTGCCTTTAAGAGGGTAATTTAAAGTAATCTACCCCAGCCCTTTGGAATGACACTGCCACCTATTTTGCATAATATTCTAGAATTAATGGCTGTCTCTTTCTTCTCGCTATGATATTTTGGTGACATTTTTCAAGAATTAATTAATTGCACTGCTGGCTTCCTTCTCTTCTGAAATGCTTCCCCACAGGATATAATGTCCTATGCAACCTGAAAACTGTAGGATATAATAACATTAACTCATTCAAGATGTTTTAAGCTTGTACACTTGAAGTTAAGCTCCACACTAGGTGTATAGATATTTTTCACAGGTTGTAGAGGAAAAAGTTGCGGGAAAGAAAAAGTGCTGTAGAGAAGAAGTGCTGGAAAAGGTTTCTGAGCATCTTATTTGTGTCAGGACTGTTGTGTGCATTTTAGCATTGTTCTTTAGGATACACTCAGAAACTTTGACCATTTACTCTTATGTCTATATGAAAACCTGCAAGTTTTGCAAGCTCCAAGGGCATAGGGCTGTATAATAGCCAAATACAGGTGTAAATCAGAATTGAAGGAAAAACAAAACAAAACAAAACAAAACAAAACAAAACAAAACATTGTACTCCTGAGCCGCAAATAACTAAATTTTTTAGAAGTCTAGGAAAAAGGGGAGGTTGTGTCAAGGTTTAAATGTCTGTTTTTAAGAGCAAATGTTAGCATTCCTAGTTATTCACTGCTTATTCCTGCTGGAGTTTCTCACCATCTCTATTTAACCAGCTAGACCCTCTGTATCATTTAAATACAAACCAACAAGCTATTAAATACTCACCTGCCCAATATTTGGACAGAAATGGATAGGAAACATTTGTAAGAGAACCTGAGTCCCCAGGTTTGAGAGGGTGATACTGCTGCAAGGAATTACTGAAGAATAAAAGCTGCAAACAAGCTGAACCTTCTCAGAGGTCACAAGAAGGCAGCAGGCATGGTGTCCTCAAGGGCTGCTGTGTACTCACAGGTCTTCATTTAGCCACAGGATAGAAAAGGCCATTTGTATGAACCTTTTGTCTCTCCTCAATAGCTGATCAAGGGCCAACAGTACTTTTAATCCTTTTCCACCCAAATAACTAAGCCTTTACCAGAAATGCTTGTTACTTCTCATGTGAATCCATTTCTGTTAGCTCCCTTCCAAACACCAAAGCAGAGGCACAGTACTTGATCTCAGGAGGAAGACAACTTATTCAACTGTGCAGCTTATATACAGTTCTTCAAAAGGACTTGTCCTGTTCCTGTCTGTCCCTCTCCTGCACTAATAAATCTGAGCAGCCACCAATTTTAAGAGTACTGTAGTTTCCAGTAGAAACCCCCTGAAGGCTATGAAGTGAAAAAAATAAAAAATAAAATTAAAAAAAATGGGAAGTGTTAACAAGATTTTGAAGCCCATTCATTTTGAATGAGATTTTAGCTGCTATGTCCCTTGAACTCTTACAGAAGTCACTTTCTAAGTCCTTGACTTATGGAAAAAAGCATATGGCCACCTATTCAGGGTGTCCTAAGGCATAGGATAAAAACCTTCTTCCTCCTAAAACTTCTGTTTCAATAGCTTAACTTTCCACTGAATGACAGAAAAAATACCATATCCTTACCGTATCCTCTAAGTGTAAATTCCTTAATAACCTCAGCTTTATTTAAGCAATTAAGCTGTATGGCAGCCATTCCTGCTATCAGTCCTTAGGCACCTTTCTAGGTGGAGGCTATTTCAGCTTTAAATCTTAGCAAGTGACAAAGGGCATCTTTCAAGCCAAGAGCAGCTCAGTGACATGGAGCTGTACAGCAGAATCAATAGGAAGAAAAATCTCAGAAAACCTATAATAAGACAACTGCAAACAGAGATCACTGGTTCATATTTTACAGATAATTCTGTGCTAAAACCCATTTTTCATGAGGTCAGCACAAAATCATAATCTCCAGGATTTGCTCCAGAAATTTGTAAAACTAACAAACATAGACCATTAAAAGCCATGTGGCATCACATGGGTCCAGTTTCATGAGGTAATTTTCTGAGAAAGGAATGTTCAGTCTTCATTCCCCTTCTGTGAATGCCAAAGTGCCTTTACACTGTGGCTCTGGCTACATGATGTACCCTAAGACTAAGAGTTATTCTGTGACTCCCTCCACTTCCTGGACTGTGTGAAGATGGCCCAAAGGTGAGGATGGAGCAGATGTGCATTCGCCTGTTGCTGGCTGAGTAGACTTGCCTCTAGTGACCAGAAAATTGAGCAACAGGCCTTTAGCATACTTCCCTGCTGAAGAACTTTCTTCTTAAATTAGATGGCTCAATGGAGATAAGGAAAGATTGGCCACGCTCTGTCTTTTTTAACTAGGAGTGGAAAGCCCTATGTGTGTGCAGAGAGTCACACAACATCAATTTGGTTTATCGTTCATAATGCTTAATTTATTTAAGAGAAAAGAAAAATGGGAAGAAAGGTGTCTAACAGATTGCATTACTAATTTTCTGGAAGAAGCGTTCATATCCTGTCCCTGAGGGAAGTTCCCTACACCATACAGTTCATTTTTTCAATTAATTAGACTCAGATGTAGGTTAGAGCTCTGGTCACAACAGTGTTATTCTCCCTGCCTCACCCCCATAACCAGCAGGAACTTCAGAGAAAAAATGTATTCATATATTGAGGTCATGAATTGAAATGTTCCAAGGCTGTATTCAGTGGTAACAGTGACTAACTCCTAAAACTCTCATAGAGAATTTAATTACTGGGCTAAAATATAACTTTTTTAATAAATAAAGTCGAATGACTACAAAATGTATGTATGTGGGTCACCTCTTTCTGTGCACAGAGTCCTGTTGCTCCCAAATTGCAAATGGCCTCTTGACTCTTGGGATGCAGTAAGCAGATGTTCCCAGTTTACTGTAGGTGTCCTTGTATAATGCAGCCTATAAATCTGTCTGAGCAACAACACACACATGCACATTTGGAGAGTGGTGCATGGCAAAACTGTGAGTAATACAGCCAAAGGCAAACCACTGAAATTGTCCCGCTAATTAGTTGAAATGAATTGTAGACTCAGTGCACCAAAAATGCCCCAAGTATAACTGCATTAATGTGAAGGACTAGCATCAGGGAAACATTTCACTCTCTGAAATTAATGAGTAATTTCCTAAGCTATTGGCAACTACTCAGGGTTACATGAAGGACAGGTTTTACCCCTTTCTGAATAACTTTAAGTAATAAGCTATTTCTGTACTGGAAAAACTAAATGCAATCAGGGATATTTGACTGAGGGGAAAAATGGGACCATAATAATCCTTTCAGCAGCACTGTCCAGAGGCAGCAAAGTGCACTTTAAGACTTGGCATCATAACCCCTTTTTAACATGCTCTTTGAGGGGCTGAGGCCCAGAGTGACAACGTGACTCATTCCAGGCCACCTGAAGAGTCAGTGGGAAAATGGAAATAGAATTTGAGTGTTGGATGAGAACTGTGTTTTGTGATCCTTGCTTATATTCCTCTCCATTCAAAGAGAAGAAAAAAAAAAAAAAATGGCTCTCTGCTGTTTCTGCCCATCTCTAGTAATCAAAATGATCTTCTCCCAATGTTCACAGTCAAGAGCAGACAGCAAGTGTCTGAAGAAAAGTTATGATTTGGAAAATAAGAGGTTGCTTTTCACAAGGATGAAGGGAATTAGGTTAAACTGAAGATTTTTTCTGAGCTTTTCCCCTGCTTTTATAAAATGGGTATAACATATAATATGACTGGGCAGTTGCTACACAGCAACTTCAAACTGTAGGTTAAAAAAAATGCAGTGGGTATCAAGACCAGCAATGTGTTGATATAAAGGAAGATACAGATGATGTTTGATAAAAAATGAACATTGCATACCATTCCATCTTAAGCTCATTCACAAGGGGAAAAAACAGGTGACAGACCAGAAATGTTGAAGAGATGAAATTTATAAACAAGTAAGGCAGTATACATTTTCCCACAAGAAAATAAGAAAATTTGAGCCTCCCTAACCAAAGAGTTTCTAACACTGATAGTCTTGCTACCTCACTTGGCCAACTGCTGTACAGTAAGCAGCTTTCAGCCAGTAATAATCTTAAATAACTGTTTAGACCAATGATCTAAAGGTTAAAGTGTTCTCATGCCTTATATATCCCTACATCATTGATCTACCAGACAATACCTTTTGATTTATTAAATAGTATCTTTGGTATGGAATTTGCCCAGAGAATATAAATGCCACAAATGGTATTCGCAAACGTGCTGCCACTCACACGTGTCTACCTGAAAATTTTGAAGCCAGATCACTTCAAATCTGTCTATGGCTTAAATATAGATTTCTGTTGACAAAGACAGTTTCACAGGACTGCAAATTTCAATAACAGACACAAAGCTCACTTTACAGCCCTTCTATCCCCAAAGTGAGAGACCTAACAGTTTCACCTGCCAAGATTTATTGTATTTGAAACCAGTCAACAAACCAATTTTTCTCAGTAGGATAGATAAAATGAGATAAGGGTAAGGTATCTAGATATTCTGTTTGGAAATGATAGATGTTGCGTATGTGCATATCTGTATATTCTGACTTATAAATAGGAATACAAAACTGTATTATCTTGTGCACCTCATTCTCCTTGCTCTCTGTATGTGTCCCCATAAGACTCAGTTTAATATTTCAAAACTTGTGTCAATGTGTCAGATTTGATAAAATTTGATAAAATTGATAGAGAGAATTTAATTATTTCAAAAACTCTTTATTTGCTTATGATCTGAGTTGGAATCCAAGTCCAATCCTCAGTTTAAATGAAGAATGATTATTTTATGTTGGATTTCATATACTGTAAAAATATTTTATAAAAAATAATAGAAGTAGAGATCTGTTTCTTTTACCTTTAGATGTTTCCATCTATGTGCTTAGCACTTACCTCATGTCCTTGCCATAATTTGAAATGTGGCACATAATCCAGAAACTGTGACTGCGTGTGATAATATTAAGCTTTCCTTTCCCTGAGGTTTTGTATTCTGATAGCAAAATGTGATTTGTTGTCAAAGTGATGGATAGTATCAGTTTCAAAAGGAAAAAAAAAAAATAAAGAGAGAGGGAGAAAGAGAGAAATCTTATATCATTGTTGAATCTTTAAATTTAGTGGAACTATTGTGCTTCAATCGGTTAAAATTGGTCTGTAGCCACTCAAAACTCCAAGACCTGTAGCAGTGATGTATAGACAACACAATTTGCTGGGTTGGTTTTTCTTAGTTCTCAGCTAAAGCTTTAAGGTTTTCAGTCTCGGGCATAATTCTGTCAGGATATCACATTTAGGCTTAAGAAACAGACATAGTCTGAGTTGAGGACTTTTGTACTTAAGTACAAAGGCCAATGGCAATTTTTCTTTCACTTCTCCACCTTTCAGTCCATATGCAGCGTGGCAGCTGGTTGTCATTACAGATACCTACAAAATAGTTCATCATAGTGGCCTGTGGCCACTAACACCAAGGCCTGTGGTATGGTCATACAAAAAGTCAAATTAACTTATAGTTAGTATGGGCCAAATCAAGGCTAGTGAGCCAACATCTTTTGCAGCTGGACGTCTGTGCAGTTGACTACTGTGGTGAATGGTTACCTATGGAGATTGTCTCTGGAGCTTTTAGAAGCATCAGTTAGCTCCAGAGCTGTATTTGAGGGGTATGGAGACCTGGAGACTTGTAGCTGGATCACGGCAGCCACATATATTGGGAAGTGGCATAGCTGAGAGGAAACATATATTTTCCTAATATCTTTTAGATACAAAATACATTTACAAATTCTAAAAACATGTCTATGCTGAAGTTCAGAAATGTAATTGCAGTTCATATGTAGACTGAAGTAGTAGTAGTAATTTAGCGAAAGCCACAAAACCTCAGAGAAAGTTGAAAAAAAAAATCTGTAATACTCGGGCAACTCTTTTGTACTATTTGTGCTGTTACATTTGTATTGACAGATGAACTGGCTAGCTTAAAGTTTGCATGTAGTACAGTGGATGCTCTGGATTCTGGTGCAACACAACCAAATATTGAGGTTACATGCACTGAATAAGGGAGTTTCCCACTTCCTACCAGTATTGTTTTGATCTTAGTTATTGGGTGGTGATTTTTTCAGCAACATTTTTTCCCATTTCTATTTGCTATTTGTTGTAAGAGAAGGTCTAGGCTCAGGAACTATTCTGGCTCTTCCAGGAACTTTCTGATGATTTGAATGGGGAGGGTTATTCTTGTGAATTACTGTAGTTTCTATCAAATGCTACAAATCAAAGGTGGGCATTCTTTTGTGAAGAGAAAGTAGTCAAAAGTAATCCATAGGACTTCTTTCTCTCCAGAGTGCCATTTGTGGGAAATAATTTTACTATAGGGCATAATTTCAGTTATTCCCTGCCATTTCAAACACTGTGTACCATTGCAAAATACCACTTTAACTATAAAAAGCAAGATTACCTTACAGTTATGTTGTTTTTAGAGCAGGCTCTCTCTTGAGACTTATTTGAGTGAGAGCTTTATTTTTCTTTCCAAATCATTGAGGAGTTTTATTTTTTTTTTCTATCAGAAGGCTTGCAGTACATAACAGATGATTAAAAGCATCAGTCCAAAGCAGGAATGAAAAGACTTCTATTGCTGAGAAATGAACACAAATGATATGAATTACCCCAGCAGCCAAACAACTGACACCCCATAGACTTCATTCTAATACTGGTTTTATTGTTTCAGGATATTTCACTTTAAGTAATCCTGATTTTATTCATTATTACTAAATCAATCTAAGATGTGATGCTTTGTACAAATTGAAAAGGCTATTTCTATTAAGGTTACATCTGAATTTTGTCTGTTTTCCCTGAGTCAGAAGGAAAACAGCAATGGAGCAATCCCAAGAAAGCAGCACTGTAAAAAATATATTTTTCATAGTCAGAGATTTGCAGCAAGTTTTTTCCCTTCCCTTCCCTTCCCTTCCCTTCCCTTCCCTTCCCTTCCCTTCCCTTCCCTTCCCTTCCCTTCCCTTCCCTTCCCTTCCCTTCCCTTCCCTTCCCTTCCCTTCCCTTCCCTTCCCTTCCCTTCCCTTCCCTTCCCTTCCCTTCCCTTCCCTTCCCTTCCCTTCCCTTCCCTTCCCTTCCCTTCCCTTCCCTTCCCTTCCCTTCCCTTCCCTTCCCTTCCCGCTTAGTACAAGATTCTTCATTACAGCAGTATTGCTGTGATGAACTCCATGTTTCCTTCTTTGTTGTTGTTCTACTTTTGTTGTTGTTGTTGCTTCTTTCTTTGCTTCTTTAATTGTTCTGGGTTCGATATCTTTTAAGCTTTACACTTTTCTTCAAAAATTTCATTTTCTCCTCCTGAACCCCCAACTCCAACCTAACTGGGACCAGAAAAAGAAGAGATGAGGAAAACCACACTGAGAGGCATGAGAACCTCAGTTTTGCAAAGACAAATGTAAACAGCTGAGGAAATATTTGTTTACAAAGTACCAGTGATTCTACTGATGTTATTTTTTTTCATTGCTTTTATACTACCAGATGAAATTAATGAATTTCCTTTAATTAATTGGGTAGACTTTGGCACTCTGTTTTATGTGTTGGTTTCCAAAGGTTATTCTGTGGCTGCAGAAAGGATGTTGCATACAATTAAAATCAGATTTCCTCTGCAGGAATTACCACAGTATTGACCATGACAACTTTGAGTACCATTGCAAGGAAGTCATTACCCCGTGTCTCCTATGTCACCGCTATGGATTTGTTTGTGACTGTATGCTTTCTATTTGTCTTCGCTGCTCTGATGGAGTATGCAACCCTCAACTACTACTCCAGCTGCAGGAAACCAAACTGTACTAAGAAGAAAAAGTCGGTAAGATGGGAGTGCTTTAATTTGTTTTTGAGACTGTATCTGGCCCTGAGAGCAGAGAATCATTCAGTGACATCCTGTCACTCATGACACTCCACTCGTCCTAGCTTTTCCCAGTTCATGGTATGATCTGCACTGAAAGCCAATGGAGAAAGTTTGCTCAGAAACTTTCCTAACTGCTCAGAAAGTTTCCTAACAGATGCATTCTGCTGACCATGAAGCAGAAGCCATGCCCATGTATTTTTTTTTCCCTCCCATTATTGTGCTGTTAGTCAAAAAGGACTCCACTGGAAGAGAGTTCATAGCTTTTTATACAATTATAGGTACATCGATGTATATTCAAATTCATATGTTATCTTGTGGCTTAACAGGTCTGGAAATATTTGTGAACTTTACAAACGAGATTTCATTTTTTTTGTTGTTTTCTTTGTTTTTTTTTTTTTTGTTTTGTTTTGTTTTGTTTTGTTTTGTTTTGGGGGGGAGGGGGGTGGGAACCAGTATTTGTTTTTAACCCTATGCACAAATGTTTCCACATACAAAAACAGATGAGATCACTTACAAAGGTATTATATGTGGTTGCATTTTTGGACAAAAAGACTCACCCAGGATTAATGAACACTAAAGTTCTTTATGTAGAATTAAAACAGCCATGTAGGAAGAATTTTCTGGTGTCCATCATAATTGACTGAGAATGGCAAGAGGCAGTATAATGAAGAAAAAGAAAAACTCAGTTTAAATGCCAGGAAGGGGAAGCAGGTTGTCCACTCAACATCACTGGAAAATCTGTGTTTGAGATCGGTAGTTGGAGAGATTGGATGCCATTTTGTGCAATGGAGGAAAAAATCAGGAAAACAGGAATAGGAAGCATAACAGGAAAAAATGTGAAGGAGGAAATTGGAAAGAGAGAAGGCTAGGTTCAAGGCATCATAGATCATGAGACAGAAATGGATTGAATGAAGTGCTACAGAAAGTGATTGAATGAAGAACTAATGCAGGAAAAGACAGAATGCATATGGAATTAGAGAAAGCCTAGAAACCCATAAACTTAGTCAATGAAAACTCCATTAAACCTCTAATAGCTTCTTGTAAAAATGCATTGCACAAGAAAGACAAAAGAAGAGTGTTACCAAAAGAAATTTATGAGACAGTCAAAATGAACTTGCTAATGATCAAACTAAAATTGCCATCCTATAGGGAGACTGAATGAAAAAGCCATTAGTATCTGTGAGTTGGATATATTTCCAGACATGTGAAAGAAGCTGAGGGAAAACATGCAACATTGATGATATTTAGGTTAACACAAGAAGAAATCCTTACTTAGCTATCGTTTGCTAAATTAAAAAAAAAAAAATGTTGAATAAAGACAAAGTGGATGGAAACTAGGTGCACATTCTGCTGAGGTTTCATGCAGCTATAAATTGTGCAGAATATTATGCTAAGTATACTGAATATTCAGTATGAATAGTTCTATGGAGAAATGCATTTTAGGGTTTATTTTAAGAAACATTATTGAACATTGGATGAATATGAAGCAATAATTATGTTTTCTTCTGAATATTTCTTTTGTTATCTTTATTTAAGCTACCTGATGTCAGTTTTGGTCATGTGATGGTAAGTATACTATTTTATTCTCTGATAGCAATGGAGGCTGGAATGTATGGTTGACTTTTATATGCAATAATTTCTGATAAAGCTGTATTGCTATGTTATGCTTTACCTTGACTTCACTATAAATATTGTTTTGCTTTTTTGATAAAAGGTCACTTTGTTTTTGGCTTTGGCAGAGGAACATAACTGCCTCTTTCTATCAGGATTTATCAAATGATTTGGGAGGGAGAAGAGAAGTGTAAACATTATGTGCTATTTCTACCTAGGAATGTCATGTGTCTGCTTTATGTAATACTACAGTTTCTCATTACATTCTAGTAAAAAGTAATAAGCACAAGACCTACCATAAATGTACATGGAGATTTAACTGAATTTCATAGAAAATAATTCATTTATGTGTATCTGTAAAGTCTTTAGCAAATTTTCAGTTGAATTTTTTTTAGGAACAAAAGTTTAGCACAGAGTTGCGTTAGTACTGTATCTACAAATAGAATTAATTCTATTCCTCAAACTTCCAGGTAACTATTTCTTTAAGTACCACTGTAATAAAATTTAAACTGAGCAAAAAATTGTGTCTCTATTTTGTATGAAATCTGTAACCATGATACATACTACAATATACACAAAGTAGGCAGAGGGCCAATTAATCAGCTGCTTGGATGATCTGTTTTTCAGTAATCAGATACAAATAAGTACAACAACAGAACCAAACCATTCTATTCACATTTCTTGATTTGTATAATCTGAACTTTATGATTTACAACTGCTAGCTCCATGTTACTAGCTCACCTTCTATAAATATTTTTAAAAAAATGCTCTTAAAAAAAAAAAAAAAAAAAAAAAAAGATTTCTGAAGTATTTATTTTACTCTATAAAGAGCTCATATAGTATTGAAAGTCTGCTTATTGATAATGAATGGCTTACAGGAGACATTGCATTTATATACTTCCTACTGCTGTCATTCTCTGGAAATAATTTTCTGAAATGTTAAGTCAATAAAGCACATTGAATTCACTTGCTGCTTCCCATCAGCAGGCAAGTGTTCAGCCACTTCCAGGAAAGCAGGGCTCATCATATGTAATGTTTTTTAGGAAGACAAATGCCATCACTCCAAATGTCACACACACACATATACCAATACTTCTTTACCCCAGCTTGTATTGCTTAGCATGATGTCATATGGGATGGAATATCCCTTTGGTCAGCCTGGGTCACCTTTCCTGGTGTACTCCCATCCTCCACGCTGGCAGGGGTTGGACGAGAAGCTGAAAACTCCTTGGCTCTGTGTAAGCACTGCTCTGCAACAACTGAAAACATTGGTGTGTTATCACCACTATTTTCATCAAAAATCCAAAACACAACATTGTGAGAGCACCTGTGAAGAAAATTAACTCTATCCCAGCCTATCCATGACACCTGGGCAGCCCATTCCAATACTCAATCACTCTTCTGTGAACAAAATTCTTCCTGATATGAAATCTAAACCTCCCCTGGTGCAACTTAAGACTGTTTCCTCATGTCCTATCACTTGTCACCTGAGAAAAGAGACCAACACACTCTTAACTACAATGTCCTTTCAGGTAGTTGTTAGACAGTGATCAGGTCTCCCCTCAGCCTCTTCCAGACTAAACAAGCCCAGTTTCCTCAGCTGCTCCTCATATGTTTTACTTTCTAGTCCCTTCACCAGCTTCATTGCTCTTCTCTGAATGCGTTGTAGCAGCTCACTATCTTTCTGGTAGTGAGGGGCTCAAAACTGAACATAGTACTCAAGGTGTAGTCTCACTAGTGCTAAGTACAGAGGGACAATCACTTAGAATCATAGAATGGTTTGGGTTGGAAGGGACCTTAAAGATCACCCAGTTCCAACCCCCTGCCATGGGCAGGGACACCTCGCACCAGACCAGGTTGCCCAAAGCCCCATCCAGCCTGGCCTTGAGCACCTCCAGGGATGGGGCAGCCACAGCTTCTCTGGGCAGCCTGTACCAGTGCCTCACTGTCCTCTGAGTAAAGATTTTCTTCCTAATATCTAATCTAAATCTACTCCCTGTTAGTTTAAAGCCATTACCCCTTGTCCTGTCACTCCACTCCCTGACAAAAAGTCCCTCCCCAGTTTTCCTGTAGGCCCTCTTTAGGTCCTGGAAGGCTGCTATAAGGCCTCCCTGGAGCCTGCTCTTCTCCAGGCTGAACAATGTCAACACCCTCAGTCTGTGTCCCTCTGTTGCTCAGGGGCCCAGAGCTGAACGCAGTACTCTGGACTTCCCTTGTCTTGCTGGCCATGCTATTTCTGATTCAGGCCAGGATGCCATTGGCCTTCTTGGCCACCTGGGCCCACTGCTTGCTGATGTTCATCTGGCTGTTGACCAACACCCGCAGGTCTTTTTCTGCCAGGCAACTTTCAAGCCATTCTTCCCCAAGCCTGTATCACTGCATGGGGCTGTTGTGACCCAGCACAATACCCAGCATTTAGCCTTGTTAAATGACTGGACACAATGGACACAGCCCATCAATCCAGCCTATCCAGATCCCTCTGCAGAGCCTTCCTACCCACGAGCAGATCAACGTTCCTGCCCAGTTTGGTGTCATCTGTGAAATTCCTAAGGGTGCACTCAATCTCCTTATCAATATTATTGATAAAAATATTAAACATAGCTCACACCAATACTGAGCCCTTGGGAATACCACTTGTGACTGGCTGACAACCAGATTTAACTCCATTCACAATGACCCTTTGGGCCTGGCAATCCATTCAGTATTCTACCTGGTGAAAATTACTTCCATCCCAGCCAGGAACAGCCAGTTTCACTAGCAGAATGCTGTGGAAAATAGTGTCAAATGTTTGCCTCACAGAAGGCTAACAGTATCCTGGACTGCATTAGGCAAAGCACTGCCAATGGGTTGAAGGAGGTAATCTTTCCCCTCTACTCAGCAATGGTGGGGCCATACCAGGAGCACTGTGTCCAGTTCTGGGCTCCCCAGTATAAGAGAGACATGAACTGGAGAGATTCCAGTGAAAATGAAAAGATACTGGAGCAGCCCACTTGTGAGGAAAGGCTAAGATCTAGGCCTGTTCAGGCTGGAGAAGAGAAGGCTCAGGGGGATCTCACCAGTGTCTATAAATATTTATAGGAAACATGCAAAGAGAATGGTGCCAGGCTCTTTCCTGTGGTTCCCAGTGACAGGACCAGAGACAATCGGCACAAAATGGAACACTGGAGGTTCCCTCTGAACATCAGAAAGCACTTCTGTACTTCCTGCAGGTGACAGTGCTGGCATAGGCTGCCCAAAGATGTTGTGGGGTCTCCTTCTTGGAGATTTTAAAAAGCCTCCTGGAGATGGTCCTGGGCAAGGCCTCTGGGTGCCCCTGCTTGAGTAGGGGGGTTGGACCAGATGGCCTCCAGTAGTGCCTTACCAACTCAGCCATTCTGTGGTTCTGTGATTCTGTGACCAAGCAGATACCATTCACCTTCACTTGGTATCTAGTCAGCTCTAGACCCTTCTTAACTGACAGAAATTAAAGCATCCAGATTAACCTAATTGTTTTATCGGTATATTTATCTTATGCCATGAGTAGAAACTTGGTAGAACAAAACAATAACAAATTAAAAAAATATATATTGATAGATGAGAATGTTTTCTTTGCAAAACCAGGGTATTTCTTTCTCTTCATTTTCCAAAATCATATGGGGGATCTAAATTTGCCTTTATACTTTTTAAAACAAAAATTGTAGCCAGGTATATAAAAAAGGTTAGTCCATGAGTAGGAAATTTTCAAAAAGCATGCAGGAAATGGACAATATATGATATAGTAGTACAGCACAATTCCATGTATACTTTAATGATAGCCATTTTTCTGTCCAAAGTGCTACAGGAATGTACAATAACCTGAGACCTTTTCCATGTGGCAGCCCATTGTAAAATTCTGACATCAGCCACCTGAAACTTTACAAATGAAAGAGAAGACCAGGACAGTGTAATTTGTGTTATCTAATCTCAGAGATAGTCATTCACAATAAATGGATTCACAATAATCTGCTTCTAAATTGGAATCTGTTTGCTGTTCATTTCACAATGTACCTGGAAGATTTTAGTTATTTACTTACACTGAGATGAATTGTGCCCAAGAAGTAAATGGCTGGATAGCTTAGGGACCATGTTCAGAAGTAGTTACCTACATCACAGACACCGACATCTGAGCAGGAGAGCTCCCACATCAAATTCTTAGCTCATATGTAATGAGATGGGTAATACTGTGGCATGCAAAATCAAACAGAAGAAGGAAAATATCCTAAGAGGCACCTTAACTGTGACCTGTTTCACATGCAGGGTGAAAGTTTTCATGTATGTCTCCACACCTTCAACAGAAGGTATATTCTGTATAGCAAGCATAGAAGGGGCCTGGACTTTCCTAGACAGCTCCCTCTAGAGTGTAAGGAGGCATGATGCAGGAGCATGTGTAGCTTGTTAGTACATGCTCATCCAGGCAATGGCAATGCTTAATACAATGGGAAGGGGAGGGACCCCTGAGAAAACACTTGGAGAAAACCACGATGACAGCGCTGAGGTCTACTTTGTCAGGATGGTGCAGACAGGCAGCAAAGCAGATAGGAGCTTTCCTAGCTTTCCTGGTGATGACAGCAGAGGAGGTGACCTTTGTGAGGGTCAGGTGACTGGCTTGATGAGAGATATTATCATAAGAAAGTACCTTTCATGAACAGGAAATGATGTGACAGGAAAGGTGACAAAATGTAAATAGCGATTTCATTGAAGAAGGAGAGATCTGTAAGTGCGAGTCAAACTCTGAGGCATGATATCCAAGTGTCCTGCTTCTGAGCATGATTAGTGCAAAAACCACTAAGGGCACATGCCTAGGAGTGGCATTTAAAATCCTGTGCTGAAATCATAGTTATCTGTTGCTAACCATATCTGTTTTTACAAATCATGGTAAGGTTAAGAGAATGCAGCTTATTTAAGTTGCCACTCCACAACATCTATATGGAAATTCTTCTGAAAAGGCATCCTTTGAGGGAAAGAAAGTTGTTCCCTAAATCTAGAATTCCTGTGGTATTGACATCTTACTCCTATCATCTTTCATGTCTCCTGTGTTTTTTCCCATGATTATCAATTGTGCATCATCCATAAAAGTTTATCAAACTGTTGATTTCTTTTTCTCTCCTCAGAATTATTCTGTACTTGATATGAGACCACCAACTACAGTCATCACATTGAACAATGCCATGTACTGGCAAGAATTTGAAGAGGCGTGTGTCTATGAATGTCTGGATGGGAAAGACTGCCAGAGCTTTTTCTGTTGTTATGAAGAATGTAAATCAGGCTCATGGAGGAGAGGACGGATTCACATAGACATCTTAGAACTTGATTCTTACTCTAGGGTCTTTTTTCCTACGTCCTTCCTGCTGTTTAACCTGGTCTACTGGGTTGGATACCTCTATCTTTAAATGTTGCCTGTAGTGGTGAAGACTGTCGTGTTTTCACACTGTGGAGGTGCAGAAAAAGTGAAGGACATGGTCAGATTCATCTCAAATTATAGAGGCCACATTAACCTTCACCATCACAGAGCCTGATGAAGAATTTTAATATGTAATTTCCTGAGAAAGAAAAATGTGGAAGAATTCTCTCCTTACTGCTATTCATTTTAAGGGAAAGATTCTTACAAAATTCAGCTGAATTTGTAGTGTAAGCAATGTTTATGAATAATTATTGTATATTAGAATTCTTACTATTCTCCCTTGGCATAGAAGCTATACACAATTCAGGCAAGGGTTAAGTATGTCATTTTTGTTCTTCATTCCCATACTTTCTTCAAAATGTTGCCATATCCCTGAGGCTCAGAGAAACATATACTGGCACTAGCAAACAAGCTAAAGCCAGTGAAACCACCCATTTATATTTAAACTTGCTTGAGCTATTTCCCGTAGGTTCTAGGAAATATTTTCCTGATGATCTCCTTGATATAGAGAAACCACCAAAAGACAGTAATAAATGTCTTTGGTGAGATTAAAACAGGGAAGCTACTCACTGCAAAGGTCTGGGATTTGTGGAATTAGCCACTTACCAAATGTATTGGTTTTAATTTGAGATGAAAAGGCAGAGTTCTAAGAACGCTAATATTTTGATATAAATAAAACTTGACTATCTCTGAGACAACTCTAGGCATAACTTCTACTGTTTTTCAAGCTTTTAACTGTCTTTTTTATGACTGGTTAAACACAGGATGGTCATTGATTTCTAAAGTACTCTACTTGAAGCAGGACAAGATTCCTGCTTGTTTGTGTCATTGTAGCAGATTACAGTTTATAGGCCATGAGTAAAAATCACTATATAATAATAGCACTAGGAATATGTGACTTTCTTCAGATTGCAATTTACTAAAAAGTGCTCTCATGCATTCCTATCTTTTCTCTTCCAAAGTTATTTTATAAAATAAAATTAAAAAAAATAATAAAAAAAAAATGAATGCCAAAGGCCATTTTAATTTCTTCCATAAAGTTAAATTTTGCAGTCCTTATTTATGTCATATATTCCTTGGATCTGACCTGAAGACTGAATACTTTTATGGGACTGTCACCCCTGGATCAAACATGGAATAGCTGGCACATGTAGAGAAGGTTGTCTTGATCTTTCCTAAACTACCAACTACATTTTAGTACAGAGGGGTATTTTGTACTTTTCAAACTTTTGACCATTGTATTCTTAAAAGGACCGTTTTTTTCAACAATTAGTTTTACAGTGTTAAACTAGATTACTTTTTTTACAGACTGTCTCAATTGTTATTAAGGAATTAAACAAATTCAAGACTAGATAGCGATGGCTTTTCACTACCCTTTGGATAACAAAACTGTTACAGAAGAACTGTTACAAACGATTAGACAGATTCACCTCAAAAAAAAAAAAAAAAAAAAAAAAAAAAAAAAAAAAAAGTGTGTTTCTTCCATACAGTATTTGGAATTTTTTTTTTTTTTTTTTAATTGTAGATGTGATTTAAGAGCAGTTCCAGCAGTTCCTTTTCTTCTCAGAAGGAAAATTCTGCAAACACGAAAAAGCTATTGCAATGATAATTAGAAGAGAAATGCTGTCATGTTCTTTGAAACATCACTGTCTGTCATTGCTGTTTCCCTGTGCTTCCAGTAAATTTTAATTAAGAAAAATTACTAATATGAAAGATAAATCTAGTTTATCTTCTGTTTTTTACTTGTCTAAAATATCAGCGATGAAAACTGAGTTTAGGGAGAGAGGGAAACCACTTCTCCAAGAACTAATGAAACTCAAATTACAAACACAGAGAAGAAATATTTGTGGGCAGTATCAAAACCTTATTTTGAAAAAAAATCTTCCCATTTTGATGTCTTGTAAAACAATAATGACCTTCTGATTTCAAAATACTTGTTGAAGCTTTTGCTAACTTTCAGTCACAAATTACTCTGTAAACTTACTACTATGTAAACCTTTGTGTCCTGCATTGGAAATGTGGCTTTATTTAAGAATGAAACTTGTATTTTCAGTAATGGAAGAAGGAGGTTGAATTGAAGTTTAATATCCTGGTCTGGAATTACATTTTAATCTATCCTAACAGCCACATTCCGCCATATTTTATAAGAATACCAGTAATACATCAAGCCGAAATACGAGATTGGAAACAATTACCTTTTGAGGACCTGATCCTGCAAACCCTCTGCACAACCAGTTGATTTAGGTGGGAGTATTTAGACAGATGAAACACAATGAGGTAGCTTCCACCATTAAATTTCCTCTCAGAAAGAGCAGTCAGTCATTGGAATGGGTTGTCCAGGGAAGTGGTGGAGTCACTATCCCTGGGGATGTTTAAGGAAAGGTTGGACATGGTGCTTAGGAACATGGTTTAGTGGGTGATATTGGTGGTTGGACCAGATTATCTTGGAGGTCTTTTCCAATCCTAATGATTCTATGGTTCTAAATCCTGAATGAGTAAAGTTTGTTTAGCAATTCCATATCAGTGAATGTCCCAAGAGTAAGTATGGAAGTAAAATGTTCCCATTTTTGATGATATGTGTGTATTTATGCACTTCTGCTCATGCCTGTCCACTACAGCTAAAAGCACACAGTCTTGTCAGTTCCTTACTTGAAAGACTAAGGTTAAGTCCATTTATATTGCCTCTTCTTTCTGACTACTTTCATAAGCAGAACTTGAAAGCATATAATTCCACTCTTTTCCATGCTCCTAACCAAGAAAGAATCTGCAGACAGTACTGGTTTCCTCTGTTATACTGACAACAAAGGGCATATTCTACTTTGTAATATATTTTACTCTGGATTTAAGTACACACACACAAAAAAAAAAAAAAAAAAAAAAAAAAGACAAAAGGCAAGTAAGGCAAGTAGCTGTAAGCTGAAATGTTCCAGAATACATTTGTCTGCTTACTCCTAGTTGCTTGGTTTGCTCTCTCTGCTTCACTGCTCTATGCTTTGGCAGCAATTGTGAAACTATAGAGGTCAGGGAAGATAAGTTTTCTAGGTTCTGCATCATTCAAAATGTAGTTATTCTAGACACCTAGATAACATCGTCCACATATATCTGTTTGCCAGACCCTTCTGTAGTAGCAAGGAATATCCTTATTAACCTCCAGATATTCTTTTACTTCCTTTGTAAATTGAAAAGGATTAACACTACTGTGCACGAGAAATATAAGAAGCACCTTTCAGCCTTCTAGAATGTTTTTGAATCAGATGATTTCATACTCATGACTTGCAATTATTCACCTACTTCTTTTTGTTATATTTTATACTTTTCCAAGGCAAGGAAGGGAAGGGAAGAATAAAATAAAATAAAATAAAATAAAATAAAATAAAATAAAATAAAATAAAATAAAATAAAATAAAATAAAATAAAATAAAATAAAATAAAATAAAATAAAATAAAATAAAAATTCTTAAAATCAACTCATTTGTATTTGGATAAGTATGTAAAACCACAAAATCAAGGAACTTCACATTGCATTCTTTCCATTCTGAAGTTACAGAAAGATTGTGAGGTTTTTTAAGGTTTTTTAGCTTTTTTTTTTTTTTTTTTTTTTTGCTGTGAGACAACCAACTTTTCCAAGATGACTAGACATAAAATCAAACCTCTTATTTCTCTCCCTTCACTTAAAAGTTGATTGACAGTGTTTTCCTGCATTAAAAGCAGCATTTTCAAGGCAATTAAGAATGTAAAAAATTAGTTTTAAGCTTAATTCACTCTTCTTAATTCTTCTGGCGTTGATGTCTAACATGCATCCTTCTTTTACAGACATTCTACTATGAATAAGTATATAACAACTTGCAGCCAGTTTATGCTATCTCCATGTCTAGCAGTACTGTGGAACTGAAATACTCTACACAATTTTAGTGCAACTTTCTTAGATTAAATCTTTTATTTTATTTTTATTTTTTTTTAGATTAAGTCTCCTTAGGCATTTTGTTAACCTTTTTTTTCTCTTTCAGATTTTTCTTTCCTCCCTCATCATCTCTCACTTATATGTTGGGTCAATAAAAATGATTACAATTACAGCAGGAAGAATCCAAAAATCTATAACTGTCTTCACAGAAACAGTGACAAGTAATGTGAAACAAAAACAGGAGGAAGAGATTGTTTTTATTGCTGTCCCACTCCTCTCATTCTGTTTTTCACACCATCTACCAACAGCTAATTCCAAATCATCCACCTGGTGGTTTACGTATTCATCAGCTGGAACAGCAGTGACATATGAGCCTTTAGCTGATAAGAAATGATATTTCAGGAACTGGAAGCATCCTGCCAAATAACTCAGATAACTATCTCCAACACTTTTACATCTCTAATCTGTCTATGAACCTAAAACCTCATGTTGCTTCATGAATTTATTACTACTCACCTTCCCCAATCTTTTTGTGACCTAGGGAAGCATGCTTACCTCCTTTTTACACCAAATTTCACCATACATCTAGAAAGATGAGTGGCTTGCCCATGCTTGAAGTGAACAAGTGCAAAACAGCTCTGGAAAATCATATTTGCCATACTGGTTATTCTGTGGGAAGGAAGATTGTAAATGTTTTAAGACATATTTCATCAGCCTCACAATCTGGACAGTTGGTATTACCTACTAAGCTGCCAACCAAACATTCACTGCAACTTGCAGAGGCTGTCCATAATTCACTGTACTTTTCCCATTGGCTGCTCTTTCTCTATTTCCATAAAGCACAAAAAAAGGCAAGCCATGTCCAATGATCTTAGCTGCTCACTCAAGTAAGTGATTTTTTTTCAAGGTAGCAGTGAAATCTTTGTGCCTCTTACATTAGTGCCTTTAGCATTTCTCCATATTGAAGGATATACTATTCCTGGCCTTTGAGTCAGAAAGAGGGCCAAAGACCTTACTGGAGTTCTTCCTGAATACCGTTGTTCTAGATGTCATCAGCTTACACACCAAGACTTGACTGATTTTTCTGTATTTCTTAAGAAGCCTGTAGTTTCCTTAATTCTTAACTAGCAAAAAAACTGCAGTGGGATTTCAGAAATTTAGCAAAATCCTTCCTTCTTCACTCAGCAACTTGATTCTACTTGAGAAGTGCTGAGCATCAGCTCAAGGCTGATATTTACCTCATCCGGGTCATTTTATAAAAGACTGTTTAAAGCAGGCAAAAACCAGACCATTCACTGGAAAGGCATTTCATGGTTGAAAGGTGAGGGTGTTTTTTTCTTCTATTGGTTCAGTTTAGGTCTCTTCTTCCTCCTTCCCTTCTTTCCTTCTCTCCTTCCCTTCATCATTGGCAAGCACAAAATCAGCTCAATTCCTTTGCTGTTTGGTCCTGCAACTGCAAACTAGTTTCAGGCATCTTCATGCTTTGCCTTAACTGTCCTCGTAATGGAGGCCATAGGGGATGTGCAGAGAGAACCAGCTGCTCAAGACACAAACCTTCTCCTAGCCAATGCTGGGCAAATGTAGTGATACTTGTCATCTATAACGTGGGAGGGTTCAGTGTTACTCCCCCACCAACCTTGTCTTTGTAGACTCCATTGCTCATTTTCTGCCAATGAATGAAATAATTATTAAGTATTGCCAGGCTTAATCTTACTGAAAGAAAATGAACATCAAACTGAAGTGTTTCAGAGAACTATAGTCATGCTCTGTGGCACTGGTTAAACTCTCACTCTACTTTATTGGGGTAGACAGCATTGCCCTAACTTGTGATGCTGACATGCTCCAGCTCTCCAGTTAACATTTAATTGCTAATTCAATCACCACTTCCCAGAAGTCTGAGACTGTGATAGATTAGAAGCTTATTCTGATATTATTATTCTAATACATTGAACAAATTTCAAGGACAACACTGTAAAAATATGCCAACACTTTCTAATCCTCTTTTATTTTCTTTTAATTTCTCTTTTGCTCCACCTCTTATTTTGCTCCACCACTAGTAGCAAGTGCAGAGCACAAAGAATAGGGTGTTCTTTTAGTAAGGCATTCATTGTCAACTTTTACAAAATATTTACTGTGTATTTCTAGAAGATATTTGAGGAGGAGCCAACAGATTGAAACATTGACTCATGCACAGTGGCCATCCTGCAATGATCCTTCACTAATGACTTACCACTTGGTTGTGGTGACACAAGGCAAGAGAAAACACAGGGGAACACAAGAGAAAACAATCTGGGGAGAGCATATGTCATTTATTTTCATATTTCAGGGTCTGCTGGAAGCAATGTTTAAAAGTGCCACCGATCCAGTCGCAGGCTGTATCACATCACAGCAGAAATATTCTGATTTCTAACCTATTCAATAGCAAGGTTTGAAATTTTCACTTTCATACTAGAAAAAGCATAGTGTCGTTAGTCTTATAGCCTATTTATATGTATATAAGATTTTTAGCCCATTGTCTTCTTCAGAGACACCTGTACATAAGCAAAAAATAAAGGCCTTCCTTCAAGGTTCAGTGGCCTTAACACTCTTGCCTTTTCCCCAGGGATTCATAGCTTGTCTGGAAAGAATAAACACATAATCTACTTTTCTCTTAATTTAGGCAATTGTTTTGGATGTTAAAAATAAAGCAATGTTTTATATCTATAATGAAATCATGTTTTAACAGAGAAAAAAAAATATTGCTTTGACGAGATAATGAGTTTTTATACAGTGTACCTGTGGTGGCTTACTGGAAGAGATATGATGCCCTGTAACGCAGTTTAGGACTAAGTTCTAAATTAGGGCTTAATAATAAGTCCTAAATATGGGTTTTAATAATCCAATTTACCTAGCAGCTGGTTCTTTAAATGGTTTTGGATTATGACTGACTTCCAGCACTTCGCTAGTTTCCAGTATCATTCCTCAAGAGGTATATCCAAGTTCTGTTATTATGCATTCCTTTCTACAAACTGTACTTTATTTTAGTTTTCCTCTTTTGTTGTGGGTTCTCAAATCAGTATCTGTATGTATCTAGATTCCTCAAGGGTTTTCCAAGAATATATATTAAATTAGACAATAAAATTCATCATGAAGTTCTGTGCCTCAGAGCTAGACATTTGAGAATACTCTACTTTCTGTCAAAGCATGTGTTCTGATCTTCTAATCACTTGCTGTTTATGAAGGACAAAGTAAAAGAGTGGAAGATCTGTGCTTATGTTTATTCATATGCCTTCAACAGGATTTCTCAAGGACTGAGACAGGCAAACCAGGCAGTAATGCAGTCAGTTATTTGACAGGTATTCTTTTATCTAGGTAACGAATGACACTAGCCAGAGAAGCCACAACAGACTATTTGATGCCATCAAAGCAGTCACAGAATTCAGCTTTTCTTGGAAGCCTAAGCCAGGCTGCAGAGCTTCCTATAGCGGAACCCAAATGCCCCCATTAGTAATTCCAACAGCTTCTTCAAGGCAATCAATATTCTCTTAATGTTTCTTTACCTTCTTGCAGCCTTTGGCAATGCTTGCGATAGGTGAAGTTGTACAGACACAATATATTATAAAATACAAAGGATGAAATATCCACAGTGAAGCTGGTGACTGATTATTATTGAGACTGATATGATTACTAGTTTTAAAAGAGAAGGTCTCCAGGTCTACCTGAGTTAAAAACCCTCAATGCTGTTGACAAAAGAGGGAGTTAGGTTAAAATATTCTTACAAGCAAAAAGGAAGAGCTTTGTTCAGGATGGATTGGCTACCCATTGACTGGCCTAAAAGCACAGAGAGAGGTTTGCAATTTATGCATGTAAAGTGAGAGGCCTAGAACAGGTGAATGCCAAAATTTCTAACTTCCACCTTCAAAGAAAATGGAGATACTGATATTGACACCATATTTGTAAAATATCGCTGAGAAAGGAATGCAGCAAAGAGCATGTTACACAGTCAATTCTATACATAAAGACAATATGGGATCTTTACAGTGTGAGCTCCTTTTGAATTCATAGAAAGTTGGTAAAATAGTTGCATACAATAGAGTTACACAAGCAGAATGGGGAAGTACAACACTACCAGAGTGCTCCAAAAGGGAACAACATTTCAAAATAACTTTCCACAAAGCAATGCTCCCCTGAACAAAAGTGGCAAATCTTGTGCAGAGAGGTTACAGTATCAGCCTCCATATTCTCTACTATAGTTTTAAGGAGTCTTGTGACTTTATTGTCATTCATGCTCACGTGCAATAGTAACCCTAAATCGTGAGCCAACAGGCAGTTGTCACAGGTAGGAACATCAGACTGTAAGAAATTTGAGTCCAGTCTGTGACTTTCACAGGCAGTCACCAACCATCTCATACAATCCTGTTTTGAACTCTCAGTATGCTCTTTTCAAAACATTTTTTCTTCCAATACTTGACAATATATGGATTTTTTTTTTTTTAATTATTTTCAGGTGAGTGCAATTTTAGTAATCACATAAACTCTGCCAACTATGTGCCAAATTGAATTTTCTTACTGAACACAAATACAACTTTAGATTTCTAATTATCCTTCCTTACTAAGTTTTTCTTAGGGGTGTGTGATTTCTTTGCTAGCAGTGCAGCTTGTGATGTCATAGTGAAATGAAAGTACAATTATGTGCCCAATGTGCCTTGAATAATACAGGTAGCACTAGTACCAGTTTGTCCTTCTAAGTTAGATAGCCATCCTAGTGATCCCCCAGAATGACCTAACCAGAAAAGACAAACACCTGTGTGCTTCATCTCCTCAAGTTCTCAGACAATGACTTTGCCCTATTGACCACATCCATTCCACTTTACTTTGTGTTAACGAGTAGGGCTGTGCGTCTAGAATACTATTTATATTCGTATTTTGATCCCAACATTTGTATTTCTGGATACAAATAAATACACATTAAGAAAAAATACAAGTATTGTGTGCATATGTGATTGTATTTTCTTATCCTATGAAAATTTATTTTTTTATCTTATGAAAACTTAAAAGAACAGAAACAAATACCTGAAAATCTGACTAAGGGTAGACATATAGTGTGGTACCCTTCTGACAGGGTGTTTTTGAAATGAATTTCAGAAGATTCTTAAAAATATATTTTATAGTCAGTATAAGCAGCCAGTAAGCAAAAAGATTTGAAACTAAGGCTTACTCATGGGGCTAGTACAAAGTGGAAAGAATATCCTATACAATGTAAAGAGAAATCCAGAAATAAGCTGTGTCTGTAGCAAAACCTGCTTAAATATAAACACTTCATAATTTAAAAGCTTTGATCAAATTTGTCTTCAAAACTCTTCTAATTCATCTAATCCATTTTTTTATTAGAACGCTAGTTCTTTGGATTTGCGTACACAATGAAATTTCCTGATAAAATTATTCTCAGTATTTTTACAAGTATAATTTGTTTGGCAGTCACTTATTATTAAGAGTGTCTTCTTGGAATGCAACTTCATTCCTTCTTCTGTATGTTTATTACCATAGAATTGCCAGGTCTGAGCCAACTCAGATGTGAAATCCCTGCTTCTTTTCAGGATTCCAGTCCATAGTGATACTGGAGTTGATACCGGGGCCACAGATAAAGCAGAAACTTCCCAGATTTCTCTGGAAGTGCACTAAGAATTTCCCTGTCGAAACTTGCTGCACCTTCTTTTTGGTCTTACCACTAAGGCTTTTTTTTTTTTCCTTTTTTTTTTTTCCTTTTTTTTTTTTTTTTTCCAAAAGATATTTTATTTCATTTCACAAACAAGAAGTACACTTAATTCTTCTATAGTTTTTCATAAACTTGCAGTAGGATATCTTCCTTACCTTCATTAACTCCACTGTTTCCAATTATTGGTTTGCTATGCAATTCATTTTTTATCTCCATTTGTGTTTCAATATGTCTGGTTATTAGTACTGATCTACCTACTCAGAATTAAACATAGATTCTGCACTTCACTTCTTTAACAATGGCTGGCACTTATTCTAACAGTGTTTGACGTGCAATAACCAGTAGCAGTTGTTGTGCCCCAAACACCAGAGTAACAGGTAGGCATAATTTTTGTCATGACATTTGCCTTCTACACATTAGCCCTTAAAGCATACCATTGCTAGTGTGAGCATAATGCCAGCTGTAGTCCGTAGCAGAGCATAACCTGGACCACCTGCATTCTTGCAGTCAGTTGTTGTGGCTGACAAAATGTGAGTTGAGCACATCAGACCTTCCAGAGATTTAAGGTGCTCATCCTGCCAAATTCATAAGGATCTGATATGTCTTCCAATTTAATAACATTTCCTGCCCAGTAGGCTCAAGTGTGCAATAAACTAGTATGATGAATTGTGCCAATAAGTTCTGCCTTTTTATGTTACCCTCTGTCTCACCACCACAAATCTAGTTAAGAACTGAATTACTGTTTGGCAGTTTCAGTTAAAGTAAGCTCAGGCTGTGAAATGGAAAATGAGCAAAGCTGAATATCAGGGAGCTATTCAGAAATTAAGGAACAAATAGAAAAAATTTTTTCCAATAGGTAGGTATTTAGAAGACAACCGTCAGTTAATAGCCATAGTAAAATAACTCACATTTTAAAAAATTGGTTTACAAATGGAAGTCATTTGCATTAACTATGCAAAATAAGTAAGATATGCTAAAGTTTCATATGCAACAACTTGTGCCAGTGAGGTCTTTTATTTATTCATTTGCACGTTTGCTTATTTTTATTATATTTTATTATATATTCCTCCAAACTGCAATAGAACCGGCCCTAAAAGAAGCAGTTTTTCATTTGCGTAACGTCTGGGCCAAGAGTCATTTCATTAGCCCAAGCATTATACAACTAACGCATATCATAGACACATATTTTCACATACAGAGAGAGATTCCTTATCAGCTTTTGTTTTTAGGTTGTCTTCCGAATTTGTATTATTTTAGGTCCAGCTAGGTTTTCTTGATTCTTGTACTCATCAACCAAAACTCCACAAATACCACAGAAGAAAGACCAAAAAAATAAAAAAATAAAATTCTCACCCTTCTTTAGCAAGTGAGGGAATCCTTCCTAAGGTATCCTCAGTTCCTGCAGACATTAGTATATTAATGAAAAGTTAGACTTTATCAGAAAGATTGGACCTGATACATCCAAGGGTTGGTCAGGGCACTACAGAATTCTTTCTACTTTCAAGTAGAAACTGAATTGACAGTATTTGTACTCATCCCAAACCTCTCCCAAGCCCTGAGGCATTCTGTTTCCATATGTTTGACTATGAAATACTCTTGCTTTAAAGATACTCATTCATTTTCTACATTGAAACTTGTCAAATGCCAGGTCAAGTGTTTTGACCAATGTCTTTTATAGAATTTTCCACTCAAAGAAATTACACCTGTAGAAGCTAAACACAAAATTCCCATTGACTCCCTTTATTTCTAGTGTTCATACTAGTTGAAATACAAGCAAAAGCTGTAATGCCTCTGTACTGGGTCTGGCTGGGATGGAGTTAGCTTTCCCTGAAGTAGCCTATGCAGTGCTGTGCTCTGCACTTGTAGCCAGAACAGTCCTGATATCACACCAGCTTTGTGTCTATTGCTGAGCAGTGCTGGCACAGCATCAGGACTCCCTCCAACGCCCCCCAGAGCCAGCAGGCTGGGGGTGGGCACGAGGTGGGGAGGGGACATCGCCAGGGCAGCTGACCTAAATGAACCAAAGGAATATTCCTTAAAAGTTGGGAAAGGAGAAGGAGAAAGAGGGGGGGGGGGGAGGGGTGGAACTCATTATGAAAATGTTTGTCCACCTAAACATCTGCTGCTTGTATTTATTGAGGCCCTGTTTCCCAGGATGTGGCCAAACATTGCTCATTAATGAGAAGTAGAGAATATATATTTTTTCTTTCTGTGTCCTTTCACTCAGACTTTGCTTTTTTGTTTGTTTGTTTTGTTTTGTTTTTGTTTGTTTTTTGTTTTGGTTTGTTTTGGTTTGGTTTTGTTTGTTTTGTTTTCCCTCTTACTGTTCCCTTTAATTAAATTACCTCAGCCCGTGACCCTTCTTTTCTTCCAGCATAGTTCTTTCTCCCCCTTTTCTTCTGAGGAGAAGGAGTGAGAGGGTTGTTGTGGTGGAGTTCAGCTGCCCAGCTGAGTAAAACTACCACAGGTTCTTGAATGATTATACATAGGATCTGACTAAGAATCCCCCCAGACCTCCTAGGATTCATACTACAAATTTGCTGTCATTATTAAAAATTGATATTGCAATTGACAGCACATCTCTGAATACTGTCATCTTTCAAATCCACTGAACCATTAAATGGTTCATTCCTGGACCTTAATCTGTGGAGTAAGCAAACAGAAACCTCATGGAGTTCATCAAGGAATGGTGTAATATACTGTGCCAGCTGATGATCAAACCCATGCATCAATACTGGCTTGTAACCAGCTAGCTGAATAGCATGAAAAGTTGGTGAAGATTACTGTGATTGGCAGGTGGAATATAAGGTAACAATGTGCTCTCAATACAGCTCGTCTGACTCTGAAATGGGCAGAGCTATGACTATGACTATGTCCAGAATCAGAGGAATTCGTTATCACCCTGTATTCAGTACTGGTGAGGCCACACATGAAATAATATGCCTGTTATGGTGTGTCCTCCCCAAATCACATTATTAGGAGGGATACTGAAAAACTAGTGGGGACTAGTTAGGTAGCTACTAAGACAGCCAGGGACCAAGAGCAGATGAAATGTGAGAAGTGGGAGACCTCATTGCACTCTACAACTTCCTAAAGGGAAGTTATGATGAGGAGAAGGTTGGCCTCTTCTCCCAGATAACGAATGATAGGACTCAAGGAAATGGCCACAAGGTGCTATGAGATATGATTTAGTAGCTTAGTGAGTAGTACTGGTGATAGGAGGACGGATGGACTAGATGATCTTGTAAGTCCTTTCCAACCTTGTGTTTCTATGATTCCAAGCTGAGGAACTGTTCATTTGAACTGATAAACAGCACCTTAAGGGATGTTCCAGTCACAAACTGCAAATACCTGAAGGGAGTTACAAAAAAATTACAGCCAGAATTTCAGTCTCTTCTCATTACTGCTATGATGTAGCAAGGAGCACAGATATCACCTTGGGAGGCTCAGGCTGGACATGAGGAATGGCTTTTCCACAACGCAGTATAGCACAGGAAAGGGCTTCCCAGAAGTGCTGTGGGAGCTCTCTCCACTGAGGCTTTCAAGATCTGGCAGGACAGAACCTGATCTAATGTTGATGATGTTCTTCTAGCATGAAGTTGAACTACAGAACATCAAAAACAAACAACAAAAAAAAACAAAGACAACCAACCAATGAAAAAACCTTCTCACCTTCTAATCAACATTTCTATGATTCAATAAAAGGAATTCTTTGATCAGTTATCTCTTCCATAATATTCAACTAGATATGCAGTGAACAATGACATAACTGAAACCACCATACAAGCCACTGTTGTTCAGTCTCTGAACAATTTATCTTTATATAGCACTTAAGCCATGTCAAGGATCACATTGTGTGTTCCTAGTGAGGTCTCTCAGTGCTCTCTGTAGAAATTGATTTTTTTTTTATTTATTTTTTTAAGACTATTCAAAGTCTCAGTTTGAACATGTAACTTATGTCAATGATTTTTATAATGTATATTGCTGTCCTGGTTTTGGCAAATAAAACAAATTTATTTATCATATAATTTCTTAAAAGAAGCATTTGACACGATCCCAATCTTATTTTCCCTTTGCAAGTTTGTAACATATACCATTTAATGTTAATACATCAACACAAAAAGGAGGACTAAGGAGAATCTCCATCCTTTACTGGATGCGGGGGGAAACTTAGTTACAAGAGATGAGGAAAAGGCGGAGGTTCTCAACGCCTTCTTTGCCTCAGTCTTTAGCGGCAATACCGGATGTTCTCTGGATACTCAGTACCCTGAGCTGGTGGAAGGGGATGGGGAGCAGGATGTGGCCCTCACTATCCATGAAGAACTGGTTGGTGACCTGCTACAGCACTTGGATGTGCACAAGTCGATGGGGCCAGATGGGATCCACCCAAGGGTACTGAGAGAACTGGCAGAGGAGCTGGCCAAGCCACTGTCCATCATTTATCAGCAGTCCTGGCGATCGGGGGAGGTTCCAGTTGACTGGCGGCTAGCAAATGTGACGCCCATCTACAAGAAGGGCCGGAGGGCAGACCCGAGAAACTACAGGCCTGTCAGTTTGACCTCAGTGCCAGGGAAGCTCATGGAGCAGATCCTCCTGAGAGTCATCACGCAGCACTTGCAGGGCAAGCAGGCGATCAGGCTCAGTCAGCATGGGTTTATGAAAGGCAGATCCTGCTTGACAAACCTGATCTCCTTCTATGACAAAGTGACGCGCTGGGTGGATGAGGGAAAGGCTGTGGATGTGGTCTACCTTGACTTCAGCAAGGCTTTTGACACCATCTCCCACAGCATTCTCCTCAAGAAACTGGCTGCTCTTGGCTTGGACTGGCGCACGCTTCGTTGGGTTAGAAACTGGCTGGATAGCCGGGCCCAAAGAGTCGTGGTGAATGGAGCCAAGTCCAGTTGGAGGCCAGTCACTAGTGGCGTCCCCCAGGGCTCGGAGCTGGGGCCGGTCCTCTTTAATATCTTCATCGATGATCTGGACGAGGGCATCGAGTGCACCCTCAGTAAGTTCACAGATGACACCAAGTTAGGTGCGTGTGTTAATCTGCTTGAGGGTAGAAAAGCTCTGCAGGAGGATCTGGATAGGCTGCACCGATGGGTGCATGAAGTTCAACAAGGCCAAGTGCCGGGTCCTGCAGCTGGGGCGCAATAACCCCAAGCTGAGCTACAGGCTGGGAGAGGAATGGTTGGAAAGCTGCCAGGCAGAGAAGGACCTGGGAGTGATGGTTGATAGTCAGCTGAATATGAGCCAGCAGTATGCTCAGGTGGCCAAGAAGGCCAACGGCATCCTGGCTTTTATCAGGAACAGTGTGACCAGCAGGGCTAGGGAGGTGATCGTCCCCCTGTACTCAGCTCTGGTGAGGCCGCACCTCGAGTACTGTGTTCAGTTTTAGGCCCCTCGCTACAAGAAGGACATCGAGGTGCTTGAGCGGGTGCAGAGAAGGGTGACGAAGCTGGTGAGGGGCCTGGAGAACAAGTCCTACGAGGAGCGGCTGAGGGAGCTGGGCTTGTTCAGCCTGGAGAAGAGGAGGCTCAGGGGCGACCTTATCGCTCTCTATAGGTACCTCAAGGGAGGCTGTAGCGAGGTGGGGGTTGGTCTGTTCTCCCACGTGCCTGGTGACAGGATGAGGGGGAATGGGCTTAAGTTGAGCCAGGGGAGTTTTAGGTTAGATGTTAGGAAGAACTTCTTTACTGAAAGGGTTGTTAGGCGTTGGAACAGGCTGCCCAGGGAAGTGGTGGAGTCACCTTCCCTGGAAGTCTTCAAAAGATGTTTAGATGTAGAGCTTAGGGATATGGTTTAGTGGGGACTGCTAGCGTTAGGTAGAGGTTGGACTCGATGATCTTGAGGTCTCTTCCAACCTAGAAATCCTGTGTGATTCTGTGATTCTGTGATTTACATATTATGTTACATGAAGGAAAATCCCTAGCTGCTGTAGTGGATAACATACATATTACATTTCTACATAAATTCAGACTGCAATAGTCAGAGGTATTAATTTTGAATAATGCGGTGTGTGACTGAGTAATAGGTTCATTGTTACAGAGGATTTATAAGGTATCTTATCTTCATATCTATCTTCATCTTGTGTGAACATATAGGAAGAAATTTTATGTATATGAAAACACACAAATAAGTGAACAAACACACATAATAATAATAATAATAATAATAATAATAATAATTGCATGTCTAGCCTTTACTGTCATGTAATGTGTACTAGATCTTCCAAAGACCTAACCACAGTCATTACAGTAACAGGTAGATAGCAACTTTGGTGGGGTTTTTTATTTGTTTGTTTGTTTTTGTTTTGTTTTGTTGGGAGGTTGTTTGATTTTGTTTTACTCTTCTTATATATTACATATACAAATAAAATAAACTGTCTGTTTGTTTTGTAACTACTGTGCAGTAGACAGCTGTATCCAAAAGGGTGAAAAAAAAATGATTCCCTACAAGATTCTTAAGTTCATTCCTCTTTAGCCATGTACAAAGCCAATTCACAAGGGGAGACTATATGGATAGGTGAACATGGAAAACTTAGAGAAAGATTAAGAAACTGAGTTAGTGAGCTTATTTCTATCTGGTAGCTTTGGCCCAAATGTTGCTACTGTACCTGTGCCATGTGTCTACACCTATTTGATTAATAGGGACACTGAACTCATTAGTTCTGCATGTATGAAACAAAGCTAGACTGAAACTGATGACCACATGAAGACCTTTCCAGTACAGGAATTGATTTCATACATCTAAGGAGAAGCCTACCAGAACAGAACGTCTAAGCTTTGTGCAAGCAAATCAAATCAAGTAGCATCTGCTGTGCAGCTGGTTCTGGGAAGGGTTTAAGAGTTCATTCCAGGGATGAAGTATTGGAAAATGTTGACAATGTCCTCATGACATGGCACGAAGTCTTGAATGACACAGTGATAGGTGGCATCTACGTAAATTGGCTGGTGCAGGATACATCCTAAGGTGAGTTGAATTCACAGCATGAGCTAATTTACAATGCAACTCTGAAAGCTACTAAAACGTAGCACAAAGTCACAGAGCAGATTTGAGCACTTGCACACAGATGACACCCCCAGAAATGCAAAAGCCAGGAAGAGCTTAAACTCTTAGGCATTTAGGTAGCTTAGGAAGTGCTTGTTCATGTCAGCATGCAGGACAGGAGAGAGTTGCCCATTACAGCTCTACAAAAGCAACAGGGAGTGCAATTTTCCCACAACCCAAGGTGCCAGGCAGCAGAAAGCAATGTACTTGAGACAGAAAAGGGGGCCTTCAGGCTCAAAGAATGATTATTATTCAGGACATTGATAATCCTGACAGGTAATCTGAATATTCACAGGCTTTACTTCCTATGCTATAGGACCACAGGTATCATCAGCACTTTTGCTCTCCCCATCACTCCAAATTGAAACCCCATTATGATTCCATGGTGTGAGAAGTCCCCATCTGTCATGGTTCCGCTCGAGTGGGCAGCCGAGCTCCACCACAGCCGCTCTCTCACTCCCCCTCCTCAAAGAGGAATGGGGAGAAAATATGTGAAAAGGGCTCAAGGATTGAGATAAGGACAAGAAAATCACGCAATAATTATTGTAACGGGCAAAACAGACTCGGCATAAGGAGATAGTAAGATTTATTGCCTAATACTAACAAGCGAGAGAAATGAGAAAACAAAGGAAAAAGCAAACCAAAAGCACCTTCCCCCCCATCCACCCTCTTCCACCTCCTCCCCCGAGCGGCGCAGGGGAACGGGGGAATGGGGGTTATGGTCAGTCTACAGCTCTTCTTCTCTGCCGCTCCTTCTCGGTCACTCTCGTCCCCTGTGCTGTGGGGTCCCACCCACGGGATGCAGTCCTTGATGAACTGATCCGGAGTGGGCTTCCCACAGGCAGCAGCTCTTCCAGAACTGCTCCAGATATGGGTCCGTACCACGGGGTCCATCCCTCAGGAGAAAACTGCTCCAACCTGGCTCCCCTACGGGCAGCAGCTCCTGCCAGGTCACCTGCTCCTGCGTGGGCTCCTCTCCACGGGCTACAGGTCCGGCCCGGAATCTGCTCCGGCAGGGGTCTTCCACAGGCGGCAGCCTCCGTCGGTGCAGGGCCACCTGCTCCACCGTGGTCTCCTCCACGGGCTGCAGCGTGGAACCCTGCTCCACCGTGGTACTCCATGGGCTGCAGGGGGACATCCTGCTTCACCATGGTCCTCACCACAGGCCGCAGGGGACTTCTGCTCCGGCGCCTGGAGCACCTCTCCCCCTCCCTCTACACTGACCTTGGCATGTGCAAGGCTGTTCTCTCACTCCTGGCTGCTGTCTGGCACAGCGTTTTTTTCGCTGTCTTAAATATGCTCTCACAGAGGCGCAAACAACATCGCTTATTGGCTCAGATCTGGAAAACAATGGGGCCCTTCCCAAACATGGGGCAGCTTCTAGATCTTTCTCACAGAAACCACCCCTATGGCCCCCTGCTACCAAAACCTTGCCACGTAAACCCACTACACCATCACTGTGTCACCTATGAGCAACAGACCCATGAGAGCAGGAAAAGAAAGGACCTTTCCAAGCACGCTATTGTATGAGTTACTGAAGGTGGTTATCAGGCAAAAATAAATTCATATTACTATATTGCAAAAGTCCAGTCAAACAAAAACTCAATTTAAATAAATAAATAAATAAAAGCAATATACACAAAACAAAGTTCTTCTGCAGAAATATAGATAGAAATCTGTAAACACTGTTACTGGAGTTAATCATCTAAATTCCCTTTACAGCTGATAGAGACACATAGACACTTCCTTCTAGAAAACAACTCATCTTAAAGTAGGCATCTGAAACTGGAGTCACATAAACCAGACTCTAAAAGAATTCATTCATTTTTCAGCTACTATAAAGGGAGCCTAAAAGAAGCCATAAACAATTGTGGAAGATGAATCCCACGCACATTATCTCTTAAACAGTAGAAGCAGGGATTCTACACTGAGGAATGTAGAACAATAATATTGTAAGGAAGTTCCATAAGCAATAGCACAGTCATGAAGAACATTTAGGGATTTCCATGTTCTTTTTAGGATTAAAGGAAAATACCAACACCAATATGTCTACAGTACCTGCTACATATATAACCTTATGTTATTGTGCATATGGTGTGCCTGCAGTTTCAAAGTGTAGACTGCTTACATTGGCAGAAGTACAAGGAGTGTTTTCACTGTGACAACACGGAGCTGTACATGAGATCACTTATTTTGCTGCACAGGGAGCTCTGGGCTAAAGAGGTTGGGCTACCTCTCCACATCAAGACATCTGAAGAAAATCAGCTCAAACATTTCTATATTTCACCATAGCATGCAGCAATTTCATATCCAAAGGTATCTATATAAAGAAAGTATATGGCACAGGAGTCTCAAAAAGTCATGGTTGCTTCTCTGCAACAGACACCATGTCTCTTAAATATCTTTCCAGTTAGGTTCTGAATGACCTCAAGCTTTTCTAAACAGGGTGAGGATCAAAAGACAGTAACAACTACGAAAACAGAATGATATGAAACAGGAAATAACTGCATTCTGGAGATTATGTACAGCCTTGTGATTTTAATGTAATTTTTACCAGACTTGCAATGACTTGTTCTACATGAGGAAGACTCAAGTAAAGTGATGTGCTGCACATTACATTGCTCTCCTTGGTATGCATCAGACTTCAGGTGAACAGCTCCCCAGTGTCTCTCATTTTTCTACCGTCATTTTGGAGGCTCATCATCAATCATTTCATATTGTCTCTGCTAAATGTTGTCATAACTGTTACTTCTTCCATCAAAACTACCCTGAGCCATCCAGTCATATTGAACTGTTCCTGCCAAACACCTGTTTGCTAAAATTACTGCTGAGAATATAAACATAGTAGTCCATGACACAGTATTTTAAATATTCCACTAATATATTATTTGTGCATCACACAAACACTAGCAGAAACATACTGAGAACCTTGAGCATGGCTATGCAGCAGCATCACTCTTGCCTCTGCTCTTCATTCATACCACTGAAATCTTTCTTTTTTCAGCAGTGATACTGGAATCAGAAGACTTTACGTTATTGTCAGTGACCTACTGTCCCTGTGTTTTTCAGTTGTGTGAGTTTCTCAAACCCTGCACACAGACTCCCTTCCTGTTAGTTGAATAATTGACCATCACATTTTACAGGAACACAGCCTCAGTGGACAGCAGGGTATACCTATCTGCTTTGAGAATACATACCATTATGTATGAAAAAACTCTTACCAATGAAGTATGGAGGAAAAGTGCTCAGCATGCACAACTCTGGAGCATGTAGATTCTCACATCCATATGGTTTGTTGCAGGAGGTACACAATCCTCCCCTTCTGACTTGTATTTCATCCTGTACTTGGCACAATGCAAAGAATAACTCGGAGCTGGCAGAGCCACACGAATGTGAATTCCTAGCTGGAATGGTTTTTCATGCTTTTCTCATATATCATCCAACAGTCTTTTGACAGAGACTGGCCTCCATTCACAAACAGGGATGTGGCCATTGTTATCAGCATAACAGGGAGTAGGGCTGCACTTCTGTCTGGCCATAATTGCTACAGAAATTGTATGAGACAGACAATGGCCATTGCTGTCTGAATGCTGGTTCAGTGTGACTCACCACAGGCAACCAACCAGCTGTTTTAATTTATCCCACTAAAGCTTGCCTGCCAAAAGGGTGCCCCTGCTGAGCCTGTCCTCCAGCTCCAGTGTAACTGCTCCCCTTCACTCTATTGCCATCCAGCTGCAGCAGGGCTGTTTTTTACTTCTGTTCTGCATCCCCCCCTCCCCCCCTTTTTCATAACCTGTGGAGATCACAGTACTTACATTGAGAGTCCCCTGTAGAACAGGAGTTACATCCTTCTCCTTTGGAAAACAGTAACACTGCTTGTTTAAGCAGGGTTCCTCGAGGATTACTAAAAAACAGTTTTCATGCATTTCCCTGGATAAGATGAACTCTTTCTCTCTTTTCATCACTATTTTCTCACTCTACAGGAAATTACCCTGACAGACAAAGACAAGAGGGCATAATTACTTGTTTCTGCAAGCTGATGGATAGGTAGCAGCACTGCATGCTTCTTTGCTGAGTCAGCCAAGATATTCAAGGTTCCTACCCTTCAGCTTAGGTTCTTCAAGTCAAACTTGAAGCACATGGTTAGAGCCATATGGAGTATTTGCTCTCCTGTTCTGTAACTCATACTCTATTAATAGTTAAGTAAATAGTCCAGCATTTCTAGTAATATCAAAATTAATTTTTAAAAAACTATAGTTGAAGACACTGTAGGTACTTTCCACACAAACCTTACAAAAATACTATGTACTTCAGCACTTAGGAGCATTTTGCATAACAGCACACATACATTTTAGTGAAAATGTTTCTGGAAGTTGAGCTTTGTAAGCATGTTGAGAGCACTTCTCCATGCTCTTTAATAATTTCATATTTGTCAGTCAATAGTGTAATTTCATCATTCTGTAAATTATTGGACCTATTTTCCTGTGAAGTGCTATACTGTAAGGAGGTTTGCTTCCCATTGTAACATCCTTGCTCTGAGATTATGAAGTTTTTAACTGATGCATTACAGCTAGAAAAAAAAAGATATTATATCCTTCTTATTAATGCCCTGGAGCATTTAAATTAAGTATTTTGCATATTAATAAGTATTTAAGTTTTTTTTATGCTATAATAAGTATTTAAGTTTTTTTTATGCTACATATGTTATTACAGATTTAGTCATACACTTTGTAATCATGCCGCTTTAATATATAAACAGAGAAATAACAATATGTATAATACTGATGTATATTACACCCAATTGCACATCACATCTAATGGCAGTACACATATGGTTTCTACAGGCTTTGTTCATTTTAAACATTTGTTTTTCATAGCACTAAACATGATCTTAACCTAAAGTATACATGGGCTTTGGTAATCTTTTCAGGAGGAGTTTCAAGGTCAGGTTGGAGGGAACTTTGAGCAACCTGGTCTAGTGGAAGATGTCCCTTTTCATAGCAGGGTGGCTGGAACTAGATGGTCTTTAAGATCTCCTCCAACCCAAACCATTCTATGATCTATGATATTTAAAATATATATATGTGTATATTGTTAACCTAACTCTACAACAAAAACACTCATGCCCAGGGTAGGGATCGATCTCAGTTTCAGATGGCTAAAACTAATCTAGACATCTAAAGTCTCTTTACAGTTAACAAAAATATGTAGGTAAGAATGGGACTCTGTTGTGGTTTTTTGTTTGTTTGTTTTGTTTTGTTTTGTTTTGTTTACCATTTTGCTCAGACATAGCATATGAATTCTTTGTTCAGACTTGCTCTCATGCCAGTTTGGGCCCAGCAGGTTGTCCATCCTAGCCTCCAGAAGTCTTGTATGATAAATCATATGTATATAAGAGCAACTGAATCAAACTAGATTTTCACCTTTGAATGAAATTCCCCAGAAATAACTTCTCTTACCTTAGGTAAATGGAATAAAGACAGCTAGAGCTGGATTAAGTACCCAGATCACCCACTTGGGTGACAGACATGACACATGACAGATGCATGTATTCACTGAAGTGAAAGCTGCAGCAAGCTATGCTATTCTGTGGCATCTCCTTTGTCTCAGGAAAGATCTGTTTAGCTCACTTGACTGAGAGCAGCAGGAGAAAATAGTGATTTAGGTACTTGGACACAGAAAATGATTCCAGTTGCAGAGTTCCAGTCTGGCAATGATGTGGCCATCAGGTTGCAAAGCTGTGTACTTAGCAAACTGCCTTAGCTCTTTGTCTGCAAAACAAAAAAATGCCATTTCCTTAACTCAGAGGCACTGTTAGAAACTGCAATAAAAAGTGTGAGAAAATACAGTTAAAAGGTTCTTCTAAATAACACAGATGAAACCTGCTTTTTCTCCTTCTGGGTGCTAAAGAAATAGATACCATCAAACCCCATTTCTTTCATTAAATTGTCCACAGACTGGAAAAAAAAAAAAAAAAAAATGTGTTGGGGGGGGGGTCTTCACAGAATCGCAAAATGGTTGAAGTTGGAAGGGACCTCCAAAGATCATCTAGTCCAACGCCCCCCTTCTCAATAACAGTCACCTAGAGCATGTTACTCAGGATGGCATCCAGGCAGGTTTTGAATATCTCCAGAGAAAGAGACTCCACAACCTCTCTAGGCAGTCTGTTCCAGTGCTCTGTCACCTGAACCATGAAAAAGTTCTTCCTCATACAGCAATGAAACTTCCTGTGGTTCAATTTATACCAATTAACCTTTGTACTATCATTGGCCACCACTGAGAAGAGTTTGGCCCCATCCTCTTTACATTGTCCCCTCAGGTATTTATAGAGGTTGATAGGATCTCCTCTCTGTCTCCTGTTCTGAAGGCTAAACAGGCCCAGCTTGCTTAGTCTTTCCTCTTAAATAAGAAGTTAAATGTAGCATTGTTTCTTTAGGCCTAAAGAACCTGTGAGCATAATAAAGTTTATTTGAAAATAAAAATAAAAGTATAAAAAAAAATAAAACAAAACTATTTATATGGGGGAATTCATAGACAGCTATTTATACATAAATGAATTTCAGACTGGAGCCACGTGGGTTTTGCAATGTCAATCATTTAAACAACAACAACAAAAAATCCTATCCTATATGGTGTGAAAAGGAATAAATGCACTCAAAAATACAAAAGTATCCTGAAACACACTTCAAACTATCTCACAGCATTTCTTCCTCTGAAGTGCTTGAATGCCATGGAGATTAATACCACAGAAATGCCTATAAAAATATCAATCTAGTTTCTCAGACAAGCTGAATTCTGAACCTTTATTGTGATGTAAATTTGATTAACATTGTAAGAAGTTGTTCTGAGAAATGTCATCCTTAGTGTACAAAATTTGTTTATTAATGAACAGTCATCTATTGATGCATTTCTTCTTTCATACTTTCTCTTTAATTGTCCGTAATGATGCTGCAACCTTTCTGGTTGCTGGCCCAAGGATCAAAATTACCTACTTATATACTGTAATGTGGTCAAAAGGCTAATGAGATCTTGGGATGTCTCAGCAGGGGAGCAATGGGTAGAGAAGCAATAGCAACGTTACATGTGTCAGAGGACAGTTTTTGCTGGAATAAGTCATAGGATAGGGAGTGACCTTCTTGATCCTGATTAATTTTATTATTCCCAATCATGTTGTTTGCATTCATCTCAGAAGTCAGCCATGATACATCTTAAAATTAGATAGGTATTTTCTCTTCCATACCGAGGTGTTTCCAGGATATCTCTAACTGGATATTTCCTTGCAGTACACACTCCAAATTCACTTTGGACCACTCATCAGTATGTTCTGAAAAATCTGTATGAAATTCAATTATTCACAATTTAAGATAAAGCATGAAAAATGGCAAAATAAACAAATAAATAAATACATTGAAGGAGATTGGCCAAAGAATTGAAATATGCTTTAGAGTGCAAGCGTGGGACTGACTTTAAAAGAATCCTACATAGCCAAGCCACTTGTAGGCAACAATTTCACAGAGATCTAAGTTTCACTAGATGAGTAATAGACGAGTCTACTTAACTTGCCAAAAAGAAATGAGGAGACAGCTGTGTAGGGAGGGAGATTAGTGTATGCTGCTCAGCTTCAGCCCTGTCTGTCTCCCAGCAAGGCAGAGAAAGAGCAAGCCTTTTGGGGGAACACTTTCCAAGGACCCAAGGAGGAGCCAAAGAGCTGTAGCATTTACTGCCTTGCCCAAGATGGACAGACACAAATCCATGTGTTCATGGATCAAAATTACATACTTTTCCATCAGCTCCAGGCAACACTCACTCTAGCTTCAGTAGTTCCAGAGGGGCTCTAACATAAATGGGTACCTCAGCCACTGAGGTAGATCTGCAGGATCTGGGCCAGCAGTGCCCAGATGCCTGCTGCCTTCCTGGAGGTGTGATGCAGACACTGGGGACCCTGAGCATGACTCTGAAAGATAAGGCTGCTGGGCTTCTTCCAAGTCCTCCTTTTGCCATCACTTTTCAAGCAGATGAGGAACCTGCTTGCTCTGCCCTCCCACAACCCTTCCAAGTGCCCTTCCAGAACCAGAACAAGGAGGGCTCATTATGCCCTTTTTTCCTGTTTGTGAGTTCTGGAGAGGAGCCAGAGGCTCTCCCCACAGCAAGCTCCTTGGAATCCCATCCAGCATTGCCTGGATTAGACAGTGTGGAGAGCTCAGGACAGAGAAAACTTGTATGTTGTTTTCCTGGAGCCCTTGGAGGAAAAAAACACCCCATCCCACAATGGTGTTCCCCATGTGCTGTCATGCCTGGCTCCACAGGGCTGCATTCAAGAAGAGGTCCTTCCCAAACCGATTCAGCACACCCAGTACCCAGCTGCAGTTATCTGCTCACCTGTCTCATGGGCCCATCAGACAGTTCTTCCAGTTCATGTGGCCTTTCCTGGGAACCCCTCTGGGGCTTTTCCTTACTGGTCCCATGCACGCTTTTTCTGAACCTAGTATTTTGTTCAGCTTTTATATTTTTTCAGACAGTGTTGCCCATGCACTGAAGTCCCATGCCAAGATCAGAAGCAGCCCCGGTAGCAGTCCAGGGCTGTCCCATTGGACTGGTGTCTGCTGCAGGGGCCTCTTGGTGTGGCTTGAAGGACTGGACTCTGCTTGGCACCTGGTAAAGCTGTGTAGGAGCCTTTGGTGACCTCCTAAGACAGGGCCATGGGCCTTGGGTGTGTTCCAGCATAGTGTTGCCACCCCACCACACAAAACCTTTTCGCATGTTCCTCCCCCAACACCCCAACATGCTAGTGCTTGTTCAGCAGCCTTGTCAAGTGAGGGGATCTGACCCTGCCTTTTATTTGTGTTTACTTTCTATTCACATTTAAACTTCAATTATTCATTTTAATAGCTCTTGTTAAAGATTTTTTCCTGAATTTTATATATATACTTTAAGGAACATTTAACTTACATATCTTATATGATGTGTATATTTATATATATGTATGTGATATACAACTTATATGATCTTGAAGGTCTTTTCCAACACAAATGATTCTATGATTCTGTGATCTTTATGTGTGTATATATTTGCCATATTCATGTGTACACATATGTGAATATGTACATATATATATTTATATAGATTTGTACATATACATAGATGCATCTGTAAAGTATATCTGTTTAGAAATAAATGAAATATATATTTACACATTTGTACATTGCTTATGTACATATAACTGTATATACAGATAGACATCATATATACGACTGATTAATTCCTGGTAAAAAGGAGATGGGCATTGTGCTCTGAGCTCATGTGGGTATGATGTGTTCCAATATAAGCAACAAGAAAATCTCCCTTCAGCTTCTCCCCAGTCTGGGGTGATGGCAGTGACCTTGCTCCCCAGTCTGTGTCCTGTCTGTGACCATGGGCCATGGCCTACCAGCATGGTCCCTCTGTCTACTTTTGTGCCTGGTTCAGTGCTGTGTGGCTGAAGGCTCCTGTAGTTCCCAAGCTCGCAGCCTTATCATTGGCCTCCCAATATAGGGCTCTGATTTTTCTCCTGTTAGATTTCATCCCGCCTCTAGTCAGACTAGCTGATGAAAAGATTCAATTCCTCTTGTGTTATTGCCAGTTGCTCTTCAGCTTCAATAATACCTCTCTACGTCTGAGTTTTTCATCAGCAGCTTTTGCCTAGTTCTACCTTAGATGTCAAAAATTATATCTGCAGCAGGGAAAATTTCAAGTCTGATCCCTAAAGAATACACTGGTCATCTTTTTCAATCCTGATAATTCTGCTTTAGTCAACTTTGTATTCATTTCTATTGCCTCGAAAAATTTCCTTTGAACACTAGGTAAAATATTTAAGTACAAACAGATTAACTCACTGCATTAGCCATCTCTGAAAAATTGTTTAGCAGTAACAAAGATTTTGAACAGACTAACAGCTCTACCTTTGGTATTCAACTTCTCATTAGACACCATGTCTTCACCTTTCCTGCTTTTCTTTGCAATCTCTTCTGGGATTTTATAAAATAATAATGTCAAGTAACACAATAACATCTACTTCCTTGAATCACGTACTTCACTCCCACACTTTAAATTCTACTTGCTACTCTTCTCCAAGTATCGAAGTAGTCCTGAAATAACAGACTAAAGGGGAAAAAGAAAAACGAAAAAAAAAATGGAAAAAATAATGTTACATTGCAACTTCTTGTGCTGACTCCCTTCACAGTCTAGGACAGAGGCCATCAAAACTACCTGTTACTATACACTTCATAATGTTAACTGAAGTGCTGCAGTTAAACTCAGATGTGGTCATTTGAATTATTGTTTAATCCTATTTTTTTCTACAATTTGGAATTAATTCAGAAAAGGGCACCCTATTTTTTACTTTCTAAGAAGCTTTCATAAGGATTATTCTTGTGAAGCTTGGAAAATTAAATTCTTCCTCATGAGCCTGAATTCTATAATTATATTCATCCTCTTTTCATACATGTAGCTTCTGCATCTGTGTCTTTAATTATCTGGCTCAATCTTTCCTTTTCTCCGCCTCCCTTGCAGACTCAGTCTATTTTCTCTCCAAACTTCTGGGCATATGTTGACAATACTTTTTAAATGGTCACAATCTGAGAGGAACTATTCTGAAATGCAATTCAGTTGATTGTTAATAGTAGTCATCAAAATACTTTGTAATTATTCCTGTGAGAATACTTGTATAGATTACATGAAAGGATGATTGCAGAGGAAAATAATGGCTGTCTTGAGTGCCTGTTATTTATCTGGAAAGCATTTTTTAATAAAGAAAAAGTTTCTGGCATACATTACGTAAATGTTGCATTGTTTCAAGTCCTTGTTCTTAGCTTCTCCCCTATCCAATTTTCTAAAATACTTGCCTTTGTTTTTGAGTACCACTACATCTAGAGATGGAGAAATCTAGAAACTGGTGACAATTAGTGTAACTGGAGAAAACATAGCCATGTGATTTGAGAATTTGTCATATATATACTATTTAGCTTGTCTCCTGCCTTTCATAATCTGTAGAAATATAAATGAATTACTTTCACGTTTCAGTCTTTCATATGACCACATATTTCCACACAATCGCCCAGCATAGACATTAAAGTTCAATGGCAAAGTGAGTTATTATATGAAGTTTTCAATATTTTTTATTTAGCCTAAGGCTACAAAATGAAAATATATTTTGCCTATTTTGTCAACTTGCAACATGACCTGATAATGCCTTCTTTTAAAAAAACAAAACAAAACAAAACAAAACAAAACAACAACAACAACAAAAACTAGAAATAGAAAAATGGTGAAATAATCCTAGTGGAAATCCCACGTTGTCCCACATCTCTTTTATTATCTCTGAGGAGTACAATTTTTTAATGCCATGCCATACAGAAAGCTTCATACCAGCAGTCAGGACTGGGAGAATGGACTGTCTGGGATGAACCCAGATGTGAGTGATGGTGGTACCAGAAGGCTGCCTTGGAAGTCTTTGTTAAATTGTCTGGGCTTGAATTTGTGGAAGTCTTTCTAGCATGTGTTAAATATTTCCAGAACTGATGGAAAAACATGCTCTCCAGATGTTATATCCTCTGTGATTTCTGCAAAGAGTTGCTTTGGGACATTACTGCCTGTATGTTACCAGGAAGCAAAGAGAAGCTGGCATGACACATCTGTTCCTATAAGCCACCTGACAAATGCCTTTGTCTGACCTGCTCTGATACCTGAAGAAGTGCAACTGAGATTTGCAGTGATGACAAGTGAGTTGTATTATTCCCGTGTTCCTCTAGTTTCATTTAAAGGACACAAAAGAAAGCCCAATTAGTAACATCTTCGCAGCACACTATTTTCCTGGCTTTCCCTCGCTGTCACAACTGTCATGCAACTAAGCTATAGTTCCTGCTCACTGGTGCCATCTATAGGTGATTTTTTTTTCCTTACGCTTACAATACTTTTTCCCCTCTTTTGAGACAGAAAGAAAATAAATTCTTACCTGAGATGTGAAAGACTCACAGGGAAAAATAAAAAAAAAATAAAATCCATCAGATGTGTGCATACAAGTTGAAAATTAATAATCATTTACTCTATTTTGGACTTCTCCACTGATTGCAAATAAATTATCCGTTAATAAGTTAAGCCAGTAGGGAGTCCTCTGCAATACTTATTATTATTACTCTACCTACTTTACTGTGGCTTAAAGGAAATTCATCAACTGCTCTCTCATTCTGGACATCAATATATTTATTTCAGTCAACTTTGCCAGCTCTTCCTTCTGTACCTAATTACACCCAGGTACATACCAGCATTCAATTATACTTAAAAACTATAAAGGAAATTTCATGTGATATTTACCCTGATATGAAAGATTAGGCTTATATTCACCATTACCACCCTAAAACTTGTCATTTTTTTTGTGTTTGCTTCTGCCAGCAAAGAACTCAGTCAGCCTTCCTCAGGCTGATGCTCAGGAGAGGTTCACTTATCATTACAACACTACTACTTCCCAGGTACAGGGAAATGTCCTTCATTTTCTTCTCCTTCAGGTCTCACTATAAACTGAATAAAACTGTATGTGTTTGTCAGGGGTGGGATGGTTCTCCGGAAAATGGGCCCCTACTCTGATACCATGTAATTTGTTTGACCCCTGCAGGACTCCAGCTGAGCCCTATAGGCTTGAGTAAATGGTATGCTGGCAAAAAGGTGAGAGAGAAAAGGGCATGATAAGATTCACAAGTAAATATGTAATTGACATTAAAAATTAAAACATAGGTATATATATAATCTTGTACCTGTCTTGTTTTTCAAGTTGGCTACTTACTAATGGAGAAAGAAAAATTCTGACACATTTTAGATGATCTCAAGCCCACAAAAACATCAATAAAAATTAGCATCTATCTTTATACAGAGGATTGTTTAACCCTTACATTATTGGAAGGAACAACAGCTGTGACCAGTAGAGTTAAGGAGCTGGACACTTGCCATTTTAAGGTTTCATTTTTACTCATCAACTTTTAACTTTCTAGGTACAGTATCCACCTCAGTGTGACAGTCTATTTTGAAATTAAAAATATTTTTTTTTCCCTTGAGTATGGTAGCATGTATGGTTAGGAAGACTGGTTCTTTGTCAATGTTCTTTTTACACTTCAGACTAGCTGTAGGTCATGGACTGAGTGACTCAGCGTAGTTATGGTGCATTACGCATGATCATAGAGCACACTTTCCTGTTTAGTCCAATATAGCAGGAATCCTCTTCACGCTTTTTGACACAAATCCACAATGCAAACCAAAGCACAGAAAGTGTGGTTGGGCAGGAGATTCACCTCAAAAATACCACAGTAGCCAATAGTGGATACCTAGGGAACAGTGAAAGAACCACTCCACTGTTGTTCTCTTCTATGATTTTTTTCCAACTGTTTTTTGGAATTCACATAAACTTTTAACATCTTGTGCCAAGAATTTTCACAGCTTAGAAAGCATGATGAAACGCCTTTTTTCTGTGTGTAATCCTCTACCACTTCATTCTTTCTTCTCTGAGCAGGTCTTGTATCTGATACAAAAGAGAGATTCCCTTGAAGCCTTCAGCTCAGTTTTTATATATTCTAAGTTTGGAGGCTTGATTTGTCAGTGTGAATATTTATTTTAAATGACTTTTTCAATGTAATTATTTGTATTACAGGAGCTCCTGAACACTTAATTATATCAGATTTGTAGCACAAAATTTATTCTCTATCTCCAAGGACTGTATAGAACTGGATACTCCTAGCTCCTGTTTGCAGTCTGAGTCCAAAAAGGTAAAACAGAAAGGTGTGGAAAAGAAGCATGGGTTGTTTACATGCTGGATAGAAAATTGATGCACAATTTGCCCAAGGTCTGGTGGAGAGATGCTGAGACAGCTGTGGAGCTTCATCTTCCAAGTTAGTGTATGGCCTAGCCTGAGCAGCCTTTTTTACAGAGATAGTGCTGGTAAAGGACATGGACAACAGAAAGAAATGTAGTAAGCACTCTAGGAAACCAAGTACGATTTTTACCACTGGGCTAGCTAAAAAACAAATGACATGAACACAGGTTTTCTAGATCAATAGTTCTCCTCCTCCAGTTTTATTGACTTCTCCCAGCAGAGATATGGTAGTACATGGCTTCTAATCCCTGTCCTCGCAGTCACCCCATCTACAAAAAAAAAATTAAAAAAAAATCAATTTATCTTCACAAGATGTTTCAAAGGAATATTTTCTCTGAATTTAAAGAGTCGATAGTATTTATTAAGCTGCTTGTTTGAAAAAAAAAAAAAGGTTTCATATTAAATCAACACTTCAATGTTCAGTTTTGTTAAATGCTAATGATAAATACCCTAAATAGGTATGTCACTCTCAGGCAGGGAAAAAAAATAAATAAATCACTACTAGTAGAAGACCTGTCCATCACTGCAGTCCACACTTCCTTGGAATAAAGTAAGTTTCAGGTGCTTATTGATGTGCCTGCATGCCTGTTTTCTTTTCAGAAGCATCTAACTGATGCAAGTGTGCTAAATGTACCTGTCTGCTTGGAAACGCTCAAACAGCAAACTATAGCTGAAAGGCAGTTATATCACAATTGCTAGCGCTCCTTAACTGAAAATGCAATTCTTGAGTATAACTCAAGATGGACTTGGCAAATGTATTACCACATCATCAGTCAAGTCGAAAGTGACTGCAAATTTAGTTAGTTAGCAGGCATGCTGTGAAGGACCCAATGACAGTGAGTGCAATATCCTCTGCAATTTGACATACTAAAGTGAGTTAAATGCAGATGTCCAAAGTCTTGTAGGCTTTTGCCAGGGAGGCGTCTTTTGCAACTGGGACTGAGATGAGGATAGGCAATAGAAGCTGGTCACAAAGATCTGAGAGGAACAGAGATTCCTCCTTTCAAAGTCAGACACAGAACAGACCTTCCTCTACCCTTAAACAAAGATTAAACTCCCATCAGGAAGGGATGAAAGTTCTTGCTTAAATGAGTGAATGGAGCCTACACTGATTTTTCTACTGGCAAAGAAATAGCATACTTAATTTCCACAAAATGCAGGAGTAACTCAGTCTATGAGCTTTTCACATAGGTGCGTGCTTGGGTTACAGAATTTACTGATGGCACTAATGTATGCAGGGTAGAAAAGTCAAGGTCTGATTATAAGAAGTTGCTGGAAAGCCTGGAGACCAAGTACTAGAGGAAAAAAAAAAAATCAAGTCCAGGTAAATTCACAGTAATGTATCTGGGACAAATGAATACTGGCTTCACATATGAAATGACAGATTCTGAGCAAACCATTACTATGTAGTGAATTAATGCCAAATATGTAAATGTATTTAAAATATCATGAATTAGCCAGTTCAACAGAGCTATTATCATTTGAGTCTGAGGTTAAATAGCTTCGGAAGTTTTTTACACTTTTTTACACTTTTTGCACATATGCAGAAAGCACGTGTGTTTCAACTCCAGGTCACTACACATTTTTTCTTGTTTGCCTCTGTTGCCAAGTCTTTCTTTTGCATCTTATGAGCTATATGAGCAGTGAGCAAATAACTTTTTTTTGCCAGGTCATTGCTGAATCGAGGAATAGTCGTGGTCTTGCCACTTCTGGTGGGTCAGCACTGTCGTTATGTCTTGCCTGGGGAAGACACTGGCCCAGGGGTGCCCCAGAACAGGGCAGGCTGGAGGAGTGACTTGCGTTAGAGAAGGAGGACAGCGACTGCCCTGCACTGGACACACAGCAACCCACTGCAACCCAAAATGAACCAATGGAGTGAGTTTATGATACCTCTGTGAAAACATTTTATGAAAGGGTAGTTAGCACTAGACAGAAAGAGAAGTGGAGAAAGATGTTAGGAGGGACAGCAGAGCAGGAAAACACAGCAGGAGAGAGATGCCAGAGCAAAAGGGACATGAAGGAACACAAGAGAAACACCAAGGGACGTAAAAAGCCAGAGCAGCTGAGTCACTCAAACAGGAGCAGAGCTGCCTGCATAGGGGCAAAGAGGAGACACAGAAGGAGGTAAAGGTCCAGTGGAGAAACACTGAGAACTGAGAGAATAAACAGAATAAAGGTTGTTTTGAACATCTGTACTTTTATGTCCCTTTTTCCTCTGTAATTTGTCCAAAATGATAATAGCTGAACCCACAAACCTGATTGTAATATATATCTCCTGGAATGATGAGGAAACTGTAAAGCAGAAATCTGGGAACGAATTATGAATTTAATATCTATAACATTGCCATAATGGCAATTTAATGATTTGACAGATCTGATTTCCATGTGTTAATGAATGGAAGAACAACTGTGGAACTGAGACAATTCTGAACTGGCAATACGTCATGTGTCTCATGAAGGGTACAATCTTCTTCCAGCTTCTTCTAGTTTGTATACAGTCTGTATTGTGAGGCATGCATAGTTTTCTCCTGTCTAGACTGTATCTTGAAAATCAGTGTGGAACAAGATTTGAATGACTATAAATGACCATTTTGGGGGAGAGGTCAAAAACAGTTTGCCCAACAGTTTTCTGCCTGAGATCTCAAAATAACAAGACAAAAGTGAAAAATAGTAAAGAGAAAATCTGTTTTCCCTTTGCAATTCAGAAAGCCTTTAAGGAAGGGTTCTGTTTTGTTTTGTTGTTTTATGTTTGGTTGTTTTTATTTTTGGTGGTGGTGCTGGTTGTTGGTGTGGGGGTTTTTTGAGTCATACATTCATCTGCCTTGAGAAGTGGGAACTGCAACCAAGCAACAATTCTGAACAGCATTACACTTTGAGGAGCTGAAGATCAGAATCCAGTTTGGCATACCATGTCCATTTCGAGGCTGATATTGGTGACATTCAGATGCATTAAAATGTTGGCCTTTTGTCAATCTTGGCAGTGAAGCAGGGGACAATGTCATATAGTTAGCAATTACCAAATGAATATTATGAGTAATTATAGTCTAAACAAATCATACAACAGGAATGAACAGGTGAAGACAAAATAAAAAAGGCAAAAAAGTATAAGGAGTTGGTCTAATGGTAATGGCTGTAAACTGCTGAAGTCTGTCCAAAACAGCATATAGCAGCCTTGCAGATCCATTGGCAAGACAGCAGAGGCAGATAAAAGTAGTTGAGACTTAAAACAGATAAATGTAAAGTAATATATTTATGGAGAAAAAAAATAATTAGCAGAGATAAAAAGCTGGAAATTGCTGTTTAGAAAAGCAATAATGCAGAAAACAAAATCAAGAGCTATAATAAATATATTAAAAAGGAACTCATGGTGATTTGCTATTGCAGTGTAAATAAATGTCAATCTGTTCTGCAAACAGGAGAAACGATCCCTTCTGAGACAAAAGACGTAATCGTAATTCTGCTCAGTCCATCTCTGACTGGAAGCTACTTATAATATAGATTCATTTTATAACTTTATTATGGAGTATATCATATAAACTAATTGCACTGTTTTGTTTGTTTGTTTGTTTGTTTTGTTTGTTTTTTTTTAAAGACAGACTACTGTCACATATATATTTAAATGTACATTTTTATACATCTACATTCTTAATAATATGACAGGAAAAAAAGGCCCTGGTAGAATGGCAACTACTTTTTTAGCAACATTCATAGACAAAATTTGTGCAGCAAACTGATTTTGAGGGACAGTGATGTTTCTTTGCTGCATAAATTCAACCAGAAGATTAAATTCTTATTTAACATGAAAACTTGTGACAGATAACCAAGAAACTAGTGATGTTTAGGCTTTCTATTTAACAGTTCTGTTTCAGTGTCCAGATAAATGGAGTGGAATTAGTCATTCAAATATACAGTTAACTTTACTCTGAGGGTGGTAAGGCGCTAGAACAGGCTGCCCAGAGAAGCTGTGGATGCACCATCCCTGAAGGTGTTCAAGGCCAGGTTGGATGCTGACTTAAGGCAGCATGGTCTGGTGGGAGGTGTCCCTGCCCATGGCAGTGAGTTGGAGCTGGATGGTGTTCCTTCCAGCCCAAACCATTCTATGATTCTATTATTTAGCAGAATATATTGCTCTTCTCTGTTACCCAGGTATAATAGAGAAGACGGGTATATCCTGACAAAAAGCTGGTGAGTTTTCATGCTGATAGATGATGTGGTATCTAAAATGGGACTGACAAGATTCATAATTATTGTTCGCAATCCTCCCAAAAGTATTTGTCAGATTGATACAGAGTATTTGTCAGATTGATACAGGAAAAAAAAAAAAAAGTCCTCATGTGACTGTCACACATTTATTAGATCTTGGATGGAGATAGGTGTTAGTGCAGATGTTTGTAGATGGGGATGCAAAGCCTCTTCTCTCTGCTTTTTTTATCCTAGCCAATCTGACCATGGAACTATTTTGGATCTATTCCCAAATTTCTTCCAAGGGAAGATCCTCCTTGCTCTTAGGAATAGGACTGCCAATCCAATTGGCCTTTTCCTGGGTCCTGTGCACACAGCTGCTCTCTGCTGGTGCTTTACTTGAAAGGGAGAGAAACACTGTCACCAGGAGAAGGAGAAAGGATGAGTACAACTCTACTTTTCCTCTCCTTTGTAAGTGAGTACCCTATGTTGGTGGCACCAATTTGACGGATGGGCATGGGAGAAGAAAGAGAAGAAGCAGAGATGAAGCATACATTGAACCTTTGTCAGGTTGTATATCACAAACATGGGAAAGACAGTACTGCCAGTAGCACCAGGTATGTGTATCCCCAAGATTTCACGCATTTATAAATACCAGTGGGGAGGTCCATTCAAAACTCAATGTCAGTAAAGCCACAAATTTACTTATAAAAACTTTGACAATATACATTGACACACGTAACACGTGACCACCATACCCAGATGAATATAACTGTTACAGCCCAGGTTTAATTCACAGGATCTGAATGCTTTTCTTTTCTAGTCTCAAGATCTCATACACTGATTCAGCTCATTCCACCCATGACCCATTCCTCTCAAATTAGGCCAGAGGCTATCTGTGACTATCACAGCAAGTCTGAGATACTTTGTACCCTCTGAAAGCAGTGATAGTAGAATCCTGTCCAAAGAGCTTTCTGAAAGCAATGCTTGGTTAACTACTTCAAAACACTCTAAAACTGGAGTGTTTTGGAGAAAGACATCTTAAAAAAAAATGGGGGGAAAAAAAAAGTAGGTAAAAGTGCCCCTACATAACTGAATGTCCATACCCCACCCCACTGTTCTTCCTAATAAAAACATAATTTCCACGCTTTAGTTGATCCAGTCAGTATCTTTACGTAGAGACACTTTGTATGTAGAGTAAATGAAATCTGTAGCTTAACAGAGACAGGGCATGAAGTATATTAAACTGATATTTTTTCCATTGCTGCTGATATATATATATATGTATTTCCAGAAGATTTATGTGCATCTTATCATATTGCTCTCATGCTTGTTCTACAAAATAACTATTAAATAAAGCAGATATGGAATAAATATTCTTCTAATGGCAACTAGAATATGTAGTCTGTCTCCATAAAAGACTGAAGTATTAATGCGGTGTTAATGCAACTATGATTACCATAGCATGTCCTTTACCTCTAAGTTCACTTAATTTTCCAGTCAATATTTCTCTTTTTCTATTATTATTCAATATATTATGTCACAGATTTCATCCTCTCAGTTATGATGTCTTAAGACTGAGCTTCTATTTTTAACCAATGTTTGAACTCTCTTCTCCTTACATTATTTTTTTAACACGGTAGGATTGCAGTGACATTCAGAAGAAGCACGGGAGTACCAAGAAATCTTTGTCAGGTGTGGGTTTCCACACTGCAAGTTCAAATGTTCTCTTCTGTCCTCTGTATCTTCCACTCTCTGCTGCATGGTGCATCCATCTAAACACAAAAGGTTCTCTCCCACCTTCTTTGCAAACATTTGCAGCGGTGTTTTAAAATACGCATAGGTAGGTAAAAGCTCAACACATCGACATGAAGTAATCAAAGAGTCCAGTGATCTCAGCTCAGTGTTTTCAAAGGAGTTGTAGGCAAGGATTTAAGCAAGGTACAAAGGTCTGACTCACAAGTGACTATAAGTACTTTTATGCAAGGTCTCAGTCAAGTCCCTGAACTCCAGAGAGACCAGCAGTTCAAATGCATCTCAGCCATTCATCGTGAGGATATTTCATACTGTCTTTTTGAGGTAGATGCCTATTTCATATAATGCACTTGGTGCCAAGGTGACTCTGGTCACCTTGCTTTAAGCTCCACTTTTTATTCTGGGTTCCAACCACTCCATACTTAGGTACTGCAGCACATAACTTCAAAGCACTTAGATTATCCAGGAAGACCCAGGCCCACAGGAATAACTGCTATCATCAGTGGATCTTCGCTAATTCATCTTTAGAGGTTCTGCTTCCAAAACATCCTTTTAAATTCCTTTAATTTCCTGTATATGTTAGTGCTTGCTGTAGTTTTAGCTCAGGAATGAGCTAATTCTAAATGCCCAGTCCACATTGATAACCACATCTTAGGTAGTCACCCTCAGGTTTCTTTATAGTCAGTGGTGTGAAAAAGTCATCATGATTTGCCTGCCTTATTCTACATGGCTACTTTGGAAGGAATTGAATGACAGTCCAGAAACACCAGTTTCTCCCCATTGCCATTGACAGGAGTCTAAATGGCTAGCTTTCCTGGAGACATATACATCAAATGAATTATACTTCATGGCATGATGCTGGTTACTTTGTAGAGATACAGACATGATTGCATGAGTGATGTTGTATAAATTCCGGCTCAGACAGGAAACAAAAAATTAGTAATTGTTTTTTCCTAAGAGAATTTGTGCTTAGGGTTTGCTCATATGTCTCTAAAGGAATGAGTTATGCCACAAAGTAGATGGTGACATTTTCAATAGCAGGAGAATGCCCATATCAGATGAGAAATAGTATGTTGCTAATCTGCAATAACTCAATACATCTGATTGTATGATCTTACCCTTTGTTAAACAGAAAAAATTACTTGCAGTACTTTTATAACAATACCATTTTTTGATCAGTAAAATTAGGACTTACATTTTATTTCTGATATTTTCCTCTTCTATTTATATCCTTCCTGGAACAGCATATATCCCATGTTCTTTCCTTCTTAGAGTGTAGTGGATTTATTGTTTGATCAGAGGTTGATTTTTAATTTGTTTTCTTTTTCTCAGGTATTTGTGCATATAAAACATGAATAAAAAACTTGTATTTATGCATATAAACATTATGTTTCATGTGAATAATTTTATAAATGACAAATATACCTCTTTCCTGCAGAACGGAGAGATCTTTCCAAAAGCATATGAGCTTGCTCAAAGGGAAGATGTGTGCACATTTCAGAAGGAGGCTTTCTAATCTTATCAGGGAAAATATGCATCTTCTGTGTCAAAATTCTGGTTAGGTTTTAGTAGTTAGACATTTAAATCTGTAGGATTTTATGTATTTATTTTCAAAATGTATCTCCCTTCTTCCTAACTTGAATATCTATCAATTATTTCAGCTATGTATGAAATTAATCCAAGTTCCACTTTGAAAACAGCACATGTAACAGCAAGTGGGTATTTGGATATGATCATCTCAATTTTGATATTTTAAAAAGTCTGACTATTTAAAAAATACATCAATACTGTGCTGTATATATTGCATTGCTATTTCCTTTTGCAGCATAGAATAATGAAAGCAATATTTTAATAATATAGTAATTAACTCTCAGTTGTAGTTTGTTGGAATCAGATGAGTTTCTCGGGAGTTCCTGGACTAAATCTGAATTGCTGATTGTTTAAAATCAGCAGTCTATGTCACCTTTAGCTACACAGGGGAATCTGATCATTCTGAGTAAAGTATGACAAAATAACAAAGAAATAATGATTTATTTCTATATACATTAAGGAATAATTATTTCTATATATTTCTAGTGCACTGTTTAACCTTTTTATTTGTTTTTTAAACCATATGTTTCCAACCTTGGAGACTCCAGTGACACAACAAGAATGTATGGGGGAATGTGCTGGTGAGGTGAGTTTTTTGTTTTGTTTTGTTTTGGTTTGGTTTGGTTTGTTTGTTTGTTTGTTTTTCTTATGCACAAATTTCAAAGCCAAGAGGTGCTATAGAAAGTTGTTTGTTTCAGCTTTTATAGTTACAGAATTGCGATACCAGGCATCTGGTCATTAAAATACATTTGATATAAATGTCAATAGATAAAGTATATACACCTGCTAAGAAAATGTGTTTTCAGCATGTATCATATAATTAAGATAATGCATAACCTCAGAAAACAATAGCCAAGGATTTTTGTAATCAGAAACCTTTTTCTAATATGTGCTCAGGCCCATTTGTTTTAAGGTGTTTGGGTTCTGAAGCCTGGCTAAAAACTTATTCATCAGTTAAGCAGACAGCAGGCAGTCAAATCTAGAAAGTGTTCTTGCCCTCAGCTCTTACACATTGTATCCTTGCTTCGTATGTATTTTTCTGAGCTTTCTCCTATTGTGGCTCTCTGCTTTATAAACAAGCATCGAGACTGTGCGATTGCCATATACATTAACTTCTTTATAGAAACAGACTGGTATGAAGCTACAAGCTTCATACTGGTATGAAGCTATAAGCTGAGCTTGTTATTGTAACTATAAAAGTTACAATGTTGAGCTTCAGGATAGTTTCCAACCAAATTTTTTTTCTGTTTTTCCTTTTTTTTTTTTTTTTTTCCCTTATTTTTTCTTTTTTTTTTTTTCCTTCTTTTTTCTCTTTTTTTTTTTTCCTTTTTTTTTTTCTTCCCCCCCCCCCCCCCCCCCCCCAGTAAGTCAGTTCTCAAAAATGAAAGATGTTTTTGGTTTCCATCACTGCAAGGCCAGTACTGCTCACGTTGGTTAATCTGATTAATGTGAAGTAGTATTCCTTTTTTCTTTGTTTTGTTTTGTTTTGTTTGTTGTTGCTTTACTGAATTGGAGGTAAATTGATGGGGGTCCTTGTTCCTTGTTCGTTCCCTCCAGTCCACTGTCTGCCCTGCAGCCTCGGTGAGTCCAAAGGGTCTTCTCATCACCTGGAGACCAGAATAATTGCACTGTTGTCTCCCAAAACAGCATCAAGGAGAGCTCAGGTTGTGCTACTAATAAACATTAATTTCTGTTATCACTTGAGAACAGCTTTGTAAATGGCTAATAGTCACTGACTTGAGGAACAGTTGTCATATATAATCATGACAGAACTTAGAAAGTGTTATTTGCCAGTGTGTGACTGAAAACTCACAAAGATCAGAGAAATGCAGAATTACAGAGTTGCCAAGGCTGGAAAGGACCTCTGAAGATCATCTGTTCCAACCAGGATCACCCAGTGTCATCCCAGTGGGTTTTGAATATCTCCAGAGAAGGAGACCCCACAAGCTCTCTGGGCAACCTGTCCCAGTACTCTGTCATCCTCCGAGTGCCCTCTCATATTCAGCTGGAATTTCCTGTGCATCAGTCTGTGCCTCTCACCATCTCTCTCACCATCTCACTGAGCACAACTGAAAAGAGACTGGCTCCATCCTCTTGACACCCACCCCTGGATGAAGAGAAGAAGCTGAAGTGAATGAAGATGAAACAGGATAAGCAACTACTGAGGTAAAAAGAGGCATTACCAGACTCAGAGAAAGAACTGGAAAATTTTTAAGATCTGACGAGAGCAAAGAGCCTGTGGCCACTTTGGACTTACAAATACTTTGAACTTAGAGAATCGGAATCTGCTGGAGCTTTTATGTACAACAGGTACCTGAGAGCCCCAGGCTATCTGGTGAGATCTTGTTTATGAGACTACAAATCACTGCTTTGTTCCACACAGTAGTATATATATACAGTGGAACTTTTCTATTAGAGGACAGACTGTCTTTGTCTCAGCTGCTGACTGCTCAACTGCTCACTACCCAGATTTATCACTTTGGCAACAGTGTGTGTGCTGAAGAGTTATCAAGCATTGGTTATATGCTCATGGTTCCCACTTTTCTGTCTCTCATTTCATTTACAAGAACCACTTGAAATAACTTAGCTCATCTGGAGCACAAAGATTTTTTCTGTCTTTTGGTGTGATGTATGGGCCTGGTCTACTCCTAAAAGTTTCCACAATAAGCAATGGTAGTGCCCCAAATGCTATTTTGTATTCAGCCCATTTGATCTCAGAACATACTTTGTTTCTCCCCAAACTTTCATACCAGTGAGCCAAAGTCATGGTTCAGTTACCTGTAGCTTGACTCCCAACCAGAATGAGCAGCATAGAGAAAGAGAGGCATACATAAAGAATTTATGGGCTTTTATGACCTGAATAAATTTAAAACATCATATAGCTCCCTTCATTTGTTCTATTAGACTGGTTTGCAGTGTTTGATTAAAGGATTATTGTAAGTAGGGAAATCACAATAGGAAGACAATTTTCTTCTATTGTGGAAGTGTTTTTTGATAAGGCGGAAACCATTTCAGATTCTCCGAAAAATTTCAAGCCAATTAGAGTGCACACACTTTGTAAGTCGTATTTTTTTCTGAATAATTTTCTGAACTTGTCCTATATCTGAATGAATATCACATAACTTTTTTTTTTTCCCTGTTATATACTTGAAGTATACTCCATTTTTAATCTCACATGGAGGGTTTCAAAGTCAAATAGAATTTATCATTCTGGTCTCAGCCTGTCACATTTCAAATAAGTTGTTACTTGGGTTTCTGGCAACTGCAGTTTAATATTATTTCTTCCCTCAAAGCTCAGAATTTGGAGTTTAAAAAAAAAATATGATTTGCATAGGCTAGGAATCCTCTGGGATTTCACTGACAGTTAGCTAATGTTATAAGATCACCAGTTGCATGGAAATATGGATAACATATTGTAATCCATAGTTTTTCTGATCCAAGAGAATTAATTGAAATTTGACAACAAAAATTTTCTCCTAGAAGGTAGTATATTACCATTATCTACCAAAATCTGCATTCTTACAAAAATGAAGTAGGTGAATTAATGGGAATCAATACAGCTGCTTAAGATGTGTACATTAATTAATTAATTCTTTATTTCATTATTCTAGCCAGCTTGAGGAAGAAAATACTAGCTTTATCCTAGCAGAAATTCTGAAGAGGCATAAGAGTGAGGATGTTTTGGTTAGGAGTCAGCTGAGGCTGGTAGCTACCTCAGAGCTAGTCACTGTACTGGGTCTGGCTGGAATGTTAACTTTCCCTGCAGCAGCCCATACAGTGCCGTACTCTGCACTTGTAGCTGGAACAGCAGTGTTATCACACCAGTGTTGTGTCTACTGCTGAGCAGCAGTGGCACAGCATCGGGCCTTTCTCTAACCCTCCTAGGGGGTGGGCAAAAAGTGAGGAGAGAAACATCACTAGGGCAGCTGACCTAAACCAATCAAAGGGATATTCCATACCATGTGGTGTCACACTCAGCAATAAAAGGTGGAAACAGGAAGAAGAGGGGAGGGGTGGGCTCTCGTTGGGAAAATGTCGGTCCTCCTCTCGAACACCGGCTGCGTGTGTTGAGGCCTTGCTTCAAGGACATGGTCAATCATCGCTCATTTGTGGGAAGTAGAGAGTAATTTCTTTCCTCTGCACTTCCATATAGCCATCATTTATTTTGTTTGTTTGTTTTCCTCCCTTCTTTTTATTTTTCCTTTTCCCCTCCCTTTTCCCCTTTCCCTTTTTATTTCCCCTTAGTTAAATTGTTTAGTTCACGGTAGTCTTTATTTAATTATTATAATTATTTCTCTTTAATTAAATTATCCTTATCTCAACCCGTGAGTTGTTCTTTGCTTTACTTCTCCCCCTCCTCATCTAAAGGAGGGGGAGTGAGAAAGCGGTTGGGGGGTTTAGCTGCCCAGCACGGTAAAACCACCACAGTCACACATTTCTTTCCTGCTTTTGTCAGATAGGAAAGGCTATAACGCTCAAGGGTGAACCTTTGCACTAAGATGTACTTCTTTCTGTCTGCTCAGAGGATTTATGCTTCACTGTGCCAATTTTCCTCTATCACATGTCAGGGCATCTCAGATGTAGATGTATATGGTAGGAAAATGTAAATAAACTAGAAGAACCTTACAAATTCTTGGTGAAAAATAGGTCAAACATCATTGAGTTATAATGCTGTCAGAGTTTTCATGATTAGTTCTCCTGTGGGAATACATATGCTTGAGACCAACTTTGGATAAAATTGATTTTGAAAACAATCGAATGTGCATCTGTCAACCTAGCTACTACAAAATCTATTTATCTTTAACATACTTATTACTTCAATTTTATTTATATTTTTTTTCTGACAAAAGAGTCCAAAAATAAATTTAGATGTAATGTGATAAAGTAGAAACTAATACTTGAACATATTCTAGTCTTTGCTGTCTTACTGGCTTACTGTGTGATAACCATTAGAAAATAAATGTGAATTTCTAAGAAAAAGAAAAAAGAAAAAAAGCATACTCTTACTATACAGACCAATACTGAGGAAGACAGAATTTTGATTTGTTTTTAATTTGGACTGTTTTATGCAGTCAAAATTGCATATTTTGCTTAATTTGGACTATTTTATGTTTGTTTGTTTTTTGGTTTTATTTTGTATGTTTGTTTGTTTTTTGGTTTTGTTTTGTTTTGTTTTGTTGCATTTTGTTGTTAGACTAGTCTTTTTGGAATGAAAGAAGAATTTCACAGCTCAGTCAAAGATGAAATGTTATTTATTTTCTGCACTTCCCTTGACTTATCTACATTTTGATTGAAGAATATTGCTATTGACCATCTGGACTTCTGTTTAGGAAATAGGAAATTACAGGCCAGTGTCATAATGGTTTAAGAACATCTTATTTCCCAGAACCTCACCCAGTCCTATGAGTTTGAAACAGTCAGCTACTACATGTAGGGAGCTATGCCTTTGAATTTGGGTAGCACCTGAATTGTGACCTCACATTCACAGCCTCATTTCCAGAACCAGTGTGACCCCTTGCTGTCTGATGGCTGGTTGCTGAACAAATCTGTAGCCATGGATGAGCTTTTGCTGACGGATGAATCATTGCATCAAATAGTGTGGCAAATAATCTCAGTCCAGCCATGTAACAGTTTTGTTGTTTTAAGCTTTTACTCCATGGCTTCACCATCTTCTAAAATATTCACCTGAGTCATAAGAAAGGCTCACAGATCAGCTTTTGCATCCGTGTGACTGCAGCTGCTCTGAGAGGGTTTCACTTCGTGCTCCTGAAAACCCTGCCCAGGTTGCCCTTGCCACCACCTAACACATGGAGGTGTTTCACTGAGTCATAAGATGTCAGAGGTTGGAAAGGACCTCTGGAGATTATCTAGTCCCACCCCTGCCCAAGCAGGGCCATCTAGAGTAGAAGTCAATCCCTAGTCCCCGTCCCAGAAGGGAGAGCCTTTGCTTGACGCATTGGTAAATCCCAAGCAGTAAGAACAGAAAGAAGTAAAAACAGAAAGGCTCAATGCAAATTATATAACCATGTAGAGCTTCAAGGTTTATATGCTTCAAGACACACACAGAGCTTCAAGATACAGAAGAAACTTTTGAAAGCACATATGACTAGTAACTGGGAGAAAAACATCTTTTGAAGTCTTCACATCAAGGTTTGATGATTTTACTAAATGCAAGCTACTAGTTTCAGAACAGAGGGAAATGGATTAAGTGTAATGCAGGTGTTATTCAGAAGTCAGACTAGGTGATCTAATAACACCTCATGGATTTAAATATCTGTAACTGACACTGTGAGCTCTTGTCAATTTGGAGCCATAAATATTACTAGTGCTCCAGAATTTGCCTCTGCTACAAAGAGCATCACCCACCCCATCCCTTATTCCTCCTCACCTTTACAGAGGGGAGAAAAAAAAATTCTTCTCATCTCTGAAAGAAAAAAGCATTCTATGGGGCAAGGGAAATTATGACTATGAACACCTGTACATTATTATGTGCTTCCTTATTCCATAAGAAAAAAAAAAAAAGAAAGAAAAAAAAAAATGATTTTATATCCACTGGAATCTCTAACACATGATAAAAGGATAAAAGGTAGACTTTCATTGTAATTATGAATATGTAGGATAAGACGTGTTACAACAAGAAAAGGCAGTAATGATATTATTAAGAGGAAAATAAGAATTTTTAATTTTTTTTTCTCACATTTCATTCCAAGTTCTATTCTTAGTTGTACTGTGGCAAATACTGATTTAATCCAACTGTATTGCTTATGATCTAAGACATTGAAATGAAAGCATATCCAGAAATTATGTATTCAGTACTTATCACATACACCTATAAAAATCTGGTCCACAGCGAGTAGCCAATGCTTGTATTTCTTAATGTGCCTCTAGAGCTTTATAATTTTTATCTTCTGTTGTTTGTGAGAGATACAACATATCTTATCCTGGCATTTCATCAAATATGTAACAAATTCAGTAATGCAAATTATCCTTCGCCAACAGCAGTATGATTAACAGCTTGCTGCTTTCACATCCACAAATATATATATATATATATATATTATTTAGTAAGAAGACCAATTACAATAGTGCAAGTTATTTTGTTACATTTTGTGTTGGACTTGGATCTGAAATATTTAGCAGAGTTTGTATTACTGCAGCTCTTGAATGAATAGTACTTACAGTCATTGTTTTAATGAATAAGAAGTATTTGTGCCAGATGTATCACTTAGCGTTGCATTACATAAGTACATCCCTGTTCAAGTTCTTGATTCCAAATATGGAAATGCAAGAAAAAGTGTTTGGAAATCAGAAAGACAGAGCTTCTCCTGTTGTAAATAGCTGTAGTATTCAGCAAAATTCTCCATTCTAAGTTTGTTTTTAGTGTAAATCCTACTTACCTGGAACATGCATGAGAAGTTATTTTTTTTGCTGAAAGTCACCATCTAAGTGTGTAACACTGAAGTGGTACAAAATATTGATAACTAGCATGTGGTCAGATGCTAAAATTTCCACAGTGTAATCAACTTCAATGATAACAGTCTAAGTTTATAGCAGTCTGTCTTTTTTGCCGGGGCCAAAGGAACACAATAAAGCTTCCAAGAAAGCCCCTCTTGACATTTATTCAAGAACAAATAAAAGGCATACCACAAAGCACAGTTTGACTTCTACGAGCAACTCATTTATTCCAAAAAGGGTGCGAACAGAGAGCTCCTACGAATACAATTACAATAGCAGGAACCCTCTGAGGTATTAATGAGTTAATTAATTAACTGTTAAAATAGTGCATGCATGCTATGTCTGTGAGTATGACTGAACAGAAAACCAAGGGCTTGATAAAATCAGTGGTAACAACAGACTACTTGAATTTTTCCTGTTTCTTGCTATTATTGTAGTTGCTGTCATTGTTATTATTTGCAAAACATTTTTCAGTAATGAACATTGGACATTAAAATGCCAAATGTGAAAAGCTGTTCCCAGAAGAGAATTTCCCTGCCCAAGAGCATGGAGTCACTAGAGCCTGATAGGCATTCCTGGGCTGGGGACCAAGCTGGTACCAAGCAGGCTCTGGCTGGAGCCAAATTAAATTTATACAGTTCTCAGCCCCTTTTTGAGTCAGCACTGAACCTATCAAAAACCATGTGTACTTTATTCTGTGGTTGTTATCAAAGCATGTGCAGTTGTAGAAGTCCCCAGTTCAGTAACAATTGTGCTTAAGATTAGCACAAACTCCTGAAAAGAACAAGCCTTTCCTGCAGGTAAGTTTGGCTTCAAAGCATCAGCAAATTCAGAACATTCAAAGAAAAGAAGAGAAAGAAAAAAGAAAAAGAAAAAAAAAAAAAAAAAGGAAGAAAAAAAAGAGGATTTTTTTTTCCCAGAATTTCTTAACATCACTTTGTTTTTGACCAAGTCACTGAAGCTGCCAGTCAAATGAAACTTGAGGCAGTTCAACTTTCTAGCTCATTAATGATGGAAATGAGTATCTTCTTGGGAAAAATCTGCAATATTGATTACATTTATCCCTTTGCCAGCAAAATAGATGCTGCAAGCTACAAACATTTTTTCCTACCATTATTTAATATAAAACAATCTTACAGGGATTTATAAAGAAGGTATCTGTTCTTTAACTTTTAACAGCCTTAGAAGTTGTTAACCTTCATGTGAATACCCACATATACATGAGTGATCTAAACTTAAATGGGTAATGGAGGAAGCCTGTGTTTCCCAGAGATGAATAGGACAGGAGACATATGTTGTCTTTCACAGCTGGAAATGCCATAGAGCAATTATCTGAGTTCTTATACAGTTCAATCTGTATGATTTTTTTTTCCTGCTCTGTTTAAGGAAGGCATCATACACAATCTTAAATAATATCTTAGCATCTTCTGGGGCTATGGAATCAGAGATGAAAGCCACTTTCTGTAATACAATACAACATTCCTAATGGTGAAATCAGGAAACAAACAAACAACAAGTCTCAAGGATCTCTCTTCCTACTGATTAAACGATTTACCTAAATCAAGTATCTCTCTCACCCAGTTTTCCAGCTTCCCTCACCTCTTTCTAGTCATGCATGTGGAAGAAGCAGTGCATGATGTCTCCCCTCCTTCCAGTATGAATGCTCTGTGCCACAAAAAAAATAAATAAATAAATAAATAAAAAGAGGTTTACCTGGTTGGAAATCACAGATCCAAAGATGTAACTTCCTCAGCACACATCAAGAGAGACAAAACAGTAAGCCCACTTCATTCACTTGCTCTGTGAAATGCCCAGGTGTGTACAGTTCCCCCCTGTGACCCACGTTCCCTGCAGCAGGGCTGCTTTGTGCAGGTGTGGTAGATACAGAACCATATATCACAGAATCACAGAATTTCTAGGTTCGAAGAGACCTCAAGATCATCGAGTCCAACCTCTGACCTAACACTAGCAGTCCCCACTAAACCATATCCCTAAGCTCTACATCTAAACGTCTTTTGAAGACTTCCAGGGATGGTGACTCCACCACTTCCCTGGGCAGCCTGTTCCAATGCCTCACAACCCTTTCAGTAAAGAAATTATTCTTTATATATATATTCTTTATATCTTGCACTAATAAGCACCTGTGTTATCTACAATGATGAATTTGAAGTATGAGGTCCCTCCCAATTTATCAAAGAATCCCTATGAGTAAAACTGCAGACTGACGAGCCCATTGCCATGACTGATATAACTTTCAGGATGCTGTGGCAGTCAAATGGATCTTGGAGTAGAATAATATGATTTTGCTGTTTTGACTCTGTTGTTTGAAGCTGCTAGAAGTATCTGATATCACTGTATGAGACCTACCTGCTATCCCCTGTTTTTACCAACTGCAGGAATCTTAGATCTTTTTTTTGTTTGTTTTGTTTCGTCTTAGCAAAAGAAAACTGAAGTGTTTCTGAAATTATGTAATACTGTACAACCTCCCTCACATGTAGAGGAAGACTGCATGAAGTGCCAGAGGTGCTCTGTGGAACTTAAGATGGCGCAGATGATCCAAAACAGTCCACTGATATTTTTATTCTCTTTAAATACATATTATGCCTTCTCTTCTGATGTTTCTTGGTTAAATGATTAAGAACAGTCACTTCGTAGCCCCAAAGGCTCAAAACAATGTTTTTGTTATTATGCAGTTAATGTTTTTTTTCTCAGCTAATTGACTTTCTTTCTTGGGGGAGCTTACTTGCAATATTAACTCTATTCCTGCCACAGAAGACTGGACATGTTAAGTAAGCTTATGCACAAATCTACTTCTTCTACTTAGGAGACAACAAACAAACAACAACAACAACAAAACAGACATCCTTTCTGTTGGTTCCTATCCAGAATAAGATTTTTCCCAGCAGGTATTGATTGCCAGAAATCTTAGCCAAAACAGAAATATCAAAGAAATTTTGCTTTCTGAAGGGTAATGCTCATCACTTTGTCAAGGTCAGAAAGACTGTCAGATTTTCATTTTAAGAAATCTCATATTATGAAAATGAAATTAACAAATCCCTTGGGAAACAATATACTTCCTTGTTTATGTTGAGGTTATTTCATTATTATTCCTGAAGCCTTCCAAGAAGATAAGGTAAGCATGAAATCTGGCCATCAGTGTACACTCTACTACCTATACTTGCAGTAACATACAACACCTTTCTCAATTTTGGTTAATAGTTACAGCAAGTGCTATTGGAAAGAAAACAACCAAGCTTTACCCAGTTAGTGATTTTGGCCTTGTTACTGCAAATTTCATTTTCTGCAAACAATCTCCTGGACAGTTCCTTAAAATCTGTGAGAAGTCCAAGCACTGGAGCATTATGTAGACAAACAACATACATAACCTCGAAGAGCATACACTGTTTCACCTATTTTTAGTTAAATGAGAATTATAATACTGTTCAGTTTCAGATGTATTTGAAGGTGTTTTTTTGTTTGTTTATTTTGTTTTGTTTTGTCTTGTTTTGGTTTTAAGAGTACTTCTCTAGGAAGCCTCCCAGAAACATCAATGTTAGAAGGATACAAAACAGAAAAGACAAGAACATCAATGCAAAAATCAAAATTAGGGTCAACTTGAAAGTCATTGGTACTCTACATGACAGTCTCGAGCACAACAGTCACACCTAGAATATTTTCTTTGCATAAAACTTTTTATAGGGTGGAAACAGATATTCACATGAGCTTTTAGTGAAGTTCACCTGATGTTCTGTGGAGCTGATAGTTAGACAGACTGATGCCTGTCAATTGTGCTATCTCTTCAGTGTGTGGAAGCAATTTGCTCACAAGCACTCCATATTTCATTAGCATTTTAAGTGCTACAAGAAAATAATTAGCTTCTAATGCACTGTATAGTTAAATCACTGGAGCAGAAATGATCAATAAAACAGTCAATAGCAAATCATTCAGTCCCATTTTATTAATTCTGTCTTAATTCAAGTACTTTCCAATCTAGGGTTTATCTGCACATCTTGAGATATTTCATGTCCTGTTAAAAAGTTCATTGCAGTGACACAGATCACATATCTACACAATGTAGTTGACAAAAGCCACCAGCTGTCTAAATAACTAGGTGTCTGGAAAATCAGATATTTTTTATAGATGTAAAATGTAATCACTGCTTGTTAAGAGACTCTCTGCTAAGAGATCTGGTCAGATAGAAGTCAGAAGGGGGAAGGGAGGGAATTCAAAAACAAGTGTCGGAGGACTTATCAGATATGACAGAATAAATGGCATATCTCAGGATTACTATGAGGCATAAAGACTCTGCAATCAGCAATCCTACAGCATTCAGAATTACTGCTTTCACATTTCATATTCGTTGGCACTATGGAGGTCAGATGTGCTGGTGACCCTTTCTTCTATTTGATTAATGGCCCCACTGTTCATGATTTTCATCCAACAGAATCACATTGATTGGAACTGCAGCAAATAAGATTGCACATGAAAGTTTGCACATAGCCTCTAACTGTATAAATTTGCATTTACATCATATTTGCATCTGGGGAGAGCCCACATAATTTTTATTTTTTTTTTTTGTGATGCAGCTGCAATGTCTTCAGAGCCCGGATACAGTGGTTGAACATCTGTCACTCAGTACCAGACTGTTTTAGATCTTTCAAAATCCTAAGGAACTGATTAGTAGATGAATTAAATACTGCTGTGTTTATTTGTAACTCTAGCACTTCCTCTACTTCTTGTTGAGCCATCATTTCATATTAGGATTGGAGTCCTAATTTTAGTTGAATTTATAGTCAAAGCACTGACTGAGGAAGACAGATTTTTAAAAATCTAAATATTACTGGGTCAAAAGGATCAGAGAATAGTTAGGCAAAAGGATCAGATGATAAACAATGAAAGTGTATTATGTGTATTTCAACAGGTTGAGGAGGTTGTTAGGTAAAGTTATAATGATGCACCTCTTCTTTGGTGATGAGGAGAGGGAATTAGTGTAAGGCAGATTAAATATACCAGATATACCAAAAAAGACTGTAGGCTAAAGCAAGGAGACATATTTAAAACAGCTACTCAGTATTTCTACCAGACTTGAAGGAAGAGACCAGAAAAGAGTTTAACAGATAATCCAGAAAAGTTTTGCTGTCCACTATCTTCCAGATAGAAATAGGTGAAAAGGGATCTAGAGTATATACTTTCCAGATCAGTCATTTTTTTTTAGAAAGAGAGGCAACCAAGACATTATATATCTTGTCTCTGCTTGAAGACTAGAACTGTTTGGGAAAATATAATAAAACAGTAATATTCTATAGTAAACATCTTCAACCTTTGCCATACCTTTACCAAGGGCTTTTTGAAGGTGATTGCTATCTGTGAAGGGGCTGCAGTTTATATTTTATTCATTAAAGGATCTCAATTTCTGTTAATTTCAAATGAAAATGTCTTTATTCATTTTAGTTTACGTCACTGATTAGACATGAAACAGCACCATGTTCTTAATTGCAAAACAGTTTGAGAAACACAAGGATTTTAAACATATTGGATTTATAGGAAACAAATTCATAGCTCAACAAAATGGTAATACATCAAATGTTGTTGCAACAGTATAATAGCTTGCAATTCTGAAATTATTTTAACATATTAATACATCACCATCGCTACTTATCTGCATCTTGATTTGTCGATATTATGTACACCTTCAAATCATTCATTACTGCTCCACACTCCATGGTGTGATGCAGCCTGGTCATCTCCTTCCTGAAATAACCAGTCCCTGGGGACTCCCAGTATTTACTGCAACTCCCTGCCAGACTGGGCAAAGAGCTGAGCTCCCACTCCAGACTTGATACTGCCCCTTCACTCCCTCTTCCCACTCCTGCTTTTTTACTTTAAAATAACAATTTAAAAAATGAAAATAAAAATACAAGGTGGCTGAGTTAATACACCTTGGCTGAGTATACCACAAGACATCTCATATCATGACACTCCAAAGCAGAAGTGGTCTCTTTGCATTTCAAACCTTTCTGTGGGTTCGTCTCCCATTGCTTCATCTAGTAACTCTTTGAAGACCTGTAAGCTAGTATCTACATGTACAACACTTTGCATGTCTACAACATCTTTAGTTTAACAATATATTAACTGAAGAGTCACCTCTTTTTCAATGTTTTGTATTTTCCTCCTGTGGAGGAAAAATAGCCTGTTTGGAGGCCATTTAGTTCTTACATTGAATTTGTTTCCTGCACCCCTTATCCATGAAGATTTTTTAGACCTGTATCATATGTATCCTGTCAGTTGTCTATTTTCAAGGCTGAAGAGTCTGTATCTATTTCAGTTATTCCTTGCACAGAAGCCGTCCCAAAACTTTGACTGCGGTTTATGTGTATTTAGTTTCATCTGCTATTTCATCTACTCTGTGTCACTAGGACCTTCTGTAGTCTTTACTCTTTTTACACCTTACCTTTACCCTTATTTTTATTATCTTGGATAACTTCATTGGTTATTTCCTTCAGCTTGAATCCTGAACATTTATTTCCCTTTTCTCTTTAGTCATATGCAGACGCATCCCCTGTTATGCTCTTAAAGAATCTATCATTGGTGAGGAACCTGGACAAATTGCTTTCAGAACACCAAATATATCTGGCAATCAGATCTTATCATGTCTACAGTAATGCCTTCACCGTAATGTAGTAATTCTGTGAGATGGGACTTCCCTTTACAAAACCTGTGTTCAGTCTTCCCCAGTAATTAGTAGTTATCCATGTAATGTTGTTCCTCCGAATTGCTTACTGCTCAGTATTTCATTGCACCTAACCTGGAATCCTTTACAGAAAATTGTGCCACAATAGCCTGGTACTGTAACATGGAAGTAATTGTAAGCTTAATGTTGTGCACCAGTTCAGATATTCTTCATTTAGAGAGCTGTTGGGTGAATTGCAAGAAAAGACAGCACAATTTATAAAGAATAATTTTGTGATTTGTTCCCTTATCTCTTCCACTGACACTTACTCAGTGTTAGAGATTCCACTGTGTCTCCCAAATAGTTCTGGTGTGGGTACCAGTCAAGGCAAACAGAAAAAAATAAATTAGTTTTTTTGTTTGTTTTTTAGTATTTCACCTAGACCAGTGAAATAATTTAGTCATGTAATGGCTTCTGATTACTATGGTCACTATTTTAAAAGTGTATGAGGAACACACAACTACTATTACAGGTATGAGATATGGGAACTGCAGGAAGCCAAGTCTGCAGACCAGTAGTAATTTATGTGTATCTCCTGGCCACTTGATGTTTTTTAATATGAATCCCTGTACAGCACAGGTAAAATATAAATATTTCAGATTACATATTAGCCCAAACCTGTTTCCTCAACTATAGTAAAATATTTTCTTGTCTTTGACAGACACGGACATATGTCAACTAAGGGTACGTTCCTAAATTTTAAAATAGTTTCCCAACTCAATTCAAAGGTTAAATGTTAATCTATTTTTGTTAATAATTTCTGCAACAATTTCCTGGTGTAACAAAATATATATAACCCTAAATAGCAATCAGACAGTAACTGTCCAAATGATAGCCAGCATCACAGTGGCTGCAAAATTCATTGGGGAACCACTAGTCTAGCAATCCATTACCGAGATTGTATTTTATAGCTTCTTTTCTGTTTTATCTCCACAGGAAACTCACTTAAAGACAATTTAAAGGCTAGAGGCTGCCTTATATTGTGTAGTTGAGAGCTAAATACTGTTGTAAGAAAACTGTGGCTTAAAATGACTGAGCAATACCAATTGAATATTTTCTACCTATCTTTCTGCAGAAAACTGTGTCTTAGAGTTTCTATAAAGTTGACTGGAATCTTGATGGAAGCTTCCAGTAGCTATTCATGGCTCCATATTATAATATCTTGTCTTGTAGTAACAATAGTTTCAAAACCACCTTAACTGGCAATCCTTTCTTTTTGGTGACATTGACGTAATAATTGTGTTTTCTTTCTAAACCAGGAAAAGGGTTACACTATTTAGTTTCATTTATACTCCTAAATATTATGACTCAGTATTACACGGAACATGACAATTAGCAATGATACCATTTACAGGTATTGGTTTTAATAACAAGATAATCAGTACTTATGGGCAATTGTGAACCTTAATTAATAACATTTTAAATCCTAGGACAAACTGTTCATTAAATGTTGCAGTAGAACTGCTCAGAATTCGTGCTTTCTATTCAGACCATACCTGGGATCATTGTTGTGCTAGCAGGTTTCACCAGTCTCCCAGTTCGATATGACAAATGTAAACTGTTTTGCCATATAGTTGGAAAAAATGTTTATTTTAGAGTGCATGGTAATCTAAATTCAGATTACCAGACTCAGCTGGTAGCTGCATTACTACTTAATCTCTGTCACACAATGGCAAGAGAGAGATTAGATGGACGTTAGCCTTTGGGACACTTTCCTCCCAAGCATTACATATCACCCAGAATGATATATACCATCAGAGCAATCCAAACAGCTGGAACATTTTCTGTATGTGGCCCAGTTTGGCTGAAGAGTGAGAAATAGTACCTCAGTCGCTATATCTGCCACTGGACACTGCAGCTCCTCTGGGGATCCATAAAAGTGGGGATCCCACTGAGCTGGGGCTTCACCTTGGTGACAGATCATGGCACTGTGAGTATAGTGGAGGTGTAACCTGAAGAAACTCTAGTATCGTTTTTTGTAAGGTCTTGATGCACCACTCTCTCAGCCAAAAACTATGAACTGTTATGCAACACTTAATAGCTGAAGATCATTTGCTGGGGAAGCTGAAGGCATTGTGGTTGCCTCTCTGTCCATCTGTGCTAGTATGTGCTCCAGCTCACATGACGAGGAAGAGTATGATCTTCAGCAAAGCTTTTCCACTTTGCCTGTCAGTTTTGCAGAGGTATCTGTCTTTCTCTATTCTGTTTCAGATCACTGTAATTTGAGAATAATACTCTGGCATTGAGGAGTGATAGTTGTGACTGGATAAGTACTAACAGGCAGGCCTCAAATGAAGGTCCATCTAGACTTAAAAATGTTTACAGTCTGAAAAGTCTGCCTAATATCAGTAGGACTGTTTCTTTTTCTTGTCATTTTCCACCAGGAATCTTTTCTAGATAAGTACAGCGGTTCATAGCTAAGATACATCTTAACCTTTCAAATAAATGTTATATCTTTTTCTTTGCCTACTGGTTCCTTTCAAAAAGTCAGGAACAAACTATCAGCTGTGTTTAAACGAACATCTAGACAGTGTGACCTAATGTTCTGTCATTCATCTAAGTTGATGTGACAACACTATTTTTTTTCCTTTGTATTATTCACAAAGATAGGACCCATTGAACATACAGATCTCTCCTGTCTTGACTGCACTACAGTATCAATTTTGCACCCAAAGCCATTCATTCAGTTTTCAGTTAGAGTAATTTCTGTCAAGAACTGTGAGTCTTGGCACTTTCAGCTGAAGTTTTGATGAGGGAAAACTTGTCTGTAATGCTACAGAGAGAAAAATTCACTTTAATTTTGAATAAGTTCCTTTAAAATTCTTTCTTATTTAAAATATATGCACATACAAGTGTTTGAACACAACAGAATTGCTCACATTGCTTTCTATGGTGTTCTCAATGTCTATGTTTTGGTAAACTTTTCATTCCAACTGATAGTCACCTTGGGCCAGATCTAGTAGACGACTTTTGTTCCTGTAACTTATCAAGTTTACATTTTCAGTTACCTGAGCTGTAATGCAAAGCACCTAGAGATCCTAGTGACAGCATGGAGAGCACTGCAAATTAGAGGTGCTCCAAATTTTTTGTGGTAAGCAGGGAAATACCTAGTGGTAAGTTCTAAAGCCCAGAATAGATCAGAAATCTTAGCTCCTCTCCAGAGCTTAGATATGAGAATTGGGTCTACTAGGCACATTTTTTCACTTCACCTCTGTTAGCAGCACTCATCTATAAAACTGCAATTTTTCTGCAGGCCCCAGTAGCTCAACATCAGGGCTATGGATTTCATATGGAAGCAGGATCTAGGCAGATAATCTGAATACCTAAAATTCCTTCCTTTAAGACATTAAAAACAATGTAGAAAGAAAAAAAAAAAAAAAAAAAAAAAAAGGAGAGAGAAAGAAAGAGGTAAAAGAAAGAAATGTAATGTGTAATAAACTATTCAGAATAAATGTAAAATATGGCCCTTATACAAATTCAGACTTAAATAAATGTTAATGGCTTTAGTTTAATTACCATTTAAAAACTTTGTTGTTATTCTAGAATACAGAAAATATAGTGACCTTCAACATAAAAGATGTTTTATTAGCCTTCAAACAAGAAGCCAGACTACCCTAATTCTCCCTTATGAATGAACTGATTTGACAGCTGTCATTAAATGTATTCAGATTTACTCTGAGGTGTGCACAGAAGTTTGACAGAGGTGAAGGGAACAAATGTGTTTATTGGACTGCTCTCTGGAGTGGCTGTTTAAGTGCTGTTTTGGACAACCAGGTGAAGTGCTGTTTTGTCACCAGTCCCAGAAGCTGAAGAAGTGAAACTTCAAATCCGAATCTTAGATTCATTCTCAAAGATTCACCTGATGTTTTTTCTTCATTTGTGGATGAAAGTCAAAATTAGGAGATGTGAAAGATGGATGGTTTCAAAAGCAACTTTGTAATTAGCCACAGATTGCATGTGGTCACTATATTGACATCAGATCCTGCTCTCTGTTATATGACATCCCTGTTTGACTGATGACTGGAGTTAGTGGGGTAAGATGAGGTAGGGATGATCCATCCACCATAAGCCCCTCTGAGGCCTGCATGTATGTCCAGGCACCATCACTTTAAACCTTCCTTTCCAAAATCCCCAGGAGAAATGACAACACTCGTTCTTCAGTCTGAAATGAGGGAAAGATCTAGAGACACCTTGCAGTGCAGAAAACAAACATCAGAAATACATTTAACTGCAGTGGAAGTTCCCCATTCCAAGTAGGTCCACAGACTACAAGAGCTGAAATGTTTGAATATCTTTTATGTTATCCATGTAACTCCATTGAACTCCATTGGTGGGTGGCAGGGTGTGTGTGTGTGTGTGTGCAATCTTTGGAATCCTTGTAGCCTTGTCTAAGTCTGAATTATAGCTGCACAGGAAAGCACCAGAGAATATATCTGCAGTAAAGTAAAATGTATTCCTTTCCAATGAAACATTGTGATTTTCCTAGGTTTTTGTCAGTAGTAGATCAGTGAGAGAACTGCTGATATACTTGCTCATCAATATACCTTTGTAATATTTATATTCCCTGGGAGAGAGCATGCTGATTAACATTTGTACTAGATGGTGAACTTCCAAAAGAAAATATTAATTGGCTTCTGAGATTGTAATGTAGATATATGCTCACTTGCTTTTTATGCTAAAATATTTACCCAGCTAAGGATTTATGCCATGGCTGTATGTCAATTGTGTTTTGGAACTAAATGAATGGTTTCCTCCTTGACCTTCTTGCTTTAGGATTTAGAAGTGATTATTTGCAGTGTTCATTTGATGGTTTTGACTAATCTGAGGATTTACTGCTAGTGATACTGACAAATTGTTACATGATATTATTTAGCCCATAATTTGATATTTGTACAGATTTACTCCTAACTGATTTGGAAGAATTTGTAGTAGGATTAGCTAACTATCGTGTCCTTGTTGAATTGACTCCTGCTTATTTATTACTTCTAATGAAATTCATGGAAAGAATATTTTACCTTTTTCCTTCAATATGTGGATTTAGATGAGCCATTGCGACTGAACCAATTACTTTCATATACCTTAGGCTGATTCTGGGTAATTTAATAAAATGAACAGGAGGGTTTAATCCAGTATCAACGAGTGAATGTGTACTGGTTCTAAGTGCTTGGCAATTGCAGACATGGCATGGTAAAAGCAGAGACATCTTTAGTTTCAGCTATACTCTGACCACCCTTTTCCAGTATGATTTCCTGTCTCACTGTAGCCAATAAAACAGAATTTTCAGTGTAAAAGGATTTTTTTTGACATATGATCTTAATTCAAAGCAGATTAAAACCCACTTTTATAAAAATTTACTGTGAAGCAGAAATTCCCCAGAGCCAGCAACGGTTCTGAGAAAGCAACATCCTTGACAGTTTAACTAAAAATAGCTGCAACATTGATTTATGAGAGCTGTTGCAGGGGGTTCACTATTCTTTCTCCTGTCCACAGCAGATCAGTTGGTGTGATGCCAAGACTCTGACCTGATGCTCACAGAATCTATAGCTCAGTGATAGGCACAAACCTATTTTGGCTAGAGAGGAACTGTGCTGACTCCAAGAAGCTTTGAATGAAGTATTTCAGGGTCATGGAGCTAGTGGTTCCAAGCAGAAGTTTTTTTCTTCACAAAATTTCTGAAACTCCTGAAAACAGTTGTGAGTTACTAAAATGTCCTGATTTGTCTTGCAATCAACTGAAACAGCACAGCTTGCAGTAACTCTCAGTTGCATATCTCACCTCTGGGATGACCTGATTGCATTGCAGCTTAGCCTTCATTTTGAAAATGAAGTATCAAAAAGTTCCCCAGATGCTTTCAGTGACCTTTTTTGTTTTGTTTTGTTTTCTCCAACCAAGCCTGTCAAGACAATGAAATTACAGCTCTGAGAGCTGACGTTAACCTTCTGGTCTCTTTTGCAGCCAACAGATGCTCTAGTGGGTGGTATCCCTGCCTATAGTGGGGGGTTGGAACTAGATGATATTTAAAGTCCCTTCCAATTTCCCTTTAAAGTCCCTTTCTGTGATTCTATGATCTGTTCGCATGGATGTGACAGAGGACTGGTGCCTTTGTGACAACTTTTGGAGGCCCAGAGAGATTTCCCATAGTTCCTAAAAAGGTGTTCTATGACTGGCTAGCGTTAGTCAACTGAGTTACACCCTGACTGTTTAAGTTCCCATGACAGACAATGAAGAGTTGTCTCGATGACCTTGAGGTCTCTTCCAACCTAGAAAATTCTGTGATTCTGTGATTCTGTGAGTTTGAGTCATTTGCCCACATTTGGTATACATACAGAAGTACTATGGAGTGAGTACCTGAGACACCTGCAAGACATGGGCAGAACCCCTGGTAGGGCATCTGGAAAACAAGCCAGGTGCCTCAGAGCAGCTGACAAGGTGCTGGACACCCACAAGTAAGCATTTGATTTGGTCTAGGAAGTAAATCTCACTTCACTGAAGTACAGAGACCTGTTCAAACCACTCTAAAATTGATATTACATTTGTTAAACTGAACAGTGCTCTGTATGTGCTATTCTCAGAGTTGAAACACCTTATGCAGAACATGGACTTGTAAATTCACCTACATTTTTAGTTATCTGAAGCTGGAACAATGACAGTTAATAATTTTTTATTTTAAAAATAATAATCTTGGTTTACGTGTTAGATGGCAGCAGAACTGTGGATTACAATTTAAAAAAATAAAATAAAATAAAATAAAAATCCTAGAGTCCCTACAGAAAATACCTATAACTCCAGACAGGGCTGCTTTATTCAGTCACACACTCCCCCCTTCCTGTGTGTGTGTGTGGGGGGGGGGGGGGGGGGAGGGGTTCTGGGGTACACTAGCTGGATGTGGCTGCTTCTAGAAAATCTGGTACCTGAATGTTAGGTTCCGCTAAGGGCTGCACGGCAATGCTCCAGTGCTTAGGATGGATCTGAGTGCTTGCCTGTGTTTAGGGCCCTAAACAGCTTTGTAATTTCTTTCCTGATGCATTTAAAAGAATAGACAAAAGATAAGACTAAGCTTCACTTTTCCCCAAAATGTGTAAGGCACAGATGCTTTGTATTTAATAAAAGGTACCACTTGATGTTGGCTTCCTGTGGTCCTTTTTATTAAGTGTTACTTTTCAATGCACCCTATGAGAGAATAATAATAAGCTCTGCCACACTTGCTGCACAGATCCCATTAAAAATATCATCTGTCCTTGCCCTGTGAAAACATGCCCCCTGGGGGGGTGGTATGAGCATTGATTTTCAGAAATTAAAGATGAAAATTAAAATTACTGACCAGAGAAACTTCATATTTTGTCCTATGGTAGGAAAAAACAAACAAACAAAAAAGTCACCCTTGTGATGCTTCGGCTATCACATTGCAAATTTGGTGATAACTGAAGTATCCCAGCTTATAACTGTTCGAATGGATAAATAAATGCTCTCTGAACTCATAAAATGGGGCCCAAAGTTGTCTTCCCTCATGTTTTGACCAGGAACAATTCAGTCACCTCAAAAATATTTGGTCCAGAGCACATCAGATGTTACCTGCTAATGAAACTATCTTTTAGCACTGATTCAAAAAGTTACACAAATTTTAAAGTCAGAAGGGTTTTCAAATACAAAATTTGAAAAACTCAGGAAAAGAAACAAAAGTTCCAGAAATTTGTTAAATATATATTATTGCATGTACTCATTTTAACATTCCTTGGAACATCTGAACATCCTTGGAACAGCACATATGTAGGCATCGTGATCTGGAATTAAGACTCTGAACTAGCTTAGGAGAACTGTGTAAATCTGTCTTTGTTTCTTTAATAGATACATCAAGTAACACTGGGAAAATCTTCCTCCTGTGATGGTTCTGGTCGGTCCTCAGCTACAATGAGCAGTGTTGTGCATAGCCGCAGAGTCCTATGAGAGCTGCAGGTGCAGATTCAGATCCAGAAGCTGGAATTGTTTGTGCTACAGTGTTTTATTTTTATCAGAACCAGTGGGACCAGTGTCACAACAGAGTTAACATGACAACTAGATACAGCAACAAACGGGTTAAAAAGTTCAGGGATTTGAACAGTGATTTTGGGTTGCTTTGTTCCACAGTAATGGTTAAAATTAAAAATCTTGATAAGACCTATTAATAATGCAGGAAAGGAAGAAAATTAAAGCAGTAAAGGCCATGTTGATATAAGGTATTAAGGAAGCTTTTACTTTAATGATGTCCTCAGTCCTTTTCTTTTTCAATGAGAAGTTTTATAAGAAAAGCTCCTGTATGACTATAGTTTATACTGTATTGAAAAGACTAATTCCTTTCTTTCAAGGGGAAAAAATAGTCGAGACAGAGCAGGGCTCCGGTTGCTGCTGTTATTCCTACCTTCTTTGGAGACAAGCAAGGTCAACACATGGCATAAGAGGGGACTGCAAAGCTGCAGCATGTATCTGTGGTGAAGACACAGCTTTTGTCTCCTGAGAAGCCTGCTGCTTGGAAGCCCACTGCTAGGGGCAGTCATTGCTGCAGGCAGCTCCTCAGTCCCTGCTCTGATGCCACTGTTGTCATTGTGCCAGTGCCAGTTCACCGTCCCTGACCAGCCCCAATGCACAGACAACCTTCATAGCACCACTGCTTGTGACCTTGCCTCTTTGCTGGACGATGCCCTCTGAGTCCTGATGGCTCCCTGAGCCTCTGCTGGCATTAAAGGAAGCCAGAAAGTGGCATTAGGTTACTGCCTTTTGAAGGGTGTTGCTAGAAGGTGCAGTGGTGCTCAGTGCACAGACCGCCGAACAGGCTCTGAATGAGCTTCTTCCAGAACTGGAGGCAAAAGCACTATCTGACTGAGTTCAGTTTACAAGTTTGTTAATTAACTCAGATGAGGCTAATTAGAACAGCACCACACTACTGTGGCCATGCTATTGCAGTGCCCATAAGTTTATGTTTCTCCAGCCTTATATATTAAAGCTTGAGGCTCTCTCCCTGCCTGGCAGGGGACAGTGGGACCCTGGGTACCTAGAGGCAGTGGAGCCTGTGCTGCAGACAACACCTGCACTACTCACTTCACGTGAATCCATCCCAGGCCAGTAATACCCACTTTGTGTTATATCCACTTTGATGTAAAACACTGAGATGGATTTTTGTGCCTTGAAAAGTTTTAAATAGATACCATTCACAGAGGAGCTTAGACATCTCAGATCAATCTTTCTTCTTATGTGCACAAAGACAGAGATCAATAAACACAGGTTGTGTTATTCCAGGTTGAAAAAGTTAACTGCTTTTCAGCTGATTCTGGAATCTCCATTTAAGGGTAGTGACTTATGTTTGCCTAACTTGTCAGACAGTGTGTCATTCCTGTATTAGTCATAATTTTATTACATGTTTCTGCATAATTTTAATGTATGTCAAATATGATTCATCTGGGATGCCAATTCTGCTATCACACAGCATTTACCAAGCTGATATTTCAGGATAATGCAGATCTTGGGAAGACACCTAGAATCATAGAACGGCTTGGGTTGGAAGCCATGTTAAAGACCATCTAGTTCAAATCCCCCACCATATGACACCCACTAGATCAGGTTAACCAGAGCCTCATCTAACCTGGTCTTGAACACCTCCAGGGATGGGGTATCCACAGCTTCTCTGGGCAACCTGTTCCAGGGCCTCACCACCCTCTGAGTGAAGAATTTCCTCTTAATCTCTAATCTAAATCTTCCCTCTTTTAGTTTGAAACCATTCCCCCTGGTCCTGTCATTATATGATTGAGCAAAGAGTGTCTCTCCATCTTTTTGTAAGCCCCCTTTAAGTACTGAAAAGCTTCAATGAGGTCAACTCAGAGCCTTCTCTTCTCCAGAGTGAACAGCCCCAGCTCTCTCACCCTTTCTTCATAGGAAAGGTGCTCCAGCCCCTTGATAATCTTCTTAGCCCTCCTCTGGACCTGTTCTAACAGCTCCACATCCTTCTTGTGCCGGGGGGCCCCAAACCTGTTCACAGTACTCCAGGTGCAACCTCACAAGAGCAGAGCATAGGGGCACAATCACCTCCCTCAACGTGCTGACCACTCTTCTGTTGATGCAGCCTGGGATGCAGCTGACCTTCTTAGAAAAGGAGACATATTAAAGAACCAGAAGAAAGAAAGAGAAAAGGTAGAAAAAGTCACCTGTGAAGGTGAAGGCTGTGATTAAAATAAATAAATAAATAAATAAAAATAAAAAGGTGTAAATGAACAGGTGCTGCATATACACCTCAAGCATTTTATCCAACAAAGGCAGTCTTTGGGGGTCCCACAATATTAACCTTTACAGAGAGAATCACTGCAACCTCAGAGCAGGCATCCAAAATAAGTAAGAACAAATGCTCTGTTGAAACATTCTTTTTCTCTTTTTTCTTACAATAAATTGAGTCTAGACAACTAGTTACATTTTCAGAAGTCAAGAGTTCAGCAGATGAAACCCCACTCATGCTAACTCAATATTGAAAGAGCAAAGATGTAGGTCAAATCCCTTTCCTAACACAGGCTTTCCTGAATGTTTAGAAGCCATGAATAAATAACATGTACTGCTCTGTTGCTCTCTGCTTCTCCCACAAACCTGTGAGCGGAGTGGGAGGGCATGGCAGGCTCAGGTAGAGCAGCCACCAGTAACACAGCAAATGAACAATCCGAGACTGAGCCCTCCAGAGGCTGCAGAGCACCCTGTCTCCAGCAGTGGTGATGCACAACTGATTTCAGTGAGACACCGGGAATGCTCAAGGATTCAAATTCCCTGCTTCACCATTGGAACAAGCCATTAAAGGTTTAAAGCATCACTAAGCATCTCAACCCATCACTTGGCAGTTATCTTATGCAGCAAATTCTTCAGTTACTGCTGTTTGGTATGTACAGAGTTGCCAGAAGGCAGATGCTGGCCAACAGTTTAATACACAAGGCTTTTGAAAGACAAGCACAGTCACAGCTCCTGGACATTTTTTTTTAATATTTTTAAGCCTTCCCCAGCCTCTGCTGCCACAGGACTGAACTTTCTGGGGAATGGCCAGAGCACACTTCAGTCAGGGATAGTCTACCCACAAGACACACTATGTCCATGCAAACAAGCAGCTGAAAAACAAAATAAATACCTAGCTGATAAACCAGCAGATAGATAAAATAAACATTTCCCTCCTCTAAGTCCTGGGAGACTTCAAATTTAGTTCAACACCAACCAAAATCTTGTTTTGTGATTTGGTGAATGGAATTCACATTCCTGTGAGTACATGAAGCAATGGGATTGCAGGTACCTCTTGTTCTTCATGACAAAGTGAATGTTGCATACCTGCTGCAAAGTATGATGCTCCTGAAGCAGAAGCATCTGGAAAAGACCTCACCCTAATATTCAATGTCTAAACATAGAATCTCCATGGATGCAAGTTCATGCTTTGACTCAGAAAACACAGAGATTTTGAACACTCTTGCTGGGATGCTCCAGCAAAGCATGATGTGGTGTGTAATGGTAAGAATCTAGGTACAAGAACCTGAAATGGCTGGCGACACCAATGTGTGTCAGTGGGAAGCTTTGGTGGGCAAATACATGTGGAAATACTAACAGTTATAACTAATTGCTTTCTTGGTGGGTCAGTGCTGCCCATTTGTTCTTTGGAATAAAGCCCAAAGGATCTCTTTAAAAATGGACTGCCTGTGACAGCTCCAGTGAAAAACTGTACCATTACTAGAGTCATTAATCACAGTGTGACTGTAACGCCTTAAAATGAAATCAATCCAAAATAATTGAAGCCTTTCTAAAGATCTGACTCAGGTTCTTGCATTGATTCTGGTCATGTCCAGCTGAGATCAGACAGAGAAATGATGACTTACTCAATTTATATAGTTATTCTCCAAGTCAGCTCAAAAAAGGTATGAATGTTACGGATTATTTATCTCAAAAATTCTGCTTTTAAATAAAACCACTTAAAAATTGCACCATCAATAATAAATTAATATCTCAGCTTTACTTAATATAGATATTGGGCTACAGTTCACAAACCACAGGACTGGAAAGCACTTAGATCATCCATCCCCTGTCCCTCCCCAAGGCAGGTTCAGCTATACTTATGTCAGTCCTGTCAAATACTTAAAGACTTTCAGTGGCATTTTGTCCTTTTCACAGAAAATATAAGGACTTTATTCCTTTGGTCTTTATAGCTAACTTTTTGAAATGTCATCTCATCACTGTATTAAGCTATTTCCTTTCTGAACCAAAGAACTCCAAACCTTTAACTTTTCCTTATTCATAATATTTTCTAAACGATACTTGCCATCTGATTTTCTCCACGTATGCATTTATTTATTTATCTACTTGTTGAATTTATGTTATGTAATAAACACTGCTCAGAGTTTTGCTCGCGTATTACTAGGATCAAAGAGGAAGAATTATTTCAAGTCCCAAACACATGATAGAGGTGTTTATACACCTTCATTCACTGAGCTGCTGTCTCAACAGATGTTCTCTAGCCTGCTTTTTGCAAAACCCACAGTTCCCACCTGCAGGTCTCACTTGGTTCTCATTCTCATGGAAGTGAATCCTGAGATGAACCATTTCTTCAACTGGCCTTGAATATCTGGAGGTCTGATGTTACCTTCCTCAGTCTACCCTTTCTGTTGAATATTTTCCTAGCTTGCATTCCAAATGATAAAGTGAGATAGATATAAGAACCTTTGTAACATAGGGCTTCTTACTTCACTGCATTAGATTGGTTTGATACATTTGATAAATTATAATTGTGAAGAGTTATTTTTATGTGTGTTTAAAAAATTTTGCTTTATTATATTTGAATTTATAATTAATTTATTTTCCAGAAATTTAAAGTATCTAAGCATGCCATTTGTCATCCTTCTCTTTCTTTTTTTTTTCTTTTCTATTTTTTTTCCTTTTCTTTTGCCTTCTCATTTTAAGGACACGGGCATTTTCATTGTCTTTTTCCAGTCATGGATATTTAATTCAATGTTATCTCCTTCACATTTTCAAAAGTAACTACTTGCAGTTTTGAAAGTCCTTCAGTCACTCAGATAATGTAGGACAGATTTTGATATTCTCTAACTTGTTTTTTTTAAAGCTACCCACCTGATTACGATTGACCTGTTTAGTGAAGTGTGGCAAAATGACAGCAAAGACTGACCTTCTTATTAATTGTTTTACTAGTCATCTGCTATAGAACTTTCCACTTTTATTGAGCAATAGGATGATGTTTTCCTTGCATTTTTTTCTCCTCAGATAATTCACCTTCAGAAATTCTTACATGTTATTCTTAGTTAATGTTTTGCATTTTTCCCCTTTATCTTACGTGCAATTATTCAAACTTTGAGTAAGTTTCTTTTGTTTGGCAAGTGGGGGGAAGGAAAGGTACACACTTTTTTCCTGTCCTTGTGGTCCATGAATAACTAATAATTTAGTCAGGCTTTTCTCTTTCAACACGTCCAGTCTTTGCATTGGACTAAACTGCCCAGTGACATACTTGTTTTGATTTTGGTTTATATGTACAAAACAACAATGGGCTAATGTTGCCACTGCTGTATAACTTTAACTGAATATTTTTGTTACTTATCTAGACAAAAGCACAACTCCTCAACATACTGTGCATGAAGCCAAAAACTGCACTGTGATTGTCTATGTGATAAAGTGACACAGAGTAGGTACAAACAGTAGGTACAAGGAAGAAATGTCATTACAAAACAGCATAAGTGACTTTTGAAATGGGCAGTCAGCCTGGATGCCTGAGATATCAACAGATGTGTCAAGTTGCACTATATGCTTGTGGATGAGCAAACAAATCCCAGCTCTAAAACCCAGTAAGAGGAATCCCATCCAAACAGTCTACAAGCTTCTAAAATGTGGTTTGGAAAACAACAACAACAACAAATGCTGGCTGAATTTTTGCACACAGAAACTGTAAAAGATGCTATTAAAGCCTTAAAACATACAAAAGTAAAAATTGTGCTTGAACACAAACTGCTGAATAACTATGGCAAAATTCATCCTGAAATCCTTCTTTTGCAACCAAACCAGGAGCTAGGTCCCCACAAGACCTGTAGGACTCCTGAGTACACCCATGAAGAGAGCAGAGAATTCTTGGAGTATCACTGATGAGAACAAAAGAAGTTGTCCCTCTCTGCAATGATTGCAATTTTGCCTTTAAGGCTACAAAGTAGGGAGGTTTTCAAAATTAGTCTATACTTTAGAGTTTTTTTTTTTGACTGTTTACAGACACCATCTCTCAGGTTGATGAAGTGCAAAGCTATCTGCAAGCTAGGAATAAAACTAATGAACAAAGACAGTTAAAAGGATGGCTAACGAGCAATATTGAGCAGTGAACCCTAGCATGTTCCCACTCCTTACTTATCAAATGCTTTGCAAAGGCATTAATGAAAACAGCTAAGAAGCACCTGGCCTTGAGAGAGACTTCTGTGGAGTGAATCATACTCAGTACATCATTCCCATTTAATCATGATTTCTAGCAGTGTGTTTTACTGTGATGGCTCTATGTTGCTGTGTGCTTTTTCTGTATTTATGGAGGGACGAAAATATGTGGATGGGCTAAAAACAGCTAGATTGGAGCTAGTTGGCTCCTCAGTAGCTCAGAGAGTGTCAGAGAGAATCATCCTCAAGCTAGATTGATTGTCCCACTGTATGTGGTGGCTAGGGGGTCTCCTTTGAAACACCGCAGAGCTCTTCATGACTTATCCCTGCCTTAGGTGTATGGGGAACCTTGCACAGTTAAACAAGTCTCACACATCTGTACATGGCAAAAATCACAGCATCCTGAAATCCCACTCTGCAAGGGTGGGTTTGCAATATTCCTCATATTGCACAAATAGCAAGGGTGCAGGAATGATAATATCTTCAACTTTTATTGATGTCATGCCCTCATATCAACCTCTTTTAAACCGAAGCAAACAGATGGAAAGAGAGCTTCAATTTTGATGCTTGTTCCTTGCATCTTTGTTTTCACATTCATCATTGCCACACAATAGTTGCCAAGTTAAACAATTGTTGCTTCTATTTGTTTATTTGAGAATAAAGACACAGTTCTGTGGCCTTATACAGCTATTTAGTTATTCTGAATTAACACAATAAGAAAATAACTGGAAAAAATAAGTAGATCACAGCATATAATTTTCACCCCCTTCATTGCTGAATTAACAGTCGGTAGAGAAGGGTATACTGGGTATACCAGATAAGCTTCAGGCTTATTTTATTCTCAGAAATTTCCTTCCCATCACTCTTTTTAACAGTACTAGTACATAAAATTTATTTTAAGTCTTCAATACCATCACAATGGCTTCAGGAGAAGTACAAGGTTTAAGTTTTCTCACAAAAGGGGGTCAGACATTTGTGTGTAGTAACCTAAGAAAAATCATGAAACATCTTCTAGTTGCACAGTGTCTTGTCACTCTCGCCCTTCTTCTATCTGTACCTGCACTACCAAAATAATATGCACTTACCTACTTTTTCATGTTGAGACAAGCATCCTCTTACAGATTCTGGGCTGACCTGGAAAAAAGCACTTGCAAAGTGTGCATTCTGCATTCACTATTAAAAAATACTACACTAATAAAATAACGGTGTCTGGAAGGCCAATCTATACATGATATACCTCCTGTGATATACTACAGGTCAGAAGAAATGAACTGGAAATCCCCTGTGGCTTTAAATTCAGGATAAACAAACAAACAAATAAATAAATATATGTCAGTTACGGTACTCTCTGCTGGCCTTCTGTACTATGGTAATCTTCTGCTGGCCATAGATTTTACGTCAGCATGTCCATTTTATTTCACACAGGACAATTATTAAATAGCTAGCTATAAAATCATGGAACATACAAAATCCTCTGAGATGAAACACCCAGGTAAGTTATTATCTTCCAAAAAATATATATATTCTGTAGGTTCTTATATTCTGTAGGTTCTTATTCCTTAAGTACATTATTTGTTAACAAAACATACATGGGATGACATAAATCTTAGTTCAGCTCAAGGTGGAGTTCAGAAAGAAAATGAAGAATGCCTAAACTATGCCAAAATTCTAGAGGTTAAGAACCTAATGCTACTGTTAAGGTAAGAATATGACTTGACTCAAAGATCAAGCCCTTCCATTTTCTGTTGCAGGTGTGGAACATAAACATTACACATTTTGCGAAGCACCAGTTATTTTATTCATTTATTTTTTCCTGGCACTTAAGGAATAATTTTTCAGTGCAAGACACGAAATAAAAATGGGTTATCTTCTAAAGAAGGTACATTCTCAATATTCTTATTCTACAATGACAAAAGTAACTCTAGAAACATAGTTATAGGAGTCATTTTCCTACACTGTATTCTTTATTTCAATATATAACAGAGAAATCACTACACAGAGAAGTTGTCATAATGCGTTTTTCTAGGCTGTAGTGTTTGACTTTTAAATGAGTTGAGTAGACCTGTAAAGATAATGACTGCATTTATTGCAATGTCTTTCATACAGTCAGTTCTTTTTATACCCTGATGGTTTTGCAGATTAATGTGCTAGGTATGTGTGTGTTTTTTTTTGTTTGTTTGTTTGTTTGTTGTTTTTTTTTTTTCCGGATAGCCATTACTGACACCCTGGGAGAAGCAAGTTCTGTCAAAGTGACAATTTTCTTTCTGAAAATGGAATTTTTAAATAGACCACATGAAGATTTTAGTTCAGTTTAGGAAAATTCTTTTCCTCTATAATCATTCTAAGTCTAGGGAAGAAACGAATGTATAGCAAAAAGCTTGTATGTTTTGTTTCCTTCTCTAAAATTGCATATAGTTTTCCATTTCTTCTTAAATTCTGGAAAAATAAAAGAACATGTCTATAAATTTTTAAAAGATTCAGAAGTGTTCTAGGTTCCTAGTGTGAAATATCTAAATTAAACCTGATTAATATATTCAAAGAGGTATTTCTTGCACTATATATGTAAAATAAGTTCCTTTGAAATAGCTCAAATTAGCTTTCACTGAATGAGGTACCCAACATTTTAGAAAGCTTGGACTAAATACACCTCTACTCATTAGGTAAAAGTAGTTTTCTGCTCTGAGGAAAGATGGGAGGCCTGATCATGCAAACCCTTCCACACATAATTAATGTTAACCCCTGTTACAACACTTATATTATTGGGATCAGAGTTGCATTTGCATACAAGCTATTTCAAAGACTTCATTTCCTTTCCACAACAGAGAACCGGTATTTTTCTAGAATTAATGATGAGCAATAGGATAGAAAACAGTGACTCATTTGCACTTTCAGTGATCACACTGGTGCACTTGACCTATACAGCTAAACAAATACAGCTAAACAAAGCCGTAAAATTCAACCTAACAATATTTAAGTTCAAGCATAATTTTCCTGAACACTTTATCCTGCAAAACATCTATCAATTACAGAATGAGTCTTGCAAAAAGAGGAAGAAGAGCAGAAATATAAACAATTACCTATGATGTGCAAACGTACGTAGTAGTTAAGCAGGAGGATACAGGCAGTGAAGTCTCTCATGGGAGCCTTAAGGAAGGTGGTGATGTGTTGATCTACTGCTTGAAAGAGTTTTAAGGCTTTAGTGATGAAAGGACTGATGCTCATAGCCAGTGGCAACTATACCACACAAGCCTCTAGAATTCAATATACATATCCATTTACTTATAGCTAAGTCACTGTACATCTCCATATGACTATAGGAAGTAAGCGGTTTTGTTGTGAAGTCAGTCATCTGTGTGAGATTCAGAAATCAGTGTTCAGTTTTGCTTGTGTCTTTTCCTCTGTACCAAAGCTATAAAATCAGAGTACTTCCCTAATACACCTAATTTCAAATACACCTCTTTTTTTTTTTTTTTTTTTTTTTTTTTTTTTTTTTGCTTTAAAGGTGCAGAACTTTTGAGGACGTACTCAATTATTATACAGGAATTGTTGTTTTGACTTCATATTTTAGGTGGCAGTGCTTACAGAACTTCAAATTAAATTAACTGTACAGAAACTATGACGATATTTGGAACCAGTGGTTAAAACAGCTTAGTACACACATTTGTAGTAGACATGCCATGCTTGTATGTCAAGCTGGAATTTGAGAGAGGAATGACATAATTTCTCTACCTATAGGTAATCTGGCACTCATGGCATAATAGGATTTATTTTTTCCTTTGAGGGAACTTCCATGTAATACCCTACTAGTACTTCTAAGCCCTACTTCATTCACTACTGGGACTTTGGTTAACTCTAATTGGATTTTCCCCCCTGCATAAACTTAGCCATAAAAATATTTCTTGCAAGGAGAAAAGCAACAATGCTGCCATTGTTCCCTTCAGTGGTAAATTTGTGAGAAAATATTTCTTTACTGTAAGGGTGAAAGAGCACTGGCACAGGTAGCCCAGAAAGGTTGTGGAGTCTCCTTCTCTGGAGATATTCAAAACCCACCTGGATGCCATCCTGTGCAATATGCTTTAGGTGATCCTGCTCGGCAGAGGGTTGTACCAGGTGATCTTCAGAGGTCCCTTCCCACTTCACTTGTTCTGTGAAATTTTCTCCATTGTTCAGAAATGGAAATATAAAGAAAAAGACCTAAGAGTTGGGGAAACTTAAGCAAAATTTTAACAACATTAAACTTTATTAGGGTTAAAAATCATCATCATCATCACCATCATCATCATCATCATCATCATCATAGAATCATAGAATATCCTGAGTTGGAAGGGACCCTTAAGGATCATCAAGTCCAACTCTTGACACCGCACAGGTCTACCCAAAAGTTCAGACCATGTGCCTAAGTTCACAGTCCAATCTCTTCTTAAATTCAGACAGGCTCGGTGCAGTGACCACTTCCCTGGGGGGCCTGCTCCAGTGTGCAACCACCCTCTCTGTGAAGAACCCCCTCCTGATGTCAAGCCTAAATTTCCCCTGCCTCAGCTTAACCCCGTTCCCGTGGGTCCTGTCACTGGTGTTAATGGAGAAAAGGTCTCCTGCCTCTCGACACCCCCTTACGAGGAAGTTGTAGACTGTGATGAGGTCTCCCCTCAGCCTCCTCTTCTCCAGGCTGAACAGGCCCAGTGACCTCAGCCGTTCTTCGTACGTCTTCCCCTCCAGGCCTTTCACCATCTTCGTAGCCCTCCTCTGGACACTTTCCAACAGTTTCATGTCCTTTTTATACTGTGGTGCCCAGAACTGCACACAGTACTCGAGGTGAGGCCGCACCAGTGCAGAGTAGAGCGGGACAATCACCTCCCTTGACCTACTAGCGATGCCGTGCTTGATGCACCCCAGGACACGGTTGGCCCTCCTGGCTGCCAGGGCACACTGCTGGCTCGTATTCAGCTTGCTGTCTACCACGACCCCCAGATCCCTCTCTTCTAGGCTGCTCTCCAGCATCTCATCGCCCAGTCTGTACGTGCAGCCAGGGTTTCCCCGTCCCAGGTGCAGGACCCGGCACTTGCTCTTATTGAACTTCATGCGGTTGGTGATCACCCAGCTCTCCAACCTATCCAGATCCCTCTGCAAGGCCTTTCCACCCTCAATCGAGTCCACAACTCCTCCAAATTTGGTGTCGTCAGCAAACTTGCTCAAAATACCTTCTATTCCTACATCCAGATCGTTTATAAAAATATTGAAAAGTACCAGCCCTAAAATGGAGCCTTGAGGGACCCCACTGGTGACCGCCCGCCAGCCTGATGCAGCCCCAATTACCATAACCCTTTGGGCCCTGCCCGTTAGCCAATTGCTCACCCATCGTATGATGTTTTTATTTAGCTGTATGGTGGACATTTTGTCCAGTAGGATCCTATGGGAAACCGTGTCAAAAGCCTTGCTGAAGTCCAAAAAAATCACATCAGCTGGTTTCTCTTGGTCCACCATACGGGTGCTCTTACCATAAAAGGAAATCAGGTTAGTTAGACAGGACCTACCCTTCACAAACCCATGCTGGCTGGGACCAATGACTGCTTTGTCACCCAGGTGCGCCTCAATAAGTCCGAGAACCATCTTCTCCATGATTTTACCAGGCACTGACATGAGACTGAGAGGCCTGTAATTGCTAGGGTCTTCTTTCTGACCCTTCTTGAAAATCGGCACAACATTTGCCAGCTTCCAGTCTACCGGGACCTCTCCAAATTACCAGGATTGTTGAAAAATAATTGAGAGAGGTTCCGCGATGACGTCCGCCAGCTCTTTCAGCACCCGGGGATGAATCCCATCCGGACCCATGGACTTGTAGGGATCCAGGTGGAGTAGCAAATCCCGCACACGTTCAGGGTCGGTTGGGAGTTTGTCATCCCCACCGTCCCGGTCCTCCAGCTCAGGGCACCCTGGGTCCCGAAGCCCATCATCGGCATTGAAGACAGAGGCAAAGAAGGCGTTAAGCGTGTCTGCTTTGCCTATGTCATTGTCTGTGAGGAGACCTTCCCTATCAAGGAGCGGCCCTATGTATTCTTTAGTTCTCCTTTTTCCATTTACATATCTAAAAAAACCCTTTTTATTTTCTCTCACAGACACAGCCAGCTTCAACTCCAGGTGTGCTTTGGCCACACGAACTTTCTCCCTATAAACACGAACAACATCCCTGTATTCTTTCCATGACACCTGGCCCTCCTTCCAGTAGCGAAACACTCTCTGTTTCCGCCTAATCTCCATTAGAATGTTCCTGGTCAGCCACACCGGCCTCCTGCCCCGCCTGCCTGACTTGCAATATTTAGGAATTGCCTGATCTTGTGCTTCTAGGAGGCATCGCTTAAAGAGTGACCAGCACTGGTGGACATCGAGGCCTTCAAGAGCAGTTTCCCAGGGGACCTTACTGACTAGTTCCCTGAGCAGCCTGAAGTCCGCTTTCCCCATATCTAGGGATGAGGTTTTGGTGGCACTTTTCCTTCTGTCACCATAAATTTTGAACTCAACCACTTCATGGTCGCTATGACCGAGGCGGCCACCAATCACCACATCTCCCACCAGACCCTCTCTGTTTTCTAGCAACAGGTCTAGGAGGGCACCTTTCCTAGTTGGCTCCGTTAGCACCTGCACCAAGAAGTTATCATCTAGGTGCTTCATGAACCTCCTGGACTTGCTCGTGTCAGCCGTGTGGCACTCCCAGTTAACGTCCGGCAAGTTGAAGTCCCCCATAAGGACAAGGGGAGTTAATCTCGAGGCCTCTCTTAGTTCTGTAAAGAATAATTTATCGGCGCTATCGTCCTGGCCAGGCGGTCTGTAATAGACTCCCACAACGACATCCCCTTTATTCGTTCGTCCCTTGATCCTTACCCAGAGGCTCTCAACTTTGCCATCGCCGACCTGAAGTTCCACACAGTCCAGCCCCTGCTTCACATACATCGCCACCCCACCACCTCGCCTACCCTGCCTGTCCCTCCTGAAGAGCCTGTAACCATCTATCGCAACACCCCAGTCACAGGACTCATCCCACCAGGTTTCGCTTATGCCGATGATGTCGTAGTTGCGGGACTGGGCCAGGACTTCTAGCTCATCTATTTTATTCCTCATACTGCGTGCGTTTGTGTAAAAGCACTTCAGGTGGGTCTCCTTACACTCAGCACCTTGTGGATCTGACCAAAGGACCCCACTGGCACACAGCCCCTCTGATTCTAGCGTACCATCCCTTAGGTCTTCACTGGCGCACCTGGTTTTAGCCCCTTCCCCCTTCGACTCTAGTTAGCGATGTGTAGGTCACCTTGTCTTAGGCACCCCCTCCAACTGGGATGGGTTTTTATCTACTTTGTCATTCAGATTGTCTTGTTCTAGTCCTTCATATCGATTATTTAAGGGTAGATGAGAAGGTGAGGTGGGCAGAGAGAGGGCTCGCCTACCACCCCGAATAAGCACCGCCTACCACCCCGAATAAGCACCTGCCTCCATTCCCCCCCTTGATCTAGGTCTCCTCCCGCTGCCTGGCAGGAGGAGGGAACCTCCGTCTTCTGCATAACAGGAGACGCCTGTGCTGTGGCAGGCTCGTGAGCCTGCCTCAGAGAGGGTAGAGCGCACCTCCACCAGTCAATTTCCCTCTCTGATTCGCTGATGCTGCTGAGCCTGTTCACCTCCTCCTGGAGCTCCGCTACCTGTCTGAGCAGTTCTTCAACCTGGGCACACCTCCCACAGGCATACCCACCACTGCTGTCAGAGACTGACAGAAGGCTGGGGCACACTCTGCAGCCCAGGACCTGGATGGCTGCGTGTTTCCCCGAGCCCTCCGTCTGAGTAGCCACACTGGTGACCGTGGCTGGAGATGCCGCATGAGATGTGGAGGCCACGTTTTTCTGTCTGGTTGATACCATGGTCAGGTTCTACACAAGCAGGTTACAAGCACCGAAGGGAGAGGCAGCTGCAACAGAGCGACGATGGGCCCCCCGCTCGCCCTGCCCGCGCAAATAATAATTAAAAGTATATTACAGACTACCCATTCTAGTGGAAAATTACTACAAAGATCAAAGATTTGATCTGCAAAGACAGTTTGAATTACATTTTGTAAACAAACCTACAGCTTATTTATCTTTGTATTTTTATGTTTCTTTCTCAGCTGCTAACAGGAAACTTTTCTATGATCCTTACTTGAGTTCCCATTATATTTGTGACCATTGGTTTCTTAGCCACTTTTGTGTGTGCAGCACTGAATATTTCACAAAGCTCTTTACTGTAAGTAATTAATGTCAAAGGAACAGTGTATTTGTATATGCATGTAATTAATATAATTATAAATGGGTGGAGTAAGGGATTTCCCCCCCCCTCCCCTCCCCAGCAAGTATGAATGAGCTTCCCCTTTAACCATTTGTATCTGGAAGAATTTTATGGGGGAAAAAAAAAAAAAAAAGTGTGTAAAATGTACACACGATAGGCAATTTCTTATAAAGCATTAATGTCCTCTTGTTGTAATTAGGTGATTTTAGAATTCACCTAATCTATTTTGGGATAAAGAAGGATATTAAGGAGAATACATCAACATTTGTCTAAAAACAAATTCTGTAGGTGGTTAGGGCTTTAATGACATTGTCAGGAAAGCTGTGTGTAGTATCAAACATCACTTGACCTTTAAGCTGCAGTGCTCAGCTGGAGAAAGGGATGCTAATTATAAATAGAAACACAGTTACTTGCAGAGTCCTGGTTGACTTTCTTCTGCATCTAAAAATAATTGTCCTGGAAGAATAAGTCCCTGGACCTACTGTGGACCTACTCTTATCTAGACATCAGTCATCACACAAAAAGAGATGAGAAAAAGATACCTCAGACTTCAGAGGAAGAAGATGTGCTTTGAGACTTACATGGTATAAACTGAGTAAGATGAATCTTCCATGAAAGATATGAATGAAGGATCTGTATACAGTGGATTGATCTCCTTGAATGTGAGCATGCCTGTGTTGTGATTTTGCTTATTTTACTCTTTTCTGAACTATTTGTACCCTGGTCTTTTTCATTTAAACAAGGAATTTTTTTACATTTCTCCAAGTAGTCTGCACAAGAGAAGAGTTCCTGTTTCCTCAGGGGCACCTGTCATGTGTGAAGAAAAGGCAGTTGAAAAAAGAAAAAAATAAATAATAATAAAAAAGGTAAAATAGGAGTAGTGGAAGCTTTAGTACTTGGCACATTTAACATAAGATATAAACCAGAGTAGTAGATCTGAAATAATGAACAATACTACTTGACACAAAAATGAATTAGAAATCATAGGAGGAATCAAGCACGGCGTTGCTAGTCAGTTGAGGGAAGTTTTTGACCTGCCATACTCTGCACTGGTGTGGCCTCATCTCGAGTACTGTGTGCATTTCTGGGCACCACAGAACAAAAAGGACATTGAACTGTTAGAGAGTGTCCAGAGGAGGGCTACGAAGATGGTGAAGGGCCTAGAGGGGAAGATGTATGAGGAGTGGCTGGGGTCACTTGAGCTGTTCAGCCTGGAAAAGAGGAGCCTGAAGGGAGACCTCATTGTGGCCTACAGCTTCATCACGAGGGGAAGCAGAGGGGCAGGTGCCAATCTATTCTCTTTAGTGACCAGTGATAGAACCCGAGGGAATGGTGTCAAGCTGCAACAGGGGAGGTTCAGACTGGATATCAAGAAGAGGTTCTTCACTCAGAGGGAGGTCGGCACTGGAACAGGCTCCCCAGGGACATAGTCACAGCACCAAGCCTCTTAGAGTTTAAGAAGCGTTTGGACTGTGCACTTAGTCACATGGTATGAATTTTTGGGTAGACCTCTGTGGTGCCAGGAGATAGACTCGATGATCCTTATGGGTCCTTTCCAACATGGGATATTTTATTCTATGATTTTGAGGTTAGTTAAATTTCAAGGAAAGGGAAGGGGAAGAGTAAGGGAGAGGGAGGAAGGGAGAAGGGTGAGAGGAGAGAGGGGGAAAGGGAGAAGGGAGGGGGGGGGGAAGTGAAGGTTAGGGAAGGGAAGGATAAGGGAAGAATAAGGCAAGGGAGGGGAAGGCAAGGCAAGGGAAGGGAACTTTCTCAGAAAGCATCGCATTTACCTTGAAATTCCACCTCCTAAAACTCTTGTGTGACATTCAGATTATGATTTGTGGTTAGCTTTGAAAGCTGTTCGCTTCATTCCGTCTTGGAATTTCACCACAGCTATCTGAAGGTTTCCTACTGTGATACTAAGATAAATGTCCTGCCTGTAGAGAAAGAAAAATATATTCAGATACATACCTGTATTGAAAACTTCATACGACTGATTTCTAATGTATGTGAACTAAAAATATTAAAACAACCTGTTAACACTTCCACATTCAACTGAAATAGTGTGAAATACAGTAGGGTCAAATCTAAAGTATTGCTCCTGGAATGAAGTCTGAATGACTGGGTAAACAGCAAGTCTGCAGAGGAGGATCTGCTGCTGCTGATGGGGGTCACAAGGTAAGAGTCAGTAATAAATCAGTGTTAATTAACTTAGTCAAATTTTAAGTTAGCAGAACAAATCTGTCCCTGTTTGCTTTTAGCAGTTGATTTGTCTGTACTTGAAGTACCAGAGTCATCCTTCACGATTTCAGTTTTACATGAACTCCTAGTTCAGTTACTGTCCAGTTTGTATCATATGCTCAAAGTACATATTTACAGAGAAAGGCTGTGAAGAATCCTACTGTCCACAACCCCACATTCGTCTAATGAAATTGCTATAGGACACATAGAAGTGTCTATCAAAACATTACTAACTTCTTCCTCTCTCATTCATGCAATGCTCTAAGGTACTTCAGATATTTTATTTATAGAATGAAGATATATTAACATAATTTGCTGTTTCAAGGTGTAAATTCTAGTCCTTCTGTACAAAAATACTGTGAAAATAATTTCATGTGTTTTCTTGCCTTTGTTCCTCTGTGCACACTTCTGTGGTGTGATATTTTCCTAGTTTGTAAATATCTTTTTCTACACTATTGCTGTGTAAAATGTAAAACTGTCAAAGGAAATTGATTTCAGACCTATTTCTGCAAACACAACAATGAAAACTATGTACTGACAAATGCATAAACAAGTTAAAATAGCAAATTTCATGTCTGCATTCTCAGTGATAGTAATAATTTAAAAGTTTTTGCTTTTAAAAGCAAATTATTAAAAATAATTTTCACATATAGAAATTAGGGAAAAAAGTGTAATGCATACATTAATTACACCTCTGTAACAACTGGAATAGAATATATAAGATCATCATGAAATGATTAAAGATTGTGTAATTATCTTTGTCCATGCAAAGGACTTCAGAATTCGGATGTTTGAGTATTGTAAGGGGGCAAATTTTCTGCTCTTTCCAAATAAATTATTTCCTTCTTTGTTTTTATCAGCTTACAGAATAGTTGCAACTATACAAGTCTATCCCTGCAGATGATTTGTGTGTTTGTTTCTGTGTGTGTGTTTAACATACAGACTGCAGGAACTTCTAATAAGCATTCTCCAGATGAGGACCCTTTACTATCCTTTTTGACTCCTTTTACTGTTCCTTTTCTGAGTTAGTCCCACTGGGATTGGAGGGAAAAAGAAACATCTTTGTCCAGTCTCAAAACTAAGGGTCCAAGGAATGAACAGAAATGGGAAGATTGCCTACAGCTGGAGAGATGTCCACAGAAGAGCTTAGCCCTCCAGTGGCTCCCTTAACCTTTATCATGCTGATGAGTGGCTGTGACTGCCCTGTGTTTGGCTCTGCAAGTGTTGTGAATTGGGCTCTACCTTCATCTTCTCATTTTCTGTGCCTCATATTATCAACCGTTTGCAGATTTCAGTTGAATAATTACAGGCATTTCTATGGGACCTTCTAGGGGTAAATATGCTTTCATGCAAATACAGGTTCATCGTGTATTAGTCACAAAAAAAAGATCTTTGTCTAGTAGCAAAAGAACCAGCACTTCCTCTCTCAGTGGTCATTCTTGTTTGGTCTTTTAGTTATTGTCTTCCAATTTTCCCTTACAATTTGCAGGGATTTAGGATTAAGAAGGTGATTTTTCTCTTAGCTGTGCACAAATAATATCTGTCTAGAATTGTGACTAAATGTTCCTTGTGTCAGATAATAACAGAAAGAGAGTAAAAAAAATCTTCGGTATGGCTGTGTGAATAATTTATTTTTCTGTTTAATGATCACATTGGAGAGGAAAAAAAAAATAAGCTTGAATCAAAATACATTTGAAACATTTCAATTTTCATTTGACCCAAAAAGAAATATTTCATTAATAGCCAAGAATAGTCAATCATTTAGCTGTACATCACCTCAGCAAGACAAAGCTTCCATGCAGCACAGCTTGCTGTCATGATGCCAAGGTCTGGATTAATATTAATGCCTGTAAAGATTACTAACTGCTCTACTGCATTATGCCATTTCCTGAGGGACTCAAATATTCTTTGGAGATCATTCCTCCAAGTGGAACAGTCAGCCCTAGCAGTACTTACTGCAGGACAACCAGAGATCACAGCACCAGCTGAAAGGGTTTGAAAAGTGCAACAAACTCAGGAGTAGTCAGGGAACTTAGGAGAGAATCAACAAAGCCAAAAGGAGCAGCAAGGGGTGGTGACAAAGTAAGCCAGATGGAGGAAGTAACAGCTGCCTGGGAGGATGCAGAGCAAGCCAGCTGAATAACTAGGTGAGGAGTTTTGAAAGCACAAATGATTACTCATTCTGCTTCTGAAAAGTCATCTGCTGCCAAAAGTTATGATAAAGCCATCTTTTTATGGTAAATCAGACTGATGTGCAGTACATATTTCGGTGGGGTGAGCTTTTAGTGGCATAGAGCAATGGTCCCATATCTTCATAGCAGGTAGGAAGCATGGCAGAGGAATGAACACACTGCAGGCATCAGAATCATTTACTTTATTTGACACTGTAAGGAAGCATGTGTTTGCCTGTGGCTGTACACAGTATTGAGGACTTCTCAAGCAGTCTGTGTCTTCTTACTGATGAAGACAAGACGGTTGGTACTGTTTCTCTTCTAGCATATTCCTCTGAGTCAAACTTTCAGAGACTGCTGTACCACAACACTTTGACAGACCCGCTTTCAGAAAAGGCAGACTGTCCAAAGTATCTTGGCACACTACAGTAAGCAAGCAGGATATGTCAGTGCAGTTACAGTAGTGTTCTCAGTCCACTTGCAATCGGTATTGAATTCATGAAGAAGATCAAAGCTTCAGCTCCATCTCTTCTTGTTCCCTATAGTCTTTCAACTCTTTACTTACACTTGGCAGAGGCAGCTTCAATAGTTAATTTTAGAATTATAGTAGTCTGTTTTGAAAAAGATGTTGAACCTGCTCTTTGCCAAGCTCCTGGCAGGATTAGTAATTAAAAGGACTGGACAAAACAGGGGTGCCCCCTATGACTTTTCAGGGGGAGCTGTGGCTTTCGGTGCCATGGTTGCTAGGGAGTTTATGTTCAAAGAGCTTTTATTCCAGGTGGAACAATGTGTCCTTTATGTGCACTATACTAATTAAGTCTATTCTTTGCAGCTTCCATGGAATAGGTGTTTATCCAGAGGCAATTTAATTTCTTCTTATCTATCTGCATGGGTAGCTGTCAATGTGTATGGCAGGATTTGTGTATGGGCAGCTTCTAGACATCCTGCACAGAGAGATTTGGCCTGGGAGTTTTGGGGTGGCAGGAGGGAGCCTGGCACTGCTGGAGTACTACTTGTGCAAATAGAGTGTTATACTTGATAGACAGTACATTTCAAAGAATGAATTTGAGAAGTAATAAAACCAAAGACATGGAAGAGACTCATACTCCCAGTACTCATTGGTCCTTTGTTTCTTACTTTAGTAGGCCCAGAACATTGTGGACTAAATTAATCAGGAGACTATGGGGAGTGTTTGTTGTTATTATTGTTATTGTCTAAATCAACATATTAATGGGTTTCATATCTGTATTAATCTTTCTATTCATCCTGAAAGGAAGACTCATAACAATTTCTGTATTTTCCTGTGCACATACAGTACTGCATTGAGATGATAACACAACAGTTTGATTATCTGAAAAAACAAATTTTGTTTAAAAAACAAGTCTATGTCACTAGGAAAACAACAAATACATAAATTAATTAATGCACACAACTGTTAATTAAAAAAATATCATTTACCTGAAACAGATTGATATATCTTCCATAAACATCAATATTTGATCAAATTTACCCAGCTACTATTGCAGGTTTTGGTAGATAGAATTACCATGTTGGCCATCATTGCCAAAATGGATATAATGCTCTTTAATATAAGGACTTGTTTGTTCCTCTGCTGCCATGGTTTTGTTTAGAGATGGTGACAGATGATGCTTTTCTATATTTGCATTTGTCTACTTCATAAAGCCATCTAGTTTTCCCAAAGTAGCCAGGCAGTTCTGCTTGTTCAGTCACAGGTGGAAAAGAAGGCAGAAATATTTTCTGCAGAGAGAATTAGACTCTCAAGTGAGTATTCATCTAAACACATTACAGCACCTACATGGGTGTTAATGACCTCAAGCTTCTCCTACAGTAAAAGGAAAAAAAAAAAATGTGCAGCTGAACTCATCCTGAATAGTTATCTAAAACAGTAGCTTAATCATGCCCTAAAGGTGCCTGTTCCTCTTCATCGACTACAAGGAAAGTGAACATCAGAGTGAATTGTTCAAAGACGATATATAGTGTCAAAGCACAAGACTTTCTATGATCCTCAATGCTTACACCTGCCTACGATGAATCTAATTTTCTCTATCTTTCAGGGAACAATGTTATTCCCTGTGTTATAAAGTACATAGTAGTATTTTATGATGACATTGTTGGTCTCTACAGACGTATTTGATTTCAGCAGAACTAGAGATCAGGCAAAGTCTTTGAGGGATGCATCATTCTACAGGATAAATACAACAGAGACTTTAAAAAAGAAAAGGAGTGAAAACTGAGATTCCAGGTCTTTTGCTGAAGAAGATTCTTGGTTTAACTTGTTCTCAAATTTAAATGGAAAACAATTTTTAATTCAGTATGACCGTATTATTGTTACTTCCAGCAGTCAAAGCTTGGTGCTAGCAGAGACAATTATTTCATTATTCAAGAGTGGTTGTTGTAATGGGAGGACAAAATGCTGAAACTCCCATCCCAACCAGTGACATCCCCCAGTGCCAGTCTATTACCCAATAAGTTCAATAGCTCTTCTCTGATTGAACAGAACAGGGAAGTATTACATAGTGGTAAACACTAGCTTTATTGTAGTTTAACCCCAGTAGGCAGCTCAGCAGTACAGAGCTACTCCCTCTTCCCAGGTGGGATGAGGAAAGAGAACTGGAAAAGTAAAAGTGCAAGAGTTCATGGCCTGAGATAAAGACAGTTCACTAGGTCTAGCAAAACTGCATGCACAAGCAAAGCAGAACACAGAATTCACTACTTCCCCTCAGCCATTTCCTGGAAAGCAGAAGCTTGAGTGTAACCTTTCTTGGGAAGACACATGCCATCACTTCAACATCCACCACTTACTCCTTATTTACACCAGTTTTACTGATGACCATGACACTATACAGTATGGGTTATCCCTTTGGTCAGTTTGGATCGGCTGTCCTGTCTGCGTCCCCTCTCAGCTGCTTGTGCACCTCCAGCCTCCTTGCTGGGAGGGCAGCCCAATAAACAGAAAAGTCTTTGAATCTGTGCAAGCACTGCTTGGCAACAACTAAACATCAGTGTGTTAGCACCACTACCTTCACTACAAATTCAAAACACAGCGCTGTATGAGCCTCTGTGAAGAACACTAACTCTGCCAATACCAGGACAGATTTTTACAAACATCCATAAAAATAAAGACCTTTCTATCCCTCTGTACCAAATAAGTGGTTTGCAATCATATGATTTTGAGCTAAAGTAGTTGTCATTATATACTGTATAAATCTATGCCACTCAAATCCCAAAACTTTTCTCTCTCTCTCTTGCTCTTTTGTGTTTTTTTTTTTTGTTTGTTTGTTTCTTTTTGTGTGTGTTTTTTTTTTTTTCCCATCTTTCTGTAGGAATTCCTATGAAGCTTGAGCAAATAAACCTTTCTCTTTCTTTCCCTTTCAGATATTCTTAAGCCAGAAAATCCATACCATCTTGTTTCAGTAGGTAGAAGTAATTTTTTAAAGCTTTTCAGTATCCTTCAATATAAACAGAGGCATAAGTGTCTTTCTCTGACCCTCATCACTGTAATCATTTGGTCAATACTTTCCTATGATGTTTAGACTTCAGGGAGCTGCACACACTTGCCAGTTGTGTGCTGCTACACAATAACTGCATTTTACATTTTGTTCCCTCTTCAGGTTTAATTACGTTTCAGTTGCTGACATTCTTTCCATTCTAATCCACAAATTCATTAAAGTTCTTCTCTTTCATTAGAAGTGTCAAAAACTGGTCTTTTCAGTGCTCCATAACCTTAACTTTATAAACCACAGTTTCAAATATTCTTTCATTATCCATTTCTACCTGAAAAAAAAAAAAAAAAAAAAAAAAAAAAGTACAGAAGTAATTTAAATTTGCAAGACTTATCACACTTATTTGTAGACGTACAAAAAAAGAAGTTCAAGCCCATAGGTCATTTTTGTCTCCTATGTGTGCTGTTTATGCTCTACCTAGATTGGAAAACTTTAAAGAACTTGTGTGAAATCATTTCATTGAAATCAATGACAACTATCTTCCTAATTAACAGGATCAGAACCAAAAATACACCTACTATTTTTATTATGCTTACATACAATTATTTTGTGTGAATTCAATGAAGAAATATGCCCCCCATTTCTATTATGTGTTTGTACAATTACCTAGGTCAAATGCAATGAAAAATTACTTTTAAATTCTATTAAATTAAATTCTTATTAAATTCTTAAATTCTATTCAATAATGAGCCAGAAACATGGATGTTAGGTTATTTTCCTTCACTGGCATAGTTTAGATGAAGAAAAGAAAAATTTTTAATTGCAAAAATTCTTCCAACTCCTCCTTATCATGTCTAAACCTCCACCTGTTCCAGGCTTATTCCTTGCTTACCTGGTGACATCTTCAATGCTCTTTTCTCTCAGGTACACTTCATACTGACTGTCACATACTCATTCTATAAGAAAAAAGAAAAATTCCAAACAGCTTTGGCCAGAATAAATCTGGTTTCAAATGCTGTTTCTTCATTATCTGCCACAAACCATTCACAGAAAATCACACAGTACGGAGAAGGGAGAAGAAGACAGAAAAATATTGTCAGGTAATAATAAGTAAATTTATGAGTCACAAATTACTTGCTGAAAGGAACATAAAGAGCAAAATTGTGTTTTTGCCATTGACTTAATGGGAACAGGACCAAAAGTATTAAATTTTTCACTCTGATTTACAGGATTGAATCTAGTTACGAAAAGCTCCTACCTAGAAATGGAACTTATGTGTTTTTCAACAGTCAAAAATAAGTTTTCTTGTAAGCCAATGCAGTACTTAGGCAGTAAATTAACACAGCCCTATCATTGCAAATTTGAGACTTCTGCTACGATATGACTGCATATAACTGATGTCACTTGCCTAAATTTATGAGATTAATATGCTGGTGCTTTGAGATATGAAAGGTCTCTGCACATTAATCACTGTAACTGTCAACTGGAGATAGCATGATTAATTTCCCATAACCTAGGTATTCTGCAGACTTGTTTGTATATCCCCATATAAGAGATTTAAAAGATCACTCAGACTTCAATCTTAAAATTGTATTCCTCTCCTCCTCCTGAAATTTTGCAACAACAGCCAGACTCTTCAGCATACAATTCTTTCATAAATTTAATGGGCTCAGAGGATCTGTGCACAGACCTAATGAATGATGCAGGATCAGTTCTTGATCTTCCTGTGAGCAGAAGGAATAATTTGGGATTATCGTTCAGCTGGTAGGTTTAAGATATAGAGTTGCAACATCATTTTCCTGGTATTTTTTCTCCTTTCCTCCACCCATAGAAATATTAAGCCTTGAAAATTGAGTTATCTTCTACTAAATACAAAGTAGGGGAAAGGGGAAAATATTTCTGGCCAGTTCATGCTATGATGACAAGTATGAGAAAATTGCCATTAGCGTTATCAAGATCAATTTTTTTCTGAAGACCTGTCAGCCATTTATGGTTTCTGTACAATGAGCAAAGCCATTTTTACTCACATATTCATGCTACTCTTGAATTATTCCCACAGGGCTTCACACGCCACCACCAACAAAGGCAAAAGATCTCAGGAGCTAGTTGGTTTCAGTCTGTCATACAGCTCTCAGTGTAAAGAGAAGGGAGAAAGGGTAGTGGGTAATTGCAGGCACTTCAGGTATGAATGATCTCATTTAACTCCGTGGGCAACTGTATTACAGGCAGCTACATCTAAGCTATTCATCTAAACTTCCTGAATAGCCAGTGGAGAAAAGTATTCTTACACACTATCCAGACAACCTATTTTAACGTCCACCTTCTGATAAGATGAATGTAATTCCAAAAATGTCTCTTTCTCTCTGTGAGTTACAGTGGACCTCTAGGCAAGTAGTCTAAATGTAAGGATCTATGCTGGTACATCCTAACAGTCAGGTGATTTGACTTTTGCATTTCCTTCTTCATCCAATGATAAGAGACACTTTACAGAGAATCACAGATAGAAATAATGAGTAGAAAGATAGATAAAATAGAAAGATAAAATAGAAAAAGTCAAAATTGCTGTAAAAGGATCTGGAAAGGCTGTAACAATGGAAATCTTGGTTAAAAAATGTCTAGGATAAGATGTTGGAGGATCATAGGAATTAAAGGAAAATGCAAGTTGAAAGGAACCTCAGGAAGTCAGGTAGTCTAAAAACCTGCCCAAAGTAGGGTCAGCTATGAGACCTCATCAAGTTGCTCATGGGGAAAAGATTCTCCTCTGTTATTTCAATTTGTGCCCATTGTCTGTTACCTTTCCCACCATCATGACATTTGCATTTCCTCAGTGAAGGTATTGGATGGGGGGACTGCTAGGTTCCCCAGTGCCATCCCTTTTGCAATCTGAATAAGGGCAGCTCCCTCCCTCTCTCCTCATGGGGCAAGTGCCCTAGCCCTACCACCTTTTGGGCCCACTGCTAGGCTTATTCATTAACAAAGATGTTAAACAAGACAGGTCCCATGGCACACCTCTGCACTACACATCACAAGCATCTACATGTATGTAAGGCATGACCTGTTAACCGCTGATAATCCATCCAGCTTTTTGTCCATGTATTTGTCAAGCCATCCATACCTTTAAGTCCTAACCTGGATATGTGTGCAATTGGTCTTTCATGTTCTTAGCTACAGAATATCTTCTTGACTAGACAAGAAATAGCCTCATCCCAGTCTTATCTGGATACTAATTCTGTCATTAGAACCGTTTCCTCGGTACTCTCCCCCCAGAAGATGTGAGGGTAGTATGGGACCTTTACCTGGTAAGTGGGCTGAGGACAGCATAATTGACTGCTCTGTATAAAAGAGGCGATGACAGAGGGAGGAAAAGAGCTTTTAGCAAACCTACATAATTTTGGTTCCAAAGCCCCATTTCACAGCCAGGGACTCCCCTCCAGGTTTGCAGAGAGCTTCACCACTTTCCAGGATAAAGACTTGTCTTTGGACAAGTCTGGAAAAATCCTTTGCAGGTTTTCCACCTCTATAAATTATCCTGGAAAGTGGAATACAGATACAATAACCTGTTAATAAATGTCATTTCTGTCTACAGTTGGCTTCAGTGAAGATAAGAGGCTTTCTTGTTCCTGATCTCATGTGACCCAGGCCCTGAGAAAGCAGAGGGGATGTTGTTAGATTGAGAAATTAAGAGAAGTCAAGCCTTGTCCCAGACCTGATAATTGTCTGTATACTTACTTCTCCTTGTCAGGGGAGTATGATAAAATTTAATTTTGGTGTGTCAGAAGAACTGGGAAGCAGAAGGTTGAGCACAGGAGCCAACCTTGACAGTTATTACACAGTATCCTCCAGAATCCTGCTAGTTTGCAGGGAGGTATCAGTTCCTCCTGTAGGTTCTAAATACAGGAAAGAAAGCTACAAACTTGACAATCAAGATTTCTACAGAGGACTATGTCTTTGCTCAGCTGTATGTCATGAATCACTTGCTCTGGTTAATTCAGCACCTTCCCATGAATCAGCAAAGCAAGTACAGCATTAATTAGCAATTGTGTTGTGGAAGTAATAACCACCTCCAACTCAATGACCAGTTTCTCTGGGATTGATTCAAAGCCCATGGAATCACAGGGTGAAAATTTAAGTGAGTTTTATGACAGATACTTTCAATCTAGATTGTGGCAGCTCCTGTTTCAAAATGACAGAATGTCCTTGTGCAGGAGGAATAAAATAATAATACAGAAGAAAAGGAGCAATGCATAATACATGGAATGAAAAAGATTATACAAAAAATACAGTTTAGCAATGCTGATGATTAAATGAGTACTAAAAGTAACTATTTTTCCTATTTTTCACTGATGTGAAAAAATACCACCACTTGAGATGTTCCTAATTATAAACAACTATTGGAAACTATCCCAGGCTTCCCAAAACATTCAGCCAACTTCATATGGAATAACAGAATGCTAACACATATATCACAAAAACAGGCTTCAGACACATGAACTGGAAACCCAAGATGACCCAAAGCAAGAAAACATATACTTCCAAACACAACACAAACACCTTCATGAATGTGGTAAGTTTTTTCCAACTCCTGCTGATGGAAGGAACCAGACAAAATGTTGATGCACACAGAGTTCCCCAAACTCTTTATTCCCCAAGCTTTATTGTCAAGGTTTTATCTCAGAGCAAATCTAGTATAGCCACAGTCTGCAACACAGAACACAGTATACAAAATATTTTCCTGAGAACACAACTCCACCAGAAAGGATGAAAGGATGGGGTGTTTTGTTCTGGGGCGGGGGGGTCATGGGAACACATATATAAGGAGAGACATTCATTTTCTTACAGGAAGCGGTACCAAAAAATAAAAAATAAAAATAAATAAAAAGGAAGTTGTACATCACATGACAACTTTTCCCTAAATTTAATAAGTGTTTTTTTTCCCTGGAATGTTCCAATTTTTCCACATTTAAATTTTAAAATGTGTATACATATTCGTTAGAAAGTGTTATACTCACAAGAAACAAACAAACAAAAACACAACGGATGAAATGATCAGAGAAATCTTTAACTTCATGACTTGAATGGCATTGATAGTGTATCTAGTGTATTTTTCCGTCAAAACTGTAGAAAAGATCGTTTTCATATACATCTAACTTTAGCATATGTTAAAGACTCTCTTAGTACACAAGAGAAATACTTTCTGTTTTAAATTCTTCCTGTACATTCCATCCTAACAGTGAAACATGAGTAGCACTACATTTTGGGGGACTATAAATGTTTCATTAACATGTCACATGTTTCTATCATACTTACAGATAAGAGCTTCTTAAAGACTATCTTTTCCTTTTCCTCTTCACTACTATAATCAATAGGTACACATTTTCAGATGCGTAATTTTACACTTCAGTTAAAACAGTAATTACTTAGAAAGAGTTGGACTCAGAAATCAAGCACCACATAATCCCTGGCACAGAAGCTAGGAAGTCACTCTTTGGAGATTTTAAATATCCAAACAAACTCTTAAAATTGAATTCATTACAAACTCCTTCTAACAGAGCTGCAGATGTCTAAAGGAGAACAAACCTTGCAGAAGCTTTTAATATGGCACTGTCCTTTATTAAAACTGGGAGGGGGCAGGGATGTTTGTTTTGCTTCAGATTTTAAAAAATGTCTGGAGATTTTAAGACAATACTTAACAAGTCACCTTCTGTGAAAGTTTTTCTTCATTAAAAATGTTGTTATTGCATGGTATATTTCTAAAGTAGAATTATACACTGATGCATCTACTGTATTTTAATGTTCAACTAAATTAGAATGAAGTTTACTGTAAATTTAATACAAAAGATGGTATTAATCTGATTGAATAGAGACAATTCATGCCAGTGAATATCTGTATCCTCTCTTTTTAGACTGTGGAAGCATTTCAGTAATTCACTTGACCTCATCCTAAATTTAGCACTACCATTTGCTCAAATTTTTGTTTTTTCAAAACTTTTGCCCTCAAAGTAACCATTGCCTGCCAAGAAGTCCACAAGGACTGCCAGCTAGCTCAGATGTCTATGCTGAAAACACCTAAGGTTTGGTGAAGAGAATCTCAATAAGATCAGCTGTGAAATATTAACATTTATTTAGATGTCCTGAAAAATCATCAGTTTGCTAAACTCAGTCTGCTACCAGCTTGTCTACATCTGATATCTATGTCACACACCTGAGAGTGTAATTCTTTTTAAAATAATTTTTCTAGATGATCTGTTAATAATAAAGCATTTTGCATTTTCTGGTGTCCCATGAATGCTGAAGTAAAGTGGCCTCCTGTTTGAGATGTGTTGTGGAATAGCTCATCATCCACACAAAAAAGCAGCCTGATGCACTAAATATCTCTGAGATAATGAAGCCTGTGGACAAACTAAAGAGGAAAAAGGTTAAGTGTACGTCACTGCTGTCCTTCTGTATGTGGATTATGGAGGTCATTTGGCTTTTTTCTTGAGCTCAGTCCGAGTCTAGGTGAGGAAGTATAACCCTTTTCAACACTTCAAGTTTCTGCAGAACTGATTCACCCAGTGACTCACCCTGTTAATGACGTTCCTTATCTGTAGGCTGACCAGAAGTAACAGCAAAACATGAATGTTTGTGAGCAATGAAAACTGAACTCTTCAGAACTTATAAATTAGTAATTTTGTCAAGAGTTACAAACCCTCAGTTCTGCTGACACAGCTGCTCTCAAGATGTCCCACTGCTGTCAAAATGACTCAAAATAGTTCATGCACCTGAACAGTGCTCCAAGAGGGGTAGGGAGGAAGAACAGCAGATGTAGAGCACTTTGACAGGACCACACTAGAGGGAACTGCCTATGCATCAGAGTAGGAAATCTCAATTTTCAACTTTCTGTCTAGTGAAGAGGAGTTGGGGATGCTGAGTGTGACAAACTTTCTAATTTCCAGCCACAACACAGGAACCTGCCTACACTTTTGTAAAGACTAGCACACAGCACCTGCACTGATATGTGATTCATTCACTGAACAAAATCCACACATAATGCTAAAGGATAGTGTTATTATGCAATTATCTCATTTGCTCAAGGGTTACATGATTTTTTCCCCTCTTTTTGTCAGTCTTTACAACTTTTAAATTTCTCATTTAATTTTAATTTAACTCTCATAAGGTGGAACAGCTCAGAGAGCCTTCATATTTGCTAATTCCACAACTCACTTGTGTTTTTTCTGTTGGATGTATCACTTCATTTTCAAAGCCTATGCTGCAGAGATGTAGAGTGGAGATTTTTGTTTTTCAAGTTGTGTATTTTGTATATAAAATGTTGTTCCATCACTTCAGCACATCACAGCAGATATTCCACGATAGGAAATGATTTTTCAATAGATTTTTTTATTTTTATTTTTATTTTTATTTTTTTATCTGCTATGTAGCATGAACTGAACATGTAGGGTACCAATATGCTGGAAGTTACTTCCATAATCCAGAAAGTGAACAACAGTGAGCAGCATAGTAATCTGGTTATAGATCTGATTTACTAAGTCAAAAACATACCTTTTAAGAGTAGCAGTTCAGAGCTAATGTTGGGTATTCACCATTTTTAAATCAATTTAAAAAGGAAAAAAAAAAAAAAAAAAAAAAAAAGGTAAACAAAAAAAAAAAAAAGGAAGGAAAAGGAAAAAAAAAAAAAATGGCACAATCTAGTAATTTATTTAAATATAAAAGTCTGGATGTGATTTTTTCTTTATAATAACCACATTTTTTTTTCTGATAGTAGCATATGTATTGTACAGTTTGTAGCACCAATGACATTAACAAAATCTTGAAAGTCATAAAACTTCTGTTCTGGCTGCTGTTGCTTGTCTATTGTTCTGTCAGAGAGAAGAATGTATTACCCACTTCCCTGTGAAGGAACAGCAGTTGTTTGCACATGGAAGATTAGCATTGCATGGGATGATTCCCTGCTGGAGTGTAGAAGGTGTTAATAATCTGAAGAGTATGAACAGCTGTTATCTTTACAGTAATTAGCATAATATTTCCTGATTGACTACACTGTGCATTCTCTCTCTTCATCTTTTTTTTTTTTTTTAATTGAAATTGTAATCAGAGTAATCCATTTATTCATTTTCTGGGATTATTTCCAATTTATAGACTGAGAAAGTCCATAAAATGAATATAAAAATCAGAAAATAGGTGTAATGACTCACAAGTTCTGTTTTTCTTTCTAAGAAAAATGTTTCTTTTCCACATGTATTGTCTTAATATGAATAATATAAATAACAGCATTACAATATAAAGGGCTACATCCACAGAAGAGCTCATAAGATGGTGAGAGCTGAGTAAGCAAAATTTCGACCCTCCCATTTACTCAGAAAAACGTAAATTCCAAGTTTAGGAACTCACACTCTCTATACAGTGCAAGAAGAGACATCCTAGAAGTAGTTAGGCAGCATGTTTCAAGCCCAAGAAACTTACTTTTGCAACTCTTATTCTTACAAGATATCCTGTTTATTAAATAACTTCATAGCCTCAAATAGTGAATTTTAAAAAAAGGGATTAAGAAAAAAACTTATGTGAAAAATCTTATTTCCATTTATTCTCATCAGAGAATTCATAAAAGGGAGAATTTATCTAAGAAGGTTTTCCAAAATTTAATTAAGTGTTAGGTAGCTAAGGTGCGTCTACCTACCTCAGGTCAAGGGAACAATTTTTAAGACAATCTGGTTGCCTTGAAGAGTTTCAGACAGATCTCAGTAAGTTAGAATGGGGCAAAGAAGATAATCATGAGTATTACAAGGGAAGACCAAGATTACTAAGGGTTATTTAAAGGCATTTTGGGAACATGCAAAGCTCTTTATAGGATGCTTAGGAGAAGGGCCAAAGGCAGGGAGAAGTGTAAGAAAATGGAGGGGAGTAGACATAAAAGGGGCCTCCACAGCCGGAGTCTGTGTCTGTGTAGGTGAGTGGTGAGAAAGCTCAAGAGTGATAAAGCACAGTTCACATGCTGTTAGAGCCTTTCCACCATTCAAAGTTCTTGTGCTGGTTAAGGAATGCTCCCTCACTTTCTATTGGTCTTTTTGGCTGGCCATTGTTGGAAGTGTGTGTGTGTGTGTATTAGTGTCTCTGAAGAACCTGCTCAACAACAGCAAACAGGAAATTGGATGAGAAATCTGCTGGATTATAGAATCATTGAAAGGTTTGAGTTGGAAGGCTCCTTAAAGATCATCTAACTCCAACCCCGCTGCTATGGGCAAGGATGCCACCCACTAGATCAGGTTGGACAAGGCCCCATCCAGCCTGTCCTTGAACACCTTCAGGGATGGGGCATCCACAGCTTCTCTGGGCAACCTGTTCCTGTGCCTCACTAGCCTTACAGTGAAGAATTTCCTTCTAATGTCTAGTCTAAACTGGGAGGAAATTTTGGATCCTGGAAGCCATCAGATTTGCCTTCCCTTATCAGTTTCCTTCAAAACAGACTGGTTTGACTTCAAAACAAGAAACTACTGAGGACTTGTAATGCCTGCTGTGCTGAGCCAGACTCATTCACTCCACACTGAGACATTAATAACCTGATCCTACCACATTTCCATTTCTTCCAAGCTGCCCACACATACCCTGTGCCAAGGTTGAGGCCTTCACATCACATTGCTCAGCAACCTCCTTCCTGTCATACAGGGAATGGCACCCACAAAGTCAGGAGAATGCATGCAAAGGGGATCAGGGTCAGGTAGCTCCTGGTGAACTCCAGACAGCTTCCAACATATGAGTTACCACACCTCCATTTTGGTAGATCCAGACTCAGTGTTGGTCTGCACTGAGCAGCTAGACATTGCAGAAACCCCATATGCAAGAAGTCTGTCTCATCGATCATGTGATGTAGCTTACACTGTGCAGGAACAATCATATGACGTCTTGGATCAGATGTGTCAAGCTGGCTCCAGGTGGACCTATCCATGTGGCTACTAGAAGATGGCATTTGGCTTATTCATCTACAAAATCTGAATAGTTTCCAAATGCTTGTAAAACTTCTTAAAACCCTTTTTACTGTAATTGCAGTAAACAAAAGAACAGAAAGCTCTGAATAAGACTGTATTTCACTTGTTTGCAATGGTGCAATACAAAATATTCAATGGTACATTACCCGTTGCAACTCAGAGAAGAAACACATCTCTGTATGCCTTGCTTTTATTAGTATTTTATTAAAAATACCTTGTAACTCAGCCTATTTAATTAACATTTATGGACAAATTAAATCCCCAAAATATACTTCTATTGTCCCATCATTTCACAAATTCATAGCATCTCCCACATACAGAACTCCAAATCAAGCATAATGAATATTTGCATTTCAGCATGCAACTGACAGTAGGCTTCGACTCATACCTAAAATCCATTTCAAATAACCCTGCCAAATAACTCTTGCTTCCACAAGTGGAAATACATGTTATAAAGGTGAAAAATATCCTTCATCTGCTAGATTACAAACGTAGTCATATTTTGTTGGAGTTTTGCTCACACCTGAGACAGAAATTGACCAACAGAGGAAGACCTGTCAATGCTAACTCTACCAAGATAGCATTTATTGTTAAGAATGAATGCTAGCAACTTTTTAACTCATAGTAGGCAAAATCAGACTTCCCTGCCCCAAGCACGAATAACACATAGTCACATTAAGCTCTGCAAGCCAGATTAACAATAGGTAAGAGAAAGAAGGTTGCAGATTTAAATTCTGGGAAAGGGAATGAAGCAGAAGATAAGTGTCATAGAGAAAATATTTTGATTTTGGTCAAATGTCTGCCACCTTCTCCACCAAAAAAGAGTGACTGGATTTGTTTCATTGAAGTAAAAACTGTTCTTGAAGCACTGTTTTGTTATTAGGACACTTAAACATATTATAAAATACAGTAAAACAAATCCAACTACTTAGTTCTTTGGGTAGGAAGAGACATACCATGAAGGGAATGCAATGATCTATACCGCCATTAGGAAGGTTCTAGAGGGGTCATGAACCTTCCTATGCTTTCAAGTCATCATACCAGCAGTGATGGTAATACAATAAGAGCAAGCTCCTTTAGGAGAGAAGCTGCACTAACAGAAGCTCTGGAAGGCATATTTGCCATAAAACTGATCCTGTATTAATTGCTTCTTTAAGTGGCAATAACCTTTGCTTGTTCTCTCAAAGAGGTAGAAGGAAAAAATAATAATAATAATAATAAAAAAAAAGAGTAACCAGAGGTGTTATCTGAGTTCTTGCATTCTTCTTTACTGGGGGCAGTGCTTACTTAGTAAGTGGTGCTGATTGCGTTCTGTGACAGAAAGAAAAATTAAGAAAAAATTAAATTTTCATTATTAGTCAAGAAAAAAGTGATCATCTTTCATATTTAAATAAATCTAATAAGATTTATCAGTATATCGGATATTATGTTTATTGTTTTCCTTTTGTATATTAAAATGCTATCTTATTATTCCTAATGGATCATGCTCATAAATGCACGTGGCCTTACAGAAAAAAAGAAGGAACAGTTCTATCCCTATAAATAAATAAATAAATAAATAATAACAATGGAAAATAGGAAACCTGTTTGGATTATGCTGGAGATCCTGTGCAACTTGTTCGTTCAGGTTTTATTCTGGTAAGACTGAGACACTAGGACTAAGAACTAGGGAGGGAGTGGGGAGAAGCTGATATTCATTATACTGCAATACACAGATTGTATTAGACATAGACTGTAATATGGCTGTAACATATCCAGAGTGTTCATCTAAAAATAAGGTCCAGGATATGAGCCTAGTTACTATTCCGTAACTGTACCTTTCCACAAAACGTATTTTAAACAAAACAGATCATTATGTGTATGTTTTGAGGGATGTTTGAAAGCAAGTAATTGAACCCACTTTTTTGAGTAAGTGCTATGAGGTACCTGACAACGTAATGCAAAAATAATAAGCACACAGAAATTCTAGTGAATAAATTGTAATCCCCACTCCACATATCTTTTCTCAATGAATTTAAATTCAATGTGGAATTAGAATTGTGTAATTGCAGTAGGTTAGAGGGTTGTAATCACTGTGTCTCCCCAGTGATTCATGTTACTGTTCTTTATTCTATACATTTAAAATATTTTGCAATGATTTTTTTTTCTTCTTCTTCTATGCAATCTTTGAATCTTATTGTCCTGAAAACTTCCTTTTTAGTACCTGAATCAACAAAGCACTGTGTCAGGATAGGTTTGCAAACTTGAAAATAAAGTCTCTGATCCCAGCTGGAACTGATTAGATGACAAACATACAGAGAGTATTTTAAGTGCTGTACTGAACTGGCCAAGAGTAGGTTTGCTATTTAAAGATGAGCATATATTAACCATTTATTTTTTTATTATTATTTCCTTAACCTCTAGCAATAATTTATCCCCACTCTGGTTCTTACTTTGATTCTAATACATCTCTTTAATTTCACAAAACAAAACAAAACAAAAAAAAAAACTTGTTCCTTATCCTGTCCTCAGTTCACTCTGTCTCCTCCCTTCAGTTCTTGGTACCTGTGCCTTGAACTACATTAAGAAGCACCATGGATCTTGTCCTACCCATTTTCCCTTCTGACATCCTACTCATGGCACCAACTTCATCTGGGAGGCTGAGCATGGAGGAACTAGTACAATTGCTTTGGTGATGTTTTGGATTGCACAGCATGGAAGATAACAGCAGAACTCTGCACTTACAAATCAGGCAGCTAAAAAGTAACAAGAGAGGAAGATTTATTCTATTTCAGAAACTTGCTTGCATTATAAACCTCCAGTCTGACAACAGGAGCCTTTCCTTTCATTCCAATAGGAGCTGGATCAGTAGAGAGAATGAAAGGAGAGCTATAATTTCTCACAGCAATAGCCTCCTTTCTCTTGCAAGGATAAACTATTCAGCTTTCAGTCTCTTTGTGGACCCTTGTGGGTCTCAGCACTTTCACTAGCTTGAATGACATTTGTTTCCATTAAGTGTTATACACATTGAAGGGCCATTTGATTTTTCATTACCACAGCAATATCAATAATATAATTGCTCATATAAAAATATAACCAACATGCACAGAATTCAAATTGGTGGCAGGCAGATGTACTAATGTAAAAAATCTATTGAATTAAAAAATGATTTTGGAGGTGCAATATGAAGACAAAATACGTTAAAGTCAACACTAAGCTAATAAAGACACATTTTCCAAATCACATATCGTATAAGTGATGTTAAAATATTTAATCTAATATTAGAATTAATTTTGCATTTGTATTTGGTAAACTTCTTGATGATTTATTCGACTAATCATGTGTTCAACTTCACTTTGAGTCATGCTTCCACTAAAGCTTTGGGATAAATTTAAGCAACTCATCAGTGATAGGAGTCACAAGGTGTCTTCTTTACTAGCTAAGTGTGCAGTGCTGCAATACTTAGAAATCAGGAAAGACTAGTATAGGAAATGTCAGGGGATAAATTGCCATGGTCTCTTCACTGACCTTAATGAAATGATGCATAATTTCAGATGTAAAAAAAGCATTTATTGTCCTTTATCATACTTCAAAGGAAAAAAAAAAAAAAAAAAAACCATACTGCAGAAAAGCAGCAATATATATATTTATATATATATATGTGCCCTGAAAATAATATAACCATTTTTCCCATTCTCATTATTATTCACCTTAACATATCAGCTGAAGATAAATGACACATAACAGGAAAGAAATGAAAAAATTGGTTCTTACAGGTTCTGTGTCTTCCCTTTGGCCTCTTAACTCAGTCTATTTGCAGCCATGTATGACTTTGAAAAGGACTAAATCATTTCTTTCAGCTATCTCAGCCACTCAATCAATATTGACCCGTCCAGTCTTTCAAATGTGAAAAAATGTCCATAAAAATTTTGAAGAGTGCAATATTTGTGACATTTGTTTGTAACAAAGACAACAGGCTACCAGAGCTCTCTCACTGGGGTGCTGTTTTAATATGAGTGAAGCAATAGTGTAGCTATTTTCTTAAACGACTGTTGGTTCATATGGAAAGACTTAAAAAAAATATAAAAGGGAAGTGAAAAACTACCAGCAAAAATTTATGTTGAGTCATAGTCAGTACAGCTACTAAGGCAAATATTTAAATCAGCCCCTACCCTCACCATACTCACCTCAACAAAACATTACCATTAAATGACCTTTCCAGTTTAAGTGAGTTGTGTGTATTAACATTGTACAATTCCATGTAACACTTTTGTCATGATTTTATGTCAGTCCATTCAGTAAGTGCAGGATATAAGACAGCTACATATTCAAAGGAGCGTAAAATACTGACAAATTTTAGGTCCACAGAAATCTTTGTTCAGTAGAGTGTTTAAAGATGAAATTAACTGTCAACGTGCAAATAGACTGCCTCTAAATTTACAATCACACATCCAAATGAAGACATTTGCATCTGAAATAATGTGGGTTTTTTTGTCATTGAAAATTTGACAGACTATATGAAGAAAAATAATAAAAGAGCAGGGAGTTTTAGGACTTTCTGCTGTGTTTTCATTGGCAACATCACAGTATTTAATGTTTTACTTGATGGTCTGGCTAAAAAATAATGATAGTTTGGCTTACTGTAAGGGTGTTTCTGTACATGTCCTCATGACCTTGTGAACTCCTAGCAGTAAAATATCAAAGTAACACTGATTCTTTTGTCTACAAGACATATTTTTATGTATACATAGCCGAAACAGGTTCTTAATATGATTTCTATCACACAAAAGCCTTATTTTGAAGAGCTGAGGAACTTCAAAAGTTCTGAGTCCTTGGCCAAATTAAGATGTATTTTACTCAGAATAAGAGTATATTGACAAATTGGAATTATTCAAGAGTTGTGTATAACTCTAAGGATTTAACCTTTTGCCAAAATCAAATATACCGATTATATTAATTTTTTTTGTATTTCTTTTTTAATCTCCTAGTGATAATTGAGCCAACCCAAACATATAGTAACTGCATTTAGACATTTTGTTTTCCATAGCACAGGAAAAAGTAGAAAATGCATATGGATGAAATGGTGTGGAATATGTTAAAAGCTTTCAACAGATTCTTTTATAAGTCAAATCAATGATGGATACATCAAACACAAATATTTTGTACATATTTGTATTATATATGTGCGTATTTATATATACTGGATATTCAAGCAATCAACTTGCTCAGTTATAGTCATCCACCATTTCATTATTATTATTTTTTTTATAAATTAAAGATTTTTTTTCAAAATGCATGGCCTATTTCATGTGGACATATGCAGACCTAGCATGTAGTTGCATTTCTCACAGATTCATAACCTGTCAGCACACAAAAAAAATATAGCTGGGTTCTGTTTCCTGTTAGTATATTCATCTAATTTGATTAGTAAAACCGGCTGAATTTGCACTTTTACATCATGAAATTGCCAAGATGGGTTTTACATTTGCAGTTTGGAGAAATACTGGCCCAATTCTGCTGAACATTGTCATTCCGTTACAACAACGTCCTTACACACGTGTAACCTTCATGTAATTTGAACAGTCTGGATCAAGACTAAGTTCTTTTAAGATTTTTCTTGATCTGGGGTCTAGCAGTATGGCTAAGTTAAAGACCGAGCCCTTCATTTTAAGTATTGTCTTCCATTCAAGAACTGGGAATTGCAAAGGTTTTATATTTTATGTATATCTTTTTTTTTTTTTTTTTTTTTTTTTTTTATCTCTAATGAATACCCACAAGCCTTGAAACTAGCAACATTTAAATTCAGATGTCTTATTTCAAGGTTCTCTGTCAACCTGCAGTGACTAACTGTTCACTGTGGGTTATTGACCGATCAGAGTCTGATACAAGCAACAATATAATAACAAAGCAAACACACCTTCGACCAAAACAATATGTCCAAAGCAAACGGGCAGCCTAAGTCATACATGACTATAACTGCTCCAGAAAAATTTGATTGTCCAAACCAATTTGTCCAAAGCAATCCAGCCATGGCATCAAGAAGTCACACACATGGAGGGTAAACCTGCAGTTGCTACACTACACTACACTTTGAGTACCCAGATTAACTAATTGAAAGCATGTCTAGCAATCTTGCCCCAACAAGCTGTCCTTCTGCACAGCGTGGCTGCAACACCATTGCCAACCTGAACCTATGTCACTCAGGAGTACAAAGAGGATGCAAACAGCCACCATCTTTTTTATCTTTTTTACCCTAATCTAATTCAACACAGTCTGTGAGTAGATCCTGGTAAACATAGTTCACTAAGGATGTGCTTATTGGTGAATAAAGATAGTGTGGTGAATCATATTTGTGTATACTCATGCGAGAACTTACAGACACAGGATAAACAAGTGATATGGAAAAACACACTGGAGTAAATTTGTGAGCAGATGATACAGCAAAGCATATATTGATTCTCTGATGAGATAAAAGATGCGTGTGTGTGCTTTTTTTCAGCCTTTCTCCCATAAGAAAACAAAGTCTCTGTATTCTCTACTTGATATCCTATTTTCATAACTCTCCCTCTCCATCCGTTTGACTGAATTTGATCTGTAGTTTAAATATTGTCCAGATCTCACTGGACACACTGGACTATACAGATAAATACTCAATAAATAATAAATAATCTTGTTAGCTATGTTTCTTTACAAAATCAGACTAAAATTTGAGAAGGGAATTACTGAATTAGCTAAATCAATCAGAATTTGTGTTCTGAACAGCACTGAAAATCTCATTTTAAACCCATTTCTGCTCTGAATAAAGTGAGTGGCAATATTTTTAGTGTTTCAAATTTGTGTTATAATTCCACCGATGTCAGAAAAATACATCAATATATGTGCTTTAGGAACTGGTTTCACAACATTTGTTCCCAAGTTATGAGCAGAACATGTGCCTAAAATATCCTGAAACTCTATTTTTTGTGAAGAAGATATGAAGAGGTTACTGGCATCTCTGTGCAGTGAGACACAGTGACAGTGTGAACCCTGAATTTCTTGAGTTTTGATAATTCCCTGACTTTCTATGGACTTAGCTATTTTTCCTTCTCTTACGTAGGGATATTAATCCTGATTTACTTACATTATTAGGGGATCGTAATGGTTGAAAAAATAATTATGTTAATGTGTTCCAGGAAACAAAGTAGTAGCAAGAATTATTAATTTTTCTTTACAAAGCTGTGAAGATAATTCCCAGTTGGGTATGAAAGGGTTAAATGCAAAACTCTGTACTCAAACTGTTTTTCTTTCTTTTCTCCTATTTGTCCATAAAGATAGCTTTAATTAGTACTTGCCTGGAAACAGTTTTTGTATATATTAACTAAAAAGTGTAATCAGTATGAAGAGAAGCTGATGAATAGATATAAAAATAGCATGCAAACATCAAAGTCCTTTTCATAAGAAAAATATTTTTAATCTTTTTATGAGATAGTATAGAAGTGTCGCCTTGTCACTAGGAAGTGCTGTGTTCGCTTGCCACATTAACATGACAACAGGAGCAGTGGTCACTTCATATTCAAGATGCATTTTCTGGCTGCACACAGGGCACTGAGAGCCAGGTCTAGGTCTTATGTCTCAGTATGAAATTTCACTCCATCTTAAATCTGTGAAATACTCTAATTACGTTTACCATATATATCTAAGCAAAGGAAAAAAAAATGAAAAAGAAGTTACATTTGCACAATATTTATCTGCACAATATTTTTATCTACTTTTTTTTTTTTTTTTTTTAATAGCAGATTTCTTGCCTTTTTTTGGGAAAATATTTGAACACATGAAGTTATATTCCAGAAAGCAAAAATAGGAAAAAAAATGTGTGTGTATGTACAGAAAATATTTAATCTACACAGGTTTTGATACAGGAATATTGTGTGTGTGTGTATATTTAGTAATATTATCTCATGATTTTAAGCGCAAAGGGGTGCTAATCTGGGGTACTGAAAAAAATGCATGTGTCACCAAGCTCTAGTCTTACAGTATTAAGTCACCTAAGGCATCATTTAAACACACAACCATGTTGTCTTCCCCATAAAACCTCTTTTTAATAAATGGGAAGGTGTAGCAGACAGCAAGGAGTGACAGGGAACAAGGAAGTGAACTGAGATGACCATGGAAGGTAAGCAGAGGGGATGACCGTTAAGGGAATAGAAAGAAGGGCCAGCACAGAAAGGAGGAGGAATGTGGTAGGCTAGAAGACAGGGAAAACTGTGTGCCCATTTATTGGAAGGAAAGGGAAAGGCAAAGTGGGAAGAGCACATGAGGTATGGAACATTACAAGTCTGTGATGTTTACCAATGCTTGAACCAGTCTGTGGCAAAAGCCTAGGACTACAAATCTGTGACTTGATGCAGATAATCATAAGCAGCTGACAAGTGCCAGAGTACTAAAGCAAAAACCCCTCACCCTCTCAACAAGACAAATAGCTAAAATTCAAAGAGCTAATACCTTTTATCCTAGCTCACAATATGTTAAATATACATTAACCATATAAAATAATATATGAATTATTAGGACCTTAGATACTGTTAAATTATATCCTGCCTTTCTTCAGTGTAATTTATTCATTAAAAACTTACATGGCTATGAACATAAAGTCAAAAGAGACATTCATAAATAGATAGAAAACAATGATTTTAGGCCTGTAGAAATCTGGCACTGATGAAGGGAAGCATACCTAAGTCCTATGGGGTGGACACATCTGCCTTTTTCCATGGACAGTCTGGGTTCTTTTAGTGGTTCAAACTGTGCCCTGAGAAGACTGGAGGGGAACAAAATGACCTGCCTCCAACTACTGACTGCTTTTTGCAAACATAAGTCTTTCAAGGAGATGGAGTAAGATGTAGTACTGTTTCTGGTCTGATAGCCACATAACTGTGTTTATGCCATGCTGAGCTAGTAGTAGGCATATGGTTAATTCTTAATTCATGTCCAAAGTTAAGCACGTCATTTATATTCCACAATATGCTAAAGCCAAGTAAGATCTGATTATGTGTAGAGCCAACTTGACTGTTTATGCACTGTGCTCCCCAGTGCCTTCTGAAGTGCCTGTGTTATCCTATAGTTGCAAACTTTATGGAAAAATTAATACTTATCTTAAAGCAGAAGCCTACAATTACACTCTGAAGTTGTCCATTCCTCTAAAAAGCTACTGAAGAAAGCTAAGATAACAAGGTCAGATGCAAATGTAAGATGAATCCCACTTTTCTCTGCACTTATCAATAAACAAACTCTTCACCAGTTTTAAAGCAAATATATTCCTAACAAACCCCCCTATGTTATTTGTTACTTGTAGTCCTTCCAACTTTTGCTAAAATTCAACATAAATGACTAAAAATCATAGTCTTGTCAGCATTTTCCTGAGCCACCTCTGATATGTAGCTCTTGCATTAACAAATCTTAGAGATATAATTTTGAACTTGTTTAATATGAAATCAGATTTTTTCACAGAATCACAGAATCATAGAACTTCTAAGTTGGAAGAGACCTCAAGATCATTGAGTCCAACCTCTGACCTAACACTAACAAGTCCTCCACTAAACCATATCACTAAGTTCAACATCTAAACGTCTTTTAAAGACCTCCAGGGATGGTGACTCCACCACTGCCCTGGGCAGCCCATTCCAATGCCTCACAACCCTCTCAGTAAAGAAGTTCTTCCTAATATCCAACCTAAAACACCCCTGGTGCAACTTTAGCCCATAACCCTTCATTTTTTCACCAGGCACGTGGGAGAATAGACCAACCCCCACCTCACTTGTAGAGAGGGGCCCAAAACTGAACACAGTACTCAAGGTGCGGCCTCACCAAAGCCAACTACAGGAGGACAGTCACTTCCCTAGACCTGTTGGCCACACTCCTTCTTATACAAGCCAGGATGCCGTTGGCCTTCTTGGCCACCTGAGCACACTGCTGGCTCATATTCAGCCGACTATCAACCAATACTCCCAGGTCCTGCTCCGCCAGGCAGCTTTCCAACCACTCATCTCCCAGCCTGTAGCTCTGCTTGGGGTTATTACGCCCCAGGTGCAGGACCCGGCACTTGGCCTTGTTGAACTTCATACAGTTGGCCCCAGCCCATCAGTCCAGCCTATCCAGATCCTTCTGTAGAGCCTTCCTACCCTCGAGCAAATCGACACACGCACCTAACTTGGTGTCATCTGCGAACTTACTGAGGGTGCACTCGATCCCCTCATCCAGATCATCAATAAAGATATTAAGACACTAAAGAGGACTGGCCCCAGTGCCAAGCCCTGGGGGAGTCCACTAGTGACTGGCCTCCAACTGGATTTGACTCCCTTCACCACAACTCTTTGGGCCCGGCTATCCAGCCAGTCAGTTTTTAACTCAATGAAGCGTACACCAGTCCAAGCCACAAGCAGCCAGTTTCTTGAGGTTTCTTTTTCTGATAAGCCTCTTCTTTAAGTCAATCACACTGAAATATTTGGGGTTCCTAAGGATAAAAAATAAACTTTCTTTTTCTTGAACATCAGATACAGCTCAAGAGGAGACAAGAGTCACGCTCTCACCCTGCTTCACCCTTTTATTGTTGTTGTTAATTCTAAGGAAGACCAAGAACAGAAAGAGTGTTGTAACATCCATACCAAAAACAGTTCTTATTTGCTTATAGTCAAAGATGCTGGCAATCACTAACTCCATGATTGACAAAAATGATGTGGTCTCTCTTAGCCCAAATGCCACCTAACAGATCTTTCGCTATACCTGCAAAACCATCAACAGCTCCATTTTGGCTGAGAAGCTCTGTTCCTGGTACAAATAAGCCTCCCATTTCAATCAAACAATATTCAGATTGCTTAATAACTCATGATTTTAATATTTGTGTGCAATTCTTCATACAGAGTACTCGATGGATTTTGAATTCCTAGGGAAATTTTGAAAGCCCTTTCTGGATGCTTCTTTGTTTTCTTCTCTAGATTTGGCCATTCCCTGACAATAAATATGATTCTGGCTCCACTAGCAAATAGCATAGTGCAGTAGGAGGTGATATGGAGAGTGACTTTTCATACCAAGTATTAGATATCCTTGATATATCCACTTTATAAAGGGTTCCTTCAGACTACCTTAAACTGTTCCTATAATTAACAGTTAGCAATTGGGCAACCTCTACTTTAAGTTTCATTTAAAGGAATCCAATTTCCACACTTGTGTTGCTCCAGGTTATGAATCAAGTTGAGGTAAGTATGGACAATCTAGAGATTTTCTTGAAACACATGTTCTGATGCAGTCAAAATCACTAATGTAAATGCTTCTTAAAGCTTTTGGCCCACTACAGAGATACTGTGGGCAAGCCACATCGAGTTTTGTGCCCTCCCGAGCAACTTAAATTGAACAATAAAGACAGCATCATCCCATTTTCATCTCTTGTTCGTTCTGTTTCCAGGTGTTCACTGTGCAGCTGTAACAGCACTGCTGAAATGTACAGGTTTTAATAGAGCATACTTCAATAGCTTTCTCCTGACAAGCTCATAGTACATGAAAATAATTAAGTCATTATATGTGTCCTTTTCATCTCATTGTCTCCTTTGGAGAACTTGTTTTGAATATGAATACTGGAGAAAAGCAGAATTGTAGCCTAAAGTTCCTCTGGATGCAGTGTTGCATACCCAAACATCAGAAAAGTTTATTTTGCTTTTGAAACAACTGATAAAAGGTATTGCAATGCAGAGTATATTAAGTATGATGAACAAATTGGATGAGGCAACATAACAATGATTTATGTGCAAGCTGCTCTTCTGGGATAGAAATTTTGAGGTGATCTCATACGTGAAAACAGCCACTGAGAACAAGTTGAAATCGAAAATAGTGTAAGAAAGTATGTGAATGTGGTTATTCTCCTAAATCCCTCACTAATCAAATTTATAGTCCCTTAAGCTGCTCCACAGATTTGCACCAATTTAAATGAAACTCATTTTACAGTGATGTTTCAGGGTCACAGGCAAAGATTAAAAAGAAACAGTTACTTATTTCAAAATTTTAAAAATGTTGGAACCTTAATCTAAAATGCACAATACTAACGTGGTTGAGAGTAACTCATCTCTACATAGTCCTTGAGATTGCACAAGCACTAGTTTCACACAGAAGTATGAAATCATTTTAAGCTTCATCTTAGCAGATAAAGTATGAACAGTGATCAGCTAAAAACGCTTCCTAATTACAGTTCATTTGGTTTGGTGGGAAAGATAGAAATACAAATCAATGCGTGCTACAGACTGTAATTTATGATGTCCTAAGCAAACTTTGTCAAAACCAGCACATAGCTTCTTGCATCAGCAACTATTAACACTGTCAGTGCTGAACAGATCCTTCGACTTATGGAAGTGTTCCCTATCCTTGCTTTGTTGCTAATTATTCACAAACCATTTGTGCTTTCATCCAAGCTGAAGAATACACTGTGCTTTGTTAAGATGATCAAAATGTGCTTCATAAACATGAGAACAATCTTTCCTAGCTTTTGAGATAAGGAGCTGCTTCAAACACTTTGCACAGCTTCTTCATTTACAGTCAATTAAAGCCAAACTTTGAATTGTTATTCATCTTTTGCAGTTTGCTTCATTTTCCTTGTTTGTCGGCACTGGAACATATGTAAAAAAAAAAAAAAAACATTTTAGAGGGATGATATTTCCAGTGTTTCTGTAGAACTTCTTTCATTGTCTTCTGATTCACCATTGTCTGAGGTCAAGTGACACTTCACCAGGATCCTAAGAGACCCATTGCCATAAGGAGCTCTTAGAAAGCCACTGCAACATTTCACACAGAATCACAGAATTTCTAGGTTGGAAGAGACCTCAAGATCATTGAGTCCAACCTCTGACCTAATGCTAACAGTCCCCACTAAACCATATCCCTAAGCTCTACATCTAAACATCTTTTAAAGACTTCCAGGGATGGTGACTCCACCACTTCCCTGAGCAGCCTGTTCCAATGTCTAATTTCTAACAAAGCTACTTATCTTTTACCCAAAACACTTTAATCTTTTCTGGTGTTTCAAAGACCTATATCATTGCTTCACAGTTCTTTCCCCACAAGTCAAATCTTCAGATATACCAAAGGCTTTTGTTGTTCTTAAGACTCTAATAGCTGCTCTTATTACCCAAGCTTCTGCTTTTGTTTGCTGACCATTCTGCTGCCCTGAAGAGTCTTGTTTTCCTTTTTTATTAATGGATATCAGAAAGGAACCCCAAAGCTTGCAATAGCATGGAAACACAGCATATAGAATGGAAAGATGGAAAGTAACTGTTTGATAAAATTAAACAAAAACAACAAAAGTTTATGGTTGTGGTTTTTTTGTTTGTTTGTTTTTTAAAAAAAAATTAAAAAAGAAAAAATAACACCTTTATCAGCTAACTTGAATGATCAGTAAGAGTCAAAAGTGCTCTTGGGATGAAAGCAGCATATAGATCAATGCCAGGAGTCCAAAATACAAATGTTTGCATTTTTTCCCTGAATTTAATATTTGGACCAAATATATTCATGATAGGTACCTGGAAAAGGTTTTTATTTCCCCAAATTTTCTCTACACCACAGCGATGGGGTGCTGGATTTTTCAAGCATAGAACATGAGATTAACACTGAATGTTAGCAAATATCAGCATTAATGAGTTGTTTCAGTTCTTGCACATTCACAACTCAGACACTAAGGCAGTCCTCATTTTTCAAGATAACTTTATCTTCTTTTTCTTGTTTTCTTGGAACTTTCAGTTCCTGACACTGTCACCTACCTCATCATTCTTCTCTCTGTCTCCAATCACTATCTCCAGCAGTCTTTTAAAATCTTCTGCTTTGTTTTTCAGGCATAAAAGGGTCTGATCTTTTGGGGACCCAGGAATTCTTTGTTATAATCCTGTCCCCACTGCCAATGTCCTCTGCTGTTATCCTGGGTTACCTAATCTCTCTGATTCATTTCTCTCTGTGTGAGTTATGGGTAATGATATTTACCTTTTGTGCTTCAAATGGATGTGAAGGGCTTGATTAGAGTAATATTTTTACAGCAACATGCAGTAGAATGGTATTTGAGATCATCCTTAGTTTTGTTGGCACTTCAGTTATACATTATTTCCCTAAGTTTATTTGCTTTGTTTCCAACATTAGTTGTATGTATTATGATTTTTGCTACTGCCTTGTGCCAAATGACAGGTTCCTGCATGTTCCTTCATGCTTGCCGCTCTCCAGTGTTTCATTCACATTGATTTCTCCACCACCTGGCAGATGTCCCTGAACACTAAACTGAGAAAGCTACAGCTCTCAATCTCTCTTCCAGCAAGTTCATGCTGACAGTAACACTGTAGTATATCCATAAGAAAGAAGCCAAGGAAATTCTTTTTCCCACAGTACACTTATTCTTGCTCCTCTAGGTATTGAATAGCAGCTGTCCCATAAAATGTTAGTTATTTGCAGCATTGTCTTTTAAAAATACTACAATGTAGAATGTATCCTGATTTGCAGCTTTGGCTTTTAAGTCTGTAGTGTTTTCTACTAAGAATTTAAAATCACCTTTGCAGCCCAAGAGATTACATTAATATACCCAGAGAATCTGTGTCTCTTTCTCACATACTGCAGAAGTGACCACTGTACTCATGGCTACTCTAGGACAGCCAAACCTAGAGAAGAAAAATCTTGCTATGACTTTTGTCAGAGAAGTACAAAACACAGTAAGAGAAAGTATATTTAGAAGAAAAGTGCTAGTTTCTTTTTAATGAAAGCAAACAAAAACAGCTGTCAAAAAGATCCTTGTGTTTAAAATTAAGATTTATGAAAGCCAAGTGAAAAAAACCTACAGTAGTTGGAAGAAGTAATTGAGGAAGACAAGTGAACTTTAAACTGTATGTTTCTGTAAGATAATCAACAGGAATTATGATGAAGAAAGTACTTTTGAGGTACACTGTATATCCTGATAGCTGGCAGAAGAGTGTTTCTGCTATTCATAGGTTATAACGGTTCATAAGCTCTAACTGGAAAGGAACAGTTTCTTTTCATTCTTCTAATGTTCAGTCAAGCCAATGACAATACACAGGATTTCCAGAGGTGTTTATTAAAGTGGCATTTGTAAATGTCAGACATTCTTACTATCTCTACTGGGCACTCGAATGTTTCATTAAAACCATGAAGACAAGATGGGACAATGAGAAAAATCAGGCACATATAAATAAAATATAAGGGAGCTGTCCTGGTCCAGATGTATCTAAATGAGATAAAATGTCATTCTAATTCAAAGAATGTGGTACATTTTATAAATCAGACTGAGAGGATATTTCAAAGAAGTTTTAAGACAGTCATATGTATATGTCTTATTTTGTTTATAGTATATGAGTTTAGACAATTATAACCGTTATTTCAACCCTTCTAATCTTCTGAAGACTTTATTTCTACCAGTTTTTCTTGGTAGTCACCAGTTCAAGCCTAAATAGCATCACAAAAGTATCATAGATGTTTTCAAATGCCAGCCCTGAGGATCAGCACAATTAATACTTATATTTGAGCACAACCCCAGGCAGCCTGTTGTAACTGACCCTGCTCTGAGTAAGAAGTTGGATGAGCTAATCTCCAGAGTTGTCTTCAAGCTGCAGCCATCCTGTGATCCTGTGATTTGGCAAAGAGAGATTTTTTCCCATGTAAAAACCTCTTAGTAGATCCTCACAGAAAAAAATAGATCATTTGAGATAGTAATCAATAATATGACAAAAAATATTATCAAGCCACTACACACAAACAAATATATTAAAAAATTCAAGAGATTTTTATGCTGTTATTGGATAGAAATTTTCTTGGAAATATGACTGTCAGTATCTCCTACATTAGCTACACTGTAATAGGGCCTCTTAGTTTTTGGTACACCAATAGTCTTTTCCCACCATTTTTTCCTAATTTAGGACCTTATCCTCAACAGGGCTGAATCTGGACTTTTCCTCTTAGCTGTATGGGAAACAAAATATGATAATGATCTAAAGATCTTCAGCTTGTAATCAGAGGAGGTTATGAAAGTCCCACATATACATTAATAATTTCTTGTCAGTTAGAGGTGTTCTGCTTAGTGTAACACGAAAAACAAGGGTTAACCTCAGATGACCTTCTATAAGGCTCTGAAGAAACCTGACAGATCAACTGAAAGATTACTATGGAAATCAATTCCACTTATACAGTTAGGGCTGTGTTGTCTGTACCTGAAGAAAAACTCTCTGTTTTGCTTATGGGAAACAGTAATTGTCTTTAACTTACATCATTTGGTTTTTGTTTGTTTTGCTTTTCTGTTAAAAAAGTACTTGTGACTACAAACAATACAAAGGTAGAATATCCTTTCACTCCTGGAAATCCTGCCATCTACTGTGTAATAACGCAATGCTTTACATTAATTCACACCTCACTAATTAGGCTTGCTTAAACAGTATCACAGGAGCAAACTTTATATGAATTAGATCAGAAATAATTTTCACCTTTACCATGCAGTGCAAGCGGCACAGTGGATCAGAGAGCATGACATAATGTCAGCATAAAAAATGTCACTATATCTTAGACTATTAAGCTTTATTACCTTACTGCTTTGGAGGTTGTTGACCTCTGCAGAACATATTCAGCACAATAGTAATGCTTATATAGTCATGAGAACCATAGGTGAATCTTGTGTTATCACCTCTTGAGACATCTTCATTCTGCTTTACTGAAGTAGACCTAGATCTGCATTCAAAAATATCCTTTGCAGGCCCCCTTTCCCTATGTAGACAGTTAAAGGAGTAGAGAGTATCTAGCTTGGATATAGACACCTATAATGGGATTTAGTTACCTAAACACTGGTACCTATTACTATTTTAAATTCACCACATTAACCCACCTTGTTTCCAGACCCATCCTCCTGTATGTGCTGTATAGTACCTAATTGGCCCATGCAGAAGTCTCAGATCATATCGGCTGTCTGAAATGGCACTAGAAAGGTATGCTTGGCAATTGAAAATTGCTCCTACACTTCTAATCTCTGAAGTTTGATGTGACGAATCATACCCTTTGTTTTAGAATTGCACTGGTCAGATCCTCAGAAAACAGGTGGCAGGTTTCTTCATGTGGAGCAAAGCAGTGGATGTCATGGAATCTTCCACCTGGGGAAAATAAATAAATAAATAAATAAATAATAATTAAAAAAAAAAAAAAAAAAAAAAAAAACAGCCAGCTTTCTTTTAGAAGTCCTGCAATGTCCAAGATTTGTGGGTGAGATGAAATGGCAGAAGAATGTAGGACTTTATCCTTCAAAACTGGCACCTAGCAGCCAGGTGGCTATCTCCAGTGACCTGGAATGGAAATAGGTGTTAATGTTAGATAACTGAATTATCTCCTATGGGGAGGAATTATTTAGCCTAACATTCAGATATCAACAAGTGTCTGTGACTTAGTTTGTGAGCTACCTAAGTGTTCATTATCGTCACTGGTGTTCTAGATCTTCACTCAACCACCTAGATTTAGGCAACTGAATTTATCGGTAAGGACAGGGGAGCCTAAAGACATCTGTTCAGTTGACCAAACATTGGCACCTAAGCAATCCTTGGAGGACGAGATGGGTAACTCTCTAAAGTACTTATGCTATTTTGGCTCCTTCAGAGTGGCTTAGGTACCTGTCTCACATGTGGACACCTACAGTACTAGTGTCTCAATCCAGAGCTGTACCCAACCCTTTGATTTTGGGGGATTTTTTGAGATCTCTTTCTAGTTTCATACCCCTAGCAATGAATCAGAAATCAACTTCCTACATCTAAAAATTAGTGCCAGCTCTCCCAGGTCTCTACCAGATTTCTTGTACACTCACAATGTTTCTAGAAATAAGAAGATAAAATCTGTGAATACATTATTTCTCTCTTCAAGACCTAGTGGAGTGAACATTTCATGCAGCCTTTTCTTGGAAATCTGCAAACGAATACCTCTCTCCCACAGGAAGGCACTATGGATAGGCAGCAATGGAGTATAATGCAGTCTCCCTTTCTGGGAATCCCTGAGAGATATTTCTGTTGCAACTCTCAGGTCCATGTCTAAGCTTTCACCCTGCAAAGTTCTACATTCTCCTTCCTCAAGCAGCCAGTGGGAAAGTCTTCTTACACCCTGATTTTACAGTGTATTACATTGTTTCTCCCTAGTTTATGAATTCACAAACCTCATCCAGGGACTTCATTAGTTGATTTTTTGGGTAACACTGTAGAGTAGCTGTCGTGGTTTAACCCGGCTGGCAGCTAAACACCACGCAGCCGTTCGCTCACCCTCCCCCCTCCCTCTCTGGGACGGGGGAGAGAAATGGAAAGTGAAGCTCGTGAGTTGAGATAAAGACAGTTTAATAAGACAGGAAAATAATAATAATAATAATAATAATAATACAATGATGATAATAGTACTACTACTAATAATATGTACAAACAAGTGATGCACAATGCAATTGCTCACCACCCGCTGACCGATGCCCAGCTTAACCCCGAGCAGTCCGGCCCCCCCCCCCCGGCTAGCCACCCCTATATATTGTTTAGCATGACGTCAGATGGTATGGAATACCCCTTTGGCTAGTTCGGGTCACCTGTCCTGGGTCTGTCCCCTCCCAGCTCTTACTGTACCCCCAGCCTGCCTGTTGGCAGGACAGAGCAAAAGTCTGAGGTGTCCTTGGCTTGGTATAAGCACTGCTCTGCAACAATTAAAACATCGGGGTGTTATCAGCACTCTTCTCATCCTAAGCCAAAACACAGCATTCCACCAGCTACTAGGAAGAAAATTAATTCTGTTCTAACTGAAACCAGGACATCTATCCACCCCTTATTCCATACCATTTATGTCATGCTCAGGTTACACTCTTTTCCATACATTCTAATTAGTCACCTATAGTAGTCATGGTAGTGGTAACATACAGTATTATATAGCAATTAAGATGGTACAATTCAGTTCATGGGCTATTCTCACCCAGTATTAAATCTCCTTGAGGTACACACCGGACCTCTCCGTTCTTTTGCATCACCCACCAAGTGTATCCAGGTCCCTGAGCGAAAACAATTCCACGAATGGGTTTGCCTTTTCCTGAGGCAGGAGTAGCCCAGACTGTTTTACCCAGCATATTTTTTACATGCACTACAGGAACTTTATCCCCATCTACAGTACGTAACAGGTTTGATTGGGCAGGTCCAGCTCGGTTGGCAGATCCCCTAGTATTGACTAGCCAGGTGGCCTTTGCCAAATGCGTATCCCAGTTTTTGAATGTCCCAGCGCCCATTGCTTTCAATGTAGTCTTTAACAGTCCATTGTATCGTTCAACTTTCCCGGAGGCTGGTGCATGATAGGGGATGTGATACACCCACTCAATACCATGTTCTTTGGCCCAAGTGTCTATAAGGTTGTTTCGGAAATGAGTTCCATTGTCTGACTCTATTCTTTCTGGGGTACCATGTCGCCATAGGACTTGCTTTTCAAGGCCCAGGATAGTGTTCCGGGCGGTGGCATGAGGCACAGGGTATGTTTCCAGCCATCCGGTGGTTGCTTCCACCATTGTAAGTACATGGCGCTTGCCATTGCGAGTTTGAGGGAGTGTGATGTAATCAATCTGCCAGGCCTCTCCATATTTATATTTCAGCCATCGTCCTCCATACCAAAGAGGCTTTGACCGTTTGGCTTGCTTGATTGCAGCACATGTTTCACAGTCATGAATAACCTGTGCTATAGCGTCCATGGTCAGGTCCACCCCTCGATCACGAGCCCATCTGTATGTTGCATCTCTACCTTGATGGCCTGAGGTGTCATGGGCCCATCGGGCTATAAATAATTCACCTTTATGCTGCCAATCCAGATCCACCTGAGCTACTTCAATCTTAGCAGCCTGATCCACCTGCTGGTTGTTCTGATGTTCTTCAGTAGCCCTATTCTTGGGCACATGAGCATCTACGTCACATACTTTCACAGCCAGGTTCTCTACCTGAGCAGCAATATCTTGCCACAATGCAGCAGCCCAGATGGGTTTGCCCCTACGCTGCCAGTTGTTTTGCTTCCATTGCTGTAACCATCCCCACAGGGCATTTGCTACCATCCACGAATCGGTGTAGAGATAGAGAACTGGCCATTTTTCTCGTTCAGCAATGTCTAAAGCCAGCTGAATGGCCTTCACTTCTGCAAACTGACTCGATTCACCTTCTCCCTCAGCAGCTTCTGCAACTCGTCGTGTAGGACTCCATACAGCAGCCTTCCATCTTCGATGCTTCCCCACAATACGACAGGACCCATCAGTGAACAGGGCATATTTCTTTTCATTTTCTGGTAACTGGTTGTACAGTGGGGCTTCTTCAGCACGACCCACCTCCTCCTCTGATGATATCCCAAAGTATTTACCTTCTGGCCAGTCCATAATCACTTCCAATATTCCTGGGCGACTGGGGTTTCCTATTCGAGCCCGCTGAGTAATTAGTGCAATCCACTTGCTCCATGTAGCATCAGTTGCATGATGCGTAGAAGAGACCCTTCCCTTGAACATCCAGCCTAGTACCGGCAATCGGGGTGCTAGGAGGAGCTGCGCTTCAGTACCGACCACCTCTGAAGCAGATCGAACTCTTTCATATGCTGCCAGTATCTCCTTTTCAGTTGGAGTATAGCGGGCCTCAGACCCTCTGTATCCCCGGCTCCAAAACCCCAGGGGCCGACCTCGAGTTTCCCCAGGTTCTTTCTGCCAGAGGCTCCAGGTGGGGCCGTTCTCCCCGGCTGCAGTGTAGAGCACATTCTTTACATCTGGTCCTGTTCGAACTGGCCCAAGGGCTACTGCATGGACTATTTCCTGCTTAATTTGTTCAAAGGCTTGTCGTTGTTCAGGGCCCCATTCAAACTCATTCTTCTTACGGGTTACTTGGTAGAGCGGGTTTACAATCAGACTGTAATTTGGGATGTGCATTCTCCAAAACCCCACAACACCTAGGAAAGTCTGTGTTTCTTTTTTGTTAGTTGGTGGAGACATAGCTGTTATTTTGTTGATCACATCCATTGGGATTTGACGACGTCCATCTTGCCATTTTATTCCTAAAAACTGGATCTCTTGTGCAGGTCCTTTGACTTTATTTTGTTTTATGGCAAAACCGGCTTTCAGAAGGATTTGGACTATTTTCTTCCCTTTCTCGAAAACTTCCTCTGCTGTGTCACCCCACACAATAATGTCATCGATGTACTGCAGGTGTTCAGGAGCTTCCCCCTGCTCCAGTGCAGACTGGATCAGCCCATGGCAAATGGTAGGGCTGTGTTTCCACCCCTGGGGCAGTCGATTCCAAGTATATTGGACTCCCCTCCAAGTGAAAGCAAACTGTGGCCTGCACTCTGCTGCTAGAGGGATGGAGAAAAATGCATTAGCGATATCAATTGTGGCGTACCACTTGGCTGCCTTCGATTCAAGTTCGTACTGAAGTTCCAGCATGTCCGGCACTGCAGCACTCAGTGGTGGCGTCACTTCGTTCAGGCCACGATAGTCCACTGTTAGTCTCCACTCGCCATTAGACTTTCGCACTGGCCATATGGGACTATTGAAAGGTGAATGAGTCTTGCTGATCACTCCTTGGCTCTCCAATTGACGAATTAGCTTATGGATGGGAATCAGGGAGTCTCGGTTAGTGCGATATTGCCGCCGGTGCACAGTTGTGGTAGCGATTGGCACTTGCTGTTCTTCGACCCTCAGCAACCCCACAACAGAGGGGTCCTCTGAGAGACCAGGCAAGGTAGATAATTGTTTAATGCCCTCTGTCTCTAAGGCAGCTATACCAAAAGCCCACCGGAACCCTTTTGGGTCCTTGCAATATCCTCTTCTGAGATAGTCTATGCCAAGGATACATGGAGCATCCGGGCCAGTCACAATACGGTGCTTTTCCCACTCATTCCCAGTCAGACTCACTTCAGCCTCCAATACAGTCAACTGCTGAGATCCCCCTGTCACTCCACAAATATAGATGGGCTCTGGTCCTTTATAGCTCGATGGCATTATAGTGCATTGTGCACCGGTGTCTACTAAAGCCTTATACTTCTGTGCGTCTGATGTGCCAGGCCATCGAATCCACACAGTCCAATAAACTCGATTATCCCTTTCCTCCCCCTGGCTGGAGGCAGGGCCTCCCTCCGCTGACCGATGCCCAGCTTAACCCCGAGCAGTCCGGCCGCCCCCCCCCCGGCTAGCCACCCCTATATATTGTTTAGCATGACGTCAGATGGTATGGAATACCCCTTTGGCTAGTTCGGGTCACCTGTCCTGGGTCTGTCCCCTCCCAGCTCTTACTGTACCCCCAGCCTGCCTGTTGGCAGGACAGAGCAAAAGTCTGAGGTGTCCTTGGCTTGGTATAAGCACTGCTCTGCAACAATTAAAACATCGGGGTGTTATCAGCACTCTTCTCATCCTAAGCCAAAACACAGCATTCCACCAGCTACTAGGAAGAAAATTAATTCTGTTCTAACTGAAACCAGGACAGTAGCTGGTCCTCTAGACTGCAGCTGCTGTTTTGTGATGATGATAAGAGGTCATAATCCACACTTGTCTTTGTTATGTTAGTCACCTGTTATCACGATCTTACTTTCCAGTTCAACATGAGATATATGATAGAAAGATAACTGCACTAACACAGAACAATGCGGTGACTGAAAAACAAAACAAAACAAAACAAAACACTAAGAATATGTAATTTGATTGTAATTTGATTTTTATAAATCTATACAGAAGTGCTGGTATGCTACATCTGATATACATACCTGCTCAAACTTTACAGTGATGGCCACGACAAATGAATCTTTGAGCTACAGAATAAGAATAGTCATAAATTATTCAACTACATAGAGAATAAGTAACTCCACAAAGTTCGAGCTCTTTTTTTTTTTCACTTGAAGGGCTTCTGTGTCCCCTCCATTTCAACCCCAGTGCTCTGCAAAATGAGAGAGGATCTCATTTTAATTTTAAGAAAGCAAGGTGGTGTTGCTTGGCAACACCACGGTTAATAGCTGGCTGCTGGCTAGCCTGGAGCATGCCTCTTCAGAAACACTTTATGTAGAGATATCCCTTTATTACCAAGACGGTTACTGAGATATTTTTTTTTTCTGACCATTTAATTGCATAAATGTTCTTTCAAAAGCAACACAATTAGAGGAATCTTTTTTTCTTTAATTTTAGTAAGTAGACTATTCATACTCCACATAGAAGTGGTCAGGAGAAAAATTCCTAATAACTCCCCAGTGCACGGTTATTAGCACTATTGTCCCAGTACATAAAACTTCCCCATTTAGGAACATTTGCATCATTATGTGACCTGATTTCTAAAAATAATACATCTTTTTCAAGTATTTTTCACATTTTACTACTAATAATTAAGAAAGCTATAGTTTCTGTACAAAACAGAGGATTCACTGTGTTTTTTGTCTCCACTGATAAGACTGTTCTTCCATTCTTTAACAATCTATTAAAAAAGAAAACTGGCCTAGGTGACTGGCCTAGGTCTGTAAAAAAGTCAGCATGTTCAGCTTTTATTCAAATGGTGTTAAGTATATGTGAATTCCAGATGGGTGGTTTAAAGGGTCATTTTTAAAATTATTAACCTTGCAGAATAGCTCAAGCTGTAAAAGTTAATAGAGAGTAGCTGGTCTGGAGCTCTAGAGAAAAACTCTTGGGAAAAGTTTTCACAAGAAGGTGCTTTCTACTATGAATACCAAAGACATTTTAGATTTAACCTCGGTTAAAGAAGGTGAGTCCTGAGAGATCAGATATTCATTTAGTTTAATGTGTCATGTGTACATATGCTAAGAAGCTGGTCTGGGAATTTGAGCCTCTCCTTTTAATGTAGAAGGAGCTTAAACTAAACTAGCAGGACTACAATCACTACAGGAAATAGCTTGAGAGCTATTTATATCTAAAATCTTGAGAGATATCTATATATCTAAAACCTGCTGTCACTAAATTCACAGAGTAACAGTTGATCAGTCTAAATCACTGTATTTAAATAAGTTACTTTGCAGCCCAAGTCCTTAATTCACAAAGTATCATCTCAACATTAATCAGATAACTAATTCTCCTTATTGAGACTTTCCTTAGTCTGTTAAGAATGCCTCCCAGAAAGTCATATCTGACTGAGGAAGTTACCAGAAAGTTAAGCAAATCACTTGGACAAAGATTAGAGGTATTTCCATTTGTTTTATAGTCTGAAACTTCTGTTTCTCCTTCTTGAGTATTATCTTGCTAATTCCATGTTTCAGTTCATCACTTCCACAACAGCACCAGGCCTAGCTTCCATTCCTTTTGCAGAAGATAAACTAGGCCTAGGAAACCTTTGTTATATGCACTTGTTTCTCATTAAAGTTTTCCTAGACTTCTCATGTCTCTGAAGCAAAAAGAAACATATCCACTCGTACTGCAAAATTTTATGTGCATATTGATTCACCACTCAGAAAGGAATATATTTACTTGACTATGATCATTTTTTAAGTCCATTATGGAATATTTTCTGCTGAATATAGTTGCAATAATGCATTCTCCAGCTTACAAACCACACACAGCTGGAAACTGGGGACTTTAAGTAAATTAGAATATCATTCTAAAGATGAGGCTAGATTTAAATATCAGATTTGCATCAGCATCTGTTGAAACATTCTTAATGTGTCTACAGGGCATTGCAGGCTGCAGTTATTCTGCATAGTTTTGAATAAAATGTCATGATTATTGAAGCAAAAGAATCTCATTCAAAGACAGCTATACTTTTTTCACTGTCCATCTACTTCACTCAGAGCCTCAGGAACTCAACATAATATTATTTATGAGTATAGGTCATAATACAACTATTTAAGGTGTCATTATCTATTTATAACTAGCAAATGGCACTATTTCCTTGTACTACACACAACTAGCAATTAACCAGGCAAGAAATAAAATGTGTAAATCTCCTCTGACAGAAAGAAATTTTACTGGTTATCAAAGAATTCAAATATTACCCAGTAAAACCTACTAAAAATAGCAATAAAAGAAAATGCTGGTCTTCTTAGCTATTATGATATACAATGCATGGTGATTAACACAGAGGAATATACACAGGGTCAATTAGCCAGTGGGATGAGTAACCAAAATTAGCAAGTGATCATTATACCATTTTTACTTCATCCTCTTTTCCCCATTTTCCCCTGCAATTATTATTCAAGTTTCTTTAAAGTGTTTGTGAGATTTTTGGAAGCTATTAGGATGAATTTTTTTCCAATAGATTTTTCATTACTTTTATCACCATAACTTTTTTAACTGTGCTTGCCAGGAAAATTATAAACTTCAGTTCTCCTTATTCATTTCTTTGACTAGATAAACGTTGTGACACATAGGACAGTCTCACCTCTCCATCTCTCACAAAGAGATGGACTCTGAAGTAGGAAAGGAGCCAGGGACAAAGCTTTGGAAAGTCTTGTCACTGACACCGTAATTATGTGCAATAAATACAAGGTTACATTCAGAAAGGTGAAATGATATCTTTGAGATGTTTGTGGTCACAGGGAAATACAAGTGTTATTGCAGTGTTACATGTTACACAGTGTGTGGAATGCACACGTTTCTTGTCAGCTATGATTAGAAAAAATAAATTGAAATTGGAAAAAGTGCAGAAGGAGATGTTAACATAGGAGGAAAATTAAGGTTGTATTATATGAGAGGAGATTAAACATAATGTGTTTATTCTGGTGAAGTCTAGGCCAGAAGAGATTATGATGAAAATTTACCAGAAAGACAGAAGGACATGTTAGGAAGACTGAAGTACACTTCCACAAGGAACAAATGGTTTAACTGGTTAACAAATGGTTTAATTAGTAGGGTGAGCATGTACATTAGGAGAATGATCCTATATACCCAAACTTCAATACTTGAGGAAACTCTCAGGAGGTTCAGAGAGAAAAGGAGGGAGAGGCAAGCAAAAGTCCTGAATAAATTTCAGATTGAGCATTATAACCCTACAAATGAGAGAAAACAGCACAGATGTCTCTCACAGCTCTGTTTGGCATGTATGTCAGAATGTGAGAGCCCTACTTCCAAACTCCAAATTTTGAGGTAGGCTGGAGGTAGAGACCAGCCAACATGGCTGTCACACTCGCTCCCCATCTCACTCCCCCTTCTCATAGTGCCCTGCTCACACCCAGCACAGAGATATCCTGCTAGCTCTGCAAGGGAAACACAGTGCAGGGTACCACTTCTGAGGTTCACAGGAAGGAGTAAAGTAATATGAGGGATTTATGGGGCAGAGGCTACAGGAGAAAACTGGGAGGGTTAGTCTTTTGTGGCTAAAAGCAAAAATTACTTTAAGTCCAACATGAGATTGATTTAAAATTTTCTGTGAATAAAAAAGGTCAGACAGTAAGCCATCTTCATTGGCATCACTGGGAGGTGTAAAGTGAGTTTATAAAAACCAGTTAGTATGTTACTGCCATCATAAAAAGAACAAAAAGTCTACTCCTCAGCTGACGTCACACAAGTGGCAAGTTCAGCCATTGAGAATTGAAGAGTTATTTAAACACAGCGGGGGGAAAAAAAAGAAAAAATGAAAAAAAAAAAAAAAAAGCTGTAAATATGAAAATAGTAGAAATACACAAAAAATGAACCAGAGTGAATATCGCACAGATATCAAAGCAGCTATTTTCAGGGTCTTGGCCACATTCAAACCTACTCAAAATGCTAATGTCATTAGAAAATCTCCCTGTGTAAGTGACAAGCTGTTGTCTTAGTATCAGCAAACATAGATGAGAACTGTACTCCAAAGTATACATTATAGATTAAATTTATATTATTTATTTATTTATTTATTTATTATACTTATTCTAAATCCCATTTTCAGTGCAGTTCTCATCTGGATAGAGTGTTTGGATAATAATTGCTCTTACATACTTGTATAGTCTAAACAAACTTGAACTGTTAATTCTTATTTCACAGCATTAGATCTGGTGGATTTTGTTTATCTTCTCTTGATGAATCTTTATGGTCAAAAGTCATTCTGAATAGTCATTAATATCATATTCATGAATACAGAGTGTTTTGTTTTTTTCTGAGAAGATAGTAGGAGGGAATAAGAGTCCATTGCAAAAGAACATCCATGGGAAAGAAGATTAAAACCTTATATTAGGTATGTTTTACTGAAAGGTTAAGTTAAAATATGCATTTATGCTTAGCTACTAATGTTATTCTTGCCCTAAGAACACTATTCAATATTCTATTGAATACTACTCTATATCAAAGAATCCTAACTTAACTTAGTTGTGTGTGAAATCAGGTGATTAAAACTTATTTTTCAGAATTATTTTGTATATGTTTTAACAAAACCATATCCATCTTCTGTGAAAGTCCTCTCTTTTGGGGACCAAAGGCCAGAACAATGCTTGCACACTAGTTCAGATCTCCAAACAGGACCCACATTTCAGTTTAAATGCCACATGACTAAACAGGGAGCTTTGCCAGAGGAATAGAGCATGACATCCTGGAAGTTAATATAAAAATGTAGTTATTCCTATATTTGTAATTAATTCATGACAGCCTTTTATTGATTATTAACCTCCACAGGTAACTGTGTCTAAGAGTGTTTAAGAGCTTCTCCTTGATGTTCCCTGAAAAATTTGATCATTCTGTACGATTCCTCATGTAACTTGTAGATGTGCCAGGTGATCTGCCAGGATCTGTCAGAATCTTTCTAAAGAATCTTTGGATGACACCAAGTTAGATGCGTGTGTTGATCTGCTCAAGGGTAGGAAGGCTCTGCAGGAGGATCTGGATAGGCTGCACCGATGGGCTGAGGTCAACTGCATGAAGTTCAACAAGGCCAAGTGCCGGGTCCTGCACCTGGGGCGCAATAACCCCAAGCAGAGCTACAGGCTGGGAGATGAGTGGTTGGAGAGCTGCCAGGCAGAGAAGGACCTGGGAGTGATGGTTGATAGTCGGCTGAATATAAGCCAGCAGTGTGCTCAGGTGGCCAAGAAGGCCAATGGCATCCTGGTTTGCATAAGAAACAGTGTGGCCAACAGGGCTAGGGAGGTGATCGTCCCCCTGTACTCGGCTCTGGTGAGGCCGCACCTTGAGTACTGTGTTCAGTTTTGGGCCCCTCGCTACAAGAAGGACATTGAGGTGCTTGAGCGAGTCCAGAGAAGGGTGACAAAGCTGGTGAGGGACCTGGAGAACAAGTCTTACGAGGAGCGGCTGAGGGAGCTGGGCTTGTTCAGCCTGGAGAAGAGGAGGCTCAGGGGTGACCTTATTGCTCTCTATAGGTACCTTAAAGGAGGCTGTAGTGAGGTGGGGGTTGGTCTGTTCTCCCACGTGCCTGGTGACAAGACAAGGGGGAATGGGCTAAAGTTGCACCAGGGGTGTTTTAGGTTGGATATTAGGAAGAATTTCTTTACCGAAAGGGTTGTTAGACATTGGAAGAGGCTGCTTAGGGAAGTGGTGGAGTCACCATCCCTGGAGGTCTTTAAAAGACATTTAGATGTAGAGCTTAGGGATATGGTTTTGTGGGGACTGCTAGTGTTAGGTCAGAGGTTGGACTCGATGATCTTGAGGTCTCTTCCAACCTAGAAATTCTGTGATTCTGTGATTCTGTAAAAAGAAAATCATTAAGACAAAATCAGTTTGCCATCAGTATACAGATTTTGCTTGTGCGTTCAAATATGACCTAAAGTGAGTGAAATTTTGGTTCTTTCTTTTTGTTTGTCACTCGCATTTATAACTTCTTTAACCATTAGGTCCTACTGTTGCCACTTCACAAGTCAAAAATAATTCATAGTAAACTTATAACATGTTTACACCCAAGTCCTCATTCTTTCAGGCTTTTTCAGAAAAGACTTGATATATGATTTTAGAAAATCCTGTCTTCCTAATATAACTGGAAAATTAGTGGCAGAACTATTTTTATAGTTGTTATTACTATCTCATGTCCAAGCTTGGAGCATAATGAACAGGAATGCGTTTACTGTATACTATGCATCTTCTCAAGCTTACATAACCATGTCTAGAATAAATTTGAGGCCTAACCTCTTTACCTTTATCACAACTATCAATAGTTTCCATAATAGGTTTTGCACAATATATACTAAGAAAATGTGCTTTTCTCGTTGTTTACTGAATGAGGTTTTGAAATATGATTCCATAAGTAGCATGTGTCTCCACAGACCAATTTGAAAAACTTGATGTATAACACTATTTTTCAATGTAATAATAAACCACAGAGAAAGTGTCAGCATGAATCATGATAACTTTTGGAAGTGCATGAAACAAATAGATCATCAGTTCAGTGACAGCACTGCTGTCTTCTCTGTCCATACTGGCCTATGAGCAAAGAAATATGGAAATCCTTGCTATATTAGTATAGCACACTTCTGTTCACTGGAAGTTTATAGTTCCTTCAGTGAGTTCTTCAGAGACTTCACCTCTTTTCATTTTCTGTGAACATGGCTAAGTAATTTGCTCATCTTAAACAGCAAAAATATCAGGAGACAGGTTCTCCACCTCTTTGTATCATCTATAGCAAAATGAATGCAAACTAGGGGCTCCATTTTAGGACTAGCCCTCTTCAATGTTTTCATAAATGATTTGGATGAAGGACTTGAAGTTTTTTTGGACAAGTTCATGGATGATAGCAAATTGGGTGGAGCTGTTGACTCTGTCAAGGATAGTGAGACCTTTTAGAAAGATCTTGATAAATTAGAGAGCTGGGCAATCACCAACAATATGAAGTTTTACAAGAACAAGTATTGGATTCTGCACCTAGGAAGGAGCAACCCTGGTTACACATACAGACTGGGGGACAAGATGCTGGAGATCAGCCCCGCAGAAAGGGATCTGGGTGTTTTGCTTGACAGCAAGCTGAACATGAACCAGCAGTGTGCCCTGGCAGCCAGGAGGGCCAAGAACACCCTCATGTACATCAAGCATGGTACAGCTAGCCAGTCAAGGGAAGCGATTGTCCCACTCTATGCTGCATTGGTGTGGCCTCACTACTGTGTGCAGTTTGGGATGCCATGGTATAAGATATAAAGCTGTAAGTGTCCAAAGGAGGGCAACAAAGATGGTAAAGGGTCTAGAGTGGAAGACATATGAGGAGCAGCTGAGGTCACTTGGAATGTTCAGCCCAGAGAAGGAGGCTGATGGGAGACCTCATCACAGTCTACAACTACCCTTTGAGGGGAAGCAGAGAGACAGTGCTGAGCTCTTCTCTCTGGTGACCAGCAATGGGAATGGCATGGAGCTGTGACAGGGGAGGCTCATATTAACGAATGTTTCTTCACTGAGAGGGTGGCCAGGCACTAGAACAGGCTCCCCAGGAAAGTGGTCATGGCACTGAGCCTGCAGAAGTTCAAGAAGCATTTGGACAATGCTCTCAGACGTAGGGTCTGATTTTTTGAGTGGTCCTTTAAGGACCCAGGAGTTGGACTCAGTGATCCTTGTGGGTCCCTTCCAACTCAGATATTCCGTGATTCTATGAACTATAGCATTTTTTGATAGCATTTTTTTAGCAAGTTTTGATAGCATTCTTTTCTTTCTTCAGAGGACATGAGAATCTTAAAAAGGTATCAGGAAATCTAGTGCTACATATTCTTTATGTAGAGAGAGTTTTCTGTTCTCTGAATTCTTATGTCACAAGCCAGAAATCAAGACCAAGCTTTCTCTCATAAGCTGAGCCAGAACTCATTTAAGCAGTCCACTTGGCGTTCTAGAAATATAATTGCAGAACTGCCCATGCTATAAGTTTTTCTTGGCAGATGGGTCATAAAACCTGAATTATTTACTGTTTTCCAAACTTCTTGAGCATATCTTTGACATAAATAACTGTCTACAATTCTTCCTTTTTGAAAAACTGTTTAAAAACTATTATAGTGATGGAACATAATATATAGACAGATGTTATAATATATAATATGTTATAAAGCTAAACATAGAGAGCAATTTAAATAATATGTAATTCACTTTTACTTCATATGCTCTTGTTTCAACGGATTTCCTTCATAGACTAGATTATACTAAACTAGAACAGTTCAGATAGAAGAGACCTTCAAAGGTCCTCTAGTCCAACTGCCAGACATCTGAGCTTACCAAGAGATAGCTTTATTCAGCTCTGACCTGTATTCCCTCTTTTTATCTTTTTTTTTTTTTTCTCTCTCTCTCTTTTTTTTTTTTTTTCTCCTGGTACAGTCATCCACCAAAACACATAACAAACAATGACAACAAACAGAGAGAACAAGCAGAACTCACTCAAGTGTGCAGAGACAGGGCTTAGAAACACAAGCAGTGAGCCCTAGCAACATTTTTTGAGCTTGCTTCCTTGATTTCCAACATTTTAATTAAGTACATCTTAGTCATTAAATAATTCTGGAAAGAGCTGAAGTAATAGTTACAGAGGCAATTATATGTCTTTGACATTCGGTGGACAACTTTGCATTATATCTTAAGAAACATATATATAAAAAAAATAAAAATGTCCTTTTTCTGTAAAACGCTGAATAAATTGTCCTTATGTGGATGCTGTAGTTTTAATACTGTAGAAAGCTACATTAGTCTTGTAAAATGGAAGGGGATTTAAAAATCTGTCTCACATATTGTGAGTTTATTTAATAACATAATATCATTTAATTTAATAATTTTAATATCAGAACTCTAATATTTGAAGAAAACAGGTAGGAGCTTTTCTCCACAAGGAAGATGACAAACCTAAGAAATTTCACATGGTCTCTGAGAATTTTCAAGCCACCAAAAACAGAAACAGTAGAAGGCAGTAACCAAATCAATACAGTCATTTTGTTGAATATCTATGCAGATTTCCAAGGGCAGTATTTTATTTTTGAAACTTGTTTGAAGCTTATTTTGTACACATAAATCTTGTACAATAATCAAGGCTTTTTTCCAGCTTTCACTCTACAAACTTCAAGAGAAACAGAAGTACTGTTTTTAGTCCTCTGTCTTCCTAAGTAATTTTACTTCGTGTTTTATTTTTCTGAGTAACTCATACACAGCTCATAGAAAACAGACTTACAAGAGACCTCAAGAGGTCATTCAGTCTCTCTGCTTCTACCCAGTTCTGATCTTGCTAAACTTATGACATTCCTATCAGAGGTTTCTAAAGTAAGGCAATTTTAGTATCCACCACCAAGTAATCTCCTCCAGCGATTACCTGAAAATACTCATCAGAAGGTTTAGCACCTTGAAAATGATGCCTTTTAAGTGGGAGACTAACATCCTGAAAAAAAATGTACTTACTAATTCTATTACAAGGAATTTTTAAAACCTCAAATAATAAAGAATGTAATAATAATAATAATAATAATAATAATAATAATAATAATAGTAAAACAGGTGGAATACAGAGTTCCTAACCTTTATTCTGTTCTTTCTTTATTCTGTTCTTTATGTGCTGTTCCTTATTTCAACACAGAACAAGAAACACGGGAAAAACAGGCCCTCTGTCTAAATTATATCCTTTTATAGGAAAAAATCATGGGGAGAATAGGATGAAAAAGACATCATTACATAATCCTTCAAAACCTGGATGTAACTCTTAGGTTTCTAGCTGTCCAAGGTCTGTCAACTCAAGCTCAACTCAACTCACCTGAGCTCTGTAGAAGGTGTCATCTTCCACAAGACATCAAGCTCTCCAAATATAGCAATAATTTCTAGAGACATTCATGAGTTAAAATATTGTTTGCAATAGATTGACCAACATAATTTATTAGAGTACAATAAGTATGCCTCAGAGGAATATAATCTGAATGAAAAATGTGAAGGGAGTAAAGTGCAATCAGTTGGACTCTGTTTGTGTGGATAATTGAAAAGAGCTCCCAGCATTCCTTGAGGATTTGACTTGTTCCATTATCAGGATATGGCTGTCATAAACTTACCCCCTATTTTTAAAAAAAATTGGTATCAAATCCATTGAAATGTGTGGGGGGAAAATAATGCTCTGAAGTGCTGGAAGACAATGATAAATGAAATGTAACTGCAGTTACTAGTGCCTTTTAACAGCCAGCAGGAACATAGTCAGTGAATCTCAGAAATATGATTCTTGACACTCATTCATGAGCTGACAAAAAAAAATGGAAGGTCTGTGTGAGTTTTTTCTGATATTTAGGGACTTGCACTTCAGTCTTTTCCACCATCTAATGAATCTGGTTCAAAGCATATTTCACTGAAAGAAATATGGCAACTATAATAACACATACAATAACCCCCCAAAAAATGTTTTTATAAATATACTAACAGCAAGATGAGGGCCAAGGAGAATCTCCATCCTTTACTGAACACAGGGGAGAACAGGACTACTGAGGATAAGGAAAAGGCTGAGGTTCTTAATGCCTTCTTCACATCTTTCTTTACTTGTCAGACCACTTATCCTTGGGGTACTTAGCCTCCCAACCTATAAGTCTGGGATAGGGAGCAGAAGAAACCCGCCTACATTTTAGGTGGAAACAGTTAGAGACCTGCTGCTCCACCTGGACTGTCACGAGTCCATGGGGCCAGATGTGATCTACCCGAGGGTGCTGAGGGAGCTGGTGGACATGATTGCTGGGCCACTTTCCATCATCTATCAGCAGTCGTGGTCATCCAGAGAGGTCTTGGATGACTGGAGACTTGCTAATGTGACACCCATCTGTAAGAAGGGTCGTAAGGAGGACCCAGGCAACTATAGGCCTGTCAGCCTGACTTCAGTGCCATGAAAGGTGATGGAGCGGGTCATCTTGAATGCAATCATGGAAAGTATGCGGGACCACTGGGGGCTCAGGTCCAGTCAGCATGGGTTCATGAAAGGCAAGTCCAGCCTGACCAACCTCATCTTCTTCTATGACTGGTTGACACACCTGGTAGATGAAGAAAAGGCTGTTGATGTAGTCTACCTAGACTTCAGCAAGGCCTTTGACACAGTCTCCCACAGTATTCTCCTGGAGAAGCTGTCAGCCCATGGCTTGGACAGGTACATTCCTTACTGGGTTAAAAACTAGATGGACGGCCAGGCCCAGAGTAGTGGTGAATGGAGTGAAATCCAGCTGGTGACTGTTGAGGGATTTTTGAAACAGCAAAGATCCCATGACTTGCTGCAGCTGAGCAAACCAAGCTACCAGGACAACTATGAGAAGTTCCCATGACAGTGTTCCCACATCACCCAATTGACGAATTTAGAAAAATATCATTGCCAGCAGCTGGCTTCAAGGACAAGATCTATGTGACTGCTAATCACAAGGGGGTGGTTTTCTTGCAGGTGGGGTTGTTTTCTTGCAGTTGTTTGTCTGAGTGCTTTTGACCAATAATCTTGTGTGAGACACTATCCACCCCTGTTAAGTTTGCTATAAAAGTCAGGCTATTTGGGTAATAAAGGGAGAGCATGATTTGACCATAATAGTGTCTGTCGTGTTTTCGGCCGTTCTTCCTGTAACAGGTGACCAGTCATGAGTGAGGTTCCCCAGGGGTCAGTGTTGGGGCCCATCCTCTTTAACATCTTTATTGATGATTTGGATGAAGGAATTGAGCACACCCTTAGTAAGTTTGCAGGTTGGGTAGAATTGTCAATTTGCTGGAGGGTAGGAAGTCTCTGCAGAGAGACCCCAACAGGTTGAATCAACGGGCAGATGCCAATGGGATGAGGTTCAAAATGGCTAAGTGCCAGGTCCTGCACTTTGGTCAAAACAACCCCATGCTACATGCTTTGGGCAGAGTGGCTCGAAAGCTGTGCAGAGGATAAGGACCTGGGGGTGCTGACTTATGCTCACCTGAACATGAGTAGGCAGTGTGCCCAGGTGGCCAAGAAGACCAACGGCATCCTGGCTTGTATCAGGAATAATGCAGCCAGAAGGACCAGGGAAGTGATCATCTCCCTGTACTCAGCTCTGGTGAGGCCACACTTCAAGTACTGTGTTGAGTTTTGGGCCCCTCATTACAAGAAAGACACCGAGGCCCTGGAGTGCGTCCAGAGAAGGCTACAAAGCTGGTGAAGGGCCTGGAACACAAGTCCTGTGAGGAGCAGCTGAGGGAACTCTGGTTGTTTAGTCTGGAGAAGAGGAGGCTCAGGGGAGACCTTATTGCTCTCTACAACTACCTAAAAGGAAGGTGTGAGAAGCTGGGGGTCAGCCTCTTCTCGCAGATAACCAGCGATAGGACTAGAGGGAATGGCCTCAAGTTGAACAAGGGGAGGTTCAGGTTGGAAATAGGAGACATTTCTTCTCAGAAAGAGCAGTCAGGCATTGGAATGGGTTGCCCAGGGAGGTGGTGGTGTCACCCTCCCTGGTGGTGTTTAAGGAAAGGTTGGACCTGGTGCTTAGGGACATGGTTCAGTGGGTGACATTGGTGGTAGGGTGATGGCTGGACTAGATGATCTTGGAGGTCTTTTCCAACCTTAATGATTCCATGATTCTGTGATTCTATGATAATTGTTGTCACCTCTTGTAGCTTTAAATTGGAATTTAAAAATCATCTGCATGTTATCTACACTTTTTGTAAAATGCAAGGGTTTATTTGGAAGGGAAAAGGAGAAATGCTAGAGCTTTTTGTTGATCTTCAAGTAAAGATATCATAGAGATGGTTTTCAGGCATAAATTCAACAAACCCAAACCTTTCTCTTCTTCTTCTTTTTTTTTTTTTCCTATTTAAAAGTGTATTTTTATTTTGTAACACACAATGGCAGTCCTTATTTAAAGAAGTAGAAGTGCCAGTAGCCAGAATAATTAAGATTTCTCTGAGTGGTGTGAATCATTCAGCTGTCAGGACTCTTCCATCCTACTCAATCTGTTATACTTTTAATGGGCAGTGAACTAAAAACTAGTGGGTTCTGTTGTTGTTTGTTTGTTTGTGTGTTTTGTTTGTTTGTTTGTTTTCCAGTGGAGAACCACAATAATGAGCCCTAGCCATTTATAGTTATTAGAGACTTCCTGGTAGTGTTCATAAGCAATAGGGAGTGAGCCACGCAGGGAGATAGGCAGAGCAGCCTTTGAAAAAGAGGCTGAATAGTTTGAAACCTAAACTCTACTGACTTTTAGGAAGCTGAACACCCAAATGATTTTTAAAATGGAAATTGAATTCTAGGGAACATATTATCTGTCCACATCATATAATGAATGTGGCAGATTTAATCTAGATAGGAAGGACAGCAACAACAGCAAAGATGGGATAGTTTGAGTGTTAACATGTGCTACTAGAAGGCCACATTCAGAGTCAGCTTGCTGAGTCAAAACTTTGCACCTTGGCTGCCATCTCAGATAAAGCCTGAGCTGACCTACCTTTACTATTTTTCTCATGTCAGCCATCCAAAGTGGCAAATGTATATGTGAAAACAGTATGGATATATTTATACCAGTGAATTAAGCAGTGCAACCCTCTGTACTGTTAAGCAGGTGGACAAGTCTCTGAAACAGTTCAGGCTCAAACTGGCCCATGTCATATAAATGATTCCCAGGCATGGTTCAGGAGTTTGCACATGCCAGAGACTATCCTCAGTGTGCATACAGTTTGTGCACAGGCAAACTGCTTTGGAGAATAAGACAGTTCCTTTGCAGAGAAACATACCAGTCAGCACCAATTGACATCAATGCCCAGTATAGTTCCTAGCCATGTTTTATTTACTTCTATAAACATAGCCTTTGAACACAACATGTTCATTTTGCTCTCCAGGCATGCTAGACATTTCAGGTATTTCTTAAAACCTTCATGTTTGCACAGCTTTCTCACTTCATTTCTTGCTGCAGCTTTCCTCCACCCTGAAGTGGCAGTTGTGATCAGCTTTCATCTGTCCACATAACTCTATATTTAATTGGTATTATGTACCTCTAGCTGACAAGTCAGTAACACACCTTACACATGCCCAGAGCAATGCTTTTCCACAGAAGGAGCACTTGTATGGTGTGAAATTTGAGAGTGCTTTCCAGTGTTTCAAATTCCTCGACACTCCCAGCAATACATTAAGATAAGACCTGAGCACATGGCCCCTGCAGGAACTGCAATGTACTCTTGCTAGGTGTCGGTGAGGATGAGCCACATATTGGGATTTTGTGTCTTGAAGAAGTAGGCACAGAAGTAACTTGCAATAAAACTGAAGAAAAAACCTAGGGATGTGTACTTTATTCCTTTTTGGGGGAAGCAAGAAGTGCTTCTTTGTATGTGCAAGTTTAAAGGGAAATGAAAACTACAACATATTAATCATCTTAAAGCTCCTAAAGTCACGAAAGGCAAATTATACTGCCTGGAAATGTTAAAACCTTCTCCTATTTTATATGAAAGCATGGGCATAAAAATGGAAATAATCCACTCAAGAAAAAATCCGGGGAGAAACAACAACATAACACTGAGTTATAAACAGGAAGAGATTTTCAGTGTACTACAGAGGATTTAGTGAAGGGATCCCCATTAGTGTTAATAAGAGGCAGAGGGACGAAGCCCACGCACTGAAGTGAAAATTTAGCCCTTCACATCAAATGTTCTGAAAATGAAGCACCTTCCTTCTGACTGCATCCAGCCAGAAACAAGGATGAAAACAGTTAATTGCTTTCTGACATTTGAGTTGAACTAAGGACAAAATATAAGCAAAGGCATCTGGAAATGGTGTTTCTTTTAAGAAATCTGGGAAGTGCCTCCGTCACTGCACAGACATGGGATCCCTCACTGCAGCTCTCTGGGAAAATCTAACATAAACATCATTTAGATTAGATGAGATTAAAATCAAACTCCATTGCCCATGCAAACAAGGCCACCTAAGTGTGCTAATGTATATGCTGGCCCTTTTTATCAAAACGTAAATGCTTCTCTCTGCAGGGCTTTTAAGCAAATTAGAAGCCAAAATAAACATAAAGTGCAAAATGTGTTATTCTATAGTAAACATCTTGTGTCTTTATATCATTTTTGAAGATTGTTATGCTTTGTTCTGTTTAGCAGAGTAAACTATAAAATGTCCTGTTATGTTCTTCACTGCATTCTTTCAACTGAAGTTTTTCTTTTTACAACAGGGAAGTTGAAATATTGAAGGGAATGCTGGTCTATTGAAGTAAAGGATGATTTTCCCACTGTTTTGGGAGAACTTTGGATATCTTTCACTTCTTTCCTTATCATCCAAAAGCAAGGGGAGAAAAGCAGTGGAAAAGCAAAAATTAAAGCCAGTAGAGGGAATAATGCATAACCACTGGAGATCTGACCTTATACATAATCAGGTGAATGCACATTTGTAAAATTTGCCCCAAGCTCAAAGATTGCTTCTTATCCCTTGTAATTAGGAAAAACTACTGTATTCTTACTGACAGCATTTGAGGAAAAAGGACAGTGTAAATTTGAAAATTATGCACATTTGTATGTCATTTTTTATTATTTATAAAGTAGAGGCATAGAGGAGTGGATGATAAACTCTAAGGTAGGTCTAGCATCCAGAGGGATCTCAACAGGCTGGAGAAAAGGGCTGACAGGAACCTCATGAAGTTCAACATACGTAAGTGCAAAGCCCTACACCTGGGTTAGCATAAGAACATGCTGGGGGCTAACTGGAAGGCTGTTAAAAAACAGATTTGCAAACAAGGCCTATATATCCTAGTGGACGTCAACTGGAATATAGGTCAGCAGAGTGACCAGAGATGAAGACAGCATCTTGGGCTGTATGAGCAGTATCAGAGTCAGCAGGTCAGGGGAGGTGGTTATTCTCCTTGCTGTTCACCTGTGGGGACACTTCTGGAGTGTCTAGTTTGGGCTCCCCAGTACAAGAAAGACATTGACAGACTTGAGAGTACAGAGAAGGGTAAATGAGGAGTACTGGAGCATGTGGCTTAAAATATGAAATTAAAGGAGCTGGACTTATTTAGCCTGGAAAAAAAAAAATGCAAAATGAGAATTTTACTACCATCTTATACTACGTAAAAAGGGTTTGCAGAGAAAATAGGGTCAGACTCTTCTCAGACATGCACTACAAAGAACAAAAGGCAACAGGCACAACTTGCCGCAAAAATTCTGACTGAAAGTAAAGAAAAAGATATTCACCATGAGGACTGTCAAATACTGGAACATCTTGCCAGGAGATTTTTTGTGATCATCATCCTTGGAGGTTTTCAAAACTTCTCTGGGCAACAGGCTCTGAGCAACCTGATACAGCTTTGAAGCCAGCACTATTTTGATCAGGCTGTGGACTAGAGAATTCCTGAGCTTCCTTCAAACCTATATGAGGTTTGTGTGAGGTTTAAAATATTGTTCAATTCCATAAATAATTTAACAATATAAAGATTATAGTGATATCTCTTATAACAGTCTAGTGTGAGCCAGGAGAATACAAGGGACATCATGTTTGTGAATGGATGATATTCAACCAGAAGGAAACTCAAACTCATATGCAGGGATCCTTCTGTAGCTTTTTAATCACTTTGAACCTGTACTTCAGGATCATCTGACTAGTGCAGAGCAATTCGAGTAATACCAACTATCCAATTTGAAAGGGGTCAGGAAAAAAAATCAAAGGATTTACCTCAGAATATCTTTCAACTATCATCTTGTCTAAAGTTAAATTTCAGCATATGGGAAAGTCTCTGCTGCAGTTTCTGTTCCTTGTTTCATTGACCTCAATTGAATGGGGAATATGAAATGGGAGACAGTGTAAGTCTCCCTTTCCTTACCCTTCTGTAACTTGTCTGAGGGACTTGGCTTCCTGCATGTCAGGATTGGGAAGCCACTGACATGGCCCAGCTGCATAACCTTAGTTCAGAGTGCTGTGGATATTGCTGAGTGTTGAGAAAGAACTGTGAAATAGTCTGTAGAACAAAGATAAGGAACATAACTTTTCACACAAAGGTAAGATTGCTGAGACAGGATCTCTAATAAAAAATATATATATATATAAAATAAAAAGTTTGAGGCTTACAGCTTGGGAACATGTTCCATGCCATACACCAAAGCAATTCAATCCTTCCCTTTCTGACTAATGCCTGCTCAGCCTGCAAATACTCTGAATGTCTTACTGGTGTGGATAGTATAACAAATTATGTGGTTTGTTAAATACATGCTAAATTTTGTGTGTGTTGGTCAAGATATAATTTTCTTATCATTTAAATATGCGTATACCCTGCTTGCAGAGTCTCTGTAAATGGCTAAACGTGCAGCACAAATGGCCCAAAGAAGCATCATAACAGAAGGAGTACAATTTTGAGATTTGTAGCAATGCTTGGTTTTGAATTTTAGGGTTAGAAAAAAAAGAACCTTTTAATCTGACATCTTATTAATTAACTTTTTATTGATGCAAAACATGCAGGTTGTATGGACAAAGCCCTTAGGAGCATTCATGCTATTGTCACTGACGGCTTTCTACATGGTTACTGTGCCTGGGTATTCTTTAATTAATGTCATTCCCAAATAGACAATTGAGACAATCATTTCTCAAGGGTTTTCAGTGTAGAGCCACTCTCTTTACAAATTTTGAGCACTGAGCCATGAAACGAATAGTAGCAGCATGGTTTTAGGCAGTGTACAAATAATTGATTGTTAAATTGTTGTTAAATTATTACTCTTACACAAAATTATTTGTGTTCAATTTATAGTAGCAGAACACCTGTAACTTGAAAATATTTAGAACAAAGAAGTAGCAACAAAGTCATTTCAATTACCTGAGTCTGAACAACCCACCAGCATCTACTGTACTCTATCAGTGACCACCACAGTGTATGCCACTAAGGGCATTATTTTGTTCTCCAGAGAGGGGCCATTCTCTCTATTTACTTTACCACCAAGTTCCTTTTATGATAGAAATCCCTGCCAGGTATTTGTTCTTTGTCAAGGAAGCAACACTGCAGATTCCCACCTGTTAGCTCTTTTACTCATCTTATTTAACATTTCAGATGTTTGGCTTCAATACTCCAAGCTGTTGCTGCTAAGCAAAAATGATTAAGAAATTCTCCTGGCAATACTTACTTTCTTCAGTTGTGTCCCCAGGTGGTCAAAATGATGGAGGCTTCACAAGGGTTGTCCTGAGTTTAGTTACAGTTAAAACTTTGGCTGACAAAGAAGCTGGGACCCTCCCCCAGTGTCATTTTGCATGACAGCAGATGATGGTCATAAAATTATCTCAGGCTTAGGAAGCCCCAAAAAGCACTGAATTATTCTGATTCCAAATATCCTCAAAAAAAAAAAGTCAACATCCATCAACCACATCTGTTCACATATTTACCATATATTTACCATACACCTAATATTTTCTCCCTTTCCTGGAGCAGTTATGGGAACCATGAAGGGGATCTAAACTGAAATCTAAATTCCTCCTTCAAAGTTGTCAAACTGGATTCTTGATTCTTGTCACTGACCTATAGAACCAGGTATCATTATTGTTTTGAAAGATGCAAAGGGAGCAAACTGAGCAATTAAGGGAACTTGTAAAACCCTGTCAAGCTGCAAGTGGTCTATGTATTCTTCTATTGATCTTGTCTTCTTCTCTTTGAGGAATAATGGATGTCCCATCAAATTCTTTAAGTCCCCATGTTGGTCTGTGCCTTAACCTTTGTGATGTTAAAGATCTTAGATTTGCAGTTCTGTAGTCTGTCTTTCACTTGCAGCTCTATAATCTTTCACCTGAAATGCTGTGTCTTTTTTTCCCTATATTGTTCTCTTGCTGATATCCTTATGCTGTTACTGTCATGCCCTTCCACCTATAACACCTCTAAACTCAGATGTCAAAGATGCTTCAGGTTTCTCAGAGGAAAGGATTGCCCTGATATGACAATTACCTCTTCTTTCCTGCTTTTTCATATACCTTCTTGTTTAAAATTTAGCTTACACTAGAGGGAAAAAAAAAAAAAAAAAAAAAAAAAAAAAAAAAAAAAGACTTAGGAATAACATAGTGCATAACAGTCATTTATATATCTGATGTCTTACTCAGTAATACACATCCACACTGCTTAGCCTTCTTTGAGTGCTTAGACTTCCTCTTCTACGAAGATGTCTCAAAAACTAGCTTGAAGTCATTGTTCACATTACAGGCTACTAAATGAAAAGAAGATTTTAAATTTATTTGACAAATGTTGCTGTCATTTTTAATTTTTAAATTTTTTTTTTTTAACTACTTGAGAAGCACTGTGAAGCTTATGAGACAGGAATGGTGTTTTCACATGAGATATGGGAAAAATGTCATGGGCAAGAAACATGACCAGAACCTCCCAAAATCCCCACCTCAGATCTAGGGTACCATTCTGAGAATTATTTTACTTTTGTATTGTTTGGTTTATAAATACTGAAAAAGTTCAGAGCATCTGTAATCCTTTCTACAGACATAATGTTTATTATAAATAGCACAGTACTGTTACTTTGTGGGCTGGCTGTGAGGACTCGGGTGACTAAGGTGTTATGGCTTGCTAACTCATCTTCCTGACTGTGCTGTAAGAAATTATTGCACACACAACCTTTGCTTTCCCAGGACAGCCTAGCTCAGTCAGCCACATGGGGTACTTACTCCTACAGTATATTTTGTTTATATAGAACACCATGAGGAAAAAAAAAAAAAAAAAAAAAACTGCTGAGGACATTTTGTCTCAGCATATTAATCAAAAGCAGGTTGAATGAGAAAGCTAACCTCATTACTTATAGTCCTTAAAATGTTCCAAACCAGGTGCTGATATGAAAAATGTCACAGTGACCAGCTCAGTACTGCAGCTTGCTAATCTTTACCTCGGGGCTACTGGAGTTTGAACCAAAAGCATTTAAAGGATGCCTGTGTTTTGCAAACCTGAATGTGCAGAGACAGGCACAAAAAGAAATGAGGCTCACTGGGAGTCATGGAGGAAAATGGAAGTCTGGAAGACCATATAGTCTTTCCCTAGGTCAGATCAGCCCAGACGGTGACATTTCTGACCAATATATATATCAAACACCATAGATCAAGCTTTGATACATTAATATTTGCTTTTTCTTTTCTTTTCCTTTCCTTTTTTTTTTTTTTTCTTTAATCTGGAAGAAATGACTAAATTCTACCCCAGTAGTTCCAACAGAGCAAGGAGAAAGGAAATCTGAGTATCTGTAAATTATTTCTTTCCACATTTGAAATGCAGGATGGATTAATATGCTTGGCTGGCAGCATTATAAGTGACCTCAAGCCATGTCCTGATGACAGACAGGAGAAGTTTTAAACATTAAATTAAGAAAAAAATAATAATCTGTATATAATGGATGTAAATAATTCCTCATTGACAAATAAAAATAAATAAAGAAATATATACATACACACATACATAAAAACACCTTTGACTTACACTGAAGTAAATTTCATTTATTGACCTGCAAATATGTTTCTGTGCAACTCGGGGGAGTATATGTTTAAATGTCATTTCAAGAATTAAGTAAATACATAAATACATGCTTACTTTTGTTCTGTCTCACACTTTTCTTAATTTGTTACTCAGCCACTAGAATGAAAAGTCTACTACTTGTCCAGTTAAATTTCTGAGTAAAAAACTTATATTCTGAGAAAGGAAATCTAGCCCAGAGCAGTGAGCTCTTCAACTAAAATGATATCTATGATGAAAAGGGATTGTACCAGCAAAACTGTTTGCTTTCCTGACCTTTTATTTTTATTTATTTATCTTTTTTTTCTCTGAATTGAAGCCTTAGGTTTCTTACAGACATCCCTGGGTCAAGACAGAGCTATACCACCACAGTCAAGCTTTATGCAATTCTACATAAAGAACCAGAGTGAAAACAAAACAAAACAAAATCCTTATTTTCTTATGCACAGATATATTAAATGACAGATTTGCTGTTGTAATATGCAGAATTACACATTAAAACATAATCCAGACCAAGTGTTTTTTATTTGCTTTTGGTTACTCACTGCCTGCTAATGACAGGCAAAAAAAAATCTATTAATTTGCCTATGCTGAGTCTGTTTTGCCCATGACGGCAATCGATGAGTAATCTCCCCATCCTTATCTCAACCCCTGAGACCTTTCCATCATATTTTCTCCCCCTTTCCCTTTGAGGTTGGGGAGTGAGATAGTGGCTGTGGTAGAGTTTGGCTGCATAGCAGGGTAAAACCACCACACATCGTGAGGATTAACATTGCAAAGATAATTTTTTTGGACCCAGGGTCTCCTTATGCCATGAGTATAGCAAAGAAAAATGGGAGTTTCTAAATTGCAAGGAAAAATAATTAGCACCTTTCCACATCATACCAGGCAAACCTTTGTGACAGTTTGTAGACTGGCTCTAGTAGGATTACTAGAAAGACTTTCTCCAAACCTAGCAATGTGTATGCAAGAAGATGGAGAGGATTGACTTAGACAGTGTAAGCCTTCTCAACTTAGCAATTGTGAGTATATGTTGTTCCACTTTCTGAAGAAAAGACCATCTCAACTGTAAGGTGCACTCAACATAAGGACATTTTGTTTTTATTTATTGACACACAAATAATTGCAACGACAACTGACTGGACACATTGAGATGAGTTTTAAACCAGATAAGGAGAGACCACATAAACCATTTTACAAATTAAATTGTAATGTGATCATAAACTAACTAATCAGCTGTCCTGAGTATGGAAGAAACACATAATTCAAAAATACACACATACTACTAAATTATTCTCCAAAAGATCCACATAGGCCAAGGACCTATGTAGTATGGAGAATTTTTTAGGTGTTAATACAACTGTGGTTTACAGCTAACAGTTGTCAGGTATGTCTCTGGCCTCGCAGACTATGCTGAAATTCATATCAACCTTTCAAATGCATGAGATTTCTTCAAACTTTTATAAAACTTATGAGGTTGTCCTCTTAAAATATATCTGAGTAATGCTCACATGGGTCTTGGCTTGCAAAAACATTGAGCAAAGCTGTGCATTCAGTGACCTACATATCAACAATCTGATAACTAATGTCTGCCCTGGGCATATGACATTGTTCAGCTCATTCTTCTACTTGAGGAGGTGTTAGAAATGGAATGCACAAGTGGTGCTGCTGCTCAGACAGCCCATGTAAAGACAGCAGTGGTGCTCCTGGGCAGGCAGCATCTGAGCTCACAGACATCACCAGAGAGACCTATGCAAAATAAACTGTAAAAAACCTGACCATCATGTGGAAACCAGAATGGTCCCCGTTGTAACACTAATTCCATTCATTAAGTGAACTTTTAAATGCTAATATTGTTGATCATCCCCCGTTTTTTCATGTAACCAAAGCTGACTGTAGTTGAACTGCAAATTATTTTTAACTGAAATTGAAAGCACTTAGCCAATATTTTCAGGGAGACTGTGCCAGTTTGTCTGAGCTGCCATATGCACTGCAGCAAATAGTTGAGTTGAGAAAACCTGAGGAATTTTTATATAAAGCCCATATATTACATGATCTCAGCTGACAAGCAAAATCCCTCTATCTTCTGAGATGTGATTTTGTGCTGGCATCAAATACCTGTTTAGGAAAGCCCAGTACGGTATACAGTGCTAAACCTTTGCTGGTGCTGGATCACTCTGGTTGCCGCAGAGATGTTTTTTCCACTGAAATGGGGAATTTGCTGCCCTGTGCTACCACCTCATTTTCTCCAGACACTTAAAGCTTCATAATGTCAGCCTGCCTGTGACATTTGAAGAATTTCTGCTCCTGTGTTTATTTCCTAGAGAAGTATCTGTGAGTGAAACAGTGGACTGAAATATCTCTTTTGCTCTTTACCTACAACAATGGCATGCCAATTGTTCTTGGCAATTTATCCTTCATTATCATATAAGTAAGTACCTGTTGTCACATAAATAGGGAGATTACTGAGAGACATAGTCTGATAAGCACTCAACTTTAGCCATGTACAAAAAACTAAAAATCAGTATATTCTTTTTGCATTTCTGAAACTGAGACTGAGGCTCCACCACCTATTATGATACCTAAAGTCATTTGACATGCCTGTGAATATCCCATTTGGCTCCAACTGTAAAGCAGCCTGGGACCTAACCTCCAACTAACTCCATGTTCACCTATCCTAAGATAGATAGAATGGCATTAGACACATTTAGGCATCTGCATCCCATCAGCATTATTGTGTGTGTTGGTTTTTTTTTGTTTAGTTTTGTTTTTTAAGGGCCAGGCATGTGATCATACTCCCTTATAAAAGTAAGGGAAAAGAGGTGTCATTGCTTTCTCCTCCCTCCCTCCACAACAGCCCTGGAACCAACCTTGGCAACTCCAAGCCAGAAGCCATCATTCAAGTCCCCATTCTGTCTGACTAACAGCAAGCATTTCAGCACTCACAAAAGATATTTAGTTTATCAGTAAGTACAGTGTCTCCTGTTACACTTTCTGTAAATTGAATATTCATACAAACAGGGATTTAAAACTACATTTTTCAGTAAGGCCCTTAATTAACTTACCACTGAGATACTCTTCCTCTCTCTAGCTTGAAGAATATTTAGCAATGTGAAGTGAAACAGCCATAAGTGAAGAGCCTTATTTCACATCAACTTATAAATGTTTGTAAATGCTTCATTGTATTGGCTGAAAAAGAAATTCAATCAGTTGTACAGCTCAGATGTTACTGTTCTCTCAGTTTTGTTGTGGTCTTCTAAGGAAAAGGCAGTAACAGTTGCTGATTATGGAAAAGCCCTGCATATAACATTTCCAAAGCACTCAGTGTGCAGCTTTTCTATGAGGTGGTGCACCCAGTATCCCTATAAAATCATGAGAGGTGTATTAGGGAGGAAAACTTATGCACCTAAACATTTATTCAGGTTTTAGTATTCTGTAGCAAAAGAAAGGTCAACAAACCCTTCTGTTCTTTTTTTATATCCTTTCCTGAATGAGACTTTTTTAATCACAGTTTTTGGCACAGATGTTCTGACTACCCAGTGCCAGTTGAAGACGTCAACTCAAGGAAATATTTCACTATGTTCAACAGGATTATCACATTCTGTGTACATCTTTCAAAATACACAAAACAGAGGGCCTGGACTAGCAAAAGAAGGCACGTTCAAGGGGTATATTTAACACCCTGGGTACAGGTTCTCCAGTCTAAAATATTTTGTGTTTCTTTGAGTGAGTCTGCATTGGTGTCTCACTGAAAGCACAATTTTAAAGCAAATTTTATTCTCATGCATCGTATGGTGTGACCTTGGTTCACATCACTGGAGTGACATTAGAGTGCTCAAAGTTACTCTTGGATTAAAGCAAACTAGAAGATTCATGCCAGGAGCACACCTAAAGCTCTCCAGCTCCTATTGGGCATGCAGTGAGCAAGAGCAAACCAGCTCTAATCCAAAATAAATTTCCCTGAAATGCGGCTTTCAGGTCTTCACAACCTCCTTCTTTGGTCTCCAGACCTGCTCTTATTCACTTATTCTATTAACTGCACAGACATAGCCTCCTGTGCCTTACATATGAAAAGGTTCATCCTTACTCTGGAAGGAGCAGCCCCAGTGGTGAGGATAGACAAGCTGCATATTTGGGCAAAGGGTAATCAGTGTCACAGGGTGGGAAGAGGTGACAACTGTCTTCTGTCTTTAGGAGGAATGTCAGAATGCCTTGCACACAAGTCAAGTGCTTCCACAACTGCCAACGCTCACCACACATTCAAGGGACCACCAGGTATGTCTTAGTCAGGAACTGGCCACTCTTCACAGGCTTCAGGGTAGGCTGAGATGGTAGGAATGCACTGCCCACCTCACTGGTAGGTATTCAGATGATTTAGGGACCAGCAAGAAAGGCTGATCTGGGGTCTGTCACAGTAGAAGTATTTGGTCAAAGGTTCTGCAAACGTCCCTCAGAGTAATATCAGCCCTGAAAGGTCTGGAGGACATGGCTGGAAGGCTTGCAAAGGCTTCCTTGAAAAGGCCAATGTCCTGTCTTGTTGTCACTGGTCTCCTTCCCATCCCTCACACCAGCCTCCCATCCCACCCAGCTAAATGGTTCTGTGCCCACATCAGATACTTCTCTTTTCAGCCCTCATCCAGAACAGCCCCACCATGAAGTCTAAACACAACATTGTTCATGAAGTCTGAAGTTTAAGACATATGGATTTATGGATGATGTAGTTGATGCAGGTATTCTATTCTTGATGTTTCCGTATCTTCTGTTTCAAGGTACATGAAAGATAAAAAGGTCATCCAAGACAGCCAGCATGGCTTCACCAAGAACAAATCATGACTGACCAGTCTGGTGGCTTTCTACAACAGAGTGACTGCATCACTGGACAAGGGAAGACCGAATGATGTCATCTACCTGGAGTCCTGTAAGGCCTTTGACACAGAAGAAGATATTCAGCCTACAGAAAAGAAGGCTCCAGGGTGACCTCATTGTGGCCTTTAAGGACTTAAAGGGGATTTATAAAAAAGATGGAGAGTGACTCTTTGCTCAATCAAATAATGACAGGACAAAGGGGAATAGTTTTATATTAAAAAAGTATAAATTTAAATTTATATTAAAATAAATGTTAGAAGGAAATTCTTCACTTAGAGGGTGGTGAGACACTGGAACAGGTTTCCCAGAGAAGCTGTAGATGACCCATCCCTGGAGGTGTTCAAGACCAGGTTACGTGAGGCCCTGGGCAACCTGATCTGGTGGATGGCAACCCTGCCTATGGCAGGGGGGTTAGAGCCAGGTGATGTTTAAGGTCCCTTCCAACCCAAGACAATGATTCATTCCATGATTCATTCAGATAGCATTTCAGCTTTGCAGAGCATCACTTTCTCATGTTCCCACAGCTTAGGCAAGCCAAGGGCAAGCTGAATACCTGCTCTTAGAAACTCAGTTAATCATCTCCTGTATTTCTGCTTTCTAAATATCTGTTAATTCTTTAATTTGAACCTAAACTGAAAGGACCAAAAGACTGGCTCTGCTTTCTTTTCCCTATATGAAGCTACAGCGGCAGGTTCTTGCCAGACACATCAGCCAAGAGCAATCCTCTTTTTAAAAGCAACTTTTTCTGCACACAGTCACTTGCCTGAGTTTAATGCTGAAGATGGAGACAAACACTTTTTAAAACACTTCCCATACTTACTGCCTTCTGTTTGGACCAAGGAGGGGAAGCAGAAAAGCATTAGCATGCTGTAGGATGCTAATCTTAAACTACATTGCAGGTTTTCCTCTTTCTTCCTTCATAAATGAGGTTGGTTTCCCAGAGATGCCTGCAGCTTCTCTGATAAAGAAAGTCATGTATTTAATTTATTGTGTAGTATACATTAACTTTGAACAAATGCCTCATCTTTACTGGCAATAGATAAAATCGGATATCTTTATTGCTTCTGTTTATAAGGGTTCCTCTTCTCAGCTGAAAGAAGCATACTGCTCCAATGAGCATTTTTTTTTCTCATTATGTTAATTGTCTGCCAAATAGCAACTGCTTGTTGATGGGCAATTTAGGTGTAGGAAAAATCTTTATTTAGATGTAGGAAAGTCTCAAAGTAGGAGGACAGTACATAACTATCCAAATACTTCAGCTAAATAGAAGACTTCTGAAATAGCTGGCATCAATATTTTTAGCTGTTAACAGGAATTCAGTAGGTTGAAAAATCTGTCCAGCAATAAATTTCTTCTATAAACCAAAAAGCAATCTTTCAAAGAGCTGTTGTGGAATTGAAAAAAGTTATGTCTGATCACATTTTTCTGATGTTCTGGGAAATTACAGCATACACCTACAGAAACCCATACAAAATATATGCATCCTCATTACACACGACTTCAACAAAACTGGGTAAGTTAAGCACTAGTTTTTTTGTTTTGTTTTGTTTTGTTTGTTTTTATTTTAATTTAATGTATACATTAATTAATTAACAAACAAAAGAATAGGACTAAGCAGCAAAATCTCTCGGCTCTTTCTAATCAGTCTCCGGTTGCATGGTGCCAATTGCATGGTGTTAGTTGCAATCTGCCACTGACAGATGCAAGCAGGTTTGGAAGCTTTTACTTAACCTAGAGGCAGTGACAGTGTCTGGATAATTCTAATGTTATCCTGAGAGGATTAGGATACAAACACAAATTTAAACTCTTCTCCAATGCATATTTGAAGATGATGTACATTTGCAGGGATCTGGCTGACACAGAACTAATTTGGCCTATGTTTTTTATTTGAACATATGTGGTTTCTAAAAGGAAATGTATTGTAGGCAGAGATGAAAGCAATTCAGTGCCTCTGATCTCTGGGATGTCATTTCCAAATGAGATCACCTTAACTGCACATTTTCCTTTTCTAGCAGCCATCTGGGGATATGTAGAGAACTACAAACATGCTCTTTTATTTTCAGAGTTTTAAAAAATTAGACCAGATACTCATTCATTTCTTTTTCTTCTACATATAATGAATGTCATAGAAGCAATCTGGGGCTTTGTTGTTCTGAGGCTAATATAATTTCCTGAGAAGTTAAATTAATGGTACTTTCTGAAGACAGAAAAAAAGATACCACCAAAAAGCTTCTCTGTTTCCTCCTCAAATTCTCAAAAAATATAAAATACATTTGGAAGACTTTTGAATTTCCTTTACTGTCACCAGAGAAAAGTAGCAATGCAAGGAAACTATTCTTCAAGCAGTAAGAGCATACTGCTTTTCAGAGGTCAAATGTAAAAGATTTGTATTTGTATACACAGTACATCATGAAATCCTTACACAGTGAAAGCAGTGAATCCGAGATCAAGTTTTTCTACATCAGAAAAGTCAAAAAACCTACTGCTGCTCTTATTAGAGAAGACAAAATTGTAGTTTTCTATTTCAATTTACATTTGTAGGTGCATTTTAATGAGAACTATCACATTAAGATCCACCTTTAAAAAGGCAAACTGAGAATGTAAATATCATCTCTGATGCTATATTAGAATTTCAGTAAATATCTTATTTGTTAAGTGTTTGACTTCCTACAACAAGTAAATGTAATGTGATAGATTTTCATACATCTGATCTTCCCAGATTATCAAGGGGGAAGGGAGAAATGTACTTTTAAAAAGAAGATAAAAAATAAATAAATAAAATAAAGATATGGTATTAAGCATCTTTGGTGGAGCATTGTTACTTCCCTCTCAGTTATAGAAATTAATATTTACTACTTATAGACATATTGCACAATAAAATTCTTAATTAATAACTAAGCATTTCCAGCCTTCCAGATCATGGATAAAAGTTTTAGAAAACAGGGAGTTTACTAGAATGACAGTTTTTCTCAATGATGAACTTACAGACCCACATGGTTTTCAATTTTATTTTTAATAATTTACTCATTTTCCAGATAAAAGAAAGAGAGAGCATTTATTAGAAGCATTTGCTATAGAATACAGATTTTCTAAAAAGAAATGTATGAGCACACAGTATCTAACCTACATACTGTGCCTCCAAGTTGAATCATTATCTACCACTAGCCATTGGGCTAAAATAAAAAATAAAAAATTCCTAAATATTTGTAGAAACACGAATAATAGCTTGAGTGTAAGGAGCTGTTTACTGAGCTTTGAAAATGCTCTGGTTTTACCAGTGTGTATTCTGCCTTCAAATGTTATTTCTGTATGTTGGGCGCAGACACTGCTTTTATAGTTCCTCAGAGGACTGTGAGTACAGAATGCCAAACTGAAAATGAGAGAGGATTTGGGGCCTAGGCCCAAATGGTCTTAAATGAATTATGAAAGCAACTACTTTATTTCCTTCCTCAGCACTCATGCTTTATTTCCAGATGACATAAACTGTTATTTTTACATCTCAGTGTAAGGTTCTTTTCATAACTTTTGAATTGCTTGTCCTTGGAGTCTACTGCAATTTTTAATAATAATTTACACTAAAAATGTGTTATATTGCCTCTCTACAACACTCTTGTGGCTATCCAGATTTCATACATTATGCCATGGAAACACACTGAATGAGATGTGTAAAAATAACAACATTTAAAAAAAAAAAACTTTTTTTTTTTTCCTTTTATTCTTCTTCAAGTTGCCACAGGTCTGGCATTTTTGAGTTTCTTTCTGCAATGCTGAAAATTGAAAAAATGAAAACCAAGATTCAGGGGCTTTGAGACCAACACCAAGTATCAGGAAAGTTAGCAACATCTCTTCCAAGGACACAGGAAGAGATTCACACGGAGGACCTTTTGATTTGTGCAGGTTACCTTTGAATTTACAAGGACATTATTACACCTGCTAAGAGTCTGCTGAGGTTGATAGGCTCCTGTTCAGATAGAAGACTTCATGCTTATACATCATTTGCAGAATTACATTAGTACTGTCATTCTGAGCCTGTAGGACAGTGTGTGAGGAATATTTCTGCTGGTATACTGAGATTAAAACATGACTAGAAAACACTTACTAAATTTCACTATTGTAATGCTGATTTTTAGAGAGTTTGCCTTTAAACCAGTTAGCTATTCTAATGAAAATTTTGCCTCCTAGCATTGCCCAAAGACAAAATCTACCCTTTCAAAGAAGTAAAATTTGCAGAGGAGTGAAGGAGTTTTATGTAAAGGGTGGTGCAGTAGTAGGAACATATTCATCATAGGTTATGTGATAAAAGTTTGTCAGCACACCTCAAAGGAGCACCAGAGGAAAGCCAACATCACACCCTGCCCCAGGTGTTCCTAGGCTCATCAAAGGCACTGTTAGCCCATCAAATACCTATCTTCACAAGCCCAGAGAAGCACAGGGACACAAAAGCAAACTCAAATTAAAGACTTACTTGGAGGAAGGGACAACTTGTCTGGGTTCTTCTCAGGGCTGTCCCAGAACAGCTTCAGCCCCATGACCCAGACATGAAACCCATCAAGATGAATCAAGTCTGAAGAATGTTTTGGGCCAAGAAGTTGTCTAGGTGCATGGGACACCTTACAGAGGAAGAGCATCTGGGGATTGCACAAAGCTGACTATGGGATGTTAAGGAAGGATGCTTTATGGGATGTGTTAGGGAAGGAACCAACTGGAAGGGATCCGTGGCCTCAGGGACTCATATGTTCAGGGGCCAACAACTGGGGAGACTGGGATCCAGGGATAGATACTGGGCAGAGTGAGTGTTTGAGCCCAGCTGCTGGAGGGATCCACACTGTAATTGTCTACATATGTATATTATGTATGTTCACACCAGTGGATCTCCATCCTGCTCAGCTGGGGTAGAGACAGAACAAGACCATCTGTGCTGTTTGTGTGTATGTGAGTGCTCTCTCTGTCTGTGATCTGTGTGGCCAGACATGTATACAGGCATATATGCACATACATATGCAAATAAGTATGTATGTGGTATATATATGTGCTCTATGAACCTACTGAAAATTCATTTTCAGCTCCACTACTGATTGGACCTGGGGCATAGAGCTACTACAGCTTCACCTCTCTCAGGCTGTCAGATTCGGTATGTTATAGTTGTTTGTGTGTGTGTGTGTGTTTTCTTTTTCCTATTATTTATGTACCATTGAATACAGGCATAAAAATCAAGCCCATTCTCCCTTAATTAATAGCCAGACAAAAATTAGACTAATTAAAAAATGGAAATTAAAACTTAATTTTCAATTGTGTTTTTTCAAAACACAAAAAATTGGAAAAATCCAATGATTTTTCTTTCTGTGGATAGCATCAGATGAAACTTTTACAGTTCATATGTGAAAATTAAATGTTATACTAGTAAAAGGAAATTTGCTGAAGGACACAATCAGTCTTTATAAAAAAAAAACATACCCAGAACCTCTGTAATACATGCCAGGGCTGCTTGCAGCCTCAGTGCATCTCTCCCCTCCCTGGGTTTGTCTGCTACCAGGTGACTGGTGGCATCACAAAAGTCAGCTCACCACCTTCAAAACTCCCTGTGTAACCAGCGTGATTTCTCAAATCTTTTTCAGCTCAAGTCCTCGTGTAGTGTGTGCCAACAAGTGTCCAAAGGAAAGATTTTCCCTGTTTCATCCCAGCAGCATTTAATGGTTGCATTCCAGGTGCCCATAAAGTCTTTGCCAAAGGTAAAAGAGAATAGAAGCAAGTGGGAGACACCAACTTCTGTTGGTGGTAGTTGAGGGGAGTCTGTATTAGCAAAGCATTATCCCAACATTCTAAATTATCACTTGAGAAACTAAAAAATTATTCAAAATTCTCTATTCAAGAGTTAGCAAAAGAAAAAGAAAACTTGCATGGGGCTTCTTCTCCATCACAGGAGCAATGTGGACATACTGAAAAGAGCCCAACATAGGGCCACAAAGATTTTTTAGGGACTGGAACCCTTCTCCTATGAGCAGGCTGAGAGAGCTGAGTTTGTTCAGCCTGGAGAAGAGGAGGTTCAGGGGGATCTCACCAATGCCTATAAACAACTGAAGGGAAGGTGCAACGAAGAAATACCCAGGCTCTTTTCAGTGGTTCCTAGTGCCTGGACAAGAGGCACTGGGCACAAACAATCATCCAGGAGGCTCCCTCTGAGCACCAGGCAGCACTTCTGTGCTCTGCGGGTGAGGAGCCCTGCACAGGCTGCCCAGAGGGGCTGTGGGGTCTCCTCCTTGGAGGCCTTCCAAAGCTGCCTGGAGATGGGCCCAGGCAGCCTGAGGTGGGTGGTCCTGCTGGAGCAGGGCTTGAAACAGGTGGGCTCCAGAATTCCCTTCCAATCTCAACCATTCTGGAATTCTGGGATTCTCATTCACCCATATAAGAGCACTGTAGGAATTAGTAGTATAACTCCAATTTTACAGGTGCAGAAAGTGAGGTAAACAGTCATTAGGTAGTTTCCTTGTAACTACAAGAAGACAAAAGCAAGAGGAACAAAAGGAAATCCCACCCATATTATTAATCACAGATAATTGTACAAAGACCTAAGATTCATTTCTAATGCAAAATATATTTTTAATTATTTTGATTCAGGCCAAAACCAGATACTACCTGATTAAATGAATTATTTCAGTGCTTTGCATTCTTAACCACTGTTTGTGTCTTTTGACATTTTGGATGGAAATGAAGGTTTTTAACAATGAAGGAGTTTTATGAAAATTCCTTTTAAAATGTTTTAATTAATGTGGGGTCATTTTGCAATGAGATACCACACAATATGATGTAGCATGGTAGGTGACGCACCAATATATGGGAAAAAAATTAAGGGAAAACAGTATTTAATTATATTAATCTCCTAAATATAATCATTGCATTGCTGAGAATTTAAAATATGTGCTATTCCAATTAAGACAATAAAATTACATTTATGCACAGCTGACAGTATGCACAAATGGCTATGTGAAGATTAAAGATGCCTGAGTCAGGAGAAGCATGCAAAAGGCAATTCCCTCATACTTTTTTTTTTTTCCTTTTGAAAGCAGTCGGTTCAAATTTTGCATAAATCCAGGCACAGTTCTTGCTTAGATTCTGCCTGATACTCCATTTTGTTGAGTCTTTGAGTCATTAAAAATAAATAAAACAAAACTCACTGCCTTTTCAGAATGCCTTTCCTTGAAATGCAGGATATGAGGAGTCTTGTTTGTCCATGGAGCTGAACAGCATGTTATAGCTGTATGCCTAAAATTTTGAAATTGATGTTTTGATACTGCTATAACATGCAGGTGGATAGCGGGATGATAGCCCAGTGGAGTATCAGAATACATTTCAGATCTTAATGTACTCCTTGTCATTTGGACAATTCTTTAACTAATTCAGTGATCTTGCAACATTTTCAAAATCTTTACTGAGTCTGGCTCTGCTTTTAACTGTCTGCTAGTGTGACAGGATCTGTTGTTTCATCAGCAATAGTGCATGTCATTTTCCAGAAGTCTGAGAAATATCACTTGTCATTTCAAAAGCTGTGATTTGCAGCATGAGCTTGTCTCCACAATTTTTCAGCAACTTTGAAATATCAACATCATAATCTGCTCAGATTTAAAGGCAGCTGAATAAATGGGCAAATAATCTTTCTAGTTATTTTCATTATATCTATTATGATGGCCTTGTACCCTGTTCAGCAAGATCACAGAACCATAAAATCATAGAATCATATAGTGGTTTGGGTTGGAGGGAACCTTAAATATCATCTAATTGATGATCTGGCCATGGGCAGGAACACCTCTCACCAAACCGGGTTGTCCAAAGCCCCATCCATCCTGGCCTTAAACACTTCCAAGTGTGGGGCATCCACAGCTTCTCTGAGAAACCTGTTCTAGGGCCTCATCAACCTCTGCATAAACAATTTATTCCTATTATCTAATATAAATCTACCCTTTTTTAGTTTAAAACCAGTAATCCTTGTCCTGGGGAGTCCCTTCCCAACATTTCTGTAGGCCCCCTTTAGGTACTGGAAGGCCACTGTAAGGTCTCCCTGAAGCCTTCTCTTCTCCAGGCTAAACCCCAACTCCCTCGGCCTGTCTTTACATGAGAGGTGCTTCAGCCCCTTGAGCATCTATGTGGCCCTCCTCTGGACTTGTTCTAATACATCCATGTTCTTCTTGTGCTGGGTGCCCCAGAGCTGAACGCAGTGCTCCAAGTGGGGTCTCACAAGGGCAGAGCAGAGGGGGGAGAATCACCTCTCTCAACCTACTGGCCACACTGCTTTTGATGCAGCCCAGGATATGGTTGGCTTACAAGTTCTCAATCCATTCTCTACCCAACCTGTAATTGTGTTCGGGATTGCCCCAGCCCAGGTGCACTTGGCCTTTTTGAATGTCACGAGTTTCACACAAGCCCACTTCTCAAGCCTTTCTGGGTCCCTCTGGATGGCATCTCTCCAGTGTGTCAACCACACCACACAGCTTGGTGTCACTGGCAAACTTGCTGAAGGTGCGCTCAATCCCATTGTCCACATCACTAACAAAGTTGTTAAACAGCACCAGTCCCAATACCGACCCCTGCAGAACACCGCTTATTACTGATCTCCACTTGTAAATTGAGTTGACCACAACTCCTTGAGTGCAACCTTCAAGGAATAAATTATTTTCTTACTTAGCATTTTTAACAGGTTCAGGCTTCTTTCGTCATGAGGTTACTGGAAATTTGAAGATCAGTTTGTTTAGATTTTGAGTGTTAGTTCCTGTCTCAAGAATTTTTTATTTTTTATTTTTCATATATGCCCAGCTAGACACAGCTTGTCCCTAAATGTGGTATAGTACTAAAACAGCTCATTGTCACTGATACCAGAATGATGGAACCACTGAAACTGCTGAACCTGGATGAACAGAAGGGACATATCCACTTCCCAAAGTGATTTACATGGAAAGGAATGGCATACTTGGTGAAACAGTGGGAGGCAGAAAAGTTAACTTACTTGCTGGGAAACAACAACAACAAAATCTGTTTATTATTATTGTTGTTTTTGTTGTTATTTTCCTTCAACCTCTCTTCCGCCCCCCCCTTCCCCACCCTTCCTTTTCTTTTTTCTTTCCCAGATCTTTTTAGAACATACAAATAAGGAATAGTCTAGACTGAATCACTGGGAAGAGATGAAGCAGCATAAGCATAATGCAGTGATTATTCAGGATAACCTTTGTTTTCACTATTCTCCTAGGTGAATCCTCTGTCAAAAGATGCTCTAACAAAGAAATGGTTGAAGTTTGACTAACAGGCATGACAGGCAAGTCAGAGACATCCCAGGCTTCAGGTATGCAACAGTGCCTTGTTTCTCTTCTCTTCATGAAAGAACAAACCACAGTTAGATGGGGATGGAAGGAAGGAATAACTTAGAAAAGTCAGTGGGGAGACCTAGAGTCAGTCTCAGAGAAATGGCAAGGCAATCTCAGATGGTCTCAGATAGGAGAGCACTGCCACACAGAGTGATGAAAACAAGTAGCAAGATTTATGGAAGAAGGGAAGAAACAGTTAGCTATGCTTCAGAAAGACCTGTGAAAAATAGAGAGAGAATACAGAACAGAGACAAATGAGACTCTTGGGGAGTAAATTTGCAGCAAGGGAGGGAAGTAAGCAGGTTCCCTGGCAGACCAGTCTTCAGCTCTGTCAGTGGCAGCCCGGAGCCGATCGTTCCTGTGGGTGCCCCACAGGGCATCATCTCTTCCACCAGAGTTAGAAAGCTTAAAAAGTGGGTCCTTTTCATATCTCCCCTCCTGTTTCACAGAGTTAGTAAAAAGAGGGAGGGAGGCTGTGGTTCTGCTACACAGAGTCCTTCCCTTGCATCAATTTTCCTGTTACTGCAGAGGTGATGGTGCTATATTATCTACAAAACACTGCTCATGCATGTGCTAAAAGGCAACTTTTATTGTGCTCATATGTGTCTTGTGCTTATAACTGCCTCTTTTTCCTTGATTTCTTAAACTGTTTCAGTTTCTTTTACAGTTTTGGTAAGGCCTTTAAAAGACCTAAATGTTGATGTCACAAGATTACCCAGCTATTTGACCAAAGGAAATCAGACGATGTAAACTTTCTGGATTTCAATAAAGTTTCTGATACTGTCTCTCACGGTATCCTTCTGGACAAAATGGCCAGAATACAGTTAGATAAAAGCATAATAAGGTGAAGATTGTCTGAGGTGTCAGGAGTAAGTTAGATAAAAGCATAATAAGGTGAAGATTGTCTGAGGTGTCAGGGCAAGATATATGAGGAGCAGCTGAGATCCCTTGTTTTGTTCAGCTCAAGGAAGAGGAGACTGAGGAGAAGTGTCATCATGGTCTACAGCTTCCTGACGAGGGAGAGCGGAGGGGCAAGTGCTGATCTCTGCTTTCTGGTGACCAGTGATAGGACCCGAGGGAACAGCTTGAAGCTGTGACATGGGACAGTTAGAATGGATACCAGGAAATAGTTCTTCACCAAGAGGGTGGTTGAGCACTAGGACAGGCTCCCCAGGGAAGTGGTCATGGCACCAAGCCTTCAGGAATTCAAAAAGTGTTTGGACAATGCTCTCAAATACATGGTCTGAATTTTTGGGTGGTTCTGTGTGGACCCAGGAATTGGACTCGATGATCCTTGTGGGTTCCTTTCAACTAGGATATTCTATGATTCTATGATCACCCATGTGAATAATAGATTTCTCCGGCTAAAGGGAGTTGAATAAGGGGACATAGCTGCTAATTATACTAACAAGTAAAGAGAAGAAATCCATTAGTCCTTGAAAAATTGTACACATGATGGAAAAAGGCAAAAAGTCAGATTTTTTCTTTGCAGTCCACCATTAAAATATTTCAGCTACAGATTGTGCTTGATCTCCAGCTGCTCTCTTGACATGTCATGGAACAGTTACTTGTAATTCATCTGTCCTTAGAGGCAATCATGATTTTTTCCTAAAAAACATAGGCCTCCCTTGTCGGAATGTCTCTATGGCATTATCCACTGTATGACAGGTCTGCAATTATCATTTTTGCAAATTATTATTTAAAAAGCTCCAGCTTGCTCCTGAAGCTCTTCAAGGGTATGAATTATAGGACCTGCAGCAAGAGTGAGCCAAAGAACATTTCTGTCAATATGCAGACAATTGTGAATCATGTTTCAGCTCACTGAAAATGCTCAGACATTGCACCGCAGTCCAAAGATGTGTTTCTTTCTTGATTTACAAATTCCTACTAGGAAATTTCCTACCAGGAAATGATTTGTCTTCTCCAACCAGTTTTGCCTTTAAAATTATAACCTGACAATAACCTAGAAGAAATCAGGACAACAGAATACAAAGAAATACTTATGACTTTCATTTTTTCTTGTGAGGGATACAGAAAGACAAAGGATAATGGCTACAATCCATGAAAACTTAGTTCAAGGGAGATGTTGTAAAAGAAGAAGAGATTCTCTTTGAGAAGAGAAAGTGAAAACTAACTTTCAGGTACGGAGTATATTTATAATATTATATTCACTCTGTATTATATATTTATAATATAATATCCAATCTAGGACACAGCTCTGCTGCTAATATTTAGAATTCTCCCAGGACGGCTTATGTTGTGCAGAAAACTGCCAAGGTAAAAAAGCAATTACTTGGCATGAAGAGATATAGAAAACAAGGAGAATATTGAAGAATAGTAATATCAACAAAGGCTTGTTGCAATAAAAATTGAGCACAAATTCTTGAAGACTTTGAGAAGAGGTAGAAGAGTCATCAAAGAGCAAACAGCACTTGAAGCTGCCTGGATTCAGAAGACTGGGTTGCCCATCACTTTTCTGTTCTTTTCCTTCCATATACTAGGCTTATCAATCACACTGTTGACACAAAGACCAAAGAGTGTCCCCTTAGTAAATTCACATTTGCTGTTGCTGAAAGAAAGGTAGCTGCACCCATCAGAAGCTCAAGAACTCAGATGTCCAAAGGCCTTGGTCCTCGAGAACACATCTAGGATTACTCCAAAGAGGCAGTTGAAAGCTTTATAGGTGGGTTTACAGAAGACCCCATAAACCTTTTTGCTTTTATCCCAAAATGATTCCCTAAAACTTAGCTTAAAATAAGGATGGAACTGTGTGTAACTAAAACATGCAGAAGGAAAAATGACTTCCTTCTGTAATGCCCAGTTACACAAAGAAGATGAATAACCAAGGAGCACTCAGGCAGATACACGGCTGTAAAGCAGGAGCTGAAAAGATCTATTGACCCCATCTGACACGCTTTGCAAAGCACGACTCCAGCTGAGCAGAGTGGTGCCATTCAAAGGCAGCTGATAAGAGGTAGCACAGTGTCCTGAGGGGACCACACTTTGTGAACACAGACAGTGATTATGCTGAAATAATTAACACCTCTAATCAAGCAGAGAAGATGCAAGGTTCAAAACACTGATTTTGTTCCTTTTATTTAAGAGTAAGAAGCTGTTCTTTTATCCTAAACACTGTATCAGCCCTATGTTCACACTGCTACAAGTTGCAAAGCTCTTAGTTTTTACAATCCTCTCTGAACACACCAAACTGTGCACAGCGTGAGCTGATAAAGCTTGACTTGAACATTTTTTTCTGAATGCAAATTGCTGTAGGCTTTAAAGGATTCCAGATCTCCCTGGGGTAGGTACAAACTATTTTTAAAATGGATTTGATATGAAGTCTGTTTTAAAAGTCAATTTGAAACAGAATATGTCTGTGTGCTAATGGGAGTAAATGGGATTGTGAAACATATGCTGCAGGCCTTTTTTCTTCTTCTTTATGTGAAGAATGCCAGAGAGTAAGCACACAAATAATAAAAGTAAAAACAAAAAATACCTACTGCATGTTCTAGTCAATCTCCATTCAGATACAAGTGTATTGACATCCGGACAGAGACATGACAGGAAGCTGTCTGTTACAGAAATGGTTGCTGAACTGCACACTAGCAACAGCCAGTGCAGGTCATTGGGAAACATGGAGACAGAGAGGGTTCCTGCATGCCAAGGTTACAAAAACTACTTTGTATACAGATATACACATTTATATATATATACATACATACGAGTATGCACACACTTATTTTTGTCAAGATTTCCTGATATATTCGCATCCTGATATGCCTCTTCTCTCCTTCACCTGAGGTCCCAGAGGGCACGTAGCATGCCCTAAGGCACACAGGTGCCTCTGGCAGTAAGGTATGACAGTGCAATAGGGATTTTTCTCATCCCAAAGGGAGGCAGCAACTGTCTGAAGGAACCCACTATATACAGAGGAGAAGAGCGCTAGGCCACCAGAGTGTCAATGCTAGGAGATGTTGTAGCAGTATCAATTTGCAAGATAAATATTTGGAAAAACATGAAAACAAAAAGAAAACATATCCATACATTTTTTCAATCTAGTGGCAGAACTTCCATTATTTTTAATGGAAACATAGAATTACTACTTTTTAAAAAAGCAACGTCTAAAGTTTTCTCCCACTTACTCTCTCAGCACAGTGGTAGAGGCAAGAGCAGCACCTTACCTGTATGAACCCTCTGCCCTTCTACAGGAACTAGGATGCATGGAGGTTGTAGTTATAGTAGATGGCTGCTTCCGCCTCTGATACTGTGCATGCATCCTTTCTCTGCCATCATCTGCAATAGTTGCAGTCTGCCAAACTCAATTGTCTCAAAAAAAAAAAAAAAAAAATAGAAAAAATAATCAGACAGGAAAAGGGCACTCAAATATCTTTGAGAATTTAATTGTCCCATTTGCTCTGAGTCACTTATCTCTACCTGTACTCAACAGTTTGTTCTTTATCCTTTACACCACTTCTGCTACAGAACAATAGACTAAAATGAGTATTTCAGTCATGTTTTACAAAACTATGCAAAGAATTCAGTCCACTTTGGTAATCCCTGTGACAACACATATATATACATACATGTATACATATATATACATACACAGACAAACATTTTATATATATAAAATTAAATGTTTTAAATATCTACAATACTCATAGACCGAAAACTTATCTCTGTCCTCAGTGCTAGATTCTCATGACTGGAAGCCCTGCAACTCCTTAAACACTTCCCAGCTTTGGCTGGAAAATTCCTGGAGAACCTATTTTGTCTTGCTTATACATGTATTTCCTTTAGAAGTTCCTGTTGTATAGAAACTGGCATCTATTCCCCAGTCTAAACAATCATTGCAGCATAGGCTTTGATGATTATGGACCTGAATGTCATCCAGGTCTTTCACTAAAACATCAGAAGTGATCAGAGCTATAACTCTTGTGGTAGCAGAGACAGAATTTAAATGATATCAGGAGCATTTAAGTAAACATCCAGAGTCAACTTCCCTAATAATTTAAACCAAAACTTCAGTGCTAAAACTTTAATGTCACAGTGCCTGAACAAGTCTGAGGTCCACCACAAAGCATCACTGGAAAGGCATTATAAAAGGCAATCAAAATTTCTCCACTCTGCAGCATAAGAGTCACTCGAGACTGGCAGCACCCCAAAATGTAGTCTAGTACCACGAGTTACCTATCCCTGTCAATAAAGGAGAATTATTAAAGAATCTAATCCCATCGGAACAGCCAGGTGGTTAGGAAATTGTGTGGTAAAACAGAAAAACATCCCTGTAGGCAAAGCTGTCAAGGTTACAAAAATCTGAAAGTAAAATGGGTATAAATAATTATCTGGAACCAATGAGGCAAAAAAGAAAGACAAATACTGTCAAGAGAGAATAAGACACAAATTTAAAATCCAAGCTACAGCAAGCGAGACATGAAAGCAACCATTGCTATAAAGTAAAAGATAAGAGGAACTGTGATGAGGTGATTCTGTTCCAGTAGAAGAATGGCAACTTAAAGACTATTAATCAAACTCAGAATATTCATAAATTGTTAGTTAAACTAACTTTATTTCTCAAGTGTTCCCGTTTTCCATTTTGAACACAACTAAAGATGAATATGTAGATTATTTTAATCCTGGAATTATTTTTCGTTGTAACTGCTGAATATTTGTACACAAATACCAAATTGCTGACATGCACCCTACAATTTTAATTTAATAATGAGAATCCATTTATGTCTCTTTGGACTTTATTAGCCAGTGTTTATCTCAGGAAATGTTAGAGAAAATTAAGCTTCATGATTTATGTGTCTAAGAAAAAGTGTTTTACTGGAAGAAAAGTGGAAACATTTGAAAGGGTTGCACTCTGACACCAAGAGCTGCACATAAATATTTCCAAAGGGAATGCAAGAACCACCAAGGTGAGGTTACTAGTGCTCCACATGCGTATTTTTCCTGGCTTACAAAACCCTTGCTGCAGCACAAGCCTTTGGGACTGTGGTTAACCACTACCTGACACATCTTCCAGGCTGACCTTTTCTTCCTCTGTCCTTCCTGCCCCATTAGGCTAAAGAAATATTCTCTCCCTCCCTTGCCAGAAAAAATACTACTCAATCAAGATAAATTTCCACGCTCACCTTTTTTTTCCTCTTCTCCTCTACCTGCTGTGAAGCCTTTTTGCCTAACTCCTGGATCCTTCTGCAGGTCCCAGCCAGTTGGTTCCGACAATCCTCTTGGCCAGCATCAGGCTCCTTCCAGCCCCACTTCAAGGATGTCCATTGGGCCTGAACCACTGAACAAGTAACGTCCTGCCCACCAGAAGACTCCAAGTGCTCACTTGCTGACCATCACATCCCCATGGCTGCTGATGTCCACAGGGGCTACCTTCTCCCTGTCCCATCTCAACAGTTGCTGTCCACGTGCTGGAAAGATTAAAAGCCCCCGGCCAGCTGGGCATCAAACAGTACACTTATCTTCATTGCTATACTCAAAACTGCCTGCACTGATAACTCTGAAAAAGAGATACTTATGGGGATCTGGGGACCATCCATTCAGATGAAATTCAGGAGTAACAGCAAATGAAGCAGAAAAAAGCTCTTCTTCCTTGCTGAGACCTCCCACATGTCACAGGCAAACAATGAGCATTTTCTCCTTCCTGTACATCTGCAAGACGTTGCTAAAGGGTTTTGACTTCTGAGAAGAACCAAGTTTGGAGGTGTAAGAAGATAATGGAGGTTACAGAGGTATTTCTCATCTCCCCAGGAACACCAGCCCTACCAAGAGAGAGCAAGTCCTGCTCTCAGCTGGTTTGGTCAGTGCAACAACGTACCTCAGTGGTGCTTGTGTTGGCTTCAACTCTGAGGCACAGAACCCATTCAGATCAACCTCTCTTACAGTGTGATGCACTACATTGCAACTGTGCATGTAGGTATATGCATACAGATCCATTAGGTTGTTATGATGGGAATGTTTAAGAGATGGACAAATTAGGCCAGGGTTAAACTTTAAAACAAACCGTTACCAAGTTTGCTTACAACATGTTCCTGCTAATGCTATTTTGCCTAAAACTTGGCAATCTATGTTCCTGTTTACATGTTTTCCCAAGTCTCCTACCTGTGGCTACACAAATCTTTTGTTGTTTCTTTGGTCACACTTGCAAACCTTTGTAAAATGCTTAAGCATTGCGTTACAATGTTAAATGCCTCCACAGTGTTACAAAATGCTTATTTGCTTATTTCAGAGGTTGGACTCGATGATCTTGAGGTCTCTTCCAACCTAGAAAATTCTGTGATTGTGATTCTGTGCTGTTGCAGGTGGCACTGTTTTAGTGCACTTATAATTGGGCTCAAAGGAAGCTAGTACTAATTATATTCGAAGTGGTGCATTTATAATTTACGGATGTCTCAGATCTCTTTTTGGGGCTGCAGTTGTATTGTTTGAATATTCTCAAAACCTTTTTTTTCCTGACAGGTCTTTGATTTTGTGCTATTGTGATGCACAAAAGCTCTTTTATTTAAAGCATCATTAGGATCATTTCTGGCTTAAAAGTACTGCAACATGTGTTGTTTACACCATATATACCCTGCCACAGACAGATTTTATGGGTTTTTTTAAGCCCCTCTTTGGAGGAAGGTGGCAGTCATATGAAAATAGTAGTGTGAGGAACACTTTCATAGAGAGGATTCTGATCTATGCTGCTATAAACACACCTGCCACCACTCAACAGACCAAATGTGGCATCCTGGCTAGTAAGCTGTAACAGACTCATTTTCCTATCTGGGATTTCTTATACAGAAATATGTGCCATGCCTGTACCACACATACAATGTAGAATTTAAAGGATCATCTTATACAAGTAGCCAAAATCTTTTACCACAATTTTAGGAGAAAAATAGAAAAACTGACAGGGTGATAGATGACTTGGAAAAGCAGTAGCATCTTTTTTCTTCCCTCCCTCAAAAGAACATAGAGACATCAAATATGAATATCTTTTTACAAAATTAACCTTTGGTAGATACCTGAAATGTCAGAAAGTTGAGGAGTGAGCAAATAACAAAATGGTCCAATTTCTGCTCTCAAGAAGCCTGTAAATATTTGGAAGAAGAGAAGAACTGCCAGAAAGAGAATACAAGGCAATAGATGGGAAAAAAAAAAAAAAAAAAAAAAAAGTGGAACCAGTTGAAGTTAAGAAAAAAAAAAAAAAGAAAGAAAAGAAAGAAAAAAAGTAAAAAAAAAAAAAAAAAAAAAAAAAAAAAGAGAGAGAGAGAGATTAAACGAGGAGAAAAAATAGAAAAATTAAAGACAGAAACATTTAATGTACACATCTGAAAAGGGAAAATAAAACAGAGATGTAATAGGAGAAAAAGTAGGAAAATTCTAGTGAGACTGAATGAAAGTGTATCTGAGACAAAACAGCCACAGGGAAAGAATAAGGACACAAAATGTCATATAAAACTCTAATCATGTTATGTAGTTACACTAGTAAAACCTTCTGAGCATAGACTCAGCAGTATAGATCTAAATGTGTTTGTATCAGTGGAGCATATTCATAAAAGAGATGGAAAATCTGCGAGGCAGGAATATAGCTAATAGCAGTGAAGACAAAGCAACAGTCAAGTTGGAAAGAGAGATAAGAAATTGCACATTCTGCTCAGCAGTAGCAACAGAGCAGCATTTTAATGGTGCCTTTTAAATTTGATAGCAGAAAGGTTTCACTTCTACAATCAAACAATAAACTCAGCTTCCAAAGTGTTCAAAATATGCTTCCCTCCCTCACCAAGTTACTTCAGACACAGACCTGGCCTGCATACTTTCTGATATATTTTCTTCAGCTTAGGCAATTGTATTTGCCCCTTGCATGCACACTTAAGGTTCTGGGGGCAGACTTGGAACTCTGGGCTTCTAGCTTCAGTCCTCTTCTGCACATATGTTCAAGGCCAAATGTAGGTGGCAGGAATACCCATACACTGTGCTGGGATGTGCTGCAATCAGTGCTGGACTCCAGGGAGGTAGCCTGGTGTTTAAATATTTTGAACACATTTTCCAATGCAGTTAAGAATCACATCAAAGAGAGCAAGATTGCTGTACAAACTAATCCCCTTTTCTCTTGAGTTTCAGAGCAATTACACTGCATTTGAGGCACTGTGGATTTCAGCTGAATGAACCAGTGCCTGGGCAACAAGGGCGTCTTGGTAGATGTGATAAGCCAGATAACTCAAGCACAGCTGATCAGCACTTACAGCTATGCTTGTCCCTTTTTACCATTAACATTTTTTTCAGTTGGTTTGCTTTCTTAGATAGAAGATAATAAAGATTCACATGATACAGGCCAGGGTCTCTATTATCAGTATGCAAAAGCAACCTTTGTTAATGTCTACTGACAGCATGACTACTTAAGTGATTCAGTCTGGTGTCCTTTAGTCACATCCTCTTGAGGGCTAAAGCTTTCTATATAGCAGCAGGGACTACTTCCTCACTAAACACTGATGCTCGTTTAATCCAAGCTCTAATTAATTGGTTTTCTTTTACTGTGTATTCATGTCTAAAAGGGTTTTCTCTATCAATTTATCACTTTTAACAAACCAGGTCGAAGCAGAGTTGGAGCTGCTGTAATTTTTATATTCAGTTTCACACCAAGTGAATACAGAGCACCTATTTTAATTCTAGTGTGAGCAGGTACATCACCACAGAAGCTCATCTTGATGCAAGGATCCAAAGTGAGGTCCTGGGTAGGTCAGCCTTAAAGGTGACATGGCCCCATCTCACTACTCTGCATTTTAATAAACCCAGTCCTACAACAATAGAGACATCCCTATATTACAGACATTTCCATAATGAAGTATAATCAGTGAAGTTAAGCTCATTAATAACATAGCTAAGTGTATGTTAACACACTAACACATAACCTAATAATTATTAGAGAAAAAGATATTGATAGAGAGGCGGATTTATGTCTCTATCAGACCACTGAACAACAGTTGTTTCAGATGTATGGGAAGGTTAGATCTCATTCTCCTTTCATCAGAAAGACAGGTGCTTTATAACAGAGGTGCAATGAATTTGCCAGATCGGGTTTCTTTGGGTAAAAAACATAGGCTTATCTGACTGCATTTTGAGTCACAAAAAGGTTACCATCAGGTGTGACAAAGGTAACAGCCAGGTAGACCTTTGTGTGTCAGTTTTCTCTGACCTCTTGTGTAAGTTGCCTCTAGATAGATGTATGTCTAGTCAGTCATTTTATGCTAGTATTCTGACTTGTGTATCTCATCAGAAGAGCTACTATTTTTCCACATATAAGTGAAATTTCAGTTCCTGTTGATGGCTTAGGCTTCCGAGTATAGTTTCCTTTGACAATGACACAAATCCACAATATTTCCAAAGCTAGTTGGTCATTTATTTAGGAGTCATTAAAGTACCCTTTTGTACTGTAGAGGTGAACAAGCTGCAGGAAGACTTGGGAGAACTCCTCAGAAATAAACAAGAGGAATCAAAAAGCATGGGGAAGAAATGAACATTTAGCATAAATTTGCAACAAGATCACTTCAGGGCTTCAGGTACTTAGCTGAGGCAGGTTTAAAAGGTCAGGACATCTATTTTGATCAGAAGAGGCAGTATTAGAATTAATGGGGACTAAAACATCTCCTAAACAGAGAATTCCACTGAGGTATGAATTGAACTAAGCTCTGCACGTGTTAATTTATTGCCTCAAAACTATTTATCCAACTCATAGTGTTTGTATCATACTTGCTAAGCTTATTTCCAGGCTGGAGACAGGCACAGGTATGAGCCACCCTTGCACCAGAAGAATCATTTTTTTTCCTTCACAGTTCCTTGGCCCATCCCTAGATGCATCCACAAAAAAAAAAAAAAAAAAAAAAAAAAAAAGTCAACCTGCATAGGATACAAGATTTTATGGGTGCCAAGTGATTTAAATGGCTTCTCCTCCATTGCACAATCATTTGCTCCTGCACAAAATCAGAAATAAAACACACCTAACACCTGCCCTGGAAACATTTGAAAAACATTTGAAATTACATAAATGACTAGATAACTGCTAGGATACCTTGCAGGCTTTTTGGTCATGGTTTGGTTACCCTCTCACTCCCATATTAGTTGTGGCATGAGATATTGCTGTAGGAGACACTATTGGTTGGCAGTTGCTTACAGCCATGAAGCCTCATCCCATGTTCTACAGCCTTTGTGACTACACCAGAAAAGGAGAGCAGGCACTTCCAGTAGGCTGTGGGGTTCAAATCATTTCTTTCTTAGAAGAAGAGCCATGCAGCCATGATTTTGTTTGTGTTTGTTGGTGGGGTTTTTCTTGTTTGTTTTTTGTTTTCATTGGTCTTCTCTGGGGAGTTTGTTTAACGTTTGCTGCCTTTTGCTTTTGGTTCTGTGATGGTCCCTTGGCTGTACTAAGCAGCTGTTTTGAGTTGTCATTGGATGTAATGACAAACAATATAGCTTCCACAAAACAGAGCAACTCAGCATGAAATGAAGCTGCTGTCAGGAGCTGTTGGGAGCTGTGACCAGCTGGATAGTTTGGGGTGGAGGTAGTAAGGGGTTATTTTCATGCTACCAGTCAGAACTGGTTCCTGAGCACACCAGAAGCAAAATCTTACTTCTTGCTCCATTGCAGCCTGGGAGAATCTACTACAGAGTCCTAAATTAGATCTGTGATGGGGAGCTGCAAAGCCCACCAAGATGCAAACATGTCTGATGTCAGAATCGATGGCTCCATCCCAAGGGTTAGTCTGGCTCATAAGCAGGGCTAAGGTTATCCTCTTTCCTTTCATTGTCACCCCTGAGCTCTGTAATCCTTCAGTTACCAAAGCAAATGTCACTGCTGTGCAGTTTGAAGTAGCTTTGATTAATTCATCTCCCCAATGTAATGATGATAAAGCGAATAGAAGTGAAAAGCTTACAACAAGCTGCTAGGCACTGGATAACTAAAACTGCAGAAAATAGAACAGGTCTGACTCCAACTGTACTGTTAAATGGCATGGAGAATTCAAATTGAACATACATTTTCCATTTGCTGCATCAGACCTCTTGCCATCATTTTCCTCTATCATTCCCTGAATTGTAATGAGACACAGTGCCTTCACTGTTGCTTACCTCCTGCAATTATGAGACATTTTCCTCTTAAACACATTGAGAAACTAAATGCATATTTATGGTATGCAAGATATTTTGCTCAGCTTTATAGAGGATAAATCTGTATGAATCCCTTTATCTTCTATCCCTAGGATGTGTTTATCATTTCACAATCAAATGTAATGCAAGTTGGCATCAATTTTACTAAGAATAATAAGACAAAATGTAATATGAATACATAAAAAGTGTTGTTGACAGCTTGTTTACAAAATCCAGGACTTTAATGCAGATTTTGTTTTAGCACAAAACCTATTAACATAATAAGAATGCTGTCTGCTTCAAACAACCTGTTCTCCTCGGCTGCTCTTTTTTGGAGAAGCCATACTTTCTCAGACACCCTGAATTTGTGCTCACACACAGTGTTCACTGTCTTTTGTCCCATGGATTTCTGGAGGATTTTGAAGTGTTCTCTATGCATTGATATGGCTAGTCTTCCAAATTCTTAGGCCAGATAGGTTTATTCTATTAAAGGCTTGCAATATGGGGACATAGTATTTAGTAACCCTCCAAATTCAGTGTTGCATGTACAAATGGGGTAACTAGATACAGCACATTTTCAGTGACAAATTCAGTCCCTTTCTCCTAGTGCAGAGGGTCAAAACAGTACCAAGATAAATAATCTTAAATATTCAATCTAAGCCCCTGTGCAGGAAAGCAATTAAGCAAGTTTCACCATTAAAGAAGAGCACAGATGCTTTCTTTTCAAAACAAAACAAAACAAAAAGTACACTTTAATATTTAATCAAAGGTCTAACTTAAATGTCTCTGTGCTAATATACATAGCATGGGGAATAAACAAGAGGAGTTAGAGATGTATGCACACCCACAGGTATGACCTCACTGGCATTAGAGATAATAGTGGGATGGCTCCCATGGCAAGCATGTTGGAATGGAGGGATAGAGGGACTTGAGGAAGGACAGACAGGGGAGACAAGGGGGTTGTGCTACAGGCCATCCAACCATGAAGACTGAGCAGATGAGGCCCTCTACAGACAGACAGGAGCACCCTGAGATTCACAAGCCCTGGTCCTCATGGGGGACTTCAACCCTGATGTTTGTTGGAGGGACAACACAGAAGCGCACATGCAATCCACAAGACTCCTGGAATGTATTGATGATACCTGCATTCTCCAAGTGGTAGAGGAGCCAACTAGGAAAGGTGCTATGATGGACCTCATTCTCACCAACAAGGATGGGCTGGTGGGGAATGGGAAACTCGAGAGCAGCCTTGGCTGCTGTGACCAGGAAATGTGGAGTATAGGATCCTGAAGGCAGAGAGAAAGGAGCACTGCAGGCTCACTATACTGGATTTTGGAAGAGCAGACTTTGGCCTCTTCAAGGATCTGCTTGGTAGAGTATGATGGGACAAAGTCCTGGAGGGAACAGGGGCCCAATAAAACTGGCTCAAGGATCACCTTGATCATCAGATTAAGGCTGATTCAAGGATCACCTCCTCCAAACTCTGGGGTGATGCATCCCAACAAATAAGAAGTCAGACAAAAACGCCAGAAGGCCTGCATGGATGAACAAGGAGTTTCTGGTCAAACTCAAGCAGAAAAAAATGAGGCCTCCAGAGGGTGGAAACAAGGATAGGTAGCCTAGGAGGAATACAGAGAAATTGTTCAAGCAGCCAGGTTAAGAAAGCTAAAGCAGGATGTTTCATCGCAATATGAGGAAGAACTTCTTTACAGTTCAGGTGACAGAGCACTAGAACAGGCTGCCCAGAGAGGTTGTAGAGTCTTCTTCTTTAGAGATAATACCACCTGGATGCTATCCTGTGTAACATATGCTAGGTGATCCTGCTTGAGCAGGGGGGTTGGACTAGATCTCTGGAGGTCCCTTCCAACCTCAACCATTCTGTGAGTCTGTAATTAAGGCCTTTCTCTGAAGAACATCTGCTTTACAAATGGTCTTGAGCTTTGTGTGAGATCCACATTTTTCTAGTACCTTTACTATTCATTTTAACAGAAAATATAACCCACATATCTGAAATATGAGTGCTGCAGGCAACACTACACAAAAAGAATAAATGCAGTCATCTATTACAAAGGTGGTGTACAGGGCACTGCTTCAACTGTTAAGCACAGAGAAACAAATGTAAGCTTGTGTGCATAGCTTTTATTTAGGTGTACTCCAACTCCAAAGTGCTTGTCTGCAAATTCTTTCATTGTTTGTGGATGTAACAAGTATACTCATATCAACAGGAAAATGTTTTGAGTGGTTGATTCTTAAATTCGTTCCATTCATGAAGAGGTGCCAAGTCAAATTTGAGAAATCTTTTACAAGAGTAAATATAGCCCATAGAAAAGTCATGTAAAATCTGATTGGTTTAAGAGGTATTTAATTTAAAAGAGTGTAAGAAAACATAGCAAATGCTATTCTTTTATCTGCCTATATGCATAATATATAACATATTTTCAGTGTTTTTTAATTATCTAAAATATAGAGCAAGTGATGCACAAAAATATTTCCAAACTGTGTTTAACTTGTAGAAAATTTGTATTAATTTTAAGTCCTTAGTTTTAAACAAATTTCCAGATCTAACCTCTACTGTATCAAATCTGAAAATCTATCCACCTACAATTTTTTCCAGTCTTACAGTGGAAATAAGATTATAGCAAATATTTCATTACATACAGTAACTAACATGAAAGAATTTACAATGACTGTGGAGTGAAGAAATATCAAATTAAATGTTTTACATTCAAGCTTAAGGCAGCTCCTTTATTCATTTACTTTAGCACACAGTTTTCACTTCCTTGATTACATAATTTAAAAAAAAAAAAAAAAAAATACAGCCACTTTTATTTGACAAGTGTTAGGAATCTCTCTTTGGCATGTTACTTCACATCAGTTCACAATGCAGCCACACATTATTCACATTCACTGAATACCATTCAAGCTCTTTTTTTTTTTTTCAAAACAGAATTACAGATTTCCTTACAGACATCGTTGGAGTGTTCCATAAGCCTCACTCAATTTATTGTCACAAGAACTCTTCAGCAGGATATCTGGTGAGACCAAGTTTAAGAGCAAAAACTTTTTGCTAATTTGGAGTTTGTGACTGTGACTAATCAGCACTTCAGAAAAATCAGGTAGTGAATTTTCAGGTGAAAATCTTGATCAGTCTCCAGAAGCTCTCAACTCCAGAGTACTTACTGCTCATACCCTTTCAGGGGTTTTAACTGCAGGGTAAGAAGCATGTAAGATTTTTCAAAGGCATATGCCACAGTCTGCTTGGAGAATTTTTCTTATAGGACACTTCAAACTATGTCCATGGCAATGTATGAGTCTCTGACAAATTTCAACCCCTGAAATTTGTCTCTGATACATGAGAGCATAAAAGCTTTTCAACAGAAAAGATGGTATGATTGTTTTTAATATTCCTGTAACCATAATCATGTTCTTAATAAATACCTTGAAGTGTTAAGTGTTACTGGAAGCATTGAAAACTATGCCTATAAAGCCAATGTTTATTATTTGCAGTGTCAGAATTTTGCTGACTATCACTGTACACACCTATACCTGTATGCAGTACACATAAAAGTATTGTATGTGGTAGTTTAACAGCAGTCTTTGAGCTCAAGCAAGTTATATTTAGACAATTTACTGACTTCAGCTGGTAAAGTCAAAAAAAATATGTTATTCATATTTGCATTCAGTCTCATAATAATACTTTTTTTCCCATTTTCACACAGTGAAGATTTAGAAAAACGTATTCCTGACATAAATTTTAACCAGTCAAGTAGCACTGATTGAGTCCAGAGCTGGTGGAACTACAAGAAAAGGGGAAAACTGAGCCCTTTTTACAGCTCAGATTATATGCCCAGATTAACCTCCAAAACTGATTTTCCAGACAGCTCTTAAAAATAGTCTGAACTGTATCCTGAGACCACAGATCGATCTTTGCCTGTGGCACAGGCAAAATGTATATACCTTTAAGACCACCAGAAATCTAGATCAGAATCAAATAAACTACATGTTATAATCCAACTAATAGCAGAAAGCTTGGTACATTTTCAAGTAGCAGTATATATTTTGTATACATAAAACAAAACAAAAATAGATATTGTACTTTGAAGATTTCATTTTCTCAGACATTCTGGGAGCTTAATAACTGAATTCAGTGGTGATAATTTGTAGTAGTCTGAGCTCAAAAGTGAAAGGAAAAACAATGAAAAAAAAAAAAAAAGAAGAAGAAAGAAAAAAAATCCTGAAACATTAACACTTCTGAGTCAATTTGAGGGATTTTTCAATTTATCTTCATGAGCACTGTCAGACTGGTTGGGATTTTTAGTTCAAATCAGTGTCTCTAGCTCTTTTCATGGTCAATATATAAAATGTACATGAGAAATTATAGTTTAGAAAATGCAAAAGATTAATATATTAAATAGAAGGATGAAATTAAACAAAGGATACTGCACTGCCAACCATGCACACCATTGATTAGGAAATTAAAAACAAAACAAAACAAAAAACAACAACAACAACAAAAAAACCATAACCTTCTCCCAGGCTCTCCTTAACATTGTTAAGTAACAGTTATTTTCCCCTATTTTCATTGACATTGTTGAGTGAGTGTAGACACAGATCATCTGGAGAAAAGGGCTGGAGACAAAGCAAATGAGTTAGCATTTTGTTTGGCAACTGATGGATGGGAGGAACAGAGTGTGAATCAACAAGAAGTGAAGACTGCAGGTTCAAAACAGCAGATATCTATACAGGGAAAATATCTGGTGGACAATGAATTGGAGAGGAAAGGGGGAAGGAGCATAGAAGGAAACAGGAAAAAAAAAAAAAAAAAAAAAAGTCTTTATGTCCGCACTACTGTGCTTCACTCTTTTATAGCACTCTGCAGCAACCTTACTCTTGTTAACTTGTACAGTTAGGGCTGCTCATACATCACAGACAAGCCAAAACATGTTGAATTTCTTAAAAGTAGCAGTGGGTCTCTTACTCCAGCCAGGATAATAGTAATGATGGCCAAGACTACATCTTGAGAGGGTTTTTTTTTCCATTACTGATTCATTAGGCAAAGCACTAATTGAAACTACTGCTAATAAATCACTGCTGTCTATCAAAGTTGCAATAGAACCCTGAAAAAAAAAAAAGAAAAAAAAAAAAAAAAGAAAAGAAAAAAAAAAAAAAGAAAAACATTATGTGATCAACTTTAAATGTACTGTAAAAATCCTTTTGCTGCTTATTATTTTGAGTAGAACTGGGATACTGCCAATCTTATAATATTTTCCACTAATAAGTGTGCAAAAAAGTTCTCTCATCCTTTCCCTCTAGAGTGTCTATGGAAGAAGATTTTAATCCTCCCTTCAATAAATCTCCATCACTTGTTGATTTCCTTTTACCCTTAATAAATCATTCAGATTTTCATATGCTGACTTCATCTGCACTGGTTAGCACTTATTCTGAATTGCTAGAATTTCCTATTGTAAATTCACTTCAGAAGTATTAATTTAATGCTTCAGCTATTTCATTATATTTTCTGGCTTTGTTCCCAACTATTTTCTTAGCATCCCATTACAGCAAACATGGAAGCTCATGCTTAGCATTTTTATTTTGGGTCTATTTGAGGTGCCACTGATTTTCTGCCATTTGGAACCTATGAATTTTTTTTTTATGGGGGTTAATGTAGGGAGTAACCATCTGATAGCTGTTAAGCTGAAATGTTTCCATATTTTTTATTAGTGTCTTTAAAATAATAGATGATGTTTGCAGATAACTCTAATTCTCTGCTATTTGATCAACAGTATTTTTTGTATTTTTCTCCTTCAAAGCCCAAAGCATCTGTACAAAAAAATGTAAATTTTTAAAGCACTTCAGAAAGTTGGGTAAAATCAAGAAACAGATACATAAACAAATCGGTTGACTATGAAAAGTTACACAGAAAGCTAAAGCACAGCAGGAAAGAGAAGCCTTGTATTTCTGTGCCTATTCCTATATATTACATATAAAATTATTCTGATTCACTGAATGAAGTCTGCAGTGCAATTTGCACAAATATTTGCAAATAGCATCTGATTTCTCAAATAAGACCTTCTTTTTTGTGGGTGGTCACACAATTTGCATTTCCAACTCTACATTTAAAAATTGTTTTCTTAGAAATGACACCCTTTATTTTAACTTTTGTTAAGAAAACTAGAATTTCTGTCATGAACTAGACTTGGTGTTAACCAAGATATGGTACAAGAAGTTTTAGAATGGTCTAAAATAAGCTTTTCTGAACAGCTATTGAACAACCCATTCAACAAGGCAAGCCTCCTTTTACATATATGTACTAGAGTTCCCTGAGGAATAAGTCATCATATATTTCCCAGGACAAATCCTTTTTTTTTTTTTTTTTTTTTTTTTTTTCCCTAAATCCAACAGTTTAATTCAAATACCATCATATAAATGAGAGGTATTTTTTCAGTCATATCTCAGCAATATCCAGTAGCAAGATAGTCCCAAAGCTCACTCTGTCGAATGGGAAAATATTTCAATTTTTAAAACAAATTTTGATTTGATCTTATCTACAATCAAGACAAAGGGTAGATACATCCAGTCCAACAGCTCTTAAGGAAATTAAGCTAACAAGAATAAGGGGTATGATCCATGAATGCCACTCTAGAGGGAGTTGGTCTGGCTGGTGATAGTTCCACATACTTGTAAATGGCCCAGCTTCTGAGGTAAAAAGTTAAATGTGAATGTTTGTGTGTTATTAAGGGTAGCAAACATGGTGCTTACCAGTAGAGAATTAAATAAAAACTTTACAAGAGCAAGTAGCTAGGGAAAAAAAAAAAAAAAAAAAAAAAAAAAAAAAAGGCTAACCTTTACCCTGGACAGCTGAAAAGTAATGTAAGAGCAGGAACAAAATAATCCTAACTTTACACATTAAACAATGTAAGGTAGTAATTATCACTCAGGAAAAGTACCTTGTAATTTCAAGAGGCTCTTCTGTAAAAATGTATAGCAAAACCTCTCAGTTTATTTGCCAGCAAGAATTCAAGAATTGAATCAGATCTCAACAATTATTAGGAAAAGAATAAAAAGGCAGAAAAAAATGGGGGGCATTTGTGTCTTGGCTTTGTTTATGTCTGATACTTTTGACTCAGATAGGCTATGGTGAAATTTCAGAAGGTGCAAAAAGTGATGAATAAAGGTAGGAGAGCATTTCCACATCAGAAATGAGCAAACAGACTGTGATCTCCAGACTGGAAATTGGCCTATAAAATCATGATTTAGAAAAAGGAAGCAGGGGATGACTATTCATTATCCCTTCCTAAACAAAAGGCTTAGGAAAAGTACTGGGCGAGAAGTGCCACAGAAATGAAATTAGCACAGGGTAAATTCAAACCAAACAACTGGATTATTTTTTTTTTCCCACAGTGTACAGCTTATCTGTGAAACTCCTTGAGACAGATGTTGAGTTTACATAGGTTCAGCTAGGGGCTGACTAAGTTTGTGGAAGGACAATTCAGCAGGTAAAATTCAGTACAGAGATGCTACTCCTCATGCAAGAAGTCTGAATCACATAAATCTCTGAAATCTGGGACAATATTTGGGGGAAAAAGCATTTTATGTTTGCCCCACTCCTGGGTTCTTCACAGGCATCCACTGTGTGCCACCATCAGAGACAGGTGCTGGGCTGGGAAGACCTTGGGCTATTGCTATGCTATGGTTCTTTAGATAAGGTCACCATTTCGTGAAGGTCTAATATATCCCTGTTTCTTTCCTTGCTTCCAGTGACTGCCCTACTTAAGATGAGATGGTTTCTTTAAGTAGTCTTTGTTTACCTTGCACTGCAGTGATATAATTCCTATATTTCTATCTTACTGCATTTTACACCATTCAGAACACATAAATGCATCTTAGAATAGGCATACATTTATATTTACTCTACTGTTTACAACAAACACCTGTGAATAGCCTAAAAGGATGTCAATGACAATGACAGTCTTCTGAGATAAACACCAAAGCTGCTAAAGATGATACACTTTGACTTAATTTATCACTTAATATTTTTTTCAACATTTTAGAGAGAATTCCACGTCAAAAATTAATTCCGCCCACTCTACAAATTCACTCCATTTCTATGGGATTCTATGCACTAGTTTCTTCACAAATATAGTCACTGTAACTTGTGCCCTTCTGATGTGCAGATTGCATTGATAACTATAATGGAAGTCAATGAAAAATATACTTCATTACCCTGAAATGATCTGAAGTACCTGGGTAATTTTCATTTTAGCAGATTGTCTACTAATGTGAGAAACAAAAGCAAGAGGCCACAAAAACATGTTTATCACTGTTATTTCTCTGGTTATTGACGATTAGATTACACTTACATAAAGGCTTGTGCAAACAAACCATTTTATCTTCTTTTTACCATTTGCATTGTCATATAAGCTCTCAGTGAGCTCTTTCCTGTGCAAACGAAGCAGAAAGGATGTTTCAGGAAGGAAAGCCAGTTTATCTTGAGGAAATCCTCATGAAAACATTAAACCATAACAAAAAATTCCTAGAAGCAGAATGAATTTAACGTAAAAGCATGAGCATTATGATTTTGTACTCCATGTACCCTGCTGTCGTGGTTTAACCCGGCTGGCAGCTAAACACCACGCAGCCGTTCGCTCACCCTCCCCCCTCCCTCTCTGGGACGGGGGAGAGAAATGGAAAGTGAAGCTCGTGAGTTGAGATGAAGACAGTTTAATAAGACAGGAAAATAATAATAATAATAATAATAATAATAATAATAATAATAATAATAATAATACAATGATGATAATAGTACTACTACTAATAATATGTACAAACAAGTGATGCACAATGCAATTGCTCACCACCCGCTGACCGATGCCCAGCTTAACCCCGAGCAGTCCGGCCCCCTCCCCCCGGCTAGCCACCCCTATATATTGTTTAGCATGACGTCAGATGGTATGGAATACCCCTTTGGCTAGTTTGGGTCACCTGTCCTGGGTCTGTCCCCTCCCAGCTCTTACTGCACCCCCCCAGCCTGCCCGTTGGCAGGACAGAGCAAAGGCTGAGATGTCCTTGGCTTAGTATAAGCACTGCTCTGCAACAATTAAAGCATCGGGGTGTTATCAGCACTCTTCTCATTCTAAGCCAAAACACAGCATTCCACCAGCTACTAGGAAGAAAATTAATTCTGTGCTAACTGAAACCAGGACATCTATCCACCCCTTATTCCATACCATTTATGTCATGCTCAGTTTACACTCTTTTCCATACATTCTAATTAGTCACCTATAGTAATCATGGTAGTGATAACATACAGTATAATATACTATTTAACATGGTGCAATTCAGTTCATGGGCTATTCTCACCCAGTATTAAATCTCCTTGAGGTACACACCGGACCTCTCCGTTCTTTTGCATCACCCACCAAGTATATCCAGGTCCCTGAGCGAAAACAATTCCACGAATAGGTTTGCCTTTTCCTGAGGCAGGAGTAGCCCAGACTGTTTTACCCAGCATATTTTTTACATGCACTACAGGAACTTTATCCCCATCTACAGTACGTAACAGGTTTGATTGGGCAGGTCCAGCTCGGTTGGTAGATCCCCTAGTATTGACTAACCAGGTGGCCTTTGCCAAATGCATATCCCAGTTTTTGAACGTCCCAGCGCCCATTGCTTTCAAGGTAGTCTTTAACAGGCCATTGTATCGTTCAACTTTCCCGGAGGCTGGTGCATGATAGGGGATGTGATACACCCATTCAATACCATGTTCTTTGGCCCAAGTGTCTATAAGGTTGTTTCGGAAGTGAGTCCCATTGTCTGATTCTATTCTTTCTGGGGTGCCATGTCGCCATAGGACTTGCTTTTCAAGGCCCAGGATGGTGTTCCGGGCGGTAGCATGAGGCACAGGATATGTTTCCAGCCATCCGGTGGTTGCTTCCACCATTGTAAGTACGTGGCGCTTGCCATTGCGAGTTTGAGGGAGTGTGATGTAATCAATCTGCCAGGCCTCTCCATATTTATATTTCAGCCATCGTCCTCCATACCAAAGAGGCTTTGACCGTTTGGCTTGCTTGATTGCAGCACATGTTTCACAGTCATGAATAACCTGTGCTATAGCGTCCATGGTCAAGTCCACCCCTCGATCACGAGCCCATCTGTATGTTGCATCTCTACCTTGATGGCCTGAGGTGTCATGGGCCCATCGGGCTATAAATAATTCACCTTTATGCTGCCAATCCAGGTCCACCTGAGCTACTTCAATCTTAGCAGCCTGATCCACCTGCTGGTTGTTTTGATGTTCTTCAGTAGCCCGATTCTTGGGCACATGAGCATCTACGTGGCGTACTTTCACAGCCAGGTTCTCTACCCGAGCAGCAATATCTTGCCACAATGCAGCAGCCCAGATAGGTTTGCCCCTACGCTGCCAGTTGTTTTGCTTCCATTGCTGTAACCATCCCCACAGGGCATTTGCTACCATCCATGAATCGGTGTAGAGATAGAGAACTGGCCATTTTTCTCGTTCAGCAATGTCTAAAGCCAGCTGAATGGCTTTCACTTCTGCAAACTGACTCGATTCACCTTCTCCCTCAGCAGCTTCTGCAACTCGTCGCGTAGGACTCCATACAGCAGCCTTCCATCTCCGATGCTTCCCCACAATACGACAGGACCCATCAGTGAACAGGGCATATTTCTTTTCATTCTCTGGCAACTGGTTGTACAGTGGGGCTTCTTCAGCACGACCCACCTCCTCCTCTGATGATATCCCAAAGTATTTGCCTTCTGGCCAGTCCATGATCACTTCCAATATTCCTGGGCGACTGGGGTTTCCTATTCGAGCCCGCTGAGTAATCAGTGCAACCCACTTGCTCCATGTAGCATCAGTTGCATGATGCGTAGAGGGGACCCTTCCCTTGAACATCCAGCCTAGTACCGGTAATCGGGGTGCTAGGAGGAGCTGCGCTTCAGTACCGACCACCTCCGAAGCAGATCGAACTCCTTCATATGCTGCCAATATCTCCTTTTCAGTTGGAGTATAGCGGGCCTCAGATCCTCTGTATCCCCGACTCCAAAACCCCAGAGGCCGACCTCGAGTTTCCCCAGGTTCTTTCTGCCAGAGACTCCAGGTGGGGCCGTTCTCCCCGGCTGCAGTGTAGAGCACATTCTTTACATCTGGTCCTGTTCGAACTGGCCCAAGGGCTACTGCATGGACTATTTCCTGCTTGATTTGTTCAAAGGCTTGTCGTTGTTCAGGGCCCCATTCAAACTCATTCTTCTTACGAGTTACTTGGTAGAGTGGGTTTACAATCAGACTGTAATTTGGGATGTGCATTCTCCAAAACCCCACAACACCTAGGAAAGTCTGTGTTTCTTTTTTGTTAGTTGGTGGAGACATAGCTGTTATTTTGTTGATCACATCCATTGGGATTTGACGACGTCCATCTTGCCATTTTATTCCTAAAAACTGGATCTCCCGTGCAGGTCCTTTGACTTTATTTTGTTTTATGGCAAAACCGGCTTTCAGAAGGATTTGGACTATTTTCTTCCCTTTCTCGAAAACTTCCTCTGCTGTGTCACCCCACACAATAATGTCATCGATGTACTGCAGGTGTTCAGGAGCTTCCCCCTGCTCTAGTGCAGACTGGATCAGCCCATGGCAAATGGTAGGGCTGTGTTTCCACCCCTGGGGCAGCCTATTCCAAGTATATTGGACTCCCCTCCAAGTGAAGGCAAATTGTGGCCTGCACTCTGCTGCTAGAGGGATGGAGAAAAATGCATTAGCGATATCAATTGTGGCGTACCACTTGGCTGCCTTCGATTCAAGTTCATACTGAAGTTCCAGCATGTCCGGCACTGCAGCACTCAGTGGTGGCGTGACTTCGTTCAGGCCGCGATAGTCCACTGTTAGTCTCCACTCGCCATTAGACTTTCGCACTGGCCATATGGGACTATTGAAAGGTGAATGAGTCTTGCTGATCACTCCTTGGCTCTCCAATTGACGAATTAGCTTATGGATGGGAATCAGGGAGTCTCGGTTGGTGCGATATTGCCGCCGGTGCACAGTTGTGGTAGCAATTGGCACTTGCTGTTCTTCGACCCTCAGCAACCCCACAACAGAGGGGTCCTCTGAGAGACCAGGCAAGGTAGATAATTGTTTAATGCCCTCTGTCTCTAAGGCAGCAATACCAAAAGCCCACCGGAACCCTTTTGGGTCCTTGCAGTATCCTCTTCTAAGATAGTCTATGCCAAGGATACATGGAGCATCCGGACCAGTCACAATGCGGTGCTTTTCCCACTCATTCCCAGTCAGACTCACTTCAGCCTCCAATACAGTCAACTGCTGAGATCCCCCTGTCACTCCACAAATATAGATGGGCTCTGGTCCTTTATAGCTCGATGGCATTATAGTACATTGTGCACCGGTGTCTACTAAAGCCTTATACTTCTGTGCGCGTGATGTGCCAGGCCATCGAATCCACACAGTCCAATAAACTCGATTGTCCCTTTCCTCCCCCTGGCTGGAGGCAGGGCCCCCCTAATCCTGGTCAGAATCTTCCTCGTTTCTGTGTTTGAAGGACTGTCTGCTGGAAGTTGGAGCAGCAAACTTTTCGGAGAATCCCTTTTTCCTGATTGTTTTCTTTTGCAACTCACGTACCCGTGCCTCTAGGGTCGCGGTAGATTTTCCATCCCACTTTCTCATGTCCTCTCCATGGTCTCGTAAGTAAAACCACAGGGTGGCACGGGGTGAGTACCCACCATATCGTCTTCCTTGTGTGGGTGAACGCCTACCCCTGACAGCTGAGACACTGCTTTGTACAGGTGCGAAGGAGAATAATCTCTCTTCAAGTTGGTGAACCTTTTCAGAAAGTTTCTCCCAAGTGTTCTCCTTTGGTCGGTGGGCACTGGTTGGTTCAGGTGGGGAGGACAATAGATTCTCTTCAAGTTGGTGAACCTTTTCAGAAAGTTTCTCCACAGCTGAGACGCAGGCCTGTAAGGAAGAGGAGAGACTTTCTTCGTACTGCCGGAGTTGTTTAGCCGCTTCACCCACTGTGGGTTCCTCATCCTCTTTCCAGGCCATTATTGCCAATGAGCTGGCATATGATGATGGTGCACTCCGTACAAACTTCCGCCACATGGGTCGTGTACACTTGACTTCATCTGGATCTGTGGATGTTTGTTTGAGGTCTGGATCCTCATAAATCACTTCCCGTACGGCTAATTCCCTCAGGTACTGGATTCCCTTCTCCATAGTGGTCCACTTGCCTGGTAGACATAAAATATCTTCCTTGAAGGGATACCTTTCCCTCACAGCTGAGAGGAGACGCCTCCAGAGGCTGGTGGGTCGTGCTCCATCTGCAATTGCTTTGTCAATGCCGGCGTCTCGAGCAAGGGATCCCAGCCGCTTGGCTTCCCTGCCGTCTAATTCCACACAATTGGCTCCAGAGTCCCAGCACCGGAGCAGCCAGGTGACAAGCTGCTCACCTATACAGCGACCAAAATCTTTTCGCACATCTCGTAGCTCGCGCTCGTTTAGGCTTCGGGTAGTTACTGTTGCTCTTTCGGCATCCTCATCTTCCTCCTCCTGAATCCTTGACGGCCCAGCGTCGTCATCATCTTCGTCATCTCTATACTTAGTTTTGGCAGAAGCCTTACCTGGATTGGCAGAAGACTCTCTGCGTTCTAAACGACTTGAATTTCTATACCATATTTTCACCTTCTCTACAGGGGCAGCTTGCACTGCTACTGCTCGTTTCTCTGACTTTGTTACAGGGTCTGCCACAGGGGTTGGAATGCCCTCTGCAGGGTCAACTTGCACTGCTACAGCTCGTTTCTCTGACACGGCCACAGGAGCTGGAGCGGCTACAGGAGCTGGAGTTGGAGCTGGAGCAGTTGCAGGAGCTGGGACTGGAGCAGCAGTAGGAGCTGGAGCTGGAGCGGCTTCAGGAGCTGGAGCTGGAGCGGCTTCAGGAGCTGGGACTGGAGCAGTTGCAGGAACTGGGACTGGAGTAGCGGCCGGAGCTGGAACTGGAGCGACTGCAGGAACTGGGATTGGAGCAGCTGCAGGAGCTGGAGCTGGAGCAGCTTCAGGAGCTGGGACTGGAGCAGTTGCAGGAGCTGGAGCTGGAGCGGCTGCAGGAGCTGGGACTGGAGCGGCTGCAGGAGCTGGGACTGGAGCGGCTGCAGGAGCTGGGACTGGAGCGGCTGCAGGAGCTGGGACTGGAGCGGCTGCAGGAGCTGGGACTGGAGCGGCTGCAGGAGCTGGGACTGGAGCGGCTGCAGGAGCTGGGACTGGAGCGGCTGCAGGAGCTGGGACTGGAGCGGCTGCAGGAGCTGGGACTGGAGCGGCTGCAGGAGCTGGGACTGGAGCGGCTGCAGAATCCACCGTAGGGGTCACAGTGGCCGTTGGATCTGTCACAGGGTTTGGAGTGGCCGCAGGGTCTGTCACTAAGTTGACAGCAGTATCAATGGCAGCTCGATAGGCATGAGCCAGGCCCCAGCACGTTACAATGATTTGTGTTACTTTGGAACTGCCAGAATCATTACACCTTTTTTTCAAGCATTCTGCCAGTTTTTGAGGATTTTGCCATTGTTCAGGGGTGAATTTCCAACACACTGGGGGTGCCAACTGCTCTAGATGCCTGCCCATATCCACCCATACTCCCTGCCACCCACAACTATACTGCCTCCGGGCAGATCTCCGGATGAGCTTCCTAAGTAGTTGTTTAACTTTAAGCAGAACTTGAAGTGCATTCAGGAGGCAGAACAACAGGACTATGCTGGTCTGAGTATCCCAAGGATATTCAATATCTTGGAGAGCTATTGTAATAAACTCGGAGGATAAGAGGGTGGTGAAGGAGGAAGGGAGAGTGATCAAGGAGGGTACAGGGGTGGTGAAGGAGAAAGGGAGAGTGATTAAGTAAGAAAAATTATCTTCCCCTTTCCCCTCCACAGATTGACTCCCTAATGAAAAAAGGCAACAGATACAATTGCTAATAGTTTCCAAAATACAGTTTCCAAAGTATAGAATCGAAGATGTTACTGAGTACAAATACCAGGTTAGAGTCATGGCCAGATATTTCATCATCTCATAAGCCACTGATACAACACACAGTACCATAACGGTCTGAAACCAGGGCCCGGAGACGATAAACAACATGACAGAGAGCACATACGGAAAATAACGTGCTATAATACTCAATTTGGAAAACAGGCGCAGCACAGTTGAGATTAAAGTAATCAGCATTATGACAAGTGACTATTAAGCAGGTCTAATACTTATACCAATTTTAGTTTAACACACTCTGGTCAGATCTGCCGTTATCTCAACCTTTCGAGCCCCACGTTGGGCGCCAAAAAGACTGTCGTGGTTTAACCCGGCTGGCAGCTAAACACCACGCAGCCGTTCGCTCACCCTCCCCCCTCCCTCTCTGGGACGGGGGAGAGAAATGGAAAGTGAAGCTCGTGAGTTGAGATGAAGACAGTTTAATAAGACAGGAAAATAATAATAATAATAATAATAATAATAATAATAATAATAATAATAATAATACAATGATGATAATAGTACTACTACTAATAATATGTACAAACAAGTGATGCACAATGCAATTGCTCACCACCCGCTGACCGATGCCCAGCTTAACCCCGAGCAGTCCGGCCCCCTCCCCCCGGCTAGCCACCCCTATATATTGTTTAGCATGACGTCAGATGGTATGGAATACCCCTTTGGCTAGTTTGGGTCACCTGTCCTGGGTCTGTCCCCTCCCAGCTCTTACTGCACCCCCCCAGCCTGCCCGTTGGCAGGACAGAGCAAAGGCTGAGATGTCCTTGGCTTAGTATAAGCACTGCTCTGCAACAATTAAAGCATCGGGGTGTTATCAGCACTCTTCTCATTCTAAGCCAAAACACAGCATTCCACCAGCTACTAGGAAGAAAATTAATTCTGTGCTAACTGAAACCAGGACACCTGCTTCCCTTCTCTTCACAGGACAAGTAATGTAAGAGAAATAAAATCTTATTCAAGTCTTGTTGATGTTTCACTTCTGAAGTGAGCAAGATCTCCCCTGCACTGAAGTGTTCCAGAACATTTGCTAAGGTGAGTGAATGGAAATGAATTGCCGCAATTCCATCTTCCTCCTTCCAGCAAACTGTAAATGCAGACATACATTTTCATGTCAGGTAGTGTGATTGCATTATTAGCATGAGTTGGAGCAGGATTAGGGTTTTCGTTTGGTTGGTTTTGTTTTGGTTTTGTTTTGTTTTTTTTTACTCCTTAAAAAAATAAATAAATAAATAAATAAATAAATAAATAAAGAATTTGTAAGTTGTGTTGTGGGGCCGGCCACAGTCTCATTTTGATACTCCTATGTACTGACAGTGTTTTAATGGAATAGAAAAACAAATAAATCCTTAAATCTGGTGAGTGGGGAAAAAAAATAGTAATAATAACAGACAAGAACAAATTGTTTCAACTGAGTCCCGATCTTGCATTCTCTGAGGCTTAATACAGCAGATCGTGCATAGCCAGTGACTGCACCAAGATTGTTCCAATGTGAGAAATGGTGATAGCTATAAATTTTTTTTGATTATTTTTAACCAGGGACCAACGTTAAGCTGATTAGCATAAATGTTTATTTAATTGCAGCAGAATTCCAGTAACTGCGGAGTAAACTGCTCTTACAAAAATAATAATAACAACAACAACAACATCCATACTGAGAAGGAGACAGGCCAAATTCAATTTCAAGTTGTCTGAAGGAGTGAGTTTTAGGGTCTTTTATTTGTTTTTATTTCACTTTGATTCAGACACTTCACAATTTTGTTTCTTTTTCTCTGGTTAAGGGTGTTTGTTTTTCAAGGGATTGGGAGAGTTATTGTTGGTGTTTTTTGTTGTTGTTGTTGTTGTTGTTTCTTTAACATAAAACAAAACAGAGGTTATGCTGATCTTTTTACAGATCTTGTGATCTACAGCTATTCACTATTAGAGCAGCCTCAAGGTTTCTCAACAGCCCAGCCAGAGCAGACTTCACCCCAGGGTGCTCAAGTGTGGATAGGGCTGGAAGTCTCAGTGAAAGGTTTGGGAGCAATGGAAAAAGCTTTTCTCCTTCTGCTCCACATGGTCCCTCTACCACTGCTGAATCTACCAGGAGGGGTGGGAGCCAGCATTTCTTTGAATGAGTGCTGTGACTTATTCCAGTCACTCACTTAATATGATATTGCAGGCTTAAAACATGTAGGTAAGGGATACAACCTAGGTATGAGTAAAATGAGATATCTGATTAACTTCATACCCTCTGTGGGAGAGAGATTGTTTCTCTCTCACTTACCAGGCTATGTCAAAGACTAAGTGCAGGTAAAAGCTGTATTTGCTCATTTCTACTGGCTTCTTGTAGTTCAGCTCTGTTCACTTGGGTTGCACCCAGAAGGTCACCAATTTCTCCTACTCAAGATAAATCAGAACTGCCTCTAATTTAGGCCAAACCCACAAAGGTATAGGAAGCTGCAGACTGAAATCTTGAATCCCTCACAGGACTTAATATTCATAATGAGAAATTTGACCTGTTCTGGCATTCAATTATACAAAACAATATATATAGTTTAACACATTATTATCAGAGAGAAGGAAACCAAAGCCAAAGTATGATCTCATTCTTCCATATACTGTATTAACCTATTTAAAGACTTAGAATACTCCATCACAGAAGTGACTTAATAATTAAATGGAAAATGTCTGGTGCTTTATCACACTTTATGTCTCTGCTTTGGTAAAGTGAGGGGCATTTGCTTATTTTAAGAAAAAAAATAAAACAGTTTAACACTGATGAGGAGCTTTAGAATGAAAAACAAAGCCTCCATAGAATGTAATTTCATATCCAAAATAATAATTCCTTCCACAGCACATTTTCAGGAGCTGTGTTTATTTTTAAACATAGATAATGATACATCCTCCATAGTGCACAGACTGCTTAACTGTCTATTACAACTTGAATATTAGTTACTTTAATACAAATAGCTAAATACATTGACAAAGACGAATGAAGACCTAAAAAGAAATTAACGAACATCTGCTATTATGAATGAGTTTTTCATCTGTGACTACTCAGATTGTGTCGATACAAATTTTTAGGCACAACATATTCACTGGCGATGGTGCCTTTTCATCCACACAGTAACTTTTTTCACAATTAAATATAAGTATTCTTTCAGTTTTGAATGTCTAGTCCTGCAAATTGTTCACAGAACAGAAGAAGAATGACCAAACCTGACAAGACAGTCATCTTGATTTATACCACTCGTGGGTTTTATTTTGGTTGGTTGGTACGTTGGTTTTTACCACCTTTTTCCTTTTATGTATCTTCTTTGTATTCTGACATACAAACTAAACGAAACAGAAAGCTTTTTTTGAGTCTTGAAAGTATAAATTATTATGAGTTCCAACCTACTACAACATGAGCAACAAGAAGATAGCACATCCCGATGGTACAGGACACAATCATCATGGGGAAACCTAACCTGAAACAACAAGAAAACAAAAGAAATATCAGTAACATTACAATATTTTGTTCTCCAAGTACATAATGAAAAGGAAGTTTAAGTTATCCTGCACATTCCAAGCCTGGAATATGCTTATGCAGTGCCAAAAGCATGGTTATACTGTGAGATCATGACAAGGTCAAGGAATCTAATATTCAATTTCACATTTCTTCTGCTGGCCTGTTTAAAAGATAGGTGGACAAAATCAACATAATTTCATTGATTTCAGTTCATCTCTTCCAATTTACTTTGTCTCAGAATCTGGCATGCCCAGTTGTTTCTTTTTCTTTTTACATTTTTCTCCCCCCCCCCCCCCCCCCCCCCCCCCCCCCCCAACAATAAGCAATTATACAGGTAAAATAACAATTCTTAGAAGTTAGGTAATGTTGGAATAGATCGTTCAGTAAGTATCACATCAGTATGGTGCTTTATTACAATCTTTGGCTCAAACTCCTTATATCGTTTCCCTGTTGAGCTGTAGTCACATACAGATGGTATTCCTCTCACCAGGTTTAACGGATTTTAATATTAAATCCCAGACAGCTGTAAAAGTGCTAAAACATTGCTGTTGTATTGAGAACGGCTATTTGCTTTTCATCACAGATTAAGCTTTTCACACCACACCCAACCTTTTTTTAGCTTTCTTTAGCCTGGCAAACACAAGCAGCAGAAATGGACAACTAGAAAGGGTGTTGTGGGGTTGTCTGAGTCCTGCTCACAGGACTCTTCCACATCTGTGAAAATAAGTGAGTTTTCTGAAACTTAAAAATGTTGTTGTATGGCTCTGAAAGACTATGAAGTACCACTTTTTTGATCACACTTTTTTTTTTTGTTGTTGTTACTAAAATTATAAGAATTGAGATGAGAAAATAATTTTGTGACAAACAACTCTCCTTATGTAATACCTTTTGTCAAGTTCAGTCATGAATTTCCATAAACCTCATCAGAGCATGGTAATGTTCTCTGAAGTGCAGCATTTCATTTATTCTCTTCCTTGAAGTAAGACCTGCTTATTACATATGGGTATATTACTTGTGCCTTTTTGCCTTGCTTGTTAGGCATCCTTGGTAAGGTTCCAGGAGCATATTTGTTGATGATAGGAGAACATTCTTGAGCTTGAGTGGATGAATAGCTCCTTGCCTTAAGAAGCTACAGCTAAAAGGGACTTCTTGGTGCATTAAATCTGGCCACCACTTCCTCAGTATATGAAACCACTCACATAAAATTAAAATTAAACTTCTCAATGGATCACTGCAGCCTGATCACCTTTCCTCTTTCTACCTGCAGCTCCAATGTTATTCTAAACCTTGTGATTTTCAGAAGTCATGTTTTTTTTTCACTGCTTTTTTGCTGAAAAACAGACTGAAAGAAGCATAGCTGTGACCAACAGAATACAGGAGCTCTCACCTTAACAGTCATTCAAGCTACAGACAATAGAATTTGTTCAGGAAACTGGGTCACAGCCAGCATACACACACTGACCTATAAAGCTGACAGAACAATTAGGAAACTAATAAAATTCAAACACTATAAAGAAAATGTTGGAATTATTTAGTGAAGAACAATCTTGCCCATAATGATGGCTATGTGGCTGTTCTTGACCTCCTATCAAAGTGAAGCCATCCCAAGTAATGGTAGAAATAGAGGCAAACCAAGAAAATAAAAATACCTGCAAGGCTGGAAATGTATAAGGGCTAACAGATCATCTCATTTCTGTCTCCTTGAAAGAAGAAGCATTGCCCCATGTCCATGACCAAATATTGCCTGTACCAAAAGGACAGTTCCAATGCCTGGCTCTAGTGTCTCTGCCTCTCCAGGATTTAGGACCTGGTGTGCCAGCCACTTCTGCCATTCATGTAAGAGTCATTATTATTGGTATTCTAGCTTCAAATGTGTTAACATGAAGTTGGTATTTGGAATTGGAAAAGAAGAAAGAATGACAGGGTTTGTTCAAGTGCTGAAAAGTATGAAGAATTGTTAGAAAGGATCATAGGATTTTCACAGCATTCAAATCATCAGAAGTCTGCAATACATTTGGAAGTGCTCATTTATTTTTCTTTTTTTGTTGTTCAGATGAATATGCGTAACTATACTGCAGGTAAGTGTTATTTCAAATTCAAATGGTTAGATCCTTGTTTTTGAACAACTCTTTACTAGAAAGAGCTGAGTCAGTAATCAGCTCTTTATCGTTATATTTTCTTATTCAGTATTCACTAAATGGTCAAGTTGATAATAAATGATCAAGCTGAAAATATTACAAAGCAGGAGAAAAAGCTAAATCCATTGGAAATATTTTAGAAAAAAAAAAAAAAAAAAAAAAAAAAAAAAAAGTAAAATTAATTTGATGTCTAGATAATTGCTCGGAGTCCTTCCTTCCTTCTCTCAGCATATCTGACCTCCAGACCTCCCTAATTTCACTAACATAAAAGTATCAAGATAGGACAAAAAAAGCAAAACCAGCTATGGCTGTGGGAATAAAATAGCATGGCTATAAAATCCTCTTACATCCTTTAGTATATCTCATGAACATTCCCCTGCAGCTGTATCCACATGGCAGGCTGGTGAACCAGAGATTTCTACAACTCTCATAAGAAAACAGGTTGTTATTTGACAGAAAACAGAATTTTATTGACCTCACAGTTAGCAAACAAAGAACCGGTACTGGGAGGAGAGGGGATAGTGCAGATCTTAATCTGTACTAATACAACCTAACAAACCTCCGTGGGGAAAGCACAGCAGCTCAGCAGTGACTGGCAACAAAATGCCTTTGTAAAGACTGGCAAGGGTAGGGGAGAATCCAAACAGATTTAGTGGCTCTTGGACCATGAAAAAGAGAACAGAAAAACTAACCCCAGGTCGGGGGTAGGGGGTGGGTTCATGTGAGAAAATGGATGAATTATATGGGACCACATATAAATATGCAGGCATTTTAATTATGCCCGACTTAGAGTGGGAGTCAAAGCAAGTAGCCAGAGCCACACACAGCCTGGGGAGGTACCTCACTTCATTTAGCCTGGATGTTTGCACAGGGCCCAGGTATAAAGCCATTACTCTCATTGCATGGACAATTAGCCCTCAACTTGAGGCCTGAATCTTAGGCCCACTGGCCTGAGCACAAATGTAATTGTATCAAATTCACCGTGGAATCTGTGCACCAGGGAGAGAGGAGATGAAGCCTGCTCAGTGAGTATTAGGTACTGGAGAGTTAGTTGATTACCCAAATCAGTTTAGTGCCCTATTGTGCTATTGCATGACATCAAAGATACAACTCCTGTCCCAGCCTATGCACAACATAACGTTTAGCCACCTACATTTTCACAGAATCACAGAATCGTCTAGGTTGGAAGAGACCTTCAAGATCACCTAGTCCAACCTCTGTCCTAACACTAACCAGTCCTCCACTAAACCATATCACCGAGCTCTACATCTAAACGCCTTTTAAAGACCTCCAGGGATGGTGACTCAACCACTTCCCTGGGCTGCCATATCTTTCCAATGCCTGATAACAATCTCCTTTAGTTACATCAAATAAGAACACGCTTTAAACAATGTGAAAATTCCTTTCCATAAATGCTCATTTGCTGCATACATGTGGGTCAAAAAGCAACATGTCAGTTGTTCCTGCCCAGGAAAAACAAACAGCAGGGCTTAGAAGTTCTAAAAACTTCTGAAGTTTTAGTTCAAGAGATTAGTAAGAAACACTAATTAGCCTCTGTCATAAAAACTCATTTTTCCATGACCCTGTAACAGCAGCACATCTGATATGACATTTCTATGTACCAACTAAGGAAAGAGGACAGATGTACCCTGCGTTGGGCAGCCTTTCATCCCTCATGCCCACTGCACACAGGGAGAAACACAAGTGCTGCACGGCCCTGACTCTCCACAGCTCATGGAGACTGCACTGAGTTTTCACTGCTTCAGAGATTAAGAACAAGGAAGGGACAGATGACAGAATCATTCACCCTAGACTTCCCTCCTCTTCTTCTTAACAGAAGTTTACATATAAAACTGTAATCTAAATGAAATCATGCAGCTTAAATATACACAACATGCAGATGTTAGTTCAGTGTGAGATACCGAGAACAGTTCCAGCAGAAGCCCTAGGGATTTGTCTTAGACAAAGTTTTGCTTATTAATAACTTCAATGATCCACTGGTGAAGAGCTTGCAAATCACCTCAGTGCAGGAGAGATGTCAGACTCTGGAGAACAGAATTCAGCATGTTCTTAACAAATTAAAATGAGAATTTGAAACGTACAAGACAAAACTCTGTAAAGATAGCTGTGAAGTATGCATTAGGAGAAGTCAAACCGTGGGCACAAAAAAAAGCAAGGAAAGAGAAGCTTTTTACTTTTAATGACCTAGTTATTTTTGATCCTGCCTCACTGCAAGATGTCTGGCCCTGTGCATACTTAGAGGAAAAGGAAACTGTTGTATAATTATTCTGGGGATAAATCCCATTTTAATGAGTACCTATTGATGTGAATATTACAGTTTTCTTAGCTTATATGTTTATTTAATTGTATTTGCTAAATACTAATAGTGAAGCCTTTAGGGTCTGAATTGCATTTTTCTGAACAAACTGATCTCTTACAGTACCTTGAAGCTCTGGTCTGTCATGCTTCAAGAGCCAGCAGGACCAGGGATGTACAAGACCCAGGTTCAGTGACTTGTTCTGCCTGACTTGGGACATGACATGACTCTTATCTGTAAAACCATACCTACAGGCACCACCTTCCTGACATTTCTGAGCCAGTAAATTATGCAGCCTGTGCATCCTCAGGGGGATCTGTGGAAGAACAACACATCCAAGGAAATGAGGAACCTTCAGCTGCTCCTCATTGGGAAAGCAACAGCATAAAAATCCCAGACAAAACCACTGGCAATGAAAGAAAACTGGTAGTTTTCTTTCCTCTTTTACCAGGGGTAAGAGTTAATGCTAAAAACTTCTGCTCCTGCTTTCACTCACAATTTAATGCACAGTTCACGTTATACTGGTGGAGTTTGCATCAGGCTTAAAATTTTGCTTTTCTCACTTCATATCTGTTTCACCAAAGGTTCTGTAGAAGGTATAACCTTCCCACCCACCCACTTGTTCCTCCATTATTCAGCACAGGGTACAAAAGCATCATCTGCACATCTAAAGATTGCCATGCCATCTGAAAATATTTAACAAAAGAAAGATAGTGGGTAATTCACCTCATTCTTGGACACTTACTATGCAGTGCCTTGCTCTGGAAGTTGGACAAACACAAGCTCGTTTTTAAAAGCATATCTAAATGTCTACAAAAGCAGCCTCAAAAATGAGACTCAGATAAGGTACATTTTTAAGATACATAAAGTTATTTCTGAATGAAAGAAAAGTTACACCTATTAATGTAATTTCACAATTCAATTTGCAAAGTAACTCATCTATATTTCATCTAAACAATAAGGTAAAACTGCAATATTCATGGATCTTAATTAAAAGAAAATCATAACCTTCATGAATCAAACAATACCGGTTGTTCTCTGGATACCCAGTACCCTGAGCTGGTGGAAGGGGATGGGGAGCAGGATGTGGCCCTCACTATCCATGAAGAACTGGTTGGTGACCTGCTACAGCACTTGGATGTGCACAAGTCGATGGGGCCGGATGGGATCCACTCAAGGGTACTGAGAGAACTGGCAGAGGAGCTGGCCAAGCCACTGTCCATCATTTATCAGATGTCCTGGCGATCGGGGGAGGTCCCAGTTGACTGGCGGCTAGCAAATGTGACGCCCATCTACAAGAAGGGCCGGAGGGCAGACCCGGGAAACTACAGGCCTGTCAGTTTGACCTCAGTGCCAGGGAAGCTCATGGAGCAGATCCTCCTGAGAGTCATCATGCAGCACTTGCAGGGCAAGCAGGCAATCAGGCCCAGTCAGCATGGGTTTATGAAAGGCAGATCCTGCTTGACGAACCTGATCTCCTTCTATGACAAAGTGACGCGCTGGGTGGACGAGGGAAAGGCTGTGGATGTGGTCTATCTTGACTTCAGCAAGGCTTTTGACACCGTCTCCCACAGCATTCTCCTCAAGAAACTGGCTGCTCTTGGCTTGGACTGGCGCACGCTTCGTTGGGTTAGAAACTGGCTGGATAGCTGGGCCCAAAGAGTCGTGGTGAATGGAGTCAAGTCCAGTTGGAGGCCAGTCACTAGGGCATCCCCAAGGGCTCGGTGCTGGGGCCGGTCCTCTTTAATATCTTCATCGATGATCTGGACAAGGGCATCGAGTGCACCCTCAGTAAGTTTGCAGATGACACCAAGTTAGATGCGTGTGTTGATCTGCTCGAGGGTAGGAAAGCTCTGCAGGAGGATCTGGATAGGCTGCACCGATGGGCTGAGGTCAACTGCATGAAGTTCAACAAGGCCAATGCCGGGTCCTGCACCTGGGGCGCAATAACCCCAAGCAGAGCTACAGGCTGGGAGATGAGTGGTTGGAGAGCTGCCAGGCAGAGAAGGACCTGGGAGTGATGGTGGATAGTCGGCTGAATATGAGCCAGCAGTGTGCTCAGGTGGCCAAGAAGGCCAACAGCATCCTGGCTTGTATCAGAAATAGTGTGCCCAGCAGGGCTAGGGAGGTGATCGTCCCCCTGTACTCAGCTCTGGTGAGGCTGCACCTCAAGTACTGTGTTCAGTTTTGGGCCCCTCACTACAAAAAGGACATCGAGGTGCTTGAGCGGGTGCAGAGAAGGGCGACGAAGCTGGTGAGGGGCCTGGAGAACAAGTCCTACGAGGAGCGGCTGAGGGAGCTGGGCTTGTTCAGCCTGGAGAAAAGGAGGCTCAGGGGCGACCTTATCGCTCTCTACAGGTTCCTCAAGGGAGGCTGTAGCGAGGTGGGGGTTGGTCTGTTCTCCCACGTGCCTGGTGACAGGACGAGGGGGAATGGGCTTAAGTTGCGCCAGGGGAGTTTTAGGTTGGATCTTAGGAAGAACTTCTTCACCGAAAGGGTTGTTAGACATTGGAAGAGGCTGCTCAGGGAAGTGGTGGAGTCACCATCCCTGGAAGTCTTTAAAAGACGTTTAGATGTAGAGCTTAGGGATATGGTTTAGTGGGGACTGCTAGCGTTAGGTCAGAGGTTGGACTCGATGATCTTGAGGTCTCTTCCAACCTAGAAATTCTGTGATTCTGTGAAATGAGCTAGTTAACAAAACTTATATAGGTCTATGTAAGTCATAGTTCACACAGTACAGCTCAGTGAGCAAATTCTTTTTCTATACACCAGCTAAGATTAAATAGCATAGGGAAATATTGGGGTGAGGAGGGGAAGAAAATGAGACACAACATTACCATTATAGATTTATTATTATTTTATTTCTATTAACATTCTTAGATATATAGATCATTTTCATTGTGATTACTTTCTGTCGCATTCTGCTACAAAGAGATTTTCTGGAAAGATTATGTTGACTTTTCATACTAATTGTTAAAAAAAAAATGCTCAATTTTTTGAAAAAAAAATCCATTTTTATTAACTCTATTGATTAATTCTTTACTTTTTTTTCCACCTTTGGCTTTGTGAAGGAGTAGAAACTGAAAGGAAAGATTTTAAATTTCTTGTCTGCTTTACTCTCAAAGCCACTGACAATTCCACTCTTCACTAATTTCTCTGTTTTTATCATATTTATGATCACTGTCTTGTCATCCTATTTCTTCACTGCCTTTCTTTCAATGCAGACTGCATGTCCTGTCAGTTTGGTTGTGTCAACCTTGCCATCATTTCAAGTCTTTGACATACCGATCCAGTTTACCTGAAAGGTAAGTACAGGCTTAACTATACTTTCCTATACTTAAAGAAAACCCCTAAAAAATATTTATAACATGCCCATGACCTCTTCAAATCTAACACCTGTTGTACCTCAGAAAACAGGTGGCTAAAACTGCCAGTGAGCATTAATGCAACATTAAATTGCTGTGAATTTCATATAGTCTAGAATTACATAAAAATTACAGTGTAGTCACCTACTAGTTACCATACACAGGTGTTACTGTGTAATTGAAATCACAGAACAAAACCTATAATCCCATTTTCTTCTGATTGCCAATTTTTTTTTTTTTTTTTTTTTTGGTGATATTCTATCTGTTTTGAGTCTATGCCAAGATTTTCCATACAGTCACTAACAGGACTAAAACTGAGATTAGGAAAATCAGTGAGGAAATCTAAAGGTGTTAAGTTTTGCCTCCTACAGTCTGGAACATCTGGAAACATTCACTGTAAACCTCTGATCTTATGTGCAGAACAAGTAATAGGCTTTTCCTTGACCTTCCAAACTTCTGAGTATCTAAATAAAAAAGTTCATTCATTGCAAAAGAGCACTTAGTCTGGCAGCTCCACCTGGCAGACTCAAATGACCATTGATAGAATATTTGTTGCAATATCTGTTTGTGTCTCTGTGGTACAAATGAGATAAAATACAAGACTGTCAGAACAAGAGACTCTGATAACTATGGGGAAAAAAAAAAAAAAAAAAAAAAAAGGAAAACATGTCAAATTCTACTTTAAAAAAAAATAAAATGTTGTAATTGATTATTTAAAGAAGAAAGACACCACTTGTTAGATGATAAACAACATCTGGCCTTTCTGTTAGAACCAAACATGCACCCATGCACCTCCAATAGGAAATGATGTAAATCAGGAGACACACAAGAAACTAAAGCTCAAATACAGAAACAATCCTGAAAATACAGAACTAGCAGTGACATTTTACTGGGGAAGAGCAACATATCACCAATAAATATGTGAAAGTTGTTTTATTTTTTCTTATTCTTCTAATATCCTTTTAAGTTAATAAATCATTATGACTAATTTACTAACACGCATGAGGTGTCCAGAACCTCATATATATCTGACAACAGGGAAAAAACAGTAACTTTCCACATTTAGCTTTACGGGCCCCATGACCAACATAAATACCCCACATTTAAATGAGAAAAAGAACGACTTTGAACAAGCTCATTGGAGTCACAGCATGTAAAGGAAGCTAGACTAAGACCTCTATGTGTGTCAGAATGTTTTATTAAAGCTATAGAGCATACAAAACCAGATTACCTTGCTCTATAAATTAGGCCATAGTAGGATGATATTATAGAGATATACGCAAGCCAATAGCTGAAAAATCTCTTAAGCTTACATCAGAGGAATAATGCCATAAAGTAGAAAACAAAATGAAGTGTTGTGCTCGATCAGGAGTCAAATAGACAATCAAGTGACCCCCATGTAAATCATCTGCAGAGTTTCTTCTGGAAGATGACCAAAAGCAGGAAAGCCAGCATAACAGTAGGACACTGTGGATTCCCCTGTTTTCCCAGCTTTGCTGTACCTGTGGGAGTTCTAACTTTTCTTCATCTAAATGCCCTATGGCATAAAATACCCCTCAGAGTCTCCAACAGCAGTTGGAGTTTCAGCTTTAGTTGTAGCTTCAAGTAAAGATTTAGTTACTCTTGACATTAATGATACAGTAACCCAAAGCAACTCAGATTTTCCAAAGTTTAACACTGATAGCTTTCTAATTAACAATACCTACAGTGAACTAACCATGTTTGAACACTCCAGTCACATCCTTTCTTCAAGAAAGCTTGCAGCAACCTTCAGCCAAGGTGAGAGCCAGAAACACAGAGAACAGAGGAAGCTCTTGCATTAAGGATGGCCAGCTGAGACTGCTCCCAGCACTTTCCTTTTCCTGAGACTTGTATAACTATTAATTACATAAGAGAAAGTTGCAGGTGGCCATAACACACTCACTTTACACAGCTGAAACTCTATCACATGCTATTCTCGTTTTACATGAAGTGGGCTAATCTTTTATTAGTTTCCAGAAGAGCGTGATCTCCTACACAGTTGTGCAACATTTTGACACCCAGAGGGGCTGGACAAACCCACACTTTTATAAAGAGAAAGCAGCCTTTACAAAGTCAAGACTATGACTATAAGACTTAATTCACATAAGAAAATTTTACATTCAGACCTCGTATACCATTACAGCTTTAAACAACTAATTTGAGCACTTGAATTTTTGCTAGATCTCCTGAGTCTTAATAATAACAATAATAATAAATAAAAAATAAATCACGTATCTTTCATCTTGTTTTTTAAAAAATGGGCAAGCACTTTGTGCTAGTAACTTGAACAATATTTGTATATAGCTCAGAGCACCAGTATTATATCACAACATTGAGAAACAATTGAGAAAATAAATGTTGCCAATACAACAAGGCCAATACTAACACTAACTAATTACAATTAAAAAAAAAAAAAAATCTTAGATTACACTAAAATCCAGCTTTCCAAAATCCAGTAAAAAAACTGGGCAGAGTGAAATAATCTGGAAGCATCTTTCCTCTTTTTTGTTCAGATTTTTCCATTCAAATATAATGCAAGTTTAGTTTTCCTGTTTTACCTTATTTTATTTCTAAGCCCCCATGAAAAACAGAAGATACAGCAGAGTAAAACTAACTGTGTGCCATTATAGTCATCATATTTTCTATCATATATAGTCTCTTTAGAGATACAAAGGTCCTTCAAGCAATTTTATTAGACAGCTTTGTATGTAAGCAGCTTTCCTGAAGTTTTAATACTACTAAAATCTACAAGTCCCTTGAAAATCTAAATTGCTTTGTATTTCCTTCTTCTCAGTAATTCAGTCTCTATATACATGTACATTCCATTTAAAAGGATGTATTTTCTCTTTTCCATCAAGAGATACTCCCAAGAAACATGCAATACACATTGTTAAAGCTCCAAAGCAAGCTGTCTAAACTATGAAAGTTTATAGTCAAATAACTCTATTCTCTGCCAAGAAGTGTTATGACTATTAGAAAGCACGTGATATTATACATCATATGTTGGCAAAAGGGAGCATGCCTCACATTGAATTTCAGTTCCATCCTCAGTCAGATTTTTCTTATTTTTACAATGTAACATACTTGTTCTTGTTTCTGACATTTGTGTTTCAAAGAGACCGAAGAATTACAAACACAGTATGTGTCTGTGAGATAATGGTATGGCAAAAATTAACGGTGATTTATTTTAGTTCCAAAATGTTTCAAAATTAAAAGACTCTGCATTGTGTTGCTTTTCCTTGGTGAGGATTCAGGAATAGAAGTTGCCTGAATGTCATTTCCGTGAATGTGATTAATCCCAACCCTCACAAACAGTATTGTGGAACACTTTTCTTAGTCTCTCTCTCTCTCTCTCTCTCTCTCTTTATTTCATTGTGCTCTTTTATTTTCATTAAAGCACAAGATAAAAGGAAAACTTCAGTTTTCCAGTAGAGATTAATCATTTAATTCTTTAATAATATCAACAGGGCATTCTGAACTGTTATAAAAGTCATGGAGCTCAATAAAAAGCCAGATGCTACATAAGAAAAAACATGATCTGTTTCATTCCCCTTTTCTCCTTCTACTTGCTTTGAGACTCCTAGTTGTGTGCCACATAATGTGATGACAGAGAATTCATGTAGAGCAGTTTGCCAGGACAAAGGAGCAAAGTAACTGCATGATATAACTGCATGATATAATTATTATTGTTAAATAATAATTAAGAATATATTTTAAAACCATATCTTTAATTTAAAATAGAAGCATGCCTCTAGTTTAGCAAGATTATTTTTCATTAAGAACTCAGAAGATGCCTTCTGATAAAAATTTATTGTTTTTATAAGGCCAGTAAACTTTCTACCACAAACCCTATGCTTTAGGAGTCCTCAGACCCAGTCTAGGGTAGGAGCAGAAAGTGAGATATTTTCTTTCCAGCAGTGTGAACTGGAATACTTCTCTCCAGCCATGAAATGCCAGTCAGAAGGAAATAAGGGACCAGCAGGAACCTGGTCTTACCACAGGTCTGATTTTAAGTACACTAGCAAACTAAGGTGAAGCCTAAAGTGAATCCAGTTCTAAGTCCATCTGTTCCTTCAGAAGTTAAAGCTCTGGTGTACAAAGCACCAGAAAAATGCATTCTGTATAAATATATGTCCACAGACTATCACAAGTATATACCAATATTTCTTATGAAATGGAAAAGACCTAACAGATAGGCAAGATAGGAAAAGCGTAGCATAGAGATGCAGGTAAGTATTGCTAGCAGGTTGATTTAATATGGACTAGCTACATGACCAGTTCACAGACACTGCAAGTCAAAAAGAAGCATCAAAAGGAGTTGGCTGCCAAATTATTATGGATGGCGCATAACCCCTAAGTTGCTCCAAGTTGAAAGGTCAGAGCCTGAGAAACTTCAGTTCTCTACTCCTAGAAAAGCATATGCTAAATTTTCAGAGGTCATCTAAACTGCACCATCAAGAGTGTTATTCAGGCCCACATTAGAAACAAGGATAAGAGAGTGACTGAAATGAAGGAAATACAGGAATGAAATTATTAGGCTTTTAAGATTTATAAAGATATTTTACTAAGTTCACATTTTCAACAAACACATGAAAACTAACCCAGCTGTTTGACTAATTTCTGCCTCCTTCCTCCTGTCTCCATCTCTGCAGTGGAAAAGATGGATTGCTCTCCGGCAATGCAAGCATCTACCAGCAGTTGAGCTATGCAGATGGTCTGGCCCAGCTATTTATACAAAGGCTGCATGTACCACAGTCTTCCTTCTTTATTATTTTAGATGTTTTATTTTCATTTGAACGGTTTGGACAATCAAGTGGTTGGTTTAAATGTCATCAAGTGATTCTGAACCATTCCTAAGTTCCACCAAAACATCATCTTATTATCTTTCTAAAATATCAGGATCATTGTTTCAGGTGTGTTATGACATTTTTCATTTTAGTTTATTTCTCTGAATTTGGTCTTTTTTTTTTTTGCCAAGGTCAATAGACTTTTGAATTTCTTGTCTTAGAAACAGATGGTGCAGTGATGTATTTTAATGAAATTCAGCTGTACAATTATGGAACAAAATCTTAAGTAAATGCTTGTCATTAATATCCTTAAAATGCTAGAAACAGAATCTGAATATTTCTTGACTGGCTGGAATAATCTAGTTTCTCTTTTTACTTTGGAAAATCTATTCATTAGATTGTTTTCCTACTACTACAGAAACTATTTACATGTATAGTTGACACTTAGTTTGAACTTCTCTCATTTTTTTATTCAGCCTTCATTATCAGTGGATAGAAAAGGCTTAATGAACAACAACGAATTTGAAAACTAATATTTTAGTAGTATATGTTACATACTATTACAATAGAAAACAAAAATAAACAACAATGACAACAAAAAAAGAATCAAAACAAAACAACAATAAAACAGAATTCCATTTCAAACTGTCCTAGGATGATTTCTTCCCTTTTCCTTACTAGACTTTTCAAGGCATATAGAATGAAATGAATCCCTAAAAAACAACAACAAAATAAAAAATTTTAAAAATATTCAAAACATTATCTCTCTTTCAGGAAAAGGTCCTATATTATCCCAAAGAGCAGCTCTTAGTCATTATCGGTTTAAAACTGAAATCATTAAATAACCATTACCCTTTTTGCCTATTTAACTGATACATGTGATCTTCAAACTTGAATCTCGTTATTTAAGTAACTCTCACTGAAGCTGAACAACTGCAAATATTGACCTAGGAAGTTATTATTCAAGTGATTTAAAAATGTAATACTGTTTAAAATAATATAATACCCCTGAGTGCAAGTATTATCAGGAAAATAATAATTTTAAGAGGTTATCAAAATTCATTGCTAAGTTCAAGCAGTAAACAGAAATATAGTAATTGCAACCATATTTTTTATGTGAGAAACAATGGCCAGCTTACACAAGAAAATAAAAATCTAATTACTCTTTCATGTAAAAGAGCTAGTTGCTTTGAGTAGTTCTTGTTTCAAATGCATTATAATGAAGATAATGTAACCATTAAATCCTCCTTTCTTCTGATTGTCTTGGTGTATGTGTATGTCTGACACCTTATTTAGTAACAGAGGGGAACACACCTTTCTATTCCTATTAAAATTTTTCTGAGGAAATGAAATACTACATAAAATATGATTCTGATGTAATTTTCAATGTCTATATGTTTTGGCAAGCAAATATGAAGCATGGGATAATGTAAATTCAAGCTGAGGAGAATTAATATATTCTCTCTGAACAAGGCTTATTAGTCAGGGTTCATAGACAAATACAAGTTCAAACATCCAATATTCTCTGGTTCCAAGACTTCGTGTCTCTTCCTGCTATGTAAACTACCTTTGTATTTGGAACTCATGCTGTTTTGCAAAACAATGTTACAAGATACAAAATTTATCTGAGCAAATATTTTCAATACAGCACTTTCTGACTAAATTCTGTTAATTACCAAAGTACCCTATTTACGTAGAAAATCACTTTCTAATTTTGATATTCTTTGAATAAGACTCTTGTTCAGTAACGATACTGTCTAATCAAATTGAGCATATTCTAATTAACTGTACACTTGGCACTTGATGTAACTACATGAAATAACTATATGAAGCTGAAAAAAGTAGTGATGTCTTGGGTAACAAAAACTATTTATACCATCACATACAATATGCAAGGGTTCAAATATGCCTTGTTTGATACCAAAAATATATAAAAAATTTATGTCAACTCCCAGTTGGAATGAAAATAGAAGCTAACTCAAGACCGTTTGATTTTGCATGTCACCAAGTCAAATTAGAAAATGCATGAAAATGAGCAAATATTTCACTAATTCTCTTCTTGCAATCACCCCTACGTGACTCAACTTATACCCTGTCCAAACTCTCCTTTTTCCACTAACTCGTCTCCAGCTTAAGACACACAATTTTTCAGAACAGGACTTTTTCCACTCTGCTCTTCATGAGCTCATAACCCCTTCCTGGGCATACAGCTCATACTTTTTGACCATTACTGAGGACAGTGTTGGCCCCACAACTCCCCATAAAACTCTTAGGCTACCAGTAGTCAAAAAGTGACAGTAATAATCAGCCAGGAACACCCAAGAAGATTTGGAGATATGCTTCTCCAGTGAGAGATCAACCAGACTGAAGAAAGGAGATTTTCAGTTCAGTCTCAAAATCATGAGTCACACCTGGAATCACAATACAGCACTCTCATTCCGGGGAGTACAGTGACTGATCAGCTAGTTGTTTCTTTAAAATCCAGACACAAATGATCAATGTATGTTTAACTCCAATGAACTATGAGCAGATGAACAAAACACTGTAGCCAAATCATCTTACCCTCACTATGATTACATCAGTTTCTTTATATAGAAACTCTTGGCCACAGTTCCTCCCTGCATCTCGCTGAAGTTGAGTGCCACCTTTGCCTGCAATTACCCAATATTTTTGTTTTGCTTTACGACTCGATCTTTAAAACAGACCACACCGCAGGCTTTCATATCTGTTTAACGGCAGTTATCCTTAAAAAGGCACTAAATGAACATGTGGAAAAAGATTATTTGTTGTGGTACACATCTGTAAAAGACTAAATCTGAGTGACTGGCCTTTCTAGGACACAATTTGTTTGACTTCTATTAGATGCATACATTGGGACGAAAAGAATCATTATCCAAAACTTCTTTCTTTCCGTTGACTATAATGAGAGCCATCAATGACTAGTTGAAATAAAGATATCAACAATGTCTAATGGAAAAGTGAGATGAGATCTATCTTACCTTTACTGACAAGCAGCTCTGTGAACACTGGGAAGTAATGAAGCCTTATTTCCTACCAATTTGTGTCTTAAGTTTGATTGACTTTCTGTCTAAGTAGAAAGCTCCAACTGAACCTTTCTTCTATAACTTATATTGATGTTCTCCTGGATGTTTTTTCAGCATGTGAGGACATATGGGCTCAGACTGTACATTCCCTTGCTGGAATACTAATAAGAGTTTCTATTTCTCTTTCCAGCCACCAAATTTGATGACATTTCAGGGATTTTAATTATATTTGAGAAATTAAGCCCCTTTTCCCCATCCTCTCCTCTGTCAAATGTGTTTGAAGTTGATAAGCACTTCAGAAGTTATTAGGTGGGAGACACACAGACACATTCACAGCAGTATGATTGCACAGGAAACCAGATAAAAAGTTAGGCTTTGATGGAAAGAAAGGAACAAAGAGCTTTTCTAAAGCTTTTTTTTTTTTTTTTTTTTTTTTTGAAACATACTTGTAACAAATAGCTAACTGATATAGCTAACTGAAACACTTACTATGACATAACTCAAGAATGACTAAAGAAAGAGATCTACCTTTGCATGTGCTTACATTATGTAGTTCTAGTTTCCAACTTATTATCAGAATGCTTGTAGGCGTGGGAAGGTAATGGGGAAGAGAAAGAAATGTGAAGTTAAAAGTCAGCATGAATTAGCATATATTTTGATTTGAAATTTCATACAATCCCTAAGGAATTAAGTTAAACATAAAAACTAAAATTCACTTATTAAGCTATAAGAAATAAAAATTATCACAATTAAATTGTAAATCTCAAGGCAATCTTGACTAGAGTGATTCTGCTGATACTCCTGCAGTATATAGCTCAGAATTTAATATAAAATAGAAAAGTGAAGTGCCATTTACCAAAATATTTTAAAGCAGCTCTGTGATCTGATAAATGATCTCTAACAAAGTCCAAATAAAAGAAGCATTTTAATCAGTCTATTACTTAGATGTATACATGAAAACATTGCTGGACTAAGAAATAATTTATCATTATTACTCCAAGTGATAATACTTCTGCATGCACTTTGCATTCAGAATATATAACTATTCTGAACAATATTCAGAAATCTCACAAAACCAAACATTAATATTCTAGCAGAATACCTCATATCTGAAAAGTCTATGTATTCTTACAATGAAGAATAATATCTGACAAAATACAAAGAACAATTGAACTGCTTGTATTTCTTGGTTAAAATCATTAAAATATGAAATATGTATTTGAAGTTGTTTTTCCAAATGTGACTACATCTTTAGTTTGCACCAATATACCATGCTCTGCTAGTTACAATGGAAATAAACAACTTGTACCAGTGTCACTGGAGTAATTTATTTAATTATAAGCTTCAGCACGTATTTAGTATTTCAAAGTCTTCTATGCATTGACATACTAATTGCTAGCACTTCAGAATATATACTGACTAAATATATTTTGTGTCAGAAGAATACACTCACCAGATTTTCTGTACAATATTCAAAACGTGATAATCTTAGTAACCATTTAAGTGAGGAGATCTTTATTCTGAAGTCTGACTAGTACAATGCCAGAACACCACAGTCCATGTAAATAGGCGAAGTGACTGCAGATTTAACTTTGTCTTTTTGAATGTCAGTATATCAGACATAAAACTTTTCCTTGGTATGCATACGCATGCATTTTTTGGCAGGGAAAGGAAATGAGTTAACCCTGTAAGCCAAAAAGCCTTGCAATGGCAATGTGAAAGATATATATCTCTTGTTGCTTACTTCTCCTTGTGGGGAGCATACATCTTGTGCACTATTCACAGCATCTGGTGTCTAATTCATGTTAATATATGTACATGTTTCAAAAACTATGATTTTCCTCAATTAAGCCATGATGTAAACTACTACAGTCAAATACAGATATAATTTCAGGCCTTAGCTTGATCCCCAGCCTGTTTCTTTTTTTCTCTTCAGTCAGTGACAGAAACTAAAATTACTTTATTTTACTAAAACATTTTATTTTACTGACAAGAAAATCACTCTCACCAAAGTCCATTCTACTGACCTCTCAAGAGAAACTAGCAGCAATGTTCCTTACTCATCCTCCCAGAGAGTCACTGCTTTTGACATGGCTGCCTATACTATTCTTGGGTTTGGAGGCTGATTCATCTTCCAGCTCTCTGATCTCTCTTCATATGTGCTTCAACTGATCCTTCACTGTATTTTCTCTTGCTGAAGAGATGTTGTTCTTGATCTTCTTCTCCTTCTTTCTCTGTCACTCATCTCTGCGAAATTTCACCACAGATGACGTGTAATTCAACAGCATTCCCTGTGCTAAAAATTCACTTGATTTCATCCCCTCCAATTAAACTAACCTTACTTTTTCCAAATCAAATGTTAGTGCAGTCTTTTGCCAGGCTTTTATTAATCTCTAGCTATGAGTTTACTCTCAACACCATCCCAGCACCGTTCTAATTTTTTTCCCTGCAAATATTCTCCTTCATTTCCTTTCTTCACAGTACTGTAATCGTACTCCTTACCTTCACATATCATTTTAGTCAGTTTGGATTTACGTCTCTCTTCTCACATCCAACCTACATTTAAAATTCTTGAAGATTGCCTCTGCATAAGTCTTCTTTCCTGCTTATTCATGTAATGAAAATGCTAACCTAGGACTCTCTCATCTCAGTTTCTTAACATCCTTTTCTTTGGCCTCAAGAAATACAAAGGGTTAATTTCCAATATCAACAGTACAATCCTTTCAAGACCCTCGTTGCATTCTCCCATTTGTTTCCTTTTGCACAAAGCAGAAGCTTTTTTCAATTTATATACACTATCAAGGCCTACACCACCTCATTAATTATCTGCTTATTCACAGCAAAATGTTTACAGCTGCATCACAGTGCCAGCCCTCATCAACACTTGTCATATTTTCTACCAGTACCTTACCCCCACAATACTTCCCAGCGTTGGTAGGAATCCCCTACAACTGGTTATAAAGCTACCTTACCAGTATGCCTCTATTCCATTTTGCCCTGATACAATGATATTACTTACCTATATATTAGACCCTTCCTCACCTTTGGTAGAGCAAAGCATTACTCTTCTGTTTGTCATTTGCCGAGTTTTGCTAACACAGCTCCATAACCATTTCTAGAGTGCTATCTCTTACTATATAATTGGACTAAATTAATTAGAATTCTAAGGAGTAATGCGGGCTCACAAGAGTTTTTTGCTCCAGCTTTCCCATATGATGAAGTAACTGTCACGTTAGTGCTAAGCCAAAGTGCATGCAAACACAATATGAAATCAATGATAATATTCTGTTTATATTGACCACAAAGAATATACACGGCAAGGTGAATACCTCACTTTAGTAGTCTAAATAAGGTGAGATGAATCCTACTGTTTGTATCCATTACTATTGGACAAGTTTGCATTCAGTTTATAGACTGGCTGCACAGATAGCATGTTTTTGATCATTTTAGAGTGCACTCCTTTTTTACTGTGCTGGGCTTTGACAAGAGCTTGTAGTAACAGGAAATTCAAGAATCAGCACAACCAACCTAAGTGGAATAGACAGCCCTGGGTTGAGGACACACATATGAATGCTATCCTCTTGAAACTGCCTACACAATAAACCCACCTTGCGCTATTGCAGCATAAATCAGAAGTGCAATGTGTTTCTAAGGCAAGACAAAAGAAATGCTTACTAGAAGAAACACAGTGATCTCCTCAAATTGGGTTGATATCAAATGAACCATGAAAATTCTGTGATAACAAAATATTTTGCCTTGACTGTCTCAGTTCACAGTCCTGACACCACACATTGTGGTAACCTTAGGGGATACATAACTCCTATAGACTAGGGAACTGAAATTCTGTTACATTAATTTATATACCTGCATCTTCTTTGGGATTGTACTTTTCCATGAATTACATTTAAATTAACAAACACAGAAAGAAAGAAAAAAAAGAAAAAAAAAAAAGTGGTATCAGCAACAAGCAGATGCAGGTACTAGATTAACCAAACAATTCGGGTCCCAAGGCAAGGCAAATGGCTCAAGAGTCATTTAGTATTTTATAAGCAGACTTGTAATCATCTATCAGCAAGGTACAGCTCCATCTGGCAGAAGAAAATTTCTTGCATTACATTTCTTGTATCGCCTCCTGGGTTACACCACATTACTGAACTATCTCATAAACCTGTATATAATCCAACAGCACCTACAATGACAGCACACAGTCTAAATGTTTGGATGAAGACAAAAAAATTCTTTCACAGCAGTAGGTAAAACAAATGTACAAGAGAAAATCTAAATATCATTAAACTGCAAGTAAAAAATATTTTTCTGGTTCAAGGCTATCATTAGCAGGACTAGTATTTGTTCCATCAATGTCTAAAACTTAAGGAGGCATGAGCAACAGTGGAGTTTTTCAATAGGGCATGGTCTGGCCTCATTCTGCCCTCCTCCAAACTCACTGGATAATGTCCATTAGCTTCAATTAAGGCATTATTAGGCCAACAATGTATACATTCAGCAGAGTCCTCGCTGTTTTGTTTTTAAAAAACGATCAGCCTTGGCAAAGAGCAATAAAAGAAAAACAGTTCAGCCTTTTATTTTTCCATCTGTCTCAGAAACAAGGTTAAGAGCAATCGTGTGTGACATGGACCTCAGTACAGTGAATGAAATGGATGTCCCTCATTGAGAGGGGAACTCTCTGCATCTCTAACATGCACATTTAGAGCCAGAGGCATACTGGACAGTGGTAACAGCTGTTGCCTTAAAATATCAAATCCAACCATCCCATGCACAAAGAGCTCCTGAAAAAATAAATAAATAAATAATAAAAAAGAAACAGGTATTGTACCAGTCTAAGGATTCTGTTCCATTTTCTCAGAAGTACTTGCAGAATGTGGGCAGACAGATTTTGTTTTTCCCAGTGTTTGGCTGCAGGGTACTTATTCCTGGATGTACACTAGTTGAGACATGTGCCCTTATCTAAAATGAATCAGATCATTTATTTTGTGAGAAAACACAACTTGCTGGTTTTCCACATTCTACTGTCTGCTATTAAGAGAAGATTATTTATTTATTTAATAGTAAGATGGCTTGCTTGGGATGTATGGCATCACAGTTATAGCAAAGATCTCAGTACTTTGGAAACAACATGAAAAGGGCTGAGCTAGCATTACATTTGCAAGTAAAGGTACCAGCCACAGTCTAATCCCAGCAGTAGGCTGTTCAGAATTTTCTGCTTTTCAAGTGCTCCTGCAGCTGGACTGTGATTACACTGATACAGCTGATTAAGGCCTGAAAGGTGCCTTGTGTTTAGACATTTATGTGAGATGCGGCTGAGTTCTCACCGCAGCCTGTGGAAACCTAGCAAACAGAAACTGCAGAAGTGTTTACCTGATCCTGCTTTGACACCTGGATTTTGTAAATGAGAAACTTTTTACAGATAGACAAAACTCTTGAGGAGAAAGAAATTTTTGTTTGTTTTTAACTATTTAAATAGACTGACAAACGTAAACTAAAAAGTATTTATGTCAACCGTTCCTGTTTTTCTATGTTTAAACATGTCTTTTTTCCACTAAGAGTTTACATAAAGATGCACAAAGCACAGATTCTCTCTGTAAAAAGCTGCTTGTGATGGCAATGAAATCAAAAGATAAACCAGACTACCTTATTCTTTCCCACTGTCACCATATCAAAATGCCCCCACTGTCTAAGACTTACTTGCAACACAATTCACTGTTCATCCCAAGAGTGATAAATAAATATTTTAATGGTATAAGATCAGGAATCTTATACAGACCAAAATTATTTGTAAATTCCAAAGTTTTGTAATTTCCTGTTGATTTCCAAAAGGAGAGCCAACAGACACCAGCAGAAATAACATATGTTCTGTAGAAAACTTTATTAGATATTATTAATATTATTAGGGCTTGTAAGATTTAGGACATCCCAGAAGCCTAAGTTCTCCAAGTTTTTATTATAAGAAGTGTTTTTACCATATGTCCTGTTACCTTCTCTCTGAAGCCAGTCAGCATTTAACCAAAAGGCAACAATCAAAGTTTCTCTCTAACTTATTGTCATGTCATTCAGACAGCATTTTATTTTCTTTGGCCTGCTTAATCATGTAAAAATACCTATGGTGTTGTACAGTTCTTAATTCATGAGTTATATGAAGTCTGACCTTGTTTATATTCTGTCAGTTGTGGTCCTTCAGTAGAACACAAATAAGAAATAAAAATAAGTAAATCATTTGAAACGTCTATTTCCAAAATGAAGTCAACCCTGTTGAGTTTCTGACATTCAAGTAATCCAATTCTCTCCTCCCATAATTTCATGTAACAAAAGTCTAAAGCCAACTCTTTTTTCAGACCTCTCTCTTAACTTGGATGTTTAGGTTTCTTCTAAAGGAGAGATACCTTCATTTTGTAACTTTATAATTCAGGGATTTTCTTGTGTTTACTGTGAACTACATACATCCTGATTTCCTGATATGGAGCACATAAAGTACTACAGGACCAAAGATTTTCCAGCAGATCTTCACTGGGCTGCTAAAGTAACTGTATATTCACATAAAGTAGCAGTTGCTTGACTAATTCAAATAGGCATGTATGTATATGTTGGAACAATTTTTTTAATGTACTGTTAAATGGAAAGCTCATTACAACCTTAGCCACTTTTGTATTTAACTTTCTGCAAAAGAATGTTGATGAAAAATAAAAACAAACACTTTTATTTAAGGTAAACCCTGACCCATAGTACTAAAGAAAAATTTTAAAATATACATTATTAATTATTTGCTAGTAAAATAGTCTAGCTAATTATTATTTTATTGATTTATTTATTAATTATTATTTATTTATTTATTTCTAGCTAATGAATTGTAAGTATGTCTAATAGACTTGTAAATAATTAGATAAAATGTTTTGAGAAATGAGATGACAAGCTGAAAAATAAAACAAAGTTGATCTATGGATATACTAAGAGTACACCCTGCTTCAAAGCTGATGAGATAAACATAGGTTATTATTTGAGGTTCTAGAAACAACAGAAATTTTCATTCCAGATTACCATTTTCAGAACCCAAAAGTGCACAACACCTAGATAGCAAAATATATTTTTTGGATACCAGCATGGAAAACCTTCCCAACTAAATTTAATTTAAAAATAAATAAAATAAAACAGAACTGGATGAATAGACAAACATTATATTACATGCTAAATCACAAATTTAAGATTTAGTTGATTAGGTTGGCACTAGCAACTAGCAACTGCAACAATGATATAGAAGGAAACAACTACATAAGAAAAAGAAAGGCTAACAATAGCATTGTTCCTGTAGAAAAAATTAGGAGACCATTCAAGAAGGTCACAAAGATAAAATGTTACTGAATGAATAAATAGACAGTTTTTTATGCAAAACCAACCAAGCAAAATATTTCTTTGATGTAGCTAGTGAATCCTGTAGCCAAAAATACTTATAAAATTCCACGTAATTTCCGATTTTTATTTTTGGCCTTTGTCCAGCAAAATACTTAAACCACAAGTATCCTTTTGGTTTAAATAGACTCTTTCCGTGCTTAAAATTAGGTATATTATTGGGCAGCCATGAGAACTGGAACTTTTCTTATTTTTGTTCATCAACATGAATTTGAATTATGAAAAAAAAATCATGAAACTGAATTATGAAAACAAAGATCATGCAATCTATGTGACTACACCCATGAGGACAGAAGGAAAGGCCTATCCTAGTTATAGATATCACAGATAACTAGTGATAGGACTAGAGGGAATGGCCTCAAGTTGCACCAGGAGAGATTTAGGTTGGAGATTAGGAGATATTTCGTCTCAGAAATAGTAGTCAGGCATTGGAATGGGTTGCCCAGAGACGTGGTGGAGTCCCCGTCCCTGGGGGTGTTTAAGGAAAAGTTGGTTGTGGTGCTTGGGGACATGGCTTAGTGGGTGATATAGGTGGTAGAGTGATGGTTGGACCAGATGATCTTGGAGGTCTTTTTGAACCTTAATGATTCTATGATTAGTTTCAGGTTTACCTTTGACTTTCAGCAGAGTTTGTCCTGAGCATACCTGCTCTTAATTTAAAATTATTCTAATTTGTGCTTCAGTCATTGTTTTCGCTGGTTTTGAAAATCATATGGAAATATTTCTAATTATCCTCAGTTTAATAAAGGAATCTACTTTGTGGTCACAACATAGTTCAGGATCACAACAGTCTTTCTATCTGTAACAAGTCTTGGCAATGGGAAATGTACAGAAAAAAAATTGTAGTTTATGCCATGAAGGCCCTGGGCAATAACCAGATGGTGTTTGATTTACTGTTCTTGCACCAGGAAGGCTTTGATTATTTTGATGTTAAATGGCAATGCAATTAATTAAATCCTTAACAGCTTTGCCATTGGAATGCATATTTGTATGTGTATAAAGACAGAATGTGTTCCCCTCTGAACAAACATCATGCTTCTTTGAATTATGTGATTTATGACAAGTATCAGCACCTACCAATGAGAATACTTTAATTCCAGACTACTGTATCATTTTCAGCAGGAACTTATTTCTGATAGATAGCTGCTTTCAATGAAATAATTTATACACAAATAATCACAGTTAATGTTGAAATTTGCAAAAATTCTGTTCATATCACGGGTTTAACTAACTCCTTTTTCAAAATTATCCCTAGATGGTCATCATCTAAGGAAAAATCATAAATCACTTATTTAGAAACATAGCAAAGGATGTAGGAAGCCAGGCAAAAAAAAAAAAACGTTAAAAAAGAAACCTGAGTAAAAGTTGTAAGACGATTATGAGTTTGATAGAGAATAATTATTATGGGACCACAGGTGTTTCTATGATCTAAAAACATAAATGGCTAATTTTGTATTTCTTGTGCAGCAAAAATTCCAACTAGCCACTTTAGCATTAAGGTTCCTATCAAATGCATGATCAGACTCAAAAATTATACCTGTGTCTATACACAAAACACAATTCTTACAGAAGTAATTCTCATAAATCTGATAAACTCAAATGAAATTAAAAATATAGCACAAGACAACAGAAGCATAAAAAATATTTTCACAGGGATGAGAACTTTAAGATGAAGCAAACATAGCAAAAGTGTTATTTTTAACATATTATATGACTGGCTAGTAAAGAACTTTAGGTTGTTAGCTAAATATACTCTTCTCAGTTGGAAAAACAAAAACAAGTCAGTTTCCTTTCCTTTTTACCTTCTGAATACTCTGGACAAATGATGTCTGCTTGCTGCGTGCGTATTTTTTATGAAAGGTGAAATACAATTATTGTGACTAGTTGCCCAAGCATTCATGCACAATATTCAATAAGACTGAGATGTTCAGGGAAAGCCACTCAGACTTTCCTAGGATACAACTGAATGTATTATCCATATGCTTCATTCTCATGAAAGCATGGCCCCTTAGGCCTAACTTATACTACATGAAAGTAACAATATGGTCATTGCAGTGTTTGGAGATAAAGTCTACGTGAAGAAAAGTAGTAGAATGGGAGGAGAGCTGCCCAGCCATGCTGAAGTCAAAGCCCCAGGCTGTCCTAAGCCTAAGGTTCTAGGGACAACACCTTCCCCAGTGTCCTCAGGGCCTTTTACCTGTCCTCTGCTCACAACCAGGCCCAGGGAAACAGACTTTTAAATATGAAAATCAGAACAAGACCCTCAACAGCCCCAAAACAGCAGGTAGTTAGCTAAAGAAGGTGTTTATCATTTAAAGTCCTTTCCATTTATTTAGCCAGATGAAGAATAGTTTTGAACTCAACTCAGAAAGGTCCCAATGTGAAGATGTGACCACTCACCTAACAGTTGTTCAGAAGCTTTTACTTTTGAAGTATTAGGTCTTTTTCTCTGCCTTTCTCATTAGAATCATAGAATCATTAAGGTTGGAAAAGGCCTTCAAGATCATCTGGCCAACCATTACCCTACTACCAATGTCATCCACTGAACCATGTCCCTAAGCACCACATCCAACCTTTCCTTAACATTCCCAGGGACAGGGACTCTGCCACTTCCTCGGCAACCCATTCCAATGCCTAACCACTCTTTCTGAGATGAAATGTCTCCTAATCTCCAACCTAAACCTCCCCTGGTGCAACTTGAGGCCATTCCCTCTAGTTCTATCACTAGTTATCTGCAAGACCAACCCCCAGCTCCCCACATCTTCCTTTCAGGTAGTTGTAGAGAGCAATAAGGTCTCCCTTGAGCATCCTCTTATTCTTGCATATCTCTATGGGAGGAAAAAAAAATTCTACATGCTACTGGGCAGGAAATAACAAAGAAAGAGATATGAATAGATGGAAAAAGCAGACCAACATTAGGGGACAAAGAGAAGAAAGAGTAGAGAGTTAAAAAGAAAAATGAACATAGATGAACATGTTGCACCCCTTCCTCAAGTTCATTATAATATTGAGATTCAAGATATTTTTGTTATATGAACATAGCAGAATATAAATTGTTATAACAGTACATTTATTCAATTTTTATTCAACACTTCTCTTGGATAAAATTAGCCTGGGAAATTTACTGCTTTCATTGGTCAATAATGTCTGAAGATTGCATTAGAATGGTTAGAAGTCTTAATTATTTTTAAATTGATGTTGTTTTAATTTGCTTGTTTTTAAGTAGAATTGTTAATTATCCACTAAAATTATCCACTAAATTAATTATCCACTAAAAATTGTCAAGAATGAATGGTTTCACCATTTAGCTCTCATGAATCAGGAAGTAGTAAAAATAATGTCATATATCAATATATTTATATATATGCTATACTAAAGTCTTTACCTAAGAGCTGTTAAAAAAATCAACTATACTTATGGTTTACCAAATATATGATTTGTATTATTTAGCTTTAGGACACAGGAGTAGGTGGTTATTTTTAGTCAGATATGAGAATGGGGCTTCCATAAAGTAATTCTTCCCATCTCACATATCCCTTTAAGATGTCAGGACAAGTCTTTCCCTTTTCCTCTCCACTGACTGCAGAAGGAACACAAATGAATAGCTTGAATTAAAGGGATGAACTCAGGTGTGATGAGGTGCATTTCAACACAAGTTGAACAATACTTCAAAACATTTTTACGTGGTCTTGTTCTCTGAAAGGAAAAAGCAGAATATCCTGGAGTAACATGACCATAGGGAAAATGACCATAGGGAAAACTTCTGTGAGGTGAAGGTTGACCCAGAAAGGCCACTAACCACACTAAACTTCTTCTAAAATAATATATAAAACTATAGAAATTCACACTTCTTAATGCACAGGTTTTTGTGCTGTGCCTTATTGCTATATGCACACCAGACAGAATAGCCTGCAGACACTGTTCATGTTGGTCAAGTTACACTTCATCTGATTTTCAATTGCATTACCATAGCCCCAAGGGTCCTCACTGACCACACTGCCCGTGCGCATACCCCCTCAAAGCTCCACCCCATCCATCTCATGGGCCAGGACCTCATTCAAGGTTCCTCAGGTGCTCCTCCATTCAGATGTTCTTCATGTCAGAAAACCATGCTGTACCTCCAACAGCAGTGTGCTTTAGCACATTCTTCTTTTTTTTTTTTTTTTTTTTTTTTTTAACAGCAATCTGCATTAAAACAAAAATGTTTTCTATGCTATAATTTGCTAGAATAGTTCAGAAATTAGTTGTTAACTAATAATAGTTCTTAAAGTATTTTTTGAATTTCCACAGAATCAGAAATATTAAATATTTCCAAGCCTGATACTACTCTATCTGCAACTGTAATTACAACAAGCCCTGGCTTATTATGTTTTTCTTAATTATTTCAGTAATGGTTGTTGATTTTTTTTATTAATAGAGTCATATTCACTGTCTCAAAGCTTACAGAAAAGCTGACCATTCATTTTGAATATGTTTCTATCAAATAGTCATAGAATTAATATTTTTTATGGCAGTTTATTCTGTGCATACAAAAGTGTCAATTTTTTTTAACCTCTAAACTCAGAGAAGGCACATTGTCACTGAACTTTTGAGTCTGACATCAATCAAAGTTCTCCCATTAAAAAGAAGTTATTAGAGCAACACGAAGTCACACAATCAATCTGTCAAAAGCGATATTCCTGTAAAACCTTAAAAAAAAAAAAAAAAAAAAAAAAAAAAAACAACTATCTGTGCCTGAGAGGCAAAATTTATAGATGGCAAATTTAACTTCAAAATTAAAGCCCAGAGATCTCCAGACCCCTACTTTGCTCCCATGCTCATGGCAAATAGGAGCATTTTTTTTAATATTACTACATTTAAGTAATAAAATGTGATAGACTATGTATTGTATATAAATACTGCCATGTTTCTAACAAGATTACTTATTAGGCCAAATAACCCATACAGTGACAGTTCTAAAATGAGACCATTTAGGTTGCCTTTATTCTCACACAGTTTATATATGTAAGCATATATAATATTAAAATATACTACATTCCAGTATATTAATAAAGCAATGGCCACCTGCTATCTGTACGTCAATGAAAATAATGGATAGGAATATCACAGTCAACAATTTAATCCAAAGTCTTTGGAATTTAACAGAGACCATCGATTTTAATGAGTTCCCAATGAAGCAATGAAAGCAAAGGACTCCATAAGTCATAAACCTGTATTTCACTCTTTTCCCAGTCACTGTAAATAGCCTTTACTATAAACAGCCTTCACCAATATATCATATATAAGAAACACGACAGATTTTGATATATTTTTTTTAATTTTGCTGATTTCAGCTTTTGGTCTTTTGGAATGGCCTCAATTTTATTCTCTCTCTCCTTGTTTTCATTATTCATAGCCATATTGCTCAAATTCTTTTTTTTTTTTTTTTTTTTTTTTTTTTTTTTTAAACATTTCATTTATCAGCATTACTATACGTAGACCTCCTGCTCTGGCTAAGATCACACTTTTAAGATTTTAAAACCTCCTCATTACAGTGGGAGAAGTAAGAATGGAATTCAGCGTGCTTCAGAGTGAATTCTCTTAAAGACATATGAAGTTTCAGTCACAAAGAAACAAATTAGTAAAGAAAGTTCACATTAATAGTGTGTATGGCACATGAAGAGAAATCAAATGATTTTTTTCATTCTGGCCAACACCTGGGTAAGGCAAATATTCACAGTTTTTTAACAAATTGAAATAACAGTGTTTCAGTACAGATTCCAAATTTGCTTTTTAAAAGGCAAGAACTTAGCCAAAAGGCAACAATGTAGAACCTTTCCAGAAGACACACTATGAGAATAATTAAAAAAAAAATACATAAAAAACTTGCAAGATCAAGAGAAACCTATGCAGTAGCTGCTGTCTTTCAGACAGAAAAATAGGAAGAGAGATTAAAGCACATGGCTGTGAAACTGAAATAAAAGACAGAAATGTTTCCAATAAATCCTATACACAAGTTCTATACAAAAGTCTATAAAAATGATCTGGAAATACTTAGCAGGATTATTGTTAGTTCACTTCTTCATATGTGTGCTATTTACACTGTCCTGAAGGGCCATAACAAATGGCTACAGAAAGGCAGGATTTGTTCTGACCACCTGAAAGGCAGAAAACCCAGCTGAGGGAGATGAGTGAGAGAGTGGCTTGGTGGGTAACTGGCAGCCATCCAAGGTTAACCCACATTTCAAAAATAATCTGTTCGTTTCAGGATAAAAAATGAAATAAAATAAAATAAAATAAAATAAAATAAAATAAAATAAAATAAAATAAAATAAAATAAAATAAAATAAAATAAATACTAAATGAGGTAAAGATTAACAATTTGCATTATTATATTTTTCCCTTTGTATAACATACAGCTTTTTCAGCACTATACAGCACACAGGCTAACTAGGAGCCACATCTATCAAAAGTAGGCCCTTGCCTTTTCCTTGTGCTATATGAACTGAGATGGTAACAAGAAGAAATTCAGTCCAGCTTCTACTTTCAAGACATGATGAGGGAAAGTATCAAAGGCTATTTAAATCCTGCTTCTCTTCTTGACAGAAATATTCCTCTAATCTTAGTAAAAAAGCAGGCAATATGAGGCTAGGAATGATTATCAGTGAGTGGTGTAACTAGAAAGAGAATGAAGATGCTCTCCCCTCTCTTCTTACGTGGACCTACTCACAGCATGTAAAGTACTGGCACAGTTTTCATTTAGTTATCTACTAAACAAGCACTAGACCACAATGGCAGTAGAGATGTGGATAGAATAATACTTGACACGTGTCCCACATCTTCATTAACACTACTGACATTGATGAATTTTCTCAGAAAATAATGCACTGACCTCTTAACTACAGAAAATCTCTCTGAATGAACAGTCTCCATGTTTGCTCTTTTATTATTATCTTATTTTTCAACCACAGTCATGAAAAGCCTAACAACATAATGGTACATATGAACTTCACTTTGTGCATTTTAGCTTTTAAAAAAAGCATATGCACCTCAACAGAAAGTATAAACTACAGCACAAGGCTCCAGATTAGTTCCTGCTTTGATACTGTAGAAGTTTAATCACTTAGAGAGCCTGTTTTCACTCCACATGCTCCTAAAACTGGGTAACACATTTTAATTAAAAGACCTTATATCTAACCATGAAATGCTGTACATTCAGATACAGTACCACTCAAAATAGTTTGAGTATCTGGTAGAAATCAAATTCAGTGAAATGAAAAATGTGGTAATTTACTTGCCTTTTAAAAGCCTGCTAGAAAGGTGAATAGTCTCAACTGATCTCAGCCAATGTTAGTAGTGTTAAAATATGAACCCTCATGGTCAGACGAAAGGACTTTTATTTAAACTCCACCACCTACCAGTGAAAAATTGTTCAATGCAGATTTTTCTAGCATTTCATTCTTCAAGTTTTTACATGACTGCTATTTAAAGAGACACTGAAGAAGCACTGAATTGTTCTTTGGAGCAGATATTCTGATTTTCAAATACACTTTTCAGCACAAGTTAGTCTGCAACTAAAAACCTGGGCCAGACAATTCATGTGCAATTGTCATAGGGAAAATATCATCTATAAAAACTTCAGCATTAAACTAGAGTGTAAAGAAATAAGAAAAGATTTTAAGTCTTTCACAAATACTGAGCTAAGGTGATAGTGAACTTCTCTTTCACAGATAGTGGTTAAAACCACCATATTAGAGTGATTCATTTATTTATTTATTTATTTATTATTTTTGGACTGCCCTATTGTAAAGGCAAAAAAATGCAATAGAAGAAATCACAATTTTTGTCTTTGTGTTAGCTACAAGCATCACTCCATTCTGACACATATTTGATTTTACTTGTGCTTCAGTGTTCATCTTTATGTCAAAACACATTAAATTTCACAGTTCAACACCATGGCAGTAGAGAAGAGGGCTAAGACAAATACAGGTGAAGTATAGGAAGCTAGGAGTAAAAGTGAGACATTTTGCTTGCTGTTAATAGCAGCATGAGAAACCTTGCACCAGAACATGAGCAGTCTCTAAGTAAGCTGTATTCTAGCTATGTACCAGCTCCAATCTGAAATGAGACCTGGGCACACAAAGGCATCTCTTATCCATTTTTTTCCCTCCCCACCTCTTCTCCCATTACCTTCTCCCCTTTGGTTTCTACAGGAAGGAAAGAGAAATAGAAATGCTAGACTGGAGATACAGTACATTTGAACTCATATGTCAAAATGGAAGACTTATGGTCAAGGACAAAGTGAAGGACCATGATACTTCATATCTGCTCCTTGCATTGTTAAGTCCCTTTAACTCATTGGATACTGCTTTGTGAGAATAACCCACTATAGCAAAGTGGCATGTACGTTCCTGGAGAATCAATGCTTCCTATAGAGCCCAATGAAGAAAATGAATGATTGCAATTGTTTTCTAGAAGCTCTTTTTCAGATTTTTGAAAATGGTATGTTTCATTTCATAGTCTTCAAAATATAAAACAATAAAAATAGAATTAAAAAAAAATGAATAACAGAATCTTATGCAGCTTAAACTAAGATTAATTAGTTAGATTTCATCTATCTTTTGTGAAAAGTGATTTGCAAATCCAGAAGACTTCACAGCAAAAAGAGAAGGAAAAACAATGCTTGTATGCCCACAGGCCAAATAATTCAAAGATACTGACTTTAGTTAGAAGATATACGATTGTTAAACTCCACATAAAACTTCACATGGTACAGAAAACTCCTATTTCAAGTTTGAAAATGAAATATCTCCACATTTAAGGGCTCAAAATAGTCTTTTTCCTTTTTTCTTTTTTTTTTTCTTCCAAAAAATATGACAAAACACAATAGTTCATCTTTCCATTTATGGTAGTTCTTATTCTTAAATAAAAATCAAAAGACACATTCATAAACGCTTATAACTCATGAATTATTCTTAAAATGGTTTGTACTACACTGTTGCAAGAATACTTCAGTTCATGGAGTATACAACTATTTAAAATAAGCAAAGTTCACCTTAATCAATTGAAATGGATGTTAATGTGGCATTTGCTTATTTAAGAGTACTCATTTGGCCAGTGCTGACAATTTAAAATCTTGCAATGGTTATTCTTGGATAGCTGAAAGAAAACTGGCATTCTTCTTAACAAGCCCAGCCTAGAATCTAACACTGAAAAATTTACTACCTTTCTACCTCAGTGAAAGATCAGCTGAAAAATCAACAGATAGTCTAAAGCTTTGCCCTTCCTAATACAATAGTGAATAGGATGTTAAAGTCCAGAGTATATTTTTTAAACTCATTTCCCTAAGTGTATTAATGAATAGAGCATTTTCATGTATAAATGTATTTTAAGTTTATGGTTAAAATAAGGTATTTCTAATAAACCTTCTAATGTTTTCCATACATAAGCAAAGAAGCCAAGATAAAGACAAAAAAGATGATGCAATATACCTAAAAAAAAAAAAAAAAAAAAAAAAAAAAAAAAAAAGCAAACGGATTTTCAAAGACAAGTTTAATGAGGCATTAGTTGTAAAACAAAAACTTGCACAGATTGAACTAATGTCTTTGTTGAAGTGTTGTGTTTATACTTATCTGTGCAGAAGTCTGTTATCGTGTCATATATCAGCATTTAACCCATGACCCATTTAACCCATTACTCTTCTTTACTCATCATAAAAGTTGTGGGAAATGAGATGAGGCTAACCTGTGTGTCTTTCTCATTAACCATTCCACAGCAGTTCATTGAATCATTGAACTTTAAGCATCCTGAAAACGTATGTTCTGGAGTTTCACAGCTGATAGAAAGCCCAGAGGTGAATTGTATTCAGGCGTTTGAATGCCACATTGCTCAGCTGAAGTCTCCACCACTGAAGTTCACATCCAAGGTAACAGGGAGGGTTTTATTCTGAACAGAATCAGCCTTAAACTACCAACAGTGTTTAGCATAGAGTGGTGTTAATAACAAGGAAAGAAGAAAAAATGACACTAATTGAACTGGAATGAACAGGACTACTGATATCTAACACATAATCAAGCCATTTATATGGCTTTACAGAGCCTAATGTTGGGTTTGTTTGTTTGTTTGTTTTTTAAGTATTTTTTTTTAAATCATGTAAATAGGATACACAGGAGTAGGAAAGGAAACCACATTTGTCCTCCCATGTGCATGAATGATAATTTCCACCGGAAGCACTGTTTCACAGTCATTATGGATGATCACCAGAGAAGTTGTGGATGCCCCATCCCTGAAGGTGTTCAAAGCCAGGTTGAATGGGGCCTTGGCCAACCTGATCAAGTGCGATCAAACCTGATCAACCTGATCAAGGGTGGCATCCCTGCCTATGGCATGGGGGTTGGAACTAAGTGATCTTTAAGTAATCTTCCAAGCCAAGCCATTCAGTGATTTTATGATTGTTCTCATGCTGGGATAAAGGGATACAAGCAGGGATATCCTACTGTAAATATTTTTGCTGTGAACTCCCAAGATAAATCCTATGTTGAGAACATTTTTTAGTAAGCTATTATCAGAAACCAATATTTTTTGACACTTCCAAATAATTGTTACTACCAGTGAAGACAGAATATTAATTCAGATCTTCAGATACCATACGAAGGAAAAGTAACAGAAAAATGCAAAACCTGAAAATATGCACAACACTTGCAGGATCATGCCCAGCTAACTTTAACACTGTTATCTAAATTAGGTCCCTTGGGCTCATACTGTGTTCTTCCAGGCAGACTGAATTCCTCATGTATCAAATCATCTCTCCCATATACTCATCCTAATACATAGTTATACAATCCATTCCTCTTTTGCCTATATATTCCACGTCATGATATATTCACAGTCAGACAAAAATTACATTAAATAAAATTAGAGCATTTCCCATAATCCTTTCTTCCAGGAGAAGACTTTCTTCTCCTGTCATATAGCTCAAGCATTTATCTGTTTTTTGTTATTTTTTCTAAATCACATTATATATCAAAGACACACAGTGGTGATTGGTATTGTACTGAAGAAAGATGATGGAACATTACTTATTTTATGTTTGAAATACCACGTACATTTAAAAGGTTATACATGCATTTCTTAAAGAGAAGATTAAAACTCAAGCCAGCAATTTTATTAGCATGTGGAAACAGATAATTACAGACCCTACAGCAATGAGCACTTCTTATGCTATGAAAGTTGGAAGCAAATTTTTCATTGGTAACAAAAATATTTCTGTGGGTCATTTTCATAATCCATAGGGCAGATTGACCTAGTGTGATGCTATATGAAAAACAAACTCAGAGATAGATTAGCAAAAATTTAAAGCTAACAAAAAATGCAGTACCTCAGTTAGAAGAGACATCTTCAATGCTCTCTGTCTTCTCAAGAAAAACAAAATTTTCTACACCCTTGATAGATATAAAATTTCTATGTTGACCTCTGGAAATCATTCAGGCAAGAAGACTATACTGTCTTTATTTGATCATTTGCTAAAAGAAATAGTATCAGTATTACACAGGCAGCCCTCCTTTATGTCAATTGTCTTGTTTATGATTGCAAGTTTCTTTGATAGCCAGACTAAAAATCATACTATGCATATTATCTTTCCCTGCCTTCTGCTTACTTATATATGCTGTCACTCAGTAATTACCTTCACATCAAAAAAGAAAAGAGAAAGCTAAAGAGAAAGCTCCAGGGTGAACTCATTGAGGCTTTTCAGTACTTAAAGGGGACTTATAAAAAAGATGGAGAGCGACTCCTTGCTCAACCAGATAATGGCATGACAAGGGGGGATGGTTTTAGCTAAAAGAGGGAAGATTTAGATTAGAGGTTAGAAGGAAATTCTTCACTCAGAGGGATGTGAGTCAATGGAACAGGTTGCCCAGAGAGGTTGTGAATGCCCCATCCCTGGAGGTGTTTTGAGACACTGGTAGAAGCTCTACAGAAGACCTTGAATCAGAGGTGTGAAACCTAATGAGGGACCCTGGGAAAACAAGGAAGAAATGCAGAAAAGAATCACTCTGTTCTTTGAGGAAATCTTCATGAATAAAAGTACGCAAGATCAAAATCTTCAAGATACACATAATACCTTTTAACACCAGGGGAAGCCTCTGAGTATATTGAATCAGGGTACATTTCACTAAAATAAATCTTTTCCTAAGGCAAGTTAGGGAAGAACTCATGAACTGCCTGCTCAGGGAATGAGAAGCTAGTAAAAGTGGCCTTTTATGTTCTTTCTGCTAATTAATATCCAACACTACCTTCCTGTGACTGTTCTGGATTCAGTTGTCCCATCTTTCCTCACAATTACCACAGCTTTCCTCAGTAACTATTTCCACTGAAAGCATACATAAAGAAGGTAACTTCAGAACGTCTGAATATCATCTTCAGTTTTTCCAAAGAGTAAATTCCAGTGAATAATGCTGAAAGGACTGGTTACACTTTAAACATCTTTGTATCTGCTTACCCTAAGCCTGTGAAGACTTGATTTAGAGACTCTCTGTGAAGAACCTTTTCCTAATATTCAGCCTGAACTTCCCCCAACAGAACTTCATGTTCCCTTGTTGTTATTAAACAATTATTAATTAATAATTAAACCAGTATTAAACAACAACTTGAGCTGCTACTGACCATTGATTTCACTTTCACTTAGAGCTGCTGAGCAGGTGGCCAAAAAAAATAGTAATTGCCTTTAGATAAATCAGTTTACTTAAGGGGATTGTGAAGTTCTACTCAGTCTGAACTGGGGCATCCCACCTTCTCCCAGGGTTTCAATGTAATCACAACACCTTTATACACTCTATCCACACTACATAAAAATTACATGAGCAGCCTTTTGCTGGCATTTCAGTTCCCAAAAACAAATTAGGAACACAGAGTCACAGCATGGCTAAGGTTAGAAGGGACCTCTGGAGACCATCTGGTCCAAGCCCGCTACCAAGCAGGGTCACCTAACGCATGTTGCACAGAATCACATCCAGGTAGGTTTTGAATATCTCCAAAGAAGGAGACACCATAACCCCAGTGCTCTGTCACCCTTACAGTAAAGAAACAAATCTATTTTATAGACCTATTCAATAGATTTTCTCATTGGAGGATCCACTGTGTGTCTAAGAAAAAAAAAAAAAAAAAAAAAGACACATTTAAAGAAAGAAGTTTAAAATTTACCTGAAAAACTCCATGAAAGAGAAGCCGTAACCATGCTGTTCAGCAATTCCTGCACAAACAACATTTGCAGATGCTCCAATCAATGTCCCGTTACCTGCAGTTCAGAAAACAAATACTGGTTTATAGTCATGCTCTGTTTCTCACCTTTCTTGTGTTTATTCTGTCCTAAAGTCCTTAGATGTACCAGTTAGAAAAAATAAATTAAAAAAAAAAAATCAATTTGTGTTGTATAGACTTGAAAAGAAACATACAGACAGTATTTCTACATCCTATAAATAGTTCCTTGCTTTCAGAGATAAGCCTGTTATCATTCTCTAACTCTACATAAGCCAGGAAAATAGGGAAGGAACATAACACCAATCTAACAGTCATCAAAGTGACACCAGAGACTTGCATTCAGATAAACTTGCTGATTTTTTTGTTCCTTATACAATAAGATGCCATCAGATGAGCTGAAAACAAAGGATGAGATAGCACAGGGAAGAAAACAGAATTTTGCAGCAATATCTTCAACTAACATTTGAGGATGTTAAGAAAAATGGATGCTTTTTTTCCCTTCACAGGCTTGACATTGACAAATTAATGTCTTTTATATATATATATGATAACTAATTGCTGGTTGGGTTTTGTGTTGCTTTTTTAATAAATAGAAAAGTCAGACAATGGAAGAGACTAGATCTGTTTCACATGTATTTACTGAAGTCAAAAGGATCACCATAGTTATAAAGTTTGTTTGCCAAACCATAATGTTTCTTTATTAAATGGAAGAAAATACCTTTATTTACTGAACTTCAACAAATTACATTATACAGGTCCCCTTACGAGAGGAAAATGCAAAGGCAAAAAATGCCTTTGTGTACGTGTTTATAAATGTCTATAAATGTGCATGTTTATAAAGCACATCTATCTTCTTGAGAGAACTGCATATCTCTTTTTTCTTTATCTCTTTCTGCTCCCTCAAGAGCTATGCTAGGTGAGCTGCCTCCTACTTGCTGTTTTTAAGGCTTTGACCTTCCAAGGCAACTGAGCTTGTTTCCCTTGTCCTGTCTTTGACTAAAAGTGTATTTTAGTTACTTTAATACTTCAGAGATATTAAATTGAACTTAGAACACCAGAATTCCTGGTAGGCTTTCGCATAACAAAGGCAAAACACAAAGCATGTGACTTAATACAAAAACAGACCAAGTTAATACAGCTGAAGTTATTAGAGAAGTCAGGCAGGAACACTTAAATAATTTTCAATTCCAAAGCTAATCACTAGTCTTCAGCCTCCAAACATTTCATAAGAGGTTTCTGCTCTACATGTAGTGCAATTAGACATCACCATCAGAATAATATTACTATAGACAAGGAATATATCTCTGGTTTCAAATTAAGGAAACAGGAATGAAACTATACGTGTCCCATGACTGTGACAAGATACAGCCAAGATCTCCAAACAGCACACTCTCTTCAATACTGTACATGTGTTACAGTAATGCCTTCAAATAATGAGGTATTATGGAAAGAGTTTCTGGTTCAGCATTGAATTGATTTCCCTGAGTAGATTTCACTTGAGGAGAAATCATCACCTTAAATGTTATCTGAAAGAAGTGGTATTTCTTTTTCATTCGTTCAGAATGTGTGTACAGTTTAATTAGGTATTGGCTCAGCAGGCTTCAAAGAACCGCACTGAAATTAACAACCAAAGCAAACTTTTGTTTCCCCTCCAAGGAACATCCATCTCAATGGCAGGCATTTAACTGAGCAGTGAAATAATGAAACCATGACCTCTGAATCACAGATAAGTCAAGTCTAGATACATGTACATGGGAATCTATACACATTAAATTCGTTCAAATTGATGCAAATGAAGAATAAGTATTTTCTAGGCTTTCACAGAATCTTCAACTCATCATCACTTCATCTTCAATCTTAAGAATAATTAATCTAAAAAAACATAGCAAAGAATCCTATTTGCTTGTATGCTCAAGCTGTAATAGCACATTGGTCAACTGTATCAAAGTACAACACCGTAATAACCAGTATATCAGTTTTGATGACTACCGTAACTCATCCTTTATCACAGAGCATATAGTTATCAAGAAACTATATTCATTACAATGAATTAAATGCAATATTTCTAATGTCCATAGTAGGTGATATGTTTGAGGTAAACCATAAATATTATCTTTCATACCTATTCTGCCTTTTTTTCTTGGTATACTGCAGTCATTATTGTCAATGCTAATTATGCTTAAGAATTCATAACCATGAAATCAAGAAAATATTTTTTCTTAATGCAAAAAATATATACATATATATTCACTTTGATGTGTGATCATAGAAAGATCCAGACATGTCAGTTAAAGTGCCAATGCTATGCAGGCTATATAGAAGAAAATAATGAAGGAATCCTTATGGATCATTGATCATTTTTCTATGGACATGCCCTAGCTTTGCACAATTATTTCAGAAGCACAGTAGAAGGTCTTTGAACATTTCTGTCTAGAAAAGGTGACATAAAAATATCTTTTCTCACAGCAAATTACTTTGAATATATTTAGGGAATGCAAAATCAACTATAAGAAAGTATTCAACAGTTGTAGTTTAAAATAAATTCATTTATAAAATATCCAAAACCAAAACCTACTTATTTAAACATGTCTTTCTATATCAATCCAGCTTAGAGAAACAAGTGGGAAGATGTTGAGAGAGTTTGGTAAGTCTGATTTGATACCTGCAGTATCTAACAGACCAGCTTCTTCCAGCCTTTTACTTCCATTTGCACTACTTCCTCTCAACACAGTGTTCACAGTTATTACACTCTGATATAGCCCTGTAGAGACTACTAAATTCAAGCCTAGAACTGGTATACCATATCTAATGCACCTCCCTGGCTCAGGAGGCCTCTGCCTTGGTAAACAAAGTTCATCCACATGGCTACAATCTGCAATGCACTGAAAAATACTTTGGGGAGAACTGATTAATCTTACCAAAGGAAGGAGCTGGGAAATTGGGGAAGAACCATAATAAGCAAAGGGAGAGACAGTTTACATCAGTAATGTTTCCTCTCACTTTAAACCTCATTCTCAGCTGTTGGTTTTACTTGGTAGCAGCACATCTATTACATCCAAGTACCATCAGTTCTTAGGAGTCTTTGGTATTGCCCTTGAAGAAAAACCTAACCCTTGGGTCTGCTGCACTCTTAATATGTTTGCCTGGAGAATCACCCTCAAAGTGTCTGGCAGAATCTGTGTTTCTTATTCAAAGCACCAAGAAATCAAAGGGAAGGGATTATCACCAATAAAGCTATTTCGCCTGGCATGAACAGCCTTCATAAAAATGGTTTCTCAGAATATAAAGGAGATAGTACCTTGTGCAACAGCAAGTTTAAAAGAGGATTGCTCTTTTCTGAGAAAAAAAAAAAAAAAAAAAAGTCTTGTTTTTTTCTGTGCTTAACACACCACTTCTCCACATGGCCTAACAGCAGATAGCAAGCTACACATGGACTTAACCAACAGACTTTCTGCATTTTCTCTTCCCTATATCTCTGGCTAGCTAATGCAGAAGCAAAAAGACTACACTGCTTTCATAACAACTGCTGAGCTAAGGCTATTATTTAGCCATGTGCCAGTAGAGAAAAGTGTTTATTATTTTTCTGTAATCCAATTATTTCAATGGCAAAGCTAAAAATCACTGTCCTGTAGCCACAGTAAAAGACATATGCAGCACTCAACATAAGCCATGAAAGCAGATTTACCCTTAGCCTTGGACAAACATCTATGCAAGGCACAGTTTTGCACAGGCACAGTTCTGTGTACTGCTTTGTCCCAGGCAAATATTCTTACTTTGAAGCCAGGAGTTCACCACAGAATCATGAATAATTTCAGGATGAGGTTTCTCAGACCTGCTTTTTGCTGTAAACAATCTCATTATAGTGTCTACACAAAACCTACTGAAGGAAGCCAGCTCTTTGTTTTCCATACGTTTTCAAAACTATGCAGTCTTCCATGCACTTAATTCAGTTAAGAATAAGCAGACTGAAGTGTGTGGCTTTCTTTCCATAGCATGTCATTTCTATACTCAAAGCACATCCCGAGCAAATGTGACAAACCTGGTTACAGAACTGAACACTGAACAGTTATAATTTTGATTACCCTTATAGGTGACAACCTTCACAGCTTTCACTAATTTTCTGTTTCACGCTAATCTAATCCAGATTTGCCTCATTAAACAGAGCCACTTATATTCATGTCTTAAGGGTGTACAACTCTTGAATATCTTTTAATATTGTTTATGAGTAAAAATAAACAAGCCCTGGATAATCAAATTTGCAATCAATAAAGAGATAAAGAATTAAAGCCATGTAAACTGTTACCAATCCTTAAAATAACCAGAATCCTCAGCTCATAAGCAGTAAGGAGAAAAGGCCTGCGTGAACTCATTGAACATAGTTATATGTCACAGACTTCAATTATACAATATTTATTTACTTACTTATTTTAATTTTACCTGTTTGGAAACATGTTGAATTGGACATTTCTGTCCAATTGCCTGATGTGAAATTTACAGGGAAAACACTGAAGGTGAATCACAGTTTTGAGTTAATTTTTCCAAAGGCTTCATTGACCTAACCATTCAATTCAACATCTTGAATCATGTGAACTTTGTCCTACTTTACTACTACTAGTGTTCTGCCAGCTGTAAAGCTGCTGTAACTATTACTTTATTCAGTGCTCATTGTTTTCTTTCTTCTATGACAGTAAAAGTTAATATTTTCCTGGGCACACAAATCCCAGGTTACACTTTTTTTTCTCTCTCTAATTTTTAGATACTGACATTTAAATTGTCTGCTCAATTTCACAGCTTCTCCACATATGGCACCACTAGGGACCAAATGTTGAAAAATAGTTCCATAGGAATATCAAAATAAAAGTATATTATTCAACTTTATACTTCAGAGGTGAGCAGAACAATGTAATATTATTCAAAACTAAATGTCCCTCCATTAAGTTATTTTAGAATGTTCAGTGCTTAAAATTCAGATTCCAACTTTACACAAATTGACTTTCAGTTGGAGCTTAGCTGTTACACTTTGCTACGGTTCAAGTGCCTTGCTTAAAAAGAGTTCACAACTCCTGCTCATTGCCCTTATTTGTTTTAGGTGTATTAACTGCAATTGTGCTGCAGATATTAATATATATATAGGTAATAAGGGTACCAGTATAACTTTCTTTAGTGTCACACAGAGTGTCTGATTGATTATCTGATTCATCACTATAAATCAATTATATCAGAGACAGAGATATTATTTTCCTTTTGCACCACTCAACACTGCTGCAAGCAGCACGTTATTTATTTTCCAGAAAAAAAAGAAAAAAAAAAAGAAAAAAAAAAAGGTGTGTTGTCTGGAAAGTGCCTGCAGTGAGAGTGGAAGGAGGAGAGGAGAAAGAGAAGGAGAGGCCAGTATTATCTTCTACGCTTAGAGTTTCAAAGCTTGCTATAGCTTCCTTTTCTTGTTATGTCTGATAGCCCAAATGCTACCTTCTAACTGAATATACCTCTTCTGCTGACAGCTGTGTAGAGTCTGTATTCTCATATTGCAGTGACTCAGTAATACAAAATAATGAGTTTAAATATTCTATATTATTCTAAAAATAGAAATGGTCAAGGCTTCTTGATATGTAAAATTTAAAGGTATAATACTGCTAAACACCACACAGATCTTTAAAACTGAGACACTTCCTGAATTTCCTCATGTCTTGCCTGCCTTTTAAAATCAAGAGCAGTAGCAGCCTTTTCCTTTTGAAAGATCCCATATTACTTTCATTGATTCCCTATGGTCCTAGTTTTTATTTGGATTATAAATTGTATAACAAGCGACAAAAAAATTAACCAAGTCAGAGGTGTCTCACCCACAGACATAGAACTGAACCTCAGGATTTCACATCCTCAAAAGACTCCATTGACCTTTAGAAACAACCGAAACTTGCAATATCAGCATCCTGGCTAAATTCAAGCTTAGGTAAATATATTCTCTCAACAGATTATTTTTTCCTACAGTTTCAATTACATTCCATTGTATACAACAATTAATTTTGTAGTAGTACTCCTACTAGCAGTTGGTGAGTACTCAACTAGTAGTTGCTGAGTAGTACGCCTCAACTGCTATGTTTTCACTTTGGATTTTGGCATACTTTTTGAACATTTCAAATTGAAAAGCCTTAAACAAATGTGATCTGTTGCAACTATAAATGAACTTCAAAAGGATCTACAGAGGTGCTATTTTCATAATATTAATTAAGAATTATATATTTTAATGTTTTATTGAAGGCTTTTACTTTTCCCTCATATTGCAAAGAAGCAGGGTTGATTTAGTAATATAAACAATATTTCTAGATTTATAGCTTCACCGTGCCTGAAGCTTTACAGCTAGTTTAGGATTTTACTGAGCAGAATCAGTGCGAATAATAAATGAGTAAGTCTCCACTGTGCATGGTCCAATCTGCATCAGGCATGTAAAGAGGCTTGCCAAGAGACAGAACAGCTACAGTATTGAACCACCAAGAGAAATCCAACTTTTTTAGTTGCAGTGTGGGTTTCAGTCTTTTAATAGCTGTAATTGTCCTGTGGATAATGGATATTAGTCACACCTGGGTTTTGACCCTGTAAGGTTAGAAGAAAAATGCTCTTTTCGCCTCCTTTCTCAAAGTACAACCAAGCTTGCAAGAACAATACAGCTGTATGCATCCTAGAGCTTGCCTCTGTCAGCAGAATTATGACAAAGACAACTTTCAGGTGTTGTCCTCCAGGAAAATACACTGAGAAGAAAAATAGCACAATACTATAAGCCACAGAAAATGCTCCCTTTAGACTACTGGAGTACTTACTGTAGCAGATATATACTTTTCTTACACTAGCAACAGAGAACTCAAATGCTTTCAAGTGACTTTCAAGTATGATTTCAGTCAACTTTTAACTCAAGCTTTTTTTTTCTTCTTTTTGCAAACGTACGTTTTATGAATCAAGAAAAAAAAAAAAAAAAAAAGAGAGAGAGAGAGATAAAAAGACAAATAAATGCCAGCTGTACAAATGTCAAATGTACAAAATCCTTTCAAGCAATGTCTTAGCTATAACCTCTTCAGCTCACTAAAGAATCTAGTCCTACACAATTGAACAGTCTTAACAGGTGCATTTCTGACTGTGCACTTACTCAAATTGAATTGAATCCATATTTCTTGTTATTTTACAACTTATAAATCAATAAAATCTACACGATTAAAGCTCCTCCTGTTCTGAAATTGCTGGAACTAGCAATCTTCATTTATGCTCCAAAATTTCAGAGCAGCATTCTCTACACACTGTTGGAAGGCCTATGTACATCTCAGTCTCAAGAGATACCATAATTTCATCATGTACTAGAATAGGAAGCATTAATGAATAAAGCTTTATTCAATGTCATCTCCTGAAAAAGAAATATGAATATATTTGTCAGAACACCAGAACACCGCAGAAAATGACTGAAGCTATTTCCTTGTTTGTTTCCTTCAGTTTATTTTAAACTTATTGTTGTCTTTCCCTCATAGTCAAAGCACAATTGAAATACTGGCAGATAATACATTAAAAAAAAAAAAAGTAAGCAATACAATTTTTCAATCTATTGCATAGACATCCTGACCATTAATGACCAGACAGACATGAGCTAATAGGGCTATTCAGCGTTCAGAAAAATTGACAAACCAGGAGGCCCTGAGGCCAGAATTCATTTGACTTATCTTTGGATATCCCTCTGAGCTCCTGAATTTCTGTACGTTAAGGGCTCCTACATACTCTGCAGAGAATGTCTCACATTTTCAGTGGATGAGTAAACATCTGCCTCTTGGAAATGCCAGTCTCCCCAGCACAAAACAAGGAGCCCAGGGCAGCAAGACTCCTAATTTACAACCTCATATAAATTCTTAAAGATAATTGTGTTATCTTTAATATCTTAGAGATAATCTAGCTCTAAATTTCCAGAACTAGATCTCCTGGCAATTTACTATGTTTACTTTTTAACTGCATAAGATTAACCTGACCTGACCAAGAAAATTTCTGCCAGAATGGAGCTGCAAATTCTGTGGAAGACCGAAAGGTTTCAAAATTGTGGTCACCTCACCAGGAACTGCCAATGGCCACCAGTCTTGTTGGCTTTCTTTATTAAGAGACAGGATTTTTTCATTCCTTCTCACTTCCAGATACACATTTTACAGAACAAGGATCATCTGTGCTATTTTCAGTTACTCCTTATCTCTGAACCCAATGCCATGAAAGACAGAAATTTAATAGCAGCAGCTTTCTTTTGGGAGACACTGGTGAAGATGACAACAATATGGTAGTTATACTGGCAAAGGTCTCTCTGTCTTGCTTGAGATTGATTCAATCCTTTCATTTCCAGGACAACAGCTAAAGCAATGAAAGAAAATTACAGTCTTTTCTCATCCCATCATCTTCCAAAACAGTAGGTGGCTGTGCAGTTTGTGACAGTAGAAAAATTGTACCCACTGGAAATTTTCCAGGACAACATGTTGCACAGTGTTTCCAACATGAGCACAAATGATAATGTTCCCTTCATGGTCACGTAAGCATACGGCAGTGTTTACCCTGAACCCAAGAAACACCATCCAATTACAAGTACAGAAGCTGTGTATTATGTAGTAAACAACAACCTCTGAAATCTATGCCTTTAATGTATTATTTAATCAGGCACTTTTACAAAATGTCTTGTTTGTCAAACTCCTTTGGTTGCATAAGGAACAATAAGATAAAATCTTTTGCCTTAGGCATCAGACAATAATGATATAATTTTCAGTTTCCTATTACAAAATGAGATTAGATCCTGAGGATTCTTTCATATCACTTCGGTGCTGATAAGCCTTTATTTTGGAAATAATTTTAAAGGCCATATGAATTTTTTGTTTTGGTATGTGTTTGTTGTTGTTGTTGTTGTGGTGGTTGGTTGGTTGGCTGGTTGGTTGGGTTTTGTTTGGTTGGTTTGGGTTTTGTTTGCTTTTAAAAAGCTCCTTCTCTTCCACTTTTTGAGGGTTTATGAGATTTTTCAAAGTAAAATATTTTCTTAAGAATAAGCTGCCATCCATTAGCTTCTGGTTTTGAAAAGGGAAAGTCAGGACTATATTAACCTTCAGACTAACATTCTCATGAGACCTTTGCCAGTATAAGTCATAATTCACTCAGCTTTATCCTAATAGAGTACTATTTGGAGTATTTAAGCTTTCACAAACAATGATAATGCTCTAACTTTTTATCAGAGTACTTATATGTAGTCTATTTTAATACGTGAGAACTTCCTATGTACATGTATCTCTACTACCTTGAATTCAAACAATTCTTATGGTACTGCTTATATTGTTATTGTTGTTTCATATGGCATAGACACAGAAGTCTGTGTTAAAATCCCAGCAGCCCTTCAAAAATCAAATTAAAGGTATTTGGGTTAATACAATAACTGATACTTTAGGAATATCAACTGATGTTTCTAAAGATGAAAGATAATACAGTAAAGGCTCCAAGGCTGGTGAAGTGCTTCCCACTCAGAATATGTCAGTGTAATCAGGCCAACTTTACATACCTTATGCTTTTTTTTTTTTTTTTTTTTAAATATCTGAAAGTTTAATGAAATCAGTATCTTTGATGATTAGCAAATTGAGAAGAAAGATGATATTTTATGGCAAACATCTATATAAAGACATGCTGATTATTCAAATCACTGGTTTTAAAGAGGAACAGATTTGCCGATTAAAGTCACAATATAATGAGTAATGATGAGTACAAAAAGACATTCCTAAAATGAATAACTCTTGTTTGGTATAAATTGTCCTGTCTTTGCAACACGCTCTTAAAATTCAATCTGTAAATTACATCATTATAATCTTTGTTAGGTATTAAGGTCACTTGTACTAGCAATCACTTAGCTAAATAAACAAACCAGAACTTGTATTAAACACAAAACTGGTTTTGGTTTTAATCTCCATAAAGTAAAGGAAACTATTTGGAGGATTTCAGAGGTAGGAAGGGGTGGATTCATTGCAGAATACTATCCATTTTAATGTTATTTAACCTAACTGTCTAAATATTTATGGATCAGAACACAGACCAATACAATGTAATTAGCATTAAATCTCTCACTAGTTAAAAACAATGCTAACTCTACTTCTCATTAAAAGCTTATACATTTCAATTGTACTTAGTACACTTGCTGTTTGCGTCAAAACACTTTCATAAGCTATTAGTAGAACATAGAGTAATCCAGTATAAACATTAACTTAAAAACTACCGGATTGCTATTCTTCTTTGTTGTTATAACAAATAGAGTGGAAATCTTGGACCTACTGTGGAAACATGATAGATTTTTAACTAAAAATAAATAAATAAATGAAGTCATGAAGCCATCTGCTTGTTTTATGGTAGTGTACTGACAAATACAAGAAATCCCAAGTTAACACCAATATGGGTATTAGAAGAATGGCTATTAGCTTTCTTTATTTGAGGTAAATTTCCCAAATATTTCAGTGACATCTTCCACAGAGTAAGGAGTGCTAAATAGGCCAGCAAATGGATAATCAACCCAGTTCTGTAAGCAAGCCAGAAAACCTCCCAGTGACTTCAATAGACCCTGAATCGAGCCTTCAGATCTCAGCTATTATACATTTTATGTACCTTTTCAATGAACAATGATGGGCCTCTGCTCTGGAAGCTAAACGTATCTTTGTATTTTCTCTCTCAAAAGGTCAGAACCCCAGAAACACCATCTGGACTGCTGCTTTGTGTGTTTGTACTTTATGCAGATACCATCTTCAAACACAGACTGCAAAAATCCTATTGTAGTTTATGCAGCAGACAGTGGCTGGGATCCTTATCCAGGAGTCCTTTGAAGTCAAAAGGAGCTGCACGAGGCCCTCTCTATGTTTTGCATAACAAAATCATTGGACGTATTTGAACTAGTTAATACATATCATAATTTCAAAGTTATTGCCTCATGTTAGCTTTCTTGCATAGGCTCTTACCTCCAAGGCATGCACCCATGGCCAACGAGAAGATTAATGGCTTCATAGGCAAGTTAACATCAGGATCCTTACTCAGGTTGAGAAGCACAGGAATCTATGGTTAAAGAAAAGGAGAGAGTGAAATTCAGGAGACATTACCCAACCATCAGTACGTTATAAATAAAATCAATTTAAGTCAAAAACTGAAAACACAAGCAAGTCTAAAGTATAACTGCTTTTCAATGAGCATCTTTGCCTAATATTCTTGTTTTCTGCTCAGTTTTTCCCACTAATTGTGCTGGTCCTGCAGTTCAAGAGAAGTTACTGGCAATGTCAAGCCAACCCTGGCACTGGTTGACTGCTTACAAAACCAGAGATCCCTTAAGGTTGTGATTGCCTCCCATTGAGCCTTCTATTTCAACTGGGAACTGTCAGTGACTATAAGCAATTCCCCTTCCACTTCCCATAACCTGAAGGACAGATCTCTCTCTTCTTCCTGGAAACAGCTGTGAGAGATGTCCAGACCTCGACCTGGTTGTATACCATGCATCAATAACTAAAATATTCCTGAGTTCTTTTTATAATTAAATGTGTCTGATCTGTTAGGGAGACACTGAGAAAGAAGATCAATGCAGCTGGCTTCTGAATTCACAAGTAGAGCTGAATTATTCTGCTTTTTAGTCTAATATTACATTTACCAGAAAACGTATATTTGTTCTCCTGGGAAATATTTGCAAATTTTTATTAATTTCATTTAATATTTTTAGCAAATAAAATAAATTATTTAAAAAAACACACACAACTTGTAAGTCAAATGAGGTTTGTAAGGAAACATAAAAGATTTCATTAGGCAACTGGTGTAGAGCCAAAAAGTACAGCAGACAAGCTTTCTAGTAACACCAAATCTTAGTCAGTAGCAACCTTCAAAGCTACGCAACTTGAGTTTTGATTGGGGAAAACTGTTTATACTTCCACTTTATTGTATAACTGCTTCTTTTGAAAGAAAGGCATGATTAATACCTGTAGAGAAAGAGTTATTAGCAAGGTGAGAGTTGATAATGCTATTGATCTGCTTTTAACATGTCTGTGGGACCAAAGGACAGAGAAAGAATAAGCAAACATGGAACACTAAGAAACCAAGAGGCAAGGGATGTACGTAAATAACTGTAATTTGCCTAAAGCTGAATGCTTTCTCAGAATTCGGGATCTTCAGTAGTGATTAGAGTTATGACTTTTAATCCTCTGATTTGTCATTTGGACGTATTTCAAAGGTCCCCCTCAAGGGCTGTGATCTCAGAGATGGACCAGCCACTTCCTGAAAAATGTTCTCAATTTGATGACTGAATAATGCTCCCCTTTACTGACTGGATCAATATATCGGCTTTATGAAGAATTACAATCCTTTCTTTCTCCCTCTCTCCTGCCATTGGTGCTAATCATTCCTCTTAAATCCTCTAATTGGTTAACATAGATAAGGTAATGTTTAAGTAATTATTCCTGAACTGTACATTGCCTGAAGATGGGTACTTCTATTTCAGGCCTAAAGAAGAGTCAGCATGCCCAGTATCTTGTCTGTTGTTTTTGCTGGATTTTTTTTGTTTGTTTGTTTTTGTTGTTGATATTCTTTTTTTTTTTCACAAGACAGTAATAAAAAAAATCATTTCCCCCCATAAACTTTGTTTCTCTCAAACCACTGCTGCCAGAACATGATACGCAATTCAAACCACAATTATATTTATGTTTCAACATAAAATGAAATAAATTTAAACAAAAATACTGAAATCCCAGAATAAGCCATCTTGCTCAATCTAGATAAAGCATTTCTTCCTGCTGTGTAATTTTGTAAGAACCAAAGCCAATTATTAGCTTCTTTGGAATTATTTGCAAGTATCCTGTTATACTACATTAACTCTCTTGTTGTAGGACACAACCCTGAACCATGCAGGACTTTTTAAAACACTTTTTAAACCAGATGACCTTGTGCCATCCACTGCCCTGCAGACATGGTGGAGGTGCATTAAGATGACAATCCTATTTTCTTGCTTTTGAGGTCAATCCTAAAACTGTTGCTAGCAGGATCCTAAGTGCAGACCGAGTAATGCTATTTTCATACCTCACTGATGAGAACTGTGTGGAAAGCAGAGCCCTGTGGCCCTCCAGGGGCTCTTCCCTATATAAAGCACTGTGAAGGATGTGAGAAGCAAGAAGTGGAATGTAGATACCAGGCAGAAAGTCATTCAGGTAACTCTCCACTTAGTATTTGCAGCTAGACATGCACAAGACTCCCATCAGAAAGTTTGGTTCTCTCTGTTTACTGAAGGAGCTCCGCTCTGTGAGCTCTAAGTGATTCATAAATCCCTACTGGTTGAAGACACTGAAACTATTTAGAAGAAAGTCTCTAATCAAAGGTTTGAAATTCATGGTTTGAAATTCACTCTATCTTCTTTAAAACACAAAGATGCATTGCAATGCATAAAGAGAAAGTGAAATTTTTAAACCCAAGAAAATATTTCAGGAGTGCAAATACAAACTTGACCCCTCTGGTTTTATTGGTATCTCCTTGACATAATATTGCTTCCCTTCCACTTGATTTAAAAAAAAAAAAAAATCTTAATAAAAATTAATTATCTATGTTAAAATTATCATCAGTGATGTCATGCTTCTAAGTACATTAACTGGCAGCAGGCTAGATCAATGATCTCTGCTCCCATAAATGTCTGCTTTTTCAGCAAGAGACAAGTACTGAAACATGCCTTAGGAATATATATTTATGTACAGTTAAATTTGGGTGTTTCCCTTATTTAAAGGAATTCATGTCTACCAACGTATAGCAGTTATGGTTATAAAGAGAATGGAAGATCTATAGATCTCCATCATATGCTTGAATTTAGATCTAGCATGCATGTAACCTCTGTAAAGAAGAGATATTTCTAACAAGGAATGCCACCTCATAAGTTTCAGTTTTAAATAATCAGATGAAAAATGAATGCAAAACATTCAGTTAATTTTCTAGTGATTCAGATAAAAATATTTAGTTATCCATAGAGTGCACCAAGTTTTTGCAAACATTATGGAATATTCTGGCAACTACACGTCACAAAGGCTCCAAAAGTCACTAGCATCATTTTTTTGTTATATAAAAGTAAGTATAATACAAATAGTGTTCTAATTTCCATCTTCAGAACATTCATGACCCAAAAGCAATGAAGAATTAGGAAATTTGATCACCAGCAAGAGCTTTTAAATAGATATTGCAAAGCAATTAAAGCCAATAACATCTCTTAGTGCTTGAGCAATTACCTTTTAAACAGATAAGGGTCATAAACAGGCTGTTACAAAGGGAACCTCTGCTTCCCATAAAATCACCTTAGATATATATTTTTTTCATATTCATTCATGCAATTACATATTGGGCAACACTTTTGCACTACAAATACCTCAAACTTCAGCTTTATTTACTGTTATATTTACCCAAGTGACAAAAAAAATGCAGACTATGAAAGAGTTAGAAAAAAATACACAACATATACAACAGCATCAAAAGCAAACCATGCTAGGATAGTTTGCAAGCTGGAACATAGCTTGCTGCAATACATATTGTACAAATACATTTGCCGATTAATTTAAATGGAATGCAGCCTTTTTCATAGTTTTTCTAAGTGCTGCCCCTAAAAAGATAAAAAAAAAAAATAAAGCTTAAAAAACTCATGTTTTCATTATTATTCCATCTTTAGATTACATAAACAGCATCTTTATCAATATTGGAATGAAAATTGTAATGTCTTTTCAGGAAGATAGCATTAATTTCTTATAGCCTTTATTTCAACAGTCTTAGCAAGAGAAATCTTAGCAAAAAAAGTCTGGAAAATTTGATATTGAACCACATTTCACCCTACATTACTGCTTGATTGGCAGAATTTAAATAAAATGAGTGACATAGCTCAAGACAGCAGAGCCAAATCACCCCCCTTACCCATTCTATATGACTCACTATCTCATCTCACTATCTATATGACTTCAGCCTGAAGAAGAGAAGACTGAGGGGAGACCTCATCGTGGTCTACATCTTCCTCACAAGGTGGGGCAGGTGTTGATCTCCTCTCTCTGGTGATCAGTGATAGGACCTGAGAAAAAGGCTTGAAGCTGAGAAAGAGGTGGTTCAGGCTTTGTCTTAGGAAAAGGTTCTTCACTGAGAGGATGGCTGAGCACTGGAACAAGTTCCCCAGGGCAATGGTCACAGCACTGAGCCTGCTGTGTTCAAGTGTTTGGACAATGCTCTCAGACACATGGTCTGATTTCTTGGGTGGTACTTTTGGGACCCAGGAGTTGGACTTGTGGATCTCTTCCAACTTGGGATATTCTGTGATTCTATGATTCTGTGTCTCCGAGTACTAAAACATCAAAACATAACTATAAGAAATAATAAGCGTACCTGGAAAAAGGAGGGTGTCCTCAAAGACTTGATATAGAGAGGTACTAGTCATTAATCTCTATTGTATACAGGACATTAAATTTGTTATAGAGAGAGAATAAAAGCTGATGCACAAACAACACAACTATTTAATGATGTTGGCACATTTGTCTATATAGTTATCCTAGTCAAAATCAACCCTTGTGAACAAAATTTTTTTTTACTGTATACATTTTGGAAATACATAGTGTGTGTTACAAACATTAAAAGACCAAAAATGCAAATGTATATATATTCTAATATTTCATCCTCATTTTAATCTTGAATAGTTCTGAAAGCTTTTAAAAAATGAGTTGGGCTTTATTACTCTTATACAATTGCCCACCTTCCCTAGAAAATATACCATGTATTAACAATTAATAATATTAGGAATATATTGAATCCAAATATATAATTCTGCAGGACAGCATATTTCTTCTCATTCCTCTCTGCTCTTCATCATCCTGAAAATTTAAGCAAGATTTAAGCAACCACAAATAGAGGAAGCTTAATTTTTACTTTAAATTAATGCTTTGGAAAATAGAAAACTGGAAGATTTTAGACTAGAATTATATATGTAAATTACTACCAAGCTAAATTTTATAAAATACTGTAATTTTTCTCAATAGAGTCCTTGCATTTATATTGTAGTAGGCAATCCCTTTTTTTGAAAGAGAATATTGGGGGTCAGAATTGAATGTCTCAATTCTGTTTTTCAGAGGGGATCTATTCAACCCCTCACAAGGCTTTTTCCTTCCAGTTTTCCTGGGATGAAAGTGGAACAGAGGGCCTCCAGCATTTTGCTTTCACATTTATTTTGATACATAAACTTTGGAAGCAAATGTGTGACCAAACAGTTAACATTTTCACACCTTGCTGCCACAGACTCTTTTCCATGACTCCTAATTACCAAAGAGCAAGTTGAATCAAGACCTTTATTCTATCAACCTATTTTTATGACAAAGCTTGCTCATGAGCGTGACATTTAACTAGTCAAGATCAAGAAGTAAGAGCTCTTTTGAACCTTTGAAGACTCTCTTCTGAAATACAAGCAGAGATGATGATTTAGCTTAACTAGCTGAACCCTAGATATGTAGAGAGGAAACCGAAGAGGAGAGACAGTGCTGCTCTGTCAGTGAGAGATGCCTCTTGGGGTGGAAGAAGATTCATAAGCAACAGCAGGGTAAGCCCCCTCTGCTTTCCAAAAATATTTGTAAAAGTAATCACGCATCCCCATCATGCAAGCAGGGTAACTTAGCCGCTCATTCATGTTTTTCCCATATTTATGCAGCACAAGAGAAGTCATCAGGTCATATTGCCCATCTTGTCTATTTGTGCAACATGACAGTAAAGCAGCAATTTACATCTTTATTTTAGGAATTCATTGCTGTTCTACAATATGGGGTTTCACAGCACACACTTTGCTAAGAACCGCATGTGGTAAAGATATTTTCTATGAAAACTGCAGAGAATGTACATTAATAGAATAAAAGCTATTTCTAGTTTCCCAAACTGTTGATGATTGGTCTGTCTCTGCAGACTGTGAGGGTACAGTCTTACACATTAATTGAACATTGAAATGAAGAACATAGAAAACTCCAGTAGGGCAGAAGGGAAAGAAGATCCAAAAATAAAAGTGGCACTAAGAACATGAGTTACTGATGAAATATTCAGTAGTGCAAATGAAGACTGATAGTTTTAGGGGTAAGAAGTAGTTGGCCAAAATTTATCTGATTTCTAACAAAGACCTGTCAGAGACTAAGTCACCTTGCCAGCCAGGTGGCTAATGGAAATTGCTTGTTACAATGTATTGAGGAAATAGTATTTAGACTCAGCTAAAACAAAGATTTACTATGGCTATATTTTTAGTTCCGATAATAAAAGAAAAACATAAACAGATGGCTCCAGCATATGCAGCTGATAAAACATGTCAATTAAATTAAAGAGCGTGCTGGTAATAAAATCATGTCACCTAACATTCTAAGGGCAGAAATGCATGGCTATTTAAATGACAATACTAGGAAAATACAGGTCTTAAAAATGAGTAAGACTACCTATTAAGGAACGTCATTGTGAGTTTAGTCTGTTCAAAAGGGAAGAAAAATATCAGCGGATTAATAGAATGACACACAGAGCATCACTACGTGATTCACCACATTTGTTCTTCAGACAAAGAAAGCTGGATATCCAACATGAAAAAAATAAAAATAAAAATCCTCTCCATTCTGGAAAATAAAATGCATAAGACTTAATAACTAAGCTCCTGCTTTTTTAAGTCTTTATGGACAGACTTTTGTGGGTTGTTTTTAAGCAATTCACAGATAAGTTTACATCTAGTAGGTTTGAAACTGGCAACATAGACCTTTGCATAGAGTTCATGGATTTTCCCACAAAGTACATATTGAATTCAAAATATTTTGCCAGGGTAGATTTTTTAAATATTGACAAAAAAAAAAATATTGATTTTAATATGTGTGGGCAGCTATCACAGGTGCCAGGCATGTTTATGCAACTAAATACAATAAACAGTCACCCTGATAAACATTTTAATTAGGGAGCTGGGCCTTCACTTTCCAATGCATTAAAAGTAGGGAAAAATCTTCTGGTTACAGTTCAACAACTCAGTTTCAATCTCTTCATCTTGTTCTGGGGCAGTTCATGACCTTTGCATTCATGGCAAATTATATGAAACAAGCAAATGGAATATGGTCTGAATACTGCTGCTTTATCTTTCTGTGGGTGCAAAGATTTATTTTAGTTTAGCACAGAATTTCACCAAAACATAAACAGTTAAGAGTAATCAAACTATGATGAGCTAAGTCACTTCAGAAACCCAGTCCACTCTTTCAAGTACACAATTAACTTCCTAAAGCGTCCTCTCTAGTATGAAATCTTCCTCACCAACAACAAGGGGCAGTGGGGAAAGTAAAGCTAAATGACAATTAAATGGCAAAGTTTGTAAGCCTGAAGGCAGCAAGGAAGGAGCACAGCAAGCTCACTACTCTGGACTTGAGGAGAGCAGACTTCAGCCTCTTCAGGGATCTGCTTGGTAGAGTACCATGGGACAAAGCCCTGGCGAGAAGAGGGGACCAAGAAAGCTGGTTACTATTCAAGGATCACCTCCTCCAAGCTCAGGAGTGATGCATCCCAACAAGAGGAAGTCAGGCAAAAACTCCAGGAGGCCTGCATGGATGAACAAGAAGCTCCTTAAACTCAAGCAAAAAAAAGGGTGAAAGGGCGGTCAGAGCTCAGAACATAGCAGAGGGTGGAAGAAAGGACAGGTAGCCTGGGAGAAATACAGAGAAATCATCTGAGCAGCCAGGGATCAGGTTAGGAAAGCTAAAGCCCTATTAGAATTACATTTGTACAGGGACATCAAGAGCAACAAGAAAAGTTTCCATATGTTGGTGGTAAAAGGAAGACTAGGGAAATTGTGGGCCCTGTCCAGAAGGAAAGAGGAGACCTGGTTACCTGGGACACAGAGAAGGCCAAGGTACTCAATGACTTATCCGCATCAGTCTTCACCAAGTGTTCTAGACAAATAGCCCATGTCACAGAAGGCAAAGGCAGGGACTGGGAGAATGAAAATCCATCTACTGTAGGAGAAGATCAGGTCTGAGACCATCTAAGGAATCTAAAGGTGCACAAGCCCATTGGACCAGAGAAGATGCATCTGCAGGTCCTAAGGGAATTGGTGGGTGAAGTTAAGTCAAAGCCCATCATGTTTGAGAAGTTGTGGCAATCCAGTGAAGTTCCAGATGACTGCAAGAGGGGAAACATAACCCCATTTTTAAAAAGGGAAAAAAGGAAAATGTTGGAAAATAAGGAGGAGACTGGTGACAGCCAACATGGTTTCACTAAGGGCAGATCATGCCTGACAAATATGGTGGCCTTCAACGATGGAGTTACAGCACTGGTGGATAGAGAAAGAGCAACTGATGCAATCTACCTGGACTTATGCAAAGCATTTGACACTGTCCCCCATGATATCCTTTTCTCTAAATTGGAGACATAGGTTCGACATATGGAACACTCACTAGGTAAGGAATTGGCTGAATGGTTGCACTCAAAGAGTTGCAGTCAGCATCTCTTGTGGAGATCAGTGACGAGTGGTGTTCCTTGAGGGTCAGTATTGGGACCAGCACTTTTTAACATCTTTGTCAGTGACATGGACAGTAGGATTTAGCACACCCTCTGAATGTTTGCCAGTTACACCAGGATGTGTAGAGTGGTCAACACACTGGAGAGAAGGGATGCCATCCAGAGGGACCTGCACAGGCTTGAGAGGTGGGCCTGTGCAAACCTGATGGAGTACAACAAGGCCAAGTGCAAGGTCCTGCATCTGGGCTGGGGCAATCCCAAGCACAAATACAGGCTGGGTGAAGAATGGGTTGAGAACCGCCCTGAGGAGAAGGACCTGGGGGTGTTAATTGATGAGAAGCTTGACGTGAGCTGGCAGTGTGCTCTTGCCACCCAGAAAGCCAATTGTATCCTGAGGTGTATCAAAACATGCATGACCAGCAGATCAAGGGAAGTGGTTTTCCCCCCTTGCATTGCAGACCCCACCTGGAGTACTGCATTCAGCTCTGGGGCACCCAATGTAGGAAGGACATGGACCTATTAGAGCATGTCCAGAGGAGGGCCACAAGGATAATCAGAGGTCTGGAGCACCTCTCCTACACAGACTGGCTGAGAGAGCTGGGGTCATTCAGCCTGGAGAAGACAAGGCCCTGGGGAGACCTTATAGTGGCCTTCCAGTACCTAAAGAGGGCCTATAGGAAAGGTGGGAAGTATAGTGACAGGACAAGGTGTAATGGCTTTAAAATAAAAGTGAGTAGATTTGAATTACATATAAAGAAGAAATTCTTTACTATGAGGGTGATGAGGCACTAGAATAGGTTGCTCAGAGAGACTGTAGATGCCCAATCCCTGGAGGTGTTCAAGGCCAGGTTGCGTGGGATTTTGAGCAACATGGCCTAGTGGGAGGTGTCCTTGCCCATGGCAGGATGGGGTGGAATTAAATGGTCTTTAAGGTCCCTTCCAATCCAAACCATTCTGTAATTCTATGATTCTATGATAAAATACTTGCTATGTTCTGAGCTCTGTACAGAATACAGTTTCACTGCCTCTATATCGTTGGGTTAGAAACTGGCTGGATAGCCGGGCCCAAAGAGTCGTGGTAAATGGAGTCAAATCCAGTTGGAGGCCAGTCACTAGTGGCGTTCCCCAGGGCTCGGAGCTGGGGCCGGTCCTCTTTAATATCTTCATCGATGATCTGGATGAGGGCATTGAGTGCACCCTCAGTAAGTTTGCAGATGACACCAAGTTAGGTGCCTGTATCGATCTGCTCGAGGGTAGCAAGGCTGTGCAGGAGGATCTGGATAGGCTGGACTGATGGGCTGAGGTAAACTGTATGAAGTTCAATAAGGCCAAGTGCCGGGTCCTGCACCTGGGGCACAATAACCCCAAGCAGAGCTACAGGCTGGGAGATGAGTGGTTGGAAAGCTCCCAGGCAGAGAAGGACCTGGGAGTGATGGTGGATAGTCAGCTGAATATGAGCCAGCAGTGTGCTCAGGTGGCCAAGAAGGCCAACAGCATCCTGGCTTGTAGAAGAAACAGTGTGCCCAGCAGGGCTAGGGAGGTGATCGTCCCCCTGTACTCGGCTCTGGTGAGGCCGCACCTCAAGTACTGTGTTCAGTTTTGGGCCCCTCACTACAAGAAGGACATTGAGGTGCTTGCGCGAGTCCAGAGAAGGGTGACGAAGCTGGTGAGGGGCCTGGAGAACAAGTCCTACGAGGAGCGGCTGAGGGAGCTGGGCTTGTTCAGCCTGGAGAAAAGGAGGCTCAGGGGCGACCTTATCGCTCTCTACAGGTACCTTAAAGGAGGTTGTAGAGAGGTGGGGAATGGTCTATTCTCCCACGTGCCTGGTGACAGGACGAGGGGGAATGGGCTTAAGTTGCGCCAGGGGAGTTTTAGGTTGGATCTTAGGAAGAACTTCTTTACCGAAAGGGTTGTGAGGCATTGGAACAGGCTGCCCAGGGAAGTGGTGGAGTCACCATCCCTGGAGGTCTTTAAAAGACATTTAGATGTAGAGCTTAGGGATATGGCTTAGTGGGGACTGCTAGTGTTAGGTCAGAGGTTGGACTCGATGATCTTGAGGTCTCTTCCAACCTAGAAATTCCATGATTCTGTGATATATATGAATTCCATGCGGTATGACAATTTTGAAGGGGATGTTGGACCAGATTTACTATTGTCTAGAGCAAAGAAGAATTTGAACAGTTTTGCCCTGTTGCACTGAAAAAATAGGGTAAGATACATCAGGATAAGACACTTCAAATAATAAACTAATTCTGTTTCTATTTTTTTTGGATTTTTTTTATAGAGCAGAATGTTAGAGAGGTGCTGAAAAATATCAACATGTAATAGATGCTTAAATACATTAATATTTTGCACCATACAACATTTCTATCTTAAAACAACTAAAAAAAATAGATTTTATTCTTAAGATTGCAGATAATTTATTGTGCTTATGTTTTAGGAGAAACAGGAATCCTAACTTCTCTACATAGATAATTAACAAGCCTTGAAAATGCTTACATTTTCTTATAGGAAACAATTTTTGAAATCTGTTTTCATTACTTCAATTCATAAAACAGGTTGTTTCCTTGAATTCTTAGTTGTGCTGTCTCAGATACATTCATGTTTTAATTAGTTATTTTCAGTAATGATCAACAGTTTCCACATTTCACATCCTATTAAGGTAATAAACGGACAGCTATAAAATTTAATACTGTGAAATTTGACACTTAAAATGGGCCAGTCAGCTTTATCCAAAATCAGACAAAATGAATTTTTTCATCTATGTTTCCATTCATTAGCCATTCAGAGTTTTTTCATTTTTCTTTACACAAAGCAAGTCATTATAAATCTAATTATCCCACTGTACAAACAAAAAAGCTGAAGTGAAAATCTGGACTGCCACACTTCAAAGTTTTTTATTTGGTTGGTTGGTTGCTTGCTTGTTTTTTACTGAAACAGCATCATATTTACAGACCTCTCTGTATTTTTTTCTCTTTTTGTTTAACACAACTATGCCCCTTAGAAGTCAAGCTGCAGGCCTTCTTACATGCTACATGTAGAGTGGAATTCTTCCATTTCTCAGGCACATCTGTTGCCAAAACACTTTACGTAACAACTTCTATATTAGTAAGTAATGCATGTAATAGGAGAAGGTCAGGAGACTGAAAGAGCTGGAGCTGAGACTACTCTCATCTACATTGCCTCCAGTCTATGGGGGCTTTCTCTGAATTAGATATATAGTCTGAATTTACAGTATGGCACACGGCTAAATGCATCCTGTGAGTATATGGTTTCAAATTTTCTGCAGGAAAAGTAACACATAAACACATCTGCGTCTATAGGGCCTTCTAAAAATCACCACAGTATCTTTCTGTGTCTTACACAAATGATGTTAAGATGCCACTTCCCCATCACAGTCACCGCACATTGGAGACCCTTACTCCTGTCTGTTTTCACACCATGTCTGAGTTGCTGTACAAGAGTCTGTAGCCCATCTTACCCCTCTGCTCCAAGTCTGGACAGCACATGCTACACCGTGTTGTGGGGGGTGAGTGGAAGACTTCATACAACAGCTGCAGTGGCAGTGTTGGGGACATTTCATGGATGAACTGATGCTTGTCTCCTTGCACCTCCTCACCCATGAAGAAAAGCAGGTTTGTGACTTTTTGGGTGCCCTTGCCATTGCAATGGTTGTGCCCACAGTCAGCTAGAGGTTTGTGGCCAGAAGAGCTGAGACTGTAAGACTGTCATCCATGGAATATAGAAAACAAGCACCGGATACACTCCTTTTGAATACAGAAGAGATAGAGCTGGGGCCCTTAACTGTGAACTGTCACCAAGCCTTTCACTGTCTTTGAATGATATTTCAGGAATCTTTATCCATGTACAAGTCAAACAGCCTGTCACCCCATGAGCCCGGTTTCCCCTTACTCCTACTGGTCAGTTGCTAATCAGTTTGGGATGGGTAAATTCAATACTGGAAGAGACCTCTGATGCCATCCTCCAAATACTCTTTGCTCAGTCAGTCCACACAGCTGATATTTATGAAAACCACACAGATATACAGATTTTGGGCATCTGTAGGTTCAAAAAACTGGAGGAAATTGATGGCCCCTCATTCCTACCCATTATAAGGTCCATTAAGGCTATGACTGCAAAATTCACAAGACGAATTTCCCCATTGTCTTGCAGATACATTGTTCACCACTGAAGGAGATTTATGGACGTCTTGGAGGGCTTCACTGGAGAGAGTCAGTTTTTCTGTGTCTTTTATATTCTCTGTCATCTACCTGGACTTGTCATCTACCTGGAATTCTGTAAGGCCTTTGGCAAGGTCCCACATGATATCCTGGTCTCCAGACTGGAGAGAGAGGGTGGACCATTCAGTAGATAAGGAGTAGGCTTGAAGGTCACACCCAGAGAGTGGTGGTCAATGGCTCTATGTCCAAGTGGAGGCTGGTGACAAGTGGTGTACCTCAGGGGTCTGTCTTGGGACCAGAACTGTTTAATACCTTTATCAGTGACATAGACAATGTATCGAGTGCACCATCAGCAAATTTACGGATGACACGAAGCTAAGTGATGAGGTTGATAAAACAGAAGGAAGGCATGCCATACAAAGGGTCCCACTCAAGCTTGAGAAGTGGGCCCATGTGAAACTAATGAGGTTCAACAAGTCAAAGTGCAAGGTGCTGCACCAGGGCTGGGGCAATCCCAGAAATGAGTAAAGACTGGGTAAAGGACTCATTGAGAGCAGCCCTGCAGAGAAGGACTTGAAGTTTCTGGTGGACAAAAGGCTTGACATGAGCTAGCAGTGTATGCTTGCAGCCCAGAAGGCCAACTGTATCCTGGGCTGCATCACCAGAGGAGTGTCTAGCAGGGCGAGTGAGGGGATTGTGCCCCTCTGCTCTGCCCTTGTGAGGCCCCACTTGGAGTCCTGCATCCAAGTCTGGAGTCCCCAGCACATGAAGGATGTGGGGCTGTTAGAGTAGGTCCAGAGGAGGGCCATTAATATGATCAGAGGTCTAGAGCACCTCTCCTATGAAGAAAGGCTGAGAGAGCTGGGGCTGTTCAGCCTATAGAAAAGAAAGCTCTGAGGTGACCTCTTTACAACATTTCAGGACTTACAGGAGACTAATAAAAAAGATGAAGATTGACTCTGCTCTGTCAGATAATAACAGGATGAGAAGGAATGGTTTTAAACTAAAAGAGGGGAGATTTTGATTTGAGGTTAGGAGGAAATTATTCATTCAGAAAGTAGTGAGGTTGCCCAGAGAAGCTGTGGATGCCCCATCCCTGGAGGTGTTCAAGACCAGGTTGGATGAGGCCCTGGGCAACCTGACCTAGGGGGTTGCATTGCTCAGGAGGCATGGAACTAGATGATCTATGACGTCTCTTCCAACCCAAGCCATTCTATGATTCTGACTATAAAGGTTTGGACTCAGCCATGAAGCTGACAGCTTTTGCCAGAAGAGGGCAGGATCATTCAAGGTTATACCATAGCAGATGTTCCATATTCCTATATTCTACAGTAGGTGAAACCAAACTTATATCCATGCATATGCCAATATGATCCTCTGGTTCTGAGGGTCAACTTGGGGTTGACCTCCAAGCTTTTATTCCCCCTGGGTAACAGTGTGAAAGTGTGAATGAACTATGTGGCTGAATGACTGAATTAGCTGTGTGGAAGACTACCTGCTCTTCATAGTTGCAGGTTGATTCTGTAAATAAACAAGTCAATAAATAAAAGGTCTTCTGAGAAATACTGGTTGCACTGTGTATACTACATGCACACACACACTGTACCCATTTAAATAAAAGATAATCCACAAAGGATATGGGTTCAAAACATGTAATACTCCACATCTGGAGTTTATAACTTTGACATGAGTGCTGTTAAATATCCTTCCAAAAGCAATTATTGTTGTTTCATCAGTAGGAACTAAGTGCCAAAGAGACAAAAAAAAATAATATTAACTGAAAACACGTACAATCTTACATAAAAAAAAAAAAAAAAAAACAAAAAAACCTGTGACTTAGTTTTTCAGGAATTTTGTGATGAAGAATAACAAAGACCAAAGTCCTAGTTCATTCTTTGAGCTAGCCAATGCTAGGTCTTGGCTTCAGTCTGCCATATACAGGAATTTCATAACACCTCAGCTGTTGACAGCTTTTGCATAGATGAAAATATACCTGCATTTTTCTTCCTTCCTTCCTTCCCTCTCCACCTATTTTCCAAGAAAATAGGTTGCAACAGCCTTAGGTTTGGCCCAGAATAGAATGGAAAAGATATGTATTTGAAATTTCTAAAATGTTGCCAGGAATCCTTTCTTGTCTGCCTGTATTTACATCCCTCAAAGATTCAAAAGCCATGGTCTACAACCCAAAAGATTCCTGTGTTTCAGTACCATTCCACAAAACACACAGTCTTTAAAAGAGGTTTGCTATCAAAATCTCTAAAAGTCCTTTTGGTCTATGTGCATAGAGATGCTTTTTGTTATTATTCAAAACCAATTTTTATAGACTAGCTGGATATGAGGTAAAACCTTCTAAGTTAAGATTTTTGCATTATTGCTTAATTGTCCTTAAGTGTTTGCTGGGAGGTGATTCATCCTGAACCAGCCTTTGCCTTCTACATATTGCTTGCAGTCTGTTGTTAAATCAATATTATTCCACAGGAAACACCATGGTGATCAAACCAAAATAACATATTAGCATATAATTATAGAATAGTTGCAAATCCATCCAACCTGTCATATGCCCTGTAGGAAGCGTCTTAACTCTTGACTCAAGCTAAGGGTGCACATGGCCACCCAATGACAATGGCAGAAAAAAAAGCACCAAAAAATTCTGAATTTTTGTTACATGCTGTAACAGTGAATCATTCCTATGGCATAATTAAGGAATTACTGCACTTTAAATACAGGTCTTGATTGAATAAATCTATCTGACCATGCCCTAATTTGTTATAATTTGATACTTTTCTGATATTTAGGATCAGCTGCTGAAAACAATTTTTATATTTAATATTATTTGCTGTTTTTTGAATTAATAACTTATGGAAGTTATAAAAGGTTATAAAAGTATTTTAAAAAATTGCATAACTACATGGCAAATAGAGGGAAAACACCAACAGAAGTAGACGGATAATGACAGTTTTCATCCAAAAAGATTATTTTACTTTTCAGCTATCTATTTTGATATAACAAGGAAAGTGCAAAAATGCAGCTAAAACAGTGCACTAGTTCAATAGACGACTACAAATTTAACTACTAGTTCAACAGACAACTGCAGCAATGGCCAGCCAGACATCTAAAGAACATGAGTAAGTTTGTAATAATGATGGAGTCTCAGGTAATAAAGTAAATTACAACATAGCAGAGGTCAAAAAAAAGCAAATTGTAACCAGCAGGCTCAGCTCCCTTCCCAGCACCAGGAGGAGGAAACGTCAAACCTGTATCGACTCCTACCATCGTAGCTGTGAACGGAATATTGTCAATCACGGATGAGGCCAAAGCAGACACCCAGAGCACTAAAATGATGGCTACCACCAAGCGCTGATCTTCAGGAACAACCTGGAATTGAAAGAGTTACAACTTTGATGAGATCAGTATTGCTCTGTCCCCCTAACGGCACAATCACACAGGGTCTTCATGGTTTTAGTTTATCAACATCTTTTATTTCTTCAGGCTCTCAGATAGAATAATAATATACTCAAATATAAGATATATAATATAAAGATAGAATAATAAATACTCAAATTAACTGTGTAACTGCAAATTTTCCCCTTTTACTCTTTATATTTGTTTGCACCTTGGGATTTTTTGTTTATTAGGCTGTAAAAAAAAAAGGCTTCCTTTTGCACTTATAGCAACATTTCTTCTGCCCATAGATACACACTGAATATCATCCACCCAAAAGTATGACATACCTTCTCAGTATTACTGATGTAGAAATATAATATTTAACATAAAATTCCAAAATAAAAATATTATTTAGCATTTTATTAGCATACCACTGTTTTCCTTACCTGAAAAACACTGTCAATGTTTTAAACATACCTTTATTAACAAAGCTGTCTGCTCCCCTATGTAGTCTATTAAATGCAAATGAGCCAAAGCCTAAAAAAAGACAAAGATATCAGCTAGTGAAGCCACATTTTTTCAGTAGATGTAAGCATACACAATTCATTTCTATTCACAAGATCTTGAAATTCATCTCTTGCAGCTTTTACAGCAACTTTGCAGTTGGTGGAAAGAACAGACACAGAAATGGTAGCTGTATTTGCAGAAGTGGGCTGGTTGTAGTGGATAGACTAGTGGGATTGCTTCAAGAGCCTGGGGCAAAGGCATCAGGGAATGGCTGAAATGTCAAGATTACATTCTTCAGTGAACAAGTTTTCCTGAATACCTGAGGACAACTGACTTTTATTCAGTGGCCCCAAAACCTTGGACATAACCACAATGTAGACCGAAGTGTATCATATTTAAAAAGGTCAGGCATCTTGTGCTCAGGCCTATGTGAAGGAAAATAGAAAACAAAATATATTTTTCTGTTAAATAGCTGCATTGCACCTGTAAAAACTAACACTACCCATCTGCTAAAACCAGGCCAGAGGCTTTGGGTGAATGAAAATTGGCACAGAGGCAGCAGAACCTATAAGACAGGAAAAGCAGCTCCCCAATGCCCACATCAAGCATCCAGCCTGAGAAGGAGAGCCCTGTAACCACTGGGCCAGGGGACAACCTGCTCCACAGTGCCCTGTCCTCCCTGTGGGAACTATTCCCATTTGTGCGGGATACCTGGGTAGTACCCCAGACAGCCATGGTTACTACCAGGCATGAAAAGACATAGCAAGACTCCAGCCCAGTGGTTCTGGTTCTGTTCTCTCCTTGGGCAGATAGGAGTGAAAGGCAAACTGAGTCCTCACACCAGAAGTATGATCTATTCCTTCAAAACACAAGGTAAGGGGGTAAATTTATCTCAGAAGGGACTTTAATTTACATTGATTTTGTTTTACTTTCTTACAAGCATTCGTAATGAAGCACTATTTCCAGGCTGAATGAGGTATATCTATTTTTTTGACTTTTCAGTATCTCGGGGCAGAAAATTGCATCATTTTTGGTGCAGCCCAGACCAAAGTGGTTAGTCTACTTTCCATTTTCCTGCCATGACAATGAATCAGTTAGATGCAACACTGTGCAGCCTGAGAGCATCACCACACAGAGATGCAGAAGTCAGCATTCACATGGCATGATGCTGTGCAACCTGCACAGCGGGCAGTCAGACAGAGCTCTTCAGAGACATCACTGCGGGGAAAAAAACAGCATTGAACTCACACACTGTCAAATCCCATGACCGAGACAGACAAAGATCCTAATAGGTACCGAGTAGTATGGCACAGTAGACATAGTAATGACAGAGTGACAGCGGGTCTGTCATTGAGACCAGCAATTCCTCAGCTGGGCAGCAGTGTGTAATTGTTTGGGTACCACCAGCAGCACAGGGCAGCAGCACCCACATGCTGCAGGAGCACCAATACCATGGCTGGGCTGGTAGTTTTCCACTCGCCACATGAGTAAAAGATGCATTGGTAAAGGCAGGTCAGCTGTATCTCATAAAAGACAGGATGTCTCACTCAGAAGTTCTAAGTGAACACCATCCCATTGAGAAGGAAAACAAGGAGGAGAGCAGAGCCATTAGTGCCACATATTAAATATGACCCAGAGACTGTATTTACTTTTAACAACTCGTCTCATGGGAAGGTACATCTACATTTAAAAATGCTGCATTCAGAAAACAGATGATAAAGCTTTAAGATGCATACACATACCCTTTACATTAAAAAATAAGGACATTTTTCATGGCTTTAACAAATAAATTTTTATATTCTTAAGTTACTATTTTGATTCTAAGCTACCTGTGTCACCCCTTAGATCAGATTGTCCAGAGCCTCATCCAGCCTGGTCTTGAACACCTCCAGGGATGGGGCATCCACAGCTTCTCTGAGCAACCCGTTTCAGTGCCTCACTTCCTCCTAACATCTAATCTAAATTTCCCCTCTTTTTATCTTAATACTATTACCCCTCGTCTTATCATTGCCTGCCTGATCAAAAAGTTACTCTCCATTTTTTTTGTAAGACCCCTTTAAAAATCTAAAGGCTGCAGTTAGGTCACCTTCAGCCTTCTCTTCTCCAGGCTGAACAGCCCCAGCTCTCTCAGCCTTTCTCCATAGGAGAGGTGCTTCAGACCTCTGGTCATATGCGTGGCCTCTTCCGGACCCTTTCTAACAGCCCCACATCCTTCTTGTGCTGGGGGCCCCAGACCTGGATGCAGCACTCCAAGTGGGGCCTCACAAGGGCAGCAGAGGGGCACAATCCCCTCACTCGCCCTGCTAGACACTCCTCTGGTGATGCAGCCCAGGATACAGTTGGCCTTCTGGGCTGCAAGTGTGCACTGCTGGCTCATGTCAAGCTTTTTGTCTAGCAGAACCCTCAAGTCCTTCTCTGCAGGGTTGCTCTCAATGAGTTCTCCACCCATATTAACTCAATATTTATCAAAGTGATTTTTAAAATGTATGTAAAAGCAGTAATATTGTCTTTTTTTTTTTTTCTTTTTTGCAATTGCTTTGTGTTCACACCTTAAAATAAACTTCTCACATAGTTGTCAGCAAGCAGTGCTAAGTGTTACATTTGGTTAGCAGTGCTGCCTTGTTATTTAATTATCCATCAACACAACGTATTTCTTTTCAGTATCACCCAAAATTTCTTCTGGAATCCAGACATGGTACTACAGAAGACATGTTGAGGAAAGAGGGAAGTGAGTAAAGGATGGGAATGAGGGAAGTGAGTAACAGACATGCACATTGCTCCTTCAAGAGAGTCAGTCTGCAGGTAGCTCATCATGTTGGATATGATGACAGTGTTAATCACGCAACCAACTTTAAGATGTCTATAATATCCAGACTTATTGCCTGCAAGCATGTAACTGAAAGGCAGCAATTAGTACCATGCCACTGGCTTCCCCAGGATGTAAACTGCACAGAGGGTCTCCTGGATCTTCCTGTGTCCTGAGAGGAATGAGCATTACTGCACTAATTGGTGCCTTCCAGCATATGATTTCCAGTTTGACAGCTCAAGATTAGAGCTTTACTGCAGAAAAAAAAAAAATCATGTAACATTTTAGACTGAACTTTATGCACACAAATTTGCATCAAACCCTTTTATGGGCAGTATGTCATGATGACTGCTGTCAATATACTGTCTCCCACTTTTTCTCTTGACTCCCAGGATAAGTTCCTTTCATGACTATAAATTGCTGTTATACTAAAGAGCCAGGAAATTTTTTCTTTCATTAGCAAACTATTCACTGGTGACCTGAGAAACCATAAAAGTGAAGAACTGAAATTCAGTGAATTATAGCAGTCATATCTGAAGTCTGGCAGTAAATGGCAAATAACTTCCTGTGTGTTTTACTATGTTATTGTACAGTCAGACTGCACTCAAATCAAAACTGTTCAATTCAAGCTAAAACAATAAATACGTCAGGGAATGCAACTAATAGACTGTTACAGCAGCAGCTAACAAAATAAAAATGGCTTCAGTATGGATTCCCTATAAGAGCTAGAAAACACAAGGATATATAGAACCTGATAACACAGAACTAAAAATTGCCTGTGCTAATAAGTGTGCAATACATCAGTATTTCCTTGATGAATTTTAGACCTGCTAGGTCTCAAACAAGCTTCCTAATGATAATCAGAGTGCCTATTCATCTTTTCAGAGGTGACCAGATTTTAACTTCCAGTTCGGAATTAATTAGATTTAGTTGAGTTATTCAATGCTTGTATTTGCTTCAAATTTATTCCCTTTTTTTTTTTTTTTTTCCTTAATAAATTGGTTTTTTATAGATCCCAATTTACAAAGTCTGTGTTTTTTCCAATACTGGAGTGTATAGTAGGGGGAAAGCTGTGCAAGATAATTTGTTATTCCAGGCTTTTCCCAGACTGCTCACAAAGACAATTCACTACCCAGTGATTATTCTTGTTTTATCAATCATGTTTCTACAACTTAACAACATCATTTAAATGGAAAAAGTAACAACTAAGAAATACCAAATATTTTAGGAAATGCACAGACACCTTATTGACATACAAATATGGATATTCATACAAAGATTTCTCCAAACATTTGGAGTAAAACTAAATCCACTAAATCAAATACATCAAACAGTAAAACAAAGAATCAAAAACATCAACTGGTAAATATAAATATATTGTATTATATTATTGTATTGTATTATTGTATTATTTTAAATTTATATAATGTAATGTAAAAATATAAAAATTAAAAATAATATTAAATATAAATATTAAAAAAGGAGTATAAAACATGGATGGATCAAAAAGACTATTAGAACAGACAAACACACAAAAATGACACAATGAGATATCCAGACAGCTCAAGTAAAAAATCTTTTGCAATTACAACTGGAAACTGAAACTCAGTGATATTATCCCTTGAAACCATCCTCCCATGAAAGCTCTCAGGCCATTTGGTAACCAGCATGTAGCTGACAGTATTAGAAGCAGTTTTCAGCTATGGTCTATTCTTGCTCTTTTATTTTTTCTATTGTTTGTCTAAAGAATTTCAAAATAAATACATAAATATATATATAAACTACCTGAATGAATGGAGCAGAGACAAACCTGGAAACAAAAATTCCACTTATGGAAAATGATTGTGTTGGATGTGCACAGCAAATGCAGCAGAAGGAGAGTAGGACCAAGCTTACAGTGAAAAATTAGTCAAAAATATCTGGCTTCTACCACTCCACCGTTTCACTCCATACTACTGTGACTGCATTCAATTTTCATTTTGTTAGCAGAATTGAATCTGCAAGACATCTTTGGCTGGCAACATACATGTCCTCAAAATTCACGTTTTAAGTTGGTTCTATCTGCTCAGGCTTTAGAAATCACAAAATCTTACCTCCATGAGAACAAACAATGCTGCAAAGAAAAGAAGGGTTGCCCATTCCACTCGGTTTAATATCATCTCAAAGTCATGGATGTCTGCTAGCACTAGCAGCCAAATGGCTCCCAAAATGGCAATCCAGCCTGCATTAGAAAAAGAGAGAGCACATTGGGAAAAGAGAGAACAACACTTCACACTTCACACATTATGTACTAGTAATGTGAAAGTTATGGTATTGCATTTTTCAGTTAAAGGTTTTTGCCACACTTTCACTCTGACTCTTTAAAAGGAGAAATTCAAAAGTACTCCAGGAAGAATGTTTTGTGCTTTCTAATTTATATCTATATCTATATCTATATCTAATCTATATCTATACATACACATAGGAAAAAAAAAATTCCATATGAGGGCCAGGCTGCTAGCAGCTTTCTACTAGGGCCAGAAAGGAGAAAGAAAGACAAGAGTCTGCAAGCATAATTAAGAAAGGAAAGAAGGTGTGTCTGGGTTACCCAAAAATAAACAAAAAAGCAAACAAACAAACAAAAACACAAAAAAAGCAAAACAAAAATAGTGACTTTTAATCACAAAGAAAATTTTATGTGGTTAGGAGATGGTTGGAAGGACTCTGCAGCCCCCTGAAAGGCTGGCTGCAGCCACAGGGTATTGAAGACTCACAGGCTAAATGTGCTAGCAGATAATCTCAGGATGTGTAATGATCTTTGAAACAGGAGAACATCTTTAAACAGCAAAATAGACTCTCTGCAAACAGGATCCCTCTATACACCATGATGTTTTAAGACACATTTTGGTAGATGACTGAGAGAAAATGCAGATGAAATGCACAGTCAGACAGAGAATATAAGCAGTGAATCTCTTGTCCAAGCAAGACTCGCTTTTGCCCTGCACAGCTGAAGGTCTTTCTGAAGCTGTTTAATTCTTCTGGCACATTTATCTTTAACAGTAGAATGGGATTTCAGACAAAAAAAAAAAAAAAAAAAAAAAAAAAACCACAGATTTTGTTGGCATTTTTTTCCTCAGGATGATGTTCTCTTTTCTTTCTTCTTCTCTACTTTTTCTTAAATAGCAGATTTTTTTTTTTTTTTTTAATGCGTAGAACTGAAATACATAATTTAGGATTTTTTAATGGCACGGAAATAAAGCATCCCACCTCTTCAAGTAATTTCTCTCTTTGTTGTGATTCTTTCAGATACCTAATGCTATCTCATATATTCACTGTAGAAAAATGATGGATTCAAAAACACTGCAGAACAAGTGAGGAAGAAAGAAGAATAACAATCTTGACTGGGGAAAAAAAAAAAAAAAAAAAAAACTTTAAATCACAAAGTTATAATCAAAGACCAAATGTGAATAGGCCCCTGCTGCAAAGCAGGTAGATGAATAAAGTGAGCCTTCAAGAACCACAGCTGTAAGAAAATTCAAGAATAGAAGACATTCATAAAAGTTTAGGCCATTTGACTTGCAGCTTATGCACATGGGTTTGTTTTTCTCTTAGGTTAAAGAAAGAAAGGGATCCAAAATCATTCAACAGATTAAAACTAAGATCAACCAATATTCTATTTAAATTCCATGTAAATACAAAAGAATAAAGAGACCAAAGGTTCTGCCTCATCACAAAGCTGTAAACATTATTTTTTTAATTTTTTTCCTCCAAGTGCCACTTTCTCCTCTGTGCAGCTCTACTCTTGATTTCCCTAAAGTGGCTTCTGACCTCGGCATGACCAAAAACATGCTTTCCAGCATTATGAACAATTTTTCCTTTCCCCAGCTTCTCCCCATGATCCTTCTTGACACCACTGATCACTTTGGTTCTGCTGATTCCTTGATAAGCAACTCTCATGAGAACTTTTCTTAGCCTGGTGTGAAGCTAATCTAGAGCAAAATGCAGGGAAATCCTTGTAAGGAAACAGATATAAGGACTAGGAAATCTAATGGTTTACCAGCAGAAAGACCTCCATACAAACAAAGCCAAAACTAAATAAGGCTGAAAACTCTGAAGGAAGTTTATATCTGGAATTTTGTAGCTTCAGCTCCTATATTGTTTCCTTATAGAGATTTTGAGTAAAATCTCAACTGAGTGCCTCACTGGTCCCAAAAAACATGTCTCACAACTATCTCTGCTCATCACCAGTGCTACCATGCTGGAAACTGAGCAAATCTAGTCCCTGCTTTGCTCACAGTGATCTAAGTCATCCTCAGTCAAAAGTAGCTCATACATGAACATTATACTGCAAGAGAGGAGGAGAGCAAAAACCAGCACAAAAGAGAGCAGGGTGGGGACAGCCCAGATGGTCCATCTCAGAAGTCTCTTAGCAGTGAAGTCAACCCACACTCAGGGCATGCAGGCTCTAAAAGCAAACTCTCATTTGTCCATCCTCTACCCTACTGAGTATGAAACATGGCACAGGCAGGGTCAAATCCACCCCACATCATTGACGCAGGCAGATAGATACCAAGTGGTAGAAAAGGTCTGGTTCATCTGTATCAGGAGGAAAGCTGGATGTGGCGTACTGGGGTAAAGGATACATAACATGCCTTTGCATTTGATAAAGTCTTTATCTTCACAAAGGCTGGTGGGGTGTTTGGTTGGTTTGTTTTAGCAATGAAAAAAGTACTGTGTCATAATCATCTCAGCCATCCAAATTTTACAAGGGGCTTATCAGCCACATTCCTGATTTGTGTAAAAGACCCTGTTTCGTAGCTCCAGGTACCCACAATCTTGCTTTTCTTCTTTCTGCAAATTCATTGTGCTCTGCTAAGCAGCTAGCAAATTTTCTCGTGAAGAATGGAATTTTTACCAACTGTTGGGAAGAGGCTCCTGGACTGACCTAGGAGTGGTAATACTCTGTACTGCTCAAGGTAAATGCTGGATTGTGGCATAAGCTGAAAATGGGTACAGCTTTTTTGCTCTCCTGGCCCTGGATATGCACATAGCCTGAATACTGAAATGGTGAAGCTCATACAGAAGATCTTCCAGGAAAATGTTTTGAAAATCTTAGATAGTCTTATTCTTACCAAAGGCAAATCAGACTGAAGAAACAGTTATAAATTGCTTTAGGAGTTTCCAAAATAGCAAAAGAAAGTAAGTAGGGAACTGTCAGTTCCTGACATCTACCACATTTTTTGCTATCGTTATTGAATTGCTTTCTGCCTTTCCCTAAAGCAAGGTGAATCTATCCATGCAAATGTAATAGTTATTTTCTCTGAGCACAAAGAAAATGGTATGGACTTGGACTGGCTAATTTCAAATCTTAGCTATTCTCCAAATTCCAGCAAAAAACACTGGGCCTTAAATGCAGATTATTGCAATTTGTATTAGAGGGACACTTCAATGGAAGCAGATGGGTACAGATCTGGAGCTTAAAAGCAGAATTTTACTGCTATTTTGTACAGCTGTAAGTGACAACATTAGGTACAATGAAGTGAAGGATTAAAGAACAGAGACTTCTATGCAATTCTGGAATAATCTGTGATAAAAACTGGGATTATTTCTACACCCCTACCAAAAACAAATCAGTTTGAGCATGGTAGATGGAGATAATCACTTGCTAAAACTAACGAAATATGAGTTGCACGAGAGGTGGACCGAGCCAAGCATTTTGTTGCAACATGGGTTTTAGCAGCATGCATTAGCTCTATGCACACAGCTTGGCATGAGAACAGTGCCCTTCCTTATGATAGTGTTCACAAGGAATACAAATGGGTAGGGGATGTGTCCTCCTGCAGTACTCCAGCAAGTACAGATCTCGAGAATTGAAGATGTCACCTACTTATTGCAGTCTACTTGCACAGTCTTTACAGAGTGTATTTGTTGTTTTTTTTTGTTGTTGTAACTGCAAAGAGAAGAGATAGCTACCCATCTCTCAGAGGATGAACACAGGTTGGGAGCAAAGAAAAGGGGAGAGGAAGGAGGGAGTCTCTCAAGGAGTTTTGGAGGACTTCCTGTAAGATCTTGAGGTTTGACTTCAAGCACCCTGCAACTGGGCAAGAGTAACATCTTCTGGTGCCTGAAGACCACAGTAGTCAGTATGGGCTGTAACTGCTTGATTGATTGTTCTCTGCCACACTGCTTGTCAAAGTCAACTACATCTGTACAGATATTACGTAGCCACTTGCCTCTCTAAATGGGCAGGTTTCCCGAGTCTTTTCTAAGCAATGTTCTTGCTAATGACATTCATGACAGCGTTCTATATATTTGGGTGTCTTTGCATTTGCTCTGGATTCAATTTGAAACATTCCTTCATTTTCAAAGAACTGAAAGTCCCAGGGTGCATTAAAGACTGTCATCTCTGTTTCTTTATTTTCTAGCTTACTGGGCCACAAAAGATAGCCAGAAAGAAGAAAAATATAAATAATTTCAAAAAATAACTTCTCATTACTACAGTGAAAGCAAAGCCCACTTGTATTTCCCAAAACCACTTCTTTTACTGCCTTTCAGTGCTTCTGTTTCACAACAATTGGTGTTCTGGAAATATAATGTTGAGAGAAACTGAATCTAAATTCCACTTCTGCACTCACACAGCACCTGTTGAAGACAGAGACAGTTTCTATTTATTTTAGGGAAAATAAAATGATTTTTTATTATAAAATGCACTTTGCAAATTTATAATGCATTCTTCACAGAAAAGATTCCTGTGTCTTGTCAGAAACCAGGAAAATGGCACAGGAGAAATAGCTTGAGTGCTTTGCTTTTCTGATTCACTTTACCCAGTAGGGAAAACCACATTTGGAACAATAAATAGCTTATGATGAGCAGAATACAACTGCAATCCATCTTAAAAAAATAAAATAAATAAATAAAAAATACAAAAATAAAAACTTATTTTGAAATAATCAAGCAGAAGAAGTAGAGAACAGAAAACAATCTAATAGAATCCAAAAGAAGACTAGGATATGTGGGAGGAAGATAGGTGAAAGAGAAAGAAATGAAAGGATGAAAATACTGTGTAATCTACAGGCTTTTCAAATGCTCATTAAGCAAAATTTGTATTCCTTAGTAAAGGTAATTTTGTCTGACCTACTAGCAGTTGAAAAGCATAATAAGCTTCCTCATAACAATGTGAACATGTAGATACTGTATGTTTCCTTTACGTGCATAGAATTTGAAATAATTTACTTCTATGTGAAGACTGATAGTGCATTCTCTCTTCTGGAAACTGAAATGGCGCTTGAGATGTTTACCCAGAAAGCCGAAGCCAGGATAACCCTACACCACCTCAGTACTGGCCTGGACAAAACAGAGGGCTGCTCAAGAAAGACAGGTGCAAGGTACTACAATTAGGCAGGAAGATTTTAAACTACACAAATCCAAGCTGGGAAGCACCTGAATACCTAACAGTCCTGCAGAAAAGACTCAAGAAATACAGTGGATCACAACAGAACCTAATGGCCTCCTGAAATCCAGGGTCAGGATAAAAAACAGCAAATCCTGTGAAGCAGCCTTTTCTCTCTTCATCACCAGTAAACCCAGAAAATGTGTACTGTCAGATGCCTACCCATTAGAAAACAAGGGCAGAGAAGTATGGTTAACAGTCTGAAAACTTTAATTTTGATGAAAAATTAAAAGATTCTGGGATGTTTAGTTAAAAGATAAGAAGATTTAATTGCAAGTCTTCAGGCAAATACCAGGCTTCTTCAGAGGGGAGAGAGCAATCTGTTTACTGTGGCAGTAATGGATAGGACAAAAGGGAGTGAGGAGGCATAATAGCAGTGAGAAAGACTCAAGCTACACAGTATGCAGAATCACATACATGCTGAGAAGTAAAGAGGGATTTTTAAGAATCAGCCAGACCAGCATCTACTAGATCAAAGTATAATTCTCCTTTCTGGAAACAGTGGAATGGATACATGGATTTTTTGTAACTGAGCAAAGCAGGATATTCTTTTGCTTTGATGTTACCAATTTTCTACTTGTCAAAATGGCCACAGCAACTTTTTGTGAATTGCATTAAAACACTCCTAGCCCACAACATCCATAACAGGCTAGAACGTATTTGTCTCTTACCTTTGAATCATGGTTTACATAGCATGTAATTGAATATATGAGGAAGTAAAGTTCATCATTGTGTCCCAACAGCTTAATCAGAAGTCCAGATACCTCCATAACCCTTCACAACTTAACCTAAAGATACATGTCAGTCCTTCATACTCTATGCTACAGTTGTAATGTTATGTATAAGCATTCATTCAATTATACTCTTATGTACTTTTATAGAAATATTTCCATGAAACAATTAAACCAAAGACATTTACCATAGTGCTCACTCTACTTATGTAATGCATTTCATCAGTACTACTGGATGTGAATTAAAATGCCCTATATTTAGGTTTTTGTCAATTCCTCTTTTTAATTTTATCAGTCATGAAATTGTACATTCTAAAGTCATACCGAATAAGCAACAGTTGTCAATTCATAAGCACTGTTTTATCTTTAATATAGATATTATTTTAAATATATATATAATGACAATCTTAAAAACAACCTGCTGGTCTTTTGAACAGTCTCTTTTCATTGGCATAGCTTCATAGAAATCATTTGTACCTGTTCTGTGCTATTTTTAGAACCAAGCTTAAGGCTGTTTCTTGGGGACAGAACTATGATAGTGACAGTTCAGAACAGTTTACACTGCAACAGAAAATGCTTTGTAGAATACAAGATAGAAAGGAATGTGAAAGAAGTTGATGGAAACTATAAATCTATGAAAGGCAGACAAAACAGAAACCTACACTGATAGAAGGAAATTTTTAAAGTTAAAAGCAAGAAGTGTATCATAAAACAAAGAAGCAGAGGACTAGCTGTTCTGTAATCACAGATCAGACTCTGTATAGGGGCGGGATGGGCTGGACTTTACTGCAGAGCTGTAGTATTGTCAGGTCAGAATGGAGAAATCACATTCACCGTTGTGTGGCAATGTCAACACCCAACTTTTTTAATTCTCCTGAACAATCTAAAATGGCATCCGAGCTAGAATGCTGTAAGCAAGAAACCTTGGTTGGAGATTGCTATAGCAAGGTGTTACATCTAACAGAGAAGATAAGTTGACACATATAGCTGTGTATATTGTACCAATCTGTCTTTAAAAAATGATAATATTATCTCAGTAAAGGTCACTGAAAAAAAAAAACACTATTGCTGTAGCCTCATTGGCTCTTGGAAAATAAAAATTATTTAAGAAGATGCAAATATCAAGATAAAGTGAAGCTCAACTTTTCTAGAAGAAAAAACTAAAGAACTAAAATGCAAAAGGTTCACTAGCAGATACAACTGCTGCTGATTCCTGTTTTTTCTCACATTGTACACATGTACATGTACATGTGTACATGTACATGAGTTGCCTCACATGTACAGGCAACTGCAAGGACAGATAATAATTTCTATGTTTAATTACATGTTCTTAAAGATGACTGGGCAATTTCAAGGGTGTAATTTTTTTGAAGACTAGCCTCAGAGAAATAAAAACTGCAAGGACCACAGAAAACAGATTTCTCTTATTTTCAGAAAGAATGTGTTATGCTGAGAAAAAAGAATAACTAAGATCTGAACAGGACTATCTGAGTCATAGTCAATGCTGACTGCATCAATTTAGCTCCACTCCAACATTCTGAGTACTACAAAATAATTGTCAAATTTATTTTTAACTCATATTCATACACACTTGACCAGGATTTTTTTCAACATCAGTATGAATCAAACATATATTAACCTTGTAAATACAATTATGTTTATTATCATCTTAAAGCAATGTGCACCTTCATGGCACAATCAAATCTCCATGCTACATACTCAGAGACCAGAAGGTCAGTCATGTACAGTACTCTTCTTGATCTCAAGTAAAAATACAGAACAATTTAAGCGAATGCTACTACATGCCAGAACAAAAAACAGAACAAATGAATGAAGCAAAAGCAGAGAGGAAAAGAGTACTAAATGAGGCCAAATGATCCAGACTCCATTGACACCTTTGACAGTAGTAGTTGATATCACCTGAAAAAAAAAAGGGCTGAAAGCACAGCTTCAGGAAGCTGGAAGGAACTCCAGAAAGGGTTGGGTGCTTTCAAAGAGGAGAATTGCGCCTAAAAGCTAAGGTATCTTACTACAGTAGGCTGGATACTCTTGTCAGATGCTATAATTTGTTGTTCTGTTTACCATTACAAGGTCAGGATTTAAAGAATCTAAAGCAAAAAGAAACAATTAGTTATCCAATCAGTCTTGTTCTGCTCTGGTGAGGCTGCACCTTGAGTACAGTGTTCAGTTTTGGGCCCCTCAGTAAAAGAAGGACATCAAGGCCCTGGACAGTTTCCAGAGAAGGTCTACAGAGCTGGTGAAGGGCTGGAACACCAGTCCTATGAGGAGCGTCTGAGGGAAGAGGGAACAGGGGTTGTTTGGTCTGGAGAAGAGGAGGCTCAAACTTTATTGCTCTCTACAACTACCTGAAAAGAAGGTGTGGGGAGCTGGGGATCAGTCTCTTCTTTCAGGTGGTAGGGCTAGAGGGAATGACCACAAGTTGCACCAGGGGAGGTTCAGGTTGGAAATCAGGAGACATTTCTTCTCAGAAAGAGCAGTCAGGCATTGGAACAGGTTGCCCAGGGAAGTGGTGGAGTCACCACCCCTGGGGGTGTTTAAGGAAAGGTTGGACCTGGCACTTAGGGACGTGGTTTATTGGGTGATAGTGGTGGTAGGGGGATAGCTGGACCAGATGATCTTGGAGGTCTTCTGCAACCTTAATGATTCTCTGAAATTCTATATTCTATATTTCTATGAAAGATGATACAAAAATATCCAAAACCTAAAATCAGAAAACATACCGAATTCTGTTTTTGTTTTTTATTTTATTTTTTTATTATATATTTATGCTTTTTATTTTTATTTTATGCTTATTTTATTTTTATGCTTATTTTTATGCTATATATATTTATGCTTTTTTTTATTTTGTATAATTGTGTGGCTTCATGCATATTGGTATCTGTTCCTGTATAGCTAGGAATTACAATTTTTGATGCTGTGTATAATGAGCTACTTATGACCTGAACCTAATAACACAGCATAAAGGAGTATAGGTGTGAAGTGATAGGAAAGGTCTTGAAAGTGAGGGCATAGGATGATAGTAAGTACTTTAGGACTATCAGCAACTCAGCAGCCAGTAGTAAGGGATAATAATGCAAACTTAGACATGAGTCAAAAACTATTTTTGAAGTTAAAAAAAAAAAAAAAAAGGACAAGGAATAAGTATGTAACATACAACACTGTATCTGACAAAATTGAACTTAATGCAGAATTGAAGACAAGATTTAAAAAAGCAAGGCATGAAGTTTCAAAAAATGGATAAAATTGAGCTCAAGTCGACTCAAGCACAAGAAGGAAGAAACCATCAGCATTATACATCTTCTGGTAAAGAGGAGAAAGAAACCCTTGTAATGCTACCCCAAGCAAAGACCTGAAGGTATCAACTCGTCATGTCTCTACTCAGCCTAAAACTGTAAACTTTTGCACCCCACATTGCATCAAAGGGTAACCATAACATTAGTATAGAAGGGGAAGATACTAGGAATATGTTTTTTTATTATTTTTATTTATTTATTTATTAGCAACAGCTTTAATTGTTAATGAGTTTGCTTTTGTATTCATTAAGTAACTCAATGTGTTAGAGTTATCATAAGTACACAAACAATAACTGTTTGTTTTGTTTTGCTTAAACTGATAACAGTTTTAATTAGACTAACAATAAATTCATAGTTCCAGATATAATGAGGTTCTCTTTTTTGCCCACAATATCATGAGCATGACACCATCACAGATACGTTGAAAGCTGGAGCCTATTGCTCTATGAAAAGAAGGCATCCCTAATCCAAATGTTTTGGGGACCAAAACAATCTACCTCACTGAAATGTGTGAAGGAGTTTCCAGGCAACCACAGATTATTTGGATGATATTTTTAGCTGTTTAGAAAAGGTCCATAAACATTGGTTCCCAAGCTTTGCATCTGGTTCTTTATCTCATCAAACCAGGTTGGAAAGCTTTACAAAAAATACAGGAGAAAAAATATTGTCTCTAACAGATTTAAATATAGTTGATAATTTAGTCTTATATGAGAAGTTACTTAGCAGTCAATGCCAATAAGCTCTCCTCAGTTAAAACCAGATAATATGTCAGCTCCTAGTTAGCCTGGAGATAAATGTTAGATTCAGTAACAAAATGGTGCAAGATGTGCTAACCTTAACAATATAGCCTTTGGCATTAAGCCTATGCTTTCCTAAATATATGTCATTCACCAATTTTTATAGCTTAATGGCTGTTTGTCTCACCAGGATTTTTGTTGTTCTTAAGCACTAAACAATTATACAGTGGTTTCTTAAATTGATCTTGTGTGAAGTGGTTTGGGTTTTTGTTTGTTTGTTTTTCAAACATTTTATGAAATAATAACTCTTCAGTAAGTTGAATAGTTCTATGACAGACCTTTCACAAGATTTGCACAAATTATCCTGAAAGCAAGCATCTCCAAAATATAAACACTTTTCCTTACCCTTCCTATGGGTACAAACACATTTTGAAAACATAATTTGTTTCATTCTGCATATATGATTGTATTGTTTGTAAACAGTGTAGATTTATATAACTCCACCATTATACCGAAGAATAGCATAAGATGGTTTAAGCGATTTACCACCAATGGTAGATGAAAAAAATGTTCCAGAATAACAGTTCAAAGAGCTGTTTAAAATTCTTAGAGTTCTTCTTACACAGCTTTCTGAGTTAAACATTCAGAATAAAACAACTGCACAGACTACATTTATTTCACCCGTGTGATATTAAACAATTAGAATTAAATAGAATTAAACAATTTAGTCAAAGATCTCAAAGCTTATGGTTTCTGGCATTAGTCAAACATTGCTAAATCTCTTACACATACTGGCAGTCTGTCTCAAAGTTTTTAAGGAAGAATCATTGCTACAGAAAAGTTCTTTTACCACTTATTGAAAATAATGTAGAATAGAAAATGGATTAAGTTAGTTATTAAAACGCACTAATGGAGAACTAGATTTGGTGTTTCTAAGCCAAGTAAATATCAGTACAGAACTTCTGACATTCTGTGATTCAATACCAAATTCAAGTAAATTTGAGAAGTTCTTTAGGGTAATGAAGGACTTTCTTCATCATCAGGAAAGTATCACTCAGTCTCTAATCTATTCTGAATTATTGGTTCACCTATGTAAACTACAGTGTTAACTGAAAATTGCGCATATCCACTTAAACAAAAGCAGGTTGAAAACCAAGAGAAATTATATGGAAGGAATTTCAGAGCCACTCCACTTCCCTGAAGTTGAGGTGTCACTCCTCTGCAGGTTAAGACAAACTTTTTGCTATAATTTGCATAACATTCTCTGTAGAAATCATTTGTTGTGAGTTGTGTTTTGTTGTTGTTGTTGGTTTGGTTTGGTTTGGTTTGTGTTTTTTTTTTTGTTTTTTTTGTTCTGCTGATGTGTTTATCCAATTAAGGTATTTAATTTCTCCTGTGAATTTCAACAAATTTTCTGTAAATTACAGAAATTAGTCAGAAAATATGACAACTGGCATCCAAAGGAGTGACAGGATAACAGGAGACTTTTGTATCTACAGCTACTGAATGCATTTCTCCTTGCATGTACTGGCTATAAAATAAAAAGGAGCTCTGCACAATATGGCCATCCAAACAAAAAGTTATTTTAAATTAAATGAAAAGAACATTTTCCCTCCTTTTCCACTGTTTCAATCACAGATTTTAAAATTTTCAATGCAGCAAGATACAACTATTCAAAGCAAATTGAAAGGAGACAGATTCTCAAAGGTATCTGCAGCAGAATTTGCTGTGCAACCTCACAGTCAGAAGTAAAACCATAGTGGATATAGAAGACAGGGAAGAGTTTTCCAGGAGAAACTAGATTTAACTACATAAATGAGTTCTCAGCAAACAAGATAACCGTTGTATATAAATATTGAGGAACTTTAGCTTTAGAGAAAGGACAACAGGGAAAATTTATGTCTAGGAGGTTTTCTTGAAAGAAGTGATGCAGCATGTTGACTTATAGAACTTGTCCAAGTACCCAGTAAGTTCATGGTAACCGTGATTGTTAAATTAATACAATCATATTTTTTTTTAGAAGTTCATATGTTTAGGTTCTTTACTAACACTGTTTTGTTTAGTAATACTACATCTGATTTTAGTTAATACTGAAATCCCCCAAAAATGAATAACCAAACCAAAAGTCCATCTACCTGTTATGGTTTTGTTCTTATCTGTAACTGAAACTCAGTATAAATTGAGAAGAGACCCTCTGGCACATGAAGAGTGAAATAACGTAGAGTAAGGTGACTCTTTTCATGAATTACCCCTCTAAAGCAGGTCAGGCAAATCACAGTGGTTAATCACCTCCATTGAGTATTGATCTCCTGCACAGATTATTTTAAGGACAGCTGAAGATAATTAGCTTCAACATTGGTTGAAGTGTTGTTCTTTTGCATTGGTTGTTTGTTGTGCATTGGCTGAAGTGCTTGTGATCCTTCAGATCACAAGCATCCACAGCACGAAAGGAACCAGAATGAGATCAGGCAATGGTATGAAGACAAAACCACTCAACAGAAACACGAAAAGACATGATTGCTCCCTCAGAGTTTATGATTTATTGGCATCATGGAGATGTGGTGGGATAGCTCCTATGTCTGGAGTGTTGGAGAAGTAGGATGCAGGCTCTTTGGAAAGAACAGGCTGGGGAGAAGAGCAGAGTGTGCTGCACTCTATGACTGCTGGAGTACATGGAGCTCTACCAGAGGATGGATGAGGACCTGACTGAGATTTCCTAGGTAGATAATCTAAACTCAGGAGGTGTGAGTGACACACGAGAGGGCTGTGCAGCCATCCAAAGTGTATTTGTCAGGCTGAAGAGGTGGACTTACAGAAATCTCATGAAGGTCAGCACAGAGAAGTGCAAAAAGCTGCACCTGGTGAGAAATAACCCAAGGTACCAGTACATGTCGGGGGCCATCCAGCTGGGAAGCAGCTCTGCAGAAAAGGACTTTGGAGTCCTGGGAGACACCAGATTGAACATGAATCAGCAGTGTACCCTTGCTTCTAAAGCTAATTGTATTTGTGGCTGCATTAGATGAAGCATTGCCAGCAGGACAAGAGGGTCAAGAGAAGTGATCCTCACCTCCTACTCAGCATTGGTGAGACCACAGCTGGAGTGTTGAGTTCAGTTCTGGGCACCCTGTAAAAGAGAGACATGAACATGCTGGAAAGAGTCCAACAGAGGTCCAGCAAGATGATCAAGTGACTGGAGCACCACTCCTATGAGGAGGCTGAGAGAGCTGGGACTGTTTAGTATGGAGGAGTCTCACAGAGGAATCTCATCAATGTTTACAAATACCTGAAGGAAGAATGCAATGAAGATGGAGCCCAGTGGTGCCCAGTGCCAGGACAAGAGGCAATGGGCACAAATTGGAACACAGGAGGCACTTCTTTACTGTGTAGCTGACATAGCACTGGCACAGATTTCCTGCAGATGAGATCAAAAGAACCATAAAATCATAGAATATCCCGAGTCAGAAGGGACCCATAAGGATCATCGAATCATCTGTTGCAACCCTTTAAAAGGAGGAGAGGACCTTCCACTGTCTCAGAAATGACTGAACCTTGCCCTAAGAAGAGAGGGTTCAGAGGTGGAAGGAAGAATGATTGTAAGGGGTCTGCAAGGAATGAGGTACTTCCACTGCATGCAGAGGTCGCTGAGGGAGGCAGACAACAGCAGAGCAACAGCGGTGATGGATACTCAAAGGAACTACACAGAGATCACAGTAGCTCAGCAAATCACTGAAATGAGTGAAACCAAACCAAAGAGAAAGGACCTACCCCAAAGGAAGTAGCTTATAAATTGATTTTGTCTATTCTGTCTGAACTGGTCAATCTGAGCATCCCTTAACATAAATAAACAAATATTCTAGATTCTATTCCAATAAAATTTTGTTTTATTTTACTTTAAAAAAAAAAAAAAATCTTTTGTCTCTGTAGGGGAAACTCATTATAGTTCAAAGCTCTAGACATGCCTGCCTAAAACTTGAAGTCAAAATAGGAGCCAAGTAGAAACATCAAAGGGGCTTTATTTTCCTCTCTTGTTATCTTTTCTGAGATGCTTTACCAATGATTTATCAACAAAGTAATATCCCATAGGAACAGAATGAAAGTACTGTAGAAGTCTAAAGTTTGCCATATTTGTTTAAAGTCTCCGTATTAATCTTTCATATTTCATAGAATTATACTAAACAAACTGATGAACAGGTAAAAGAAAGCTGAATAGGAAAGTGTTCTGCATTTTAAAAGAGAGTTAAGTACTCAAACTTTATAATTTAAATTAAAACATCAGTTCCCTCAAATTATATCAATGATTCCAAGTTCATAATGGAAAAATTGTATCAGGGCTGGGGACAGATAAAGAATTCTATAATCTTTCTAATTCACTCTTCCAAATGCAATTAAAAGTTATTAGATTTCTAACACATAAGCTTCTATATAAAACATTATTCTGTTAGGAAATTAAACACTGAACTACAATCTCCTTTCATTTTTATGCAAAAAATTTATTGAACAAATTTAACCAAACCACCAGAGTGCAAGTGCTGTATTTTAGGAAATTTATTTGCATGCACTGGAGGACTAAAATTCATAGAAACTCATAGCAGCACTATCTTCAGTAATGATAAATAAGTGGCAGCAAGCATCAAGACAGTGGAATTCAGGAGTCAACAATGAGACCTTGGTATAAGTCTGTAGGTTCCGTTAAATGTTATTAGAAATTATGCATATGATTTAATAATACTTTTCCATTAATCTGACAGGCTTGTTGTGAATACAGAACAGGGGGAAGCTACACAGAACACATACAGTCCATGTTTACTCTCAAGGTTACAGCTGAAGATCAACTAGTGAATAAAAGAAACCTGAGCTGCCAACCATGTCATGTTTTTCATTTATTTTACTGACATGAAGTAGGACAAAAAAACAGTCATCATTTATTAGGTTTCTTCTAGTACTCGAACTACTCTGAAGTTTTGAAAGAATACCTTACCAGGGGCATATGCAACCAGCGCTATATGGCCTTTACTGACTGACTGTGGGTTTTCAAAAACACTTTTAGATGATGGGTTTACTTCAGAAAATCCTACATGGTTCAGTGTCTACTTATCTGAGGCAGAAAAGTAAGGGTGAAAATTGATTTCTTAAATTGCTGATGTGAGCTCCTTCCTTACATTCTTAGCCACACTGACTTCAAATGCCTTCAAGTGTCTTCAATTCCGGCTTCTTCCTACACTTTAGTAAAGTTGCAGTTTTGTGCTTATAATGCATCAGTACAGCTTAGAACTTCTTAGCAGCCAATATTATTTATTGGATTAAATCACCCATCATGATTTGTCCATCACGACAAATACTCTGGAACAAGGAAGTTGACAAAGCAGCCATGCCACTAGTTTCACTGTTTGACACCCTTTCCTCAACCTGATTGCCACTGTACAGCTAAAACTAGCCCTATGATGCATAATAAAAATCTATAGTATAGTTCAATCAATGTTTTATTCATTATGAGTTATTCTTCTTCAAGACTGTTGCATCTTTCAGTCACTGGATGTACACAGTGGGGGATTCAGAAATTGTAAGTGCTCAGCAGCCAAAAATATATTTTTAATTTTCATAGGCCAATGCACAGGCAGGTTTTATGACTGCCCTTTAGTTATATGTGAATTTTAATTTGGTTCTATTGTTAGGACATGTAGAACATGTCCACACATAGATATACACATAACTGTATAAAAATCCACACATATAAGTCTAGGCTTAGAAAGTATACACGTTATTTTTATTTCACACATATACAGTGTCTTCCTTTTTTTAGTTTGGGAAATTATTTATTCTGGTGATAATGCAATGATGACTGGAAGTCACGTAAAGAGGTATATATACTGAAGAAATAATGCCAGACTACTTTGTTCCTTACTTGGGAACAATTTCTGATCTCCGGGATGAATTTTTGTCATTTATTCATATCTACAGTGAGATCATGCTAAGGTCAAATTTGCTCATTCTGTAATGTTTACCCACCTAGCTAATACTGGGAAGTCAGAAAAATGAAGTCATGAGCTCTACCTGCTACTCCTCCTGGGGTGACTAAGACGTGACTGCATTTCAAAAACCTGTTCTGAGAAGCTGCTGTTCTGATTAATCTGGTGAAATTGTGAGGCAAGGAACATAAAGAAAAGAGCTTTCCGAACTGACACAGACTCAGAAAAATCTTACAATTTGGCTGGCTTTGTTGTTGTTGTTGTTTTGATTTATTTTATTTATTTATTTATTTCAACTAAATAGAACAAAACTATGAAACTTACCAAGATCTAGGTAGACACCGGGAACAAATGAGTTGAGAAAAAACATAAGAATAACACATCCCAGCACAGTCAGGCATTTGATAAGAAGGATTTTGTCTGTTATTCTGTGCTGTAAAGAGGAAAAAGAATTGAGTAACTGTATTAAAGAAGGAGCTATCTATTATACATTAAGTTCAAAAGAGCATGTGTGAAGTACAAACTGCTGTTCCTGTATTGTATATCCTTCTTCAGCATAAAAGACATAAATATTTAAGTTGAAGCATTTCATGTACACTATATTTTGAATATGTAGGAACAAAGGCCCAATGTGAAGCTAACAAACGCAAGCAGCTAACTGCTGAATACACCTAGATGTGTCCATCTAATCTTACCACAACATCATTACGTAATTATATGGTTGAAACAGTTTCTACTATAGACAGAACTTCAGGTGCTCTGTGGTTTCACAACCCTGGACAAAATCACCCTTTGTTGCAATTATTTTCTGAAAACCTATAATCCAACCTAGAGGCCAGATCCATATACTTCCTGCGGAACATTCAAGGACATGCCAATCCCTAATCCCTATGCAGCTCCTGTTCCCCTGTGCCCAGAGCTCCTCATACTCTCACCCTCAGACCCAGCCACTTTCCACTGTGCCCGATTCTGTACTCTGATCTCACTTTTACCACCAACCCAGGGAATCACCTTCTCCCAGCCTCAGTATCTCTCATTTCCAGTCTCTTCCACACAGTTTAAAGCTCTACAGAAATACAATTAAATCTCTGTTCTTTAAGAAGTTTGTCATTTATGCAATGCTTTGAAAAAAAAAAAAAAAAAAGTGTAAAAACTAATCAGATAGTCCTGTTGACCTTGTTCTGTTTTGGTATGACATATAGGACAGAGAGGTACCAACCAAGGACATGAGTTCCCAAGCACAGGCCAGTACTCATTAGTGCTAATGAGGTGGAGAGGATGTGACATTTAGACATTTACATTTAGTTGAAATTAATCCCACTACAGAGTACATGTCTTGTCAGACTCAGCTTTGGCATATAAGACATAAGCAGTGTTAATGTGTGCACAACAAAGAAAAAAGAATTCCTGAAAGTGGTTTATCTATACTTGAATAATAAAGCAGGCGTGTCACAGACAATGTAGTAAATTAGAATTGGTATTAGGTACATCAGCAGGAGTATACTCTACCATCATGCATCATGGTTATAAACAACCTATTGACACCTCCTGGGTCTCTCTGGCCATAGATTAAAATTTTAAGAAAACACTGCTGAATCATTTATTGATCCTTTAAGCTACCTATTTCTAAGGAACATAAGTATAAAACCTGACAAATACTCGCAACGTGGTTCAGTAACCCTGTTCAACTGAGGCCAGCCAGCCTGCCTGCCAGCTTTTCTGCTATCATGAGAGTTATTAAATTTGCATTGGGTTCAAAAGACTCTCTCCATACAACGGCATAGGTCCACTTACACTGGAACTGAGAAGAACTGCCATCTACTTACTTTTTTCTGAAGTTCCTGAATATTTGTTTCCCAGTTTTTATCTTCTTGTGAAATTTGCCTGAAAGAAAATGACACCTGCTTTTTTCCAGTGTGAAATTAGAGCTCTGCCAAAATTATTGGACTAAATCCCTCTCATCACAACCAGATCATCCTTTTACCCATAAGGAGTATCTCATACCAGAAAGGAACTGTGTGCAACATGGTCAGTAGCAAAATTCCAGTGACAGGTCACTTAAGACCCCACTTTTGTAACAAGCGCTACTAGTACATACACAGTTAAGTTCATGAAGAGTGCCACAGGCTTGGAAGGAGCAAGCATCCAGAGTATGAACGCTTGTATAGGAGCTGGCTACATGCAATATGTAGTTCCCTTAATAGTTTCAGAAGGTGATGTGTGCCCATCTGCGATAAAACAAGGGTCATGTGCTAACAAGTCAGAACACATATGTGTTACATTTGCATTTTATAATGAAGTTTTTACAATCTGAATAACTTATTAAATTTATAAAATAGTTGTGTAATCAGCATAGTCAGCCTTCCAGCAAAAGGCTGTAGGGGTTGCAGTTTGGGAGCTCTGTTGTTAATACTAATGAATTTTTACATTGCTATAAATGTACTTGTGCTGGAGAAATCCTGATTTTCAAATTAAATGTACAATTTTCATGTATACTTCAGAAAACTCCCCTTTGAGTATTGTAAACTCAACGTTATTTTTTTTTTTAATTGAAGTAACAGACTTGTTTGTCACTCTGTTCAAAATGCACAATATAAGCAAAAATTATTAAGTAAAAAAAATAAGTAAATTATTAAGTAAAAATTATTACTGGAATGGTTTAAGAAATCTTATTTACATTCCCTTGTTCATACTGTGTACTTAATTAGCATGTTTATTAATTAAAAAAAAAAAAAAAATAAAGCTATTTCATTTTCACTTTAGTCTAGAGTCAATTCAAGTTAAGAAAATTTATCACCGCCATTCTCAGACATCAAATTCCATTGCATAACAGCTAGTTTTGCTGGAACCTAAACAAAATAGGGTTAGCATCTTGTTAGTCCCAGTTTATAAAAACTACTTTTCTATACATAAATGGTTAATTATGCCTATGCTCAGGTCAACACTGATGGCTTGATTACAAAACAATTTTAAAATGCAGTAAATCACTAGTGGTATGTTTCTCAAACTCAACAGTTCACTGAAGAACACTTGAATTTTTCAGCAGAAAAGAATTTGCAGCATTTTACTACATTGTAGTCACTACTGCAAAGAAAAACATAATGAAGTATTTATGATCTTTTTAAAACAAAAGTCATATGAAATTTCTAGGCCTTTATGTTTGGATCCTATTGACATATATTTTCCAAACTCTACACATTAGGGTTTTTTCCAAAAATACTGAGGCTGAGGGTGGCTCTTCGTACTTGCCCCAACACACATCTGATTAAAAGACAACTAGGAGTATAGGTCTCATCCCACTGAAGACATTAGCAAAGCCACAGTATCATTTCCAGCTGTCGTCTGAGATGAGCAGGAGCTCCATGTCAGTCCAACAAACCACCCATGTCTACAGCTCATCTTATCAAGAGTGGGAGCAAGGGAGGTGGCACACGCTGGCACCCACTCACTTGTGGAACGTCCTAAGCTTCTTCCTCAGCAGCATCTCCAGAGTCAGCACCTTCTGCATCAAGAGGCATTTCACAGCAGTCTCTTCCCTGCTGGCAGGGTTAATGCGCTGTGCAGTCAACCTCCAAACATAGATCTCATGTTTCAGCTCTAAAAATAAGCAAAATTGCTTATGTTAAAGCAGGTGCAATGCATATAAAACCAGAGACCTACAAAATATGTGTAAGGTGTTCTGGACTCCAGCTCTTAAAATAATTGGAATGGTTTCCCAACAATTTGCCACTTTGACAGCTGCTTTTACCATTCATTTTGCAGAGCTGAAGGGAATGGAAAATCAATATGAACATTTCAAAATTTTATATAAATTAATCTCAAAGTCATTAAAAAAAAAAAAGTACTGTCTACAAACACTTGCATATAACAGCCAGTATATATTAATATAATACTAAATGCAGACCTGAATGATATCTGGTCCTGTGTAAGTTTAAACAGACTTCTTAACACTTCAAATCAGCCTCCAAAGTGTTGTCAGGATTTTGAATGTTTTGGTTTATTTTTTCCAGTATTGTCAAGACCTTGGAGAATGACTGAAAAGTGTGTGCTCCTGTTGAGGACAGGCATTAGATTGGGTATGCAAAAAATATCCTTTGGGTTTTCCAGGAAATTCCTAAATAAATGAATGCTGAATATTCATTCAGAAACTGCGTGCACAAATACTTCTGGATGAAATAACAGGATACTTCCTCCCACTTCCTTTTTTTTTCCATCAAAATTTATATCATTGAAGAGAATGTGTCGAGAATTCATGGTTTTATATCTTAAGATCCCTGTTTAATGTGCAAATTGTTCTTATCTTAAGAAATGGACACCTTTGTGACCAAGTATTTATAGCTATGATATAGAGTGAATCATGTAAAGATTGACCGTAAGAGGAAATTAGACTTGACAGAACTCAAACATTTAAGAATAAAAGTAAGGGTGTCCAGAGCCATCATAACTTGCCTGAACAGCTGATGAACAGCAGATGACTCACATTTTCTATTGGTCACATCTCTAGATGAAGACACAGTTTGCAAGCCATCAAAACAATTATCTTTGCCTTGGCTTTATGATGTAAGACTGAAAATGTAAATTCACACTATACAAAGCCAAATTTCATATATGAAAAACCCATTTATATGTGGTTCATATCTGAACCACATATATCAGAGGTACAGAATCTACCACCTTGGTGATTGATTCTTGCCAGGATTATGCCAGGATACTACATTGATTAAAATCTGATACTACATTGTATTAAAACATGGATAGGTCCAAGTCTTATCAGAGGATCCACATGAGTTTGTGCAGATGCCCATTCTAGCCATCATTTACATTTCCATCAGCAGTTGTGATACCCACAAATATATCAGCAGTGATTTTCTGTTCTCTTCCAGAACATAAAGAAGAAAGAGACAGAGCTTTAAGCCACAGCTAATCTTCTGCTTCCAACCAAATATATAAATTTATTTGTTTGTTTGTTTTTGAGGATTAAGGTGGATCGGAGCCGTACAAAAAACATATTTTAAACCTTACGACTGGTGGATTTTTTTTCCTTTGAAAAACATTCCTAAGTTCTTCAGGGTGAAAGAGATATTTCTACCACCCTTCAAGCTTCCCTACACTAAATGAAATAGAAACATCTGTATTTAATTTAAGCATATGAAGGAGGAAAATCCCCCTCAACAGGTGAACGGTCCTTTTTGTTCTGTTCTCTCACAACATTTTAAGTCCAATAGACTGTGGCTTATAAACTCTTGCCATCAGTTCAAGAGAGAGAATGTGTTGGGTTTTTTTGTTGTTGTTGTTGTTGGTTGGTTGGTTTTGTTTGTTTGTTTGTTGTTTGGTTGTTTTTTTGTTTGTTTTTTGTTTTTTTCTCTGGCAAATGCTCATGAAGCATAATTATCCAGTTTGCTATTCTGCTTCTGACGGGCTGTCTTTGCTGCAACACCTTTTCAGATCATATGATCAAACAATGGTTTGGGTTGGGAGGCACCTTGAAGACCATCTAATTTCAGCCTGCCCTGCCATGGCTCTCACCAGATCAGGCTGCTAACAGCCCCATCCAGCCTGGCTTTGAACACCTCCAGGGATGGGGCTTACACATATCTGTGCAGCCAGTTCCAGTGCCTCACCACCCTCGTAATGAAGAATTTCTTCTGAACATCTTCTCCAAATCTGTCCTGTTTCAGTTTAAAAACCATTATCACTATCACTTGTCCCATAACTACTTGCCCTTGTAAAAATTCTCTCTCCATGTCTGTTCACAATTGTCTGTTCATCCTGCCACATTTCTCTTATCCTTTCCAACTGAAATGTCACCAAGGATTTTGCTGATGGAAAAAAGTTGAATCTTTCATCCTCTAAATGAGATGCAGATCCCCAGTGGGAATTTTCACAGAGTCTTTATCATCATTCTTTCGGAAAGGAACAGCTAACATCACTATAGCTGTGCCACAAACAAAACCACAGAGCAGAAAGCAGCTCAGCTGGGTTGCACATTCCTGCTCCATGTCTGAAATGCTGTGGGGCTAGTCTCCAGGCTCAGCAAAATCTCATCTGTGTTAAAAAATATGTGTTTTCACATGGCTTTGATCTTGCCTTTATATACAGCAAGTGCATGCTTTATTGTTCAGACTCTTTAGTTTTCTAAACATCCCAAGCATGCAAACATCTAAGCGGTTGTGAAATTCACTTCAGAGCAACATGACCTGCAAAAATCAGAAGAGTCGATACATCTTTTACACTGCTACTCCATTTATGCCAAGAATTTCTGAAGAGTTTTTCCAAGTTTTTAACAAAACCTTCTAACAGAAAGTTCTTCCTTTTTCAGTTCAAGGCACATTTTTATTGTAAATGTGTTTTATGGCGCCAGGTGCTGTATATATGTGTATATATATGCATGTGTTAGCAGTAGTTTTTGCTGTGAAGGAAATATAATGCAATACCCTTGATTTCATTGAGAACACTGAACCCAACCAGAAACCTTTGGGCCTTTATCTAATCCTACCATCTCAGGTCTGCAAACCCACTTGGGTATCAACCTGTACAGTTTGGGAATAACTGATCTTTTAACTGTGTTAAACACAAGTGACAAGAGTTTATGAAGCTTCAGGTTCTTATCAATTACTTTGAAACTATAGCTAAAGCAGTAGGACAGCATTTGGCTGGCCCTGAGCGAGAAGGTCTTATACCTCATTTCCACATTTCCATAAGTTTCCGTTCCCTACTCAGATGGGAGGTGATGGTCAGGGCACACTGACTCCACTCACTCATCCAGGAAAACCCAGTCTGCAGGTTTTTTGCAAGGTTAACCTTACTGTGTCTCAGCCTACATTTATTATCCCATTATATGATATCAAAAAATCTTTGTGAAAATGGTGCATTCATAAAGTCCACAAGGTACTATAGAAGAATACCTACCATTGTTTTTTCACAGACATTTTTTTTTTTGCTAGAAAGTCCATTTTCAACAAGAAAATAATATTTTGTCATATCTCTTGGATTAAAAAAAGAAAAAAGAAAAAAAAAAGGATCAGCAAATGTACAATCCCTATGCTGCTAATCTGTTTTGTCCATAGGATTCTAGAATGGTTTGCGTTGGAAGGGATCTTAAAGCTCATCCAGTTCCAAGCCCCCTACCATAGGCAGAGATGTCACCCACTAGATCAGATTGCCCAGGATCTCATCCAACCTGATCTTGAACACCGCTAGGGATGGGGCATCCACAGTTTCTCTGGGCAACCTGTTTCAGTGCCTCACCACCCTCTAAGTGAAGAATTTCCTCCTAACATCTAATCCAAATCTCCCCTCTTTTAGTTTAGAACCATTATCCCTTGCCCTATCATTATCTGCCTGAACAAAAAGCTGCTCTTTTTTTTTTTTTTTTTTTTTAATAAGCCCTCTATAAGTATTGAAGTGAGGTCTCCCCAGAACCTTCTCTTCCATAGACTGAAATCCCCAGCTCTCTCAGCCTTTCTTCATAGCAGAGGCACTCTAGCCCTCTGATCATATGTGTGGCCCTCCTCTGGACCCACTTTAACAGATCAACATCATTCTTGTGCTGGGGGCCCCAGACCTGGATGCAGAACTCCAAGTGGTAGAGTAGGGGAGAACAATCACCTCCCTCACCCTGCTGACTGTTCCCCTGTTGATGCAGCCCAGGATGCAGTTGGTCTTCTGGGCTGCAAGCACACACTGCTGGCTCATGTTGAGCTTTTTGTCCACCAGAACCCCCAAGTCCTTCTCTGCAGGGCTGCTCTCAATGAGTTCTTCTCCCAGTCTGTGCTCATGTCTGGGGTTTCCCTGAGCCAGGTGCGGCACCTTGCACTTAGACCTGTAAAACCTCATTAGGTTTTACACACTTTTCGTTGTTGTTGTTCTACATGCTTTTTCCCATTTCTCAACCTTGTCCAGGTCTCTTTGGATGGCATGCCTTCCTTCTGTTGTATCAACTGCACTACTCAGCTTGGTGTCATCTGCAAACTTCCTGAGGGTGCTCTCAGTCCCATTGTCTGTTGTTGACAAAGATCTTAAAAGTTTCCAGTCCCAAGAGGGACCCCTGAGGGACACTACTCATCACCAGCCTTCACTTGGACATAGAGCCATTGACCATCACTGTGTGTGTGTGACCTTCACGCCAATTCCTTATCCACTGAAGGGTCCACCTTTCAAATCCATCTCTCCCCAAGTTGGAGACCAGGATGTCATGTGGGACTGTGTCAAAGGCCTTATAGAAGTCCAGGTAGATGACATTGGTAGCTCTCCCCTGTTAAGTGATGCAGTCACTCCATCATAGAATGACACCAGATTCGTCAAGCACAATTTGCCCTTGGTGAAGGCATGCTGGTTGTCTCAGATCACCTGCTTGTCTTGCATGTGCCTTGACATTGCTTCCAGGAGGGCCTTTCCCATGGTCTTTCCAGGCACTGTGGTGGTTTTACCGTACTAGGCAGCTAAACGCCACAACCACTCTCTCACTCCTCCCCTCCTTAGATGAGGAGGGGAAGAAGCATAGTAAAGAACAACTCACAGGTTGAGATAAGGATAATTTAATTAAAGGAAAAAAAATATTATTATTATTATTACGGAGAGATTATTATTAACTAAACAATTTAACTAAAGGGGAAAAAAAGAAAAAAAAGAAAGGGGAAAAGGGTGGGGGAAACAAAAAATATAAAAATATAAAAATAAATAAATAAATAAATAAATAAAAATGAAGGCTATGTGGAAGTGCAGAGGAAAAAAATTACTGTCTACTTCCCACAGATGAGTGATGCTTGACCACATCCTTGAGGCAGGGCCTCAACACATACAGCCATTGTCCAGAAGGACAGATGTTTTCACAACAAGAGCCCACCCTCTTTGCTTACAGTGGGAGGGATTTGGGGTTTGGAACTAGATGATCTTTAAAGTCCCTTCCAACCCAAGCCATTCTATGATTTCATTCTATGACTTTGCCCCCCAGGCCCTCACCTACAGGTTCAGGAAAATGAGATGTGGGAAGCCTGACTGACAGTGAAGACTGAGGGAAAGAAGTTGTTGAGTACCTCAGCCTTCTACACGTCTGTTGTTACCAGTTCTCCCTTCTCCTTTATCAGAGGTGGAACACTCTCCTTGGCCTCTCTTTTCTGGCAAATGTACCTATAGATTCCCTTATTGTTATTTTTTACATCCCTTGCCAAGCTCAGTTCTACTTGTGTCTTGGCTTTCCTGAACCTGTCCCTGCATACCTGGGCAGCAGCCCTGTACAGCGCAGGCCACATGTCCTCCACTGTTATTGTCATTTAGCATATTTCACCATGGAAAGAACAGGCTCAAAGTCCTGGACTCATTGAAATTAACAGAACATCAGCTACAGACCTGAGCTGTGACATTTTAGGTAAGATTTTCTACATTTTAGAAAACATTGTTTCACCAAAAATGCATATTCTTTCTGCAGTGCACCAATTAATAGTCAGACTGATTTTCACTTAATCATACCCTCCCTCCCACCTGACTGCCAATAACAAAGAAGACATTCTAAAAACTGAGTGTAATTAATTCCCAGTCTCAGAATCTGAAGAGGACAGTCTTGTTTATTGAAGATACTCAGAAGAGCATGACCAATCTTGATGAGATGATAAGAATTATCATAAAATGACAATTTTTAACCTGCAAGTGCACTAAATATATTATCTACCTTTTTGCAAGCAAGACAATTTGGGGCTGTGACTAACAAAATTCAAAGCATGTTCCTGTGAAAGCATTTTTTCTCCACATGATATTGTAGCTTAACTTTTTCCAGTGAAGCAGTTATTTTTCTTAGCTAACTTAGCTAACAAGGATACTTCTGTTTAAAAGTTAACAGAAAAGTAAATTAAGTACTATGAATTATAGCTTAATCTAGCAATATTAATACCTATAACTTTAAGTAAATTTTTAAATCCCTGATATAATGTAATTTATTTCCTCAGTATTATTAGAGTGTAAGTAAATGTCATCTCCATTTTAAAAGCTCAGAAACTAAGTTAGAAAGGTGAAGTCCAAGTGTGGAAAGAATTTGCCTTGAGGAATTTCCAGCTCAACAACTGACACCTCTTTCCTGGAAGCAGCACCCCTCAAGAGGAGATGAGCATAAACTCTAATTCTGGAAAGGAAAAAATAATAATTTTATATATATATATATATGTGTGTGTGTATATATATATATGAAATGTTCTTGTCTTTATTCTGTTGAGTAGGACAATTTATAAATCATGTGGATAGAGGTAAGCAGACGCAAAAATATTGCAGGGTCTTCAAAACTGCAACAAAACACACTTTGCCTGATTCAGCTAAATACTTGCAAAGGAATGCAAGAAATCTGCACAGTGCTGCATAAAGTGATACAGAAGATTTATATCAGCTTTCAGACTGTTGGAGCCCCATTTGGTCACTGAAGCACCTAGGACATATTCAGATGCTCTGCATGGGATTGCAGCCATGGCGTAAGAAGTACAAGAGACCCTTGTCCCTGCAATAAAGCAGCTGAAGCCCAGGCAGAAAACTGCATGGCATTTCAGATTGAGCCACACTTTTAAACCACCTCTGTAGAGTTTTCTTCTGGGCAAGCTAGGGCAGACAACAACAGCCACAGGAGCCAGGCTGTTTAAAAAGATGAAAAACAGCAAGCATCTTTCTTAAAAACTGAAATGTATTTTCCTCATTGTGCTTTGGATTGTCCCCCGTAATTTTAACTACTAAAAGAAGCATGAGGAATTTCAGCAAAACACTACAAGATCACCGCTACATTTTATGAGAGAGTAGTCAATTCAATACCTTTATGATGGTCACATAACACTCAGATGGAGTGATCTGCAGATATTAAAGAAAGTTAGGTCTCTCACAGTGTTTCAAGGTGGTTGAAAAAGATATACATTACTCTCCAGCTGGTTTCTTACTGAATGAGAGATGGGGTCTCAGGAAATATATACTCTGTTCTCCGACTTAGAGATGCAACATTATTTCAGTCATTTTGGATTTGCCCCTTAATTTCCTGTGCTTTATTTCCCCATCCTTCAAAAGCAGAAGTATGAGTATATTTAGGCTCCATGTGTACCATAAGCACTTGCCCAATATTATCACAATAATCTCTTCTGCTTGAGAATAGCAAAGGGTCATAGGAAGTAAAGAATAAAGTATTTTCAGCCTAAAATTTATCTAAAATCCCAGTACAGTTTATTTCAGAAGAAAAGTCATCTGGTCTGAAATCTATGAAAATAATTCCTGTTTACTCTCTATCAAGACATTTTAACTCAGACTGCTAGACTTAGCAATTGAAAGCCAATGTTTTCCATTAAAGTACAACCACCTCATAATTAAAAAAAAAAAAAAAAATGTTCAACTCACTATCCTTTTTTTTAGAAGTGGACAGATAAACTCCAATCATAAAACATTTTGCAGTAAACCAAACAACTGTTGAGGTCATTTCAATACCAAGGAAAAAAGAAAGTGCTACAAGCAAAAACTGAAAGATGGTATTCCCCGAGTCCTATTAAGGGAAAAGAACCATGAAAAGATACAGCCTCAAGAGGATACCTCTCATAATCCAAAAGATAAAAAAGAAAATGCTTCATCTAAGGGCAAAATGAAGAGCAAAATAAGCTCATTTCAGAACTAGCATATCTTTTTGCTACTGGTTTAAGTGTAAGAAATGGTTACTAATAAGTTCAGCTCATTCAGCTTTGATACATAAAAAATGGCAAAAATAATTTAAAAATGTCAAGATTATGCTTTTTTTGTGAACAGTCATCACAGTAAAAGCTCTTTGGAGCAAAATGATACAGGGCATGTACTAAATTAACATAATATGTAGCGCTGTATACCAGGAAGATTTTAGGAGCTTTAGCACCAAAAGAGCAAAGTGAAAACTTTGTCATAGTGTATCATAAAACACTGTTAAAGAATTCCCAGGCCTTCCTGGAAAATGTATATCCATACTATTGTTCTGCAGTTGTGGTATGCACACAAAAATCTAGGGGGACAAGTGCTATAAAAGAAACTGCAGGTATCGCTTCCTAAATTTTTACCTCCCATCAGAGATTTTTCTGTACTGAATCCTTCAATGAAAAATGTATATAATAAAATTGTGAAGTGCTGCTCTATTGATTCAAAATACCACTGTATTATACTTTCTTTCTGAATAAGGCAGGTAAAGTAATATTACTGCAACCTTCTTCTGACAACTGCATTATCAATACACTAGGCAAATAAAATGCAATTGTCATATTTCCCTTATTCTGCAATGTCAGAATATCATTTTTATGACTTAAAAAACAAGAAAAGACAGATCAACATTTTCCTCTTTCCACGGGAAATACTCCGTCAACTCTAAAGGAATGCAAAGGACACATACAAGGATTTTAAACATAAAATGTTTTGAAATCTTTAAAAAAATATAAAAATCTTGAATACATGTAAAGTAAATAACTACAATTATTTTTATTCCTGATTATAGAAGAGCTACTGAAAGTGAAAATAATAAGAGATTATTTTTCGTTACATTTTCAAACATAAAACCATGACCCCTGGTGGATAGAACTGTGTTGGCGAAACAAAAGTAGACAGGTCCACAGGGACCATAAGACTAGTTCCTTTGAAACTGAAAGTCTTACCATTGTTTAAAATAAAAGATGTAAAATGTACAATAAGTATATGGTCTTAGATTCCAACATAATTTGTAAGAAAGCTACATCTTTTAGCTTAGCACACTATACACTACAGTAGGAAAGCTAAAATATTAACTATTCATTGTTAATATACACAACTGGATTGCAGAGAAGAAAAAAAAAAAAAAAGTTTTCCTATTCCACACTGTTCTTCAAGATTTAAAAATGCTTTCCATACACTGGGATGAGAGAGAGAGTGTGAGCAAGCTCAAAATATGAGTATTACCTATAATGTCAAATAGGGCAAAGTTTGGAGTATTCATGTATCCTTCATATCAAATCACTCATTTTTTATTCTGAAGCTCAAGGGAACATGCTAATGTACACATAGGCAGGCTGATCTCTCTCTTCCGTGCTTTGATTTTAAGCAGAAAAATCAATTCTAGGGTTGAGAAACATTTCCTAATCTAATTTTAATCATAACTGATTGAAAAAGAAATTCACAAGAAGTTGTGATAGATTCCCTATCTTGGGTGAGGACAGTAGAGTGCAATGTATGTTGCAAAACTGCCAGCCAGATCTAGCTTGGAGTTGAGTGCTTGAAAGCATTTTAAAATATTCCTTTCTTTGGACATTATTCTCTGAATAATCTGACTGTTGAATATCTCACCTGAACCAGCTTCCAAGTAAGCCAGCCTACTGCTTTCAACAGCTATGCTGAAACACCAATAGTGCTTTACTGGCAGTTAGTACCTACATAGATACAAACACACCAGAGGACAGAGATTTACTGATGTATTTAATCCAGCTCAGTACATGACTTACCTCTCAGTGATTCTAACATGAAATGGTCCCCACTGTTACAAGTACCTTACTAACTAAAATAGGACTAAAGATCTTTCTCTGGCCCTGAGGAAAAGCATTACACAAAGTTGCAATGATCCTCCATGACACCTTATACCCTGTGTCCCTGCAGTGGCCCTGTGGCCCTGGACATTATTTGTATTTTATGTGGGATTTTTTCATTTGAAAGTGTCTGAAACCAGCATTGGGATTGTCTTGCAAATCATCAGAGTAGTTCTTCACTAGCATTAAACCAAAAGGTTGTACACCACACTGCAGGCCAGGGCATGAAGGTACACAACAGTGCTAGAGGATGCAGAGGCAACCAGGGTAGAATTGGAGGACTGTGTGAGTATTCAGGGAGCCAAACCTGTCGTCTTGTAAAAAACATCTTTGGAAGTGGTCCCTAGACTGAACTGGGGTGATGACGGGGGGAGAGATCCTACAAGTGCCCCAAAACCAAGCAAAATACAAAAATTAAACACACATTTATTTGACACAACTGATGTGACTAAATCATTTTTTAAATATCCTGTTATCAGCACTTTTAAGTGCCTACTGACAAACTTTGACTGATAAGCTATGTCTCAAGGCCAGAAAGAAACTATGAATCTGTTTGAATGATTGTCACAAAAGAATTATAGCTTGAGTGTGCTTGACAGGCCTAGGACCAACTTGTGTCTACATGGAACCCCAGGCTAGCGTCACAGGCCATGAGAGCCTGGTACAGAGAGAGTACATGACTTCTTCCAGCAGCAGACAGGACATCTCATGCCATAATAAAACACAAAAGCTGTTAAACCACAGCCACATGCCCTGGGGTTTGTTCCCCGAGGCAAGCACCTCAGAACCACAGCAGGCAAGGGGGTTCACAATGACAACACTGGGTTATACCTTGGGGTTAGCTACAGTTACAGCCTATGCTACTATGGGACCCAGAGAAATTCGTCAGAATTTAAGTGCTGAACAGGTTTTTCAGTTCCATCTTCCCTTCTGTCTTGACTTTCTTTCTAGCTGTGTCATCCTTTGGATAGTTTCATGCGAAATGAGGCCTGATGTAAGCAACACACTCTACATCCAGGAACATCTGGACATCTTGTGTACACAGCCAGCACAGTCCTATATGTTGTACATCTGACAACCCTGTTATCGCTCCCCTATTCTTTTCTCTTTTTCCATTCTAAAGTTTCTACCTATTTTCTGCTAGTTTTGTGCCTGTTTTTGTTTGTTTTCTTTTTGATCGTTTGTTTGTTTGTTTCCTCCTCCTTTCTAAGTTCTTCCTTTATAGAAGCAGCTGCAAAGCTCCACATGGAAGAAACAGATTTGCTCACTCATCTGGTTACCACATTTCACGTTGAGGGAAACAGTGTCATGTTTTTTCACACATTAAGCGTTTCACACACGACTGTGATTAATTAGAAAATTCCTTCTGCTGTAGGTTTTGCATACTATCCTACTACCACAGCATTATTTTCCCAGATGCTGCAGACAGTGAACTACATAGAGAATAAACATGCTCCCCCCTCACTTATCATCACCCCTCCTGTTTCAATAGTGGGTCTCTCTTTTAACAAGCAAAACAATCAAGAACTGGAGCAAGCAACACAGAAGAAATTGGGAGCTGGTGCCAAATCAGTCATCACAGCAAGTGAATGTTCTTCTTCTTTGGCAAAGAATGTCAAGCATAATACTTGTCACCAAACTACATGTCAACCACTGTCCTGGGGGAAAGGATCTTCCCAAGCACTAAGGTCCACAGATCCACAGTCTCATAAGTGAAACATAACAGCATATTTTCATATTCATATATGTATCATTTCATATTTCATATATATATCATTTTCATGCTTCCCAGGGACTAAGTAACACTAGGTTAACCCTTAAGGGATGTAAAATCTTTGATTTCAAATAAGAAAATGTCTTGGGAGCGTGAAGGAGAGGGGACAGAACAGCTACATTAATTCCTCTGCCACTCATATACTGTTATTTTGCCTTATTTATTCTATTGTGAAAGAGTACATATACCTTTTAAAACTTCATAGCAGCCTACTCCAGTCCTAGCATCTTTTTCCACAACACAGAACAAGGTGCAGGTTTATCAGATGAAAGTCAAACTCAAAAAATTCCTTATGATATCCCTTCATTTTTCAGAAGAATTTATCTCTTCCATGGTTGAGTCCTTCAGATTCTTTTTTTATGTTGTAATATGCTACGCTTCAAGTAACTGCAGGTAAATGGTACTACTGGGGAAGAGATATGTGTTTTTCTTGCTGCGCAAGTGCTACAGCTCAGTTCAAAGACAACAACTTAAAGACACTGGTAACACACTGCATTGAAATCAATCTGCCAATGTGTTATCAGAATAACAGCACTGTTTTTTCTTAAAATTAAGAAAATTAAATTCTTCAGTATAGGCCAAAACAACAGAAAAATCTTAAAGCACAAGGAAGACTAAAAAAAAAAAAAAAATCTTAGGAGAATAATACAAGTGTCACATATCTTGCTTAATTGCTAATTGGGGGCAGAATGAGGGAAGGCAGAAATTTAGCTGATTAAAGCAGCTGCTTCAAACAAGCCATTTCAAGTTAACACAGAATCATTGCCATCTGAAATGCAAGGACCTCTGAAAACACCTTGGAACACATTGTGCTCCTTCTGCAAATCCAAATTGCTCCAGCTACCTATTAATAGAGCCTGTGTTTGTTGCTTTCTCTTCCCATTTCACTGAAAATTTCAATAGAAGAAGTACTGCTTTAGCATTTGTTCTAATTGAACGGCTACTGATTAGCTTTGCAGCAATGGAGGAGCTGCTGATTATGAGAAAAGATACATGGTATACTGATTATAAGGCTGCTATATCTGAACATACTAAGCTGCAAGTAGCAATAATTACTGGGAGATGAATTGAAATATGCTAGCTTCTGTACAGTGTTTCATTCACAAAAATGTTATGTAAGTGAATAGATTGTACTATTCAAGGTAACCCAACAGTTATTATGTGTACTTGGTTTCTAAAAAAAAAATAAAATAAAATAAATTTAAAAGCATGTTTTAAATTTTATGGATGAAAGAAAAATAATTGTATTTTCTAAAATGTGTATTCACAAAATAATGCTTTTATGCTAGGAGTAAAATTGCTCAGAGTTGATAAAATGAATTTTCTGACTTTGCAGATATTACTTATCTCAGGACACTTTTCAAGGTGGCATTTTTAAAGATAATTGAAGTATATAACTCTAGTTATTCATGAAAAGGTCCACAAAGCTATGATTTTTATTAGAAAATAAGAAATGAATAAAAGTAAATTAATTCTCTTTAAATAAGAAAGTTGGCAAGTTACAAAAAATGCTGAGTACCAAAGATTTTAATAATATACTTCCAAGCAACAAAGAAAAATAATCATTTTTTATAATGATGCATAATTACAAATGGCTTTATCTGGAAGGTTCAAGGGTTTCTTTTCTCCTTAACAAAAAGATAAGTCCTCTCCCAGAGATGATCTCATCCACAAAAGATTGTCATTCTTGAGTCCTGTGTAGAACAGGTGGGAACTTACACTTCAGCATTTTGGTACAGAAGAGAGTGAGCAATAGAAACATGAGCGAATTGCCTACATGTTCAGATTATGCATTATTTTCAGCAATAGTGTCTTCCCATAAGGCAAAACTCAACATTAAGTATTTCAAGGGGACAAATTTGAGGCATATCTGTGGCTAGGTGAGGAGAACATCCTCTTCTGCATGCTAACACCACCAATTTTCATTGAGTTAGTCATTTCCTCTAAAGGTATTCCTGGCTCCCAAGATAAAAATTGAGCTTTTTGAATGTATACTGATGTAGTATATAAAGGTGAGCCAGAATTGTCTTATCATTTTGTCTACCAGCAAATAAAATATTTTCTCTCTTTGACCCAGAACTACATGGTCAATAGATTTATTTATCAGGTGAGAAAAACTTCTTGCAGTGCCCTCTCCAGTATGAGAAGTTAGGAAAATAAGATTCTCAATGGCATTTCTGAAAAAAAAAAAAAAAAAAAAAAAAAAAAATCTTGTTTTGTGGTGTGACAGATAAATATTTAGGCATTTTAGAGACTGACCTCATTGCTTTATTTCTCTTGCTCTCAGGATCAAATGTCTAAGGATGCAGAAAGCCTCATCTGTTGTACAATAGCACAGTAATGAATACGTGTATCTCATACCAAGAAAACAAACAGAAAGAAATTTATCTTTAATTTTCTTAGAAAACTGTTAGGCAGAACACCCCAAAAACTCTCTTCTTCTTAACATTGAGCAGGACTTTGACCCCTAGAGCTGTGAACAGATAGGCTGAGAGCACTTTGTGCTGAATGGGCACTGCAGTCACAGAATCCCAGAACGGTTGAGGTTGGAAGGGACCTCTGAAGATCATCTAGTTCAACACCCCTGTTGAGCAGGACAACCTAGAGCACATTGTGCAGGATGGCATCCAAGCAGGTTTTGAATATCTCCAGAGAGGGAGACTCCACAACCTCTCTGGGCAACCTATGCCAGTGCTCTGTCACCCTCACAGCACAGAAGTGCCCTCTCATATTCAGTTGGAACTTCCTGTGCTTCAGTTTGTGGCCATTGCCCCTCAGTCCCTCAAAACCAGATATCTGCACAAAAGCCAACTTCCCAGGTGGTGAAATCTCTGTCCGAACTTTCTTACAGATGAGATTCAAGAGACAGGATACATCTGCTGAGGAGAGAGGACTGTTGTTTCTGTCTTTTTAATACTCCTAAAGCTAGTTTTCCTTGTGCCAAGGCAAGTCACTACTAGAGGTACTCATCTTGCCTAAATTAGGCATGTATTGTGAAAATCTCTACCACTCAATCACCTTAATCTCCCTTTAAACCCAAAGGAGAGTTATAAACTTTCTGGGATGTGATATATCTGTTCTATTGTAGACTGCTATATTAAGCTTTAGAAGGGCTTATCTTCTTCTGTGGGTTATAAAAGAAGCCAAGTTATATCAGCCATATCAAAATCTGTCCTCACCATACTAAACAGACCCCACATTCACGGTTCATTCACATGGTCTATGGTAGCCTGGATCCCGAGTCTACAACAAGCAAAAATGAAAAACCTTCACTCCTGGAGAAGAAACAGTTATACTCAGCTATCTTTGTAGTACAAAACCCATTAAGAAATTATGATTTGTGAATCATTTCTCACCTCATAAAGAAATTATAGACATTTGGGTGTTATTATTAAGTTTCACCACTCAAACAGAAGCCTGAGAACAATGACGAAAACTTCAAAACCACCAAATAGAAAGACATAAAAGCACAAAGACAAAAAGGGACTGACGTACTCAACAGCTATTGTAAAGGCCAGTGGAACAGCATTACCAAGACTTCTAGAAACTATGAAAGTATGCAATCTAAAAAAAAAATACATTTAGATGTACTAAATTACAGAAATTATACACCAGAGAAAGCTAAGTTTGGAAAAGCCACAGAGGAAAGCTGGAAAAATTCTTCTAGCATTGAAGAAACATTCTTCACTGACTGCAGACCAGGAAAATATGGCTGAAAAAATCCAGTGGGAGAAACCAACAGTGAGGGAATATATTAGTGCATTCTCATAAGGGAAACCTGGCATATATCTAAAACAAAGCTGTGAACTGAGCACCTTGAGCAGATGGTAACTATTGTGATACAGAACACTCCGGTATTCAAGCCTTTGGCTATAAATGATGCAAGTTATCCCCATAAAATTTGAAAGATATTTAATTATTCATATCAATACCTCAAGCTTAGCATCAAGAAAAATATCTATTTCTAGAAGTCAGAAAATATCACAATTAAAAATCAAACCTTAAAATGTAATATTCAGAGACTGAAGGTGAATGGGCACATCCTCTGAGGACAACATTGTTGTAGGCACTAATCAGTCCCTACTTAACATATATTCCTATTAAAGTAGTGTTTACTACAATGTTTTCATGCTCACACTTACCAACAATTTCACTCGGCTCCTTATTGTAAAGTTTTTTGTTCCAGTAAAGAAGTCTGAGAAAAGGAAAGGAGACCAGAACAACAAGGCAGATACCAACAAACATATGTCCTGTGAAGGCTGCAAAATCCAATCCCTGGAAATAAAAATGAAAACATAAATTTAAAAAAAAAAAAAAAATCAGTTATTTTCCTATAATACCTAAAGGGAAAAGTATTCAATTATATGTACTTTAGCAATCAATAATAAATAGAAAGCAATAAAATCAGTTCCAAGTACAGTATATGCTGTATTTCATCTGTTTCAAGGAGACAAGCAACATTACAATTTAGTTCAGAGAACTCAAAAATAGTGTTAGGAGTTATTCTGAAATGCATTCAGTGTTCCTAAAACAGATTTTAAAAGAAAAAAAAAATTACTTTCTTCACTTTAACTTCATTTTAAAATCATACTGAATCACAGAAATAGGTGTTTTCAATGATCAACTTTGTTTTAAACTGAAGACGACATGGATTTTACAATAACCCTATCAGAGCCAGGATTTCATTTAAAGTAAGTAATGTTCTTCTACAATAAAATATACCTCAACAGTCTGATTATTTTTCTGCGTGCTTAATAAACACATATATTTCTTTATATTTTGCATAATGAACCCCTTTAATTAAGAAGTTCTTAAAATATAAAGTGTAATATGTTAAAAAGCTGTTGCTTTAAACAATTAAAATTGATAGTGACCATTTTCCCTAATACTATGAAGTTGGCCATGCTTTGATTAGGACATAGGACTAGACAGCCTTCTGGACTAGACATTGGACTAGATAGCCTTTCAACTGAATTACTCTGTAATTCTGTATTATACAAGCTGTAGTGGACCAAGGTTAGCCTTTCAGCTGGGATATTCTGAACTAGTCAGGACCAACCTGTCCAAAACAAGTTACACACAAAGCTTCAAGGGGGATCATGTCCAAGCATTCAGGTAGCAAGGAACTGTCCCATATCCACAGGGCAGAGGTTGCCTGAAATGGCGATCCCTGCAGAGCAGCTCCTTGACTCTTGGGAGCACAGTAACTCTATGGGTAACTCAGACTGTCCAAACTGAACCTTCATAGTTTCTGCTGACTTTCCAATCTCTAGAAAGTCATGGGATCTCCCCATGCCACCCTATGTCTGTGCAACAGTGAGTGACTTGTCTTGTACCAAATATTTGTGTGCTACCTTCTGTAATGCCAATACAAATTAAAAACAGTTTCCCATGCAGCATTACCTCCTGTGTGTTAAGACTACTGAGGATTTACTAACTGAAATATGGGTTCTTGTGTATTGTCTCCTACTAAAACAATTTACATAAAAATGTTCTAGCTGAAATCACTTCAGTTTAAAAAAGGGGGGGAAATGTTTCCCCATTACATCACAGGGTATAATAAAACATAATAATAATACTTTTTTTTTTTTTTTAATAGCACAAGAAACTGATTAAAGTAATTAAGAATTTTCATAGACAGATAAAGATTAGTGGTCTTTAAAAAAAAAAAAAAAAAGAATAAATAAATCCATAGTTTGCAGACAAGCACAATCAAGTAAATATGCAGACCTGGGTTTAGAATTTAGTCCTACTAAAAATACAGGATTCTGCTACATTAACTCAAGAAATTTATCATTAGTTACTATTTAGTAGTAGATTCTTTGCCTATTCTACAGACACTAAAAGGTAAAACTGCATGCATTGGCTTTTCATTATAACTCAGCTAGTTCCATATTTTTTATGACAAAAGAAAGAAGATTCTTCAGGAACTGGAACAAGATTTTTTTTTTTTTTTTTTTTTTTTTAAGAATCGGACAGAAAAACATGATACCACAATGGAAAATAATATACCTTCATTCAGTTTGCCTACCTATTAGTTCAGCCAGTTGAATGTCTGACACCGCTGCAAGATGCTCTTTACTACCAAACTTTTATTAATGCTCAGAAAGTTTGGCCTGTAGGCATCAAGTCAAGATTTCAGACTACAAGACATATTTCTATGAAGGATGAAATCAGCATTCATAGATCAGGAAATTTACAAATAGCAATGAAAGAAGAAAAAAAAGGATCAATATTTGTAAGACCTGTTCCCAAAGTATATAAGGTCCATATCCCCCACACTTTTTTCCTTAATTACAGACATTTGCCATGAGCAGTGAATCTAATTCTTATACAGGTTGTCTCTAAGATTATGGCCAAAATGAAAAATCAGAAAATTTTGTCTGGACATTGAGAATCCTGAAAACCAAAGAGAACTGAATTTCTGTTCAGAAATTGCTCAGATATTGACAACATGCCATTTAAGAGTCTTGGAAGTATGGAAAATAAGTATTCAGTTTTAGGTGGTCTTTAAAACGATCTGAGAGTTAGGAACTTGAAAGGAGTTAAGCTGTAAAAACACTGTAGCTACACCAGACAAAACAGTAATGCCTAAATCTGCCTGAAAAGAAAAAAAAAAAAAAAAAAAAAAAAGAAAAAGAAAAAAAAAAAAGTTATCCTCTGACTAACCAAATGGCTGGGAACCAGCTGGTTGAGGACCAATAAAGAAATGAAGTGTTAGCAGAATATACCTAACCCACAATTACCAGAACTAGGAAAATCACTTTTACATCCGACCTAGTGTCAATAAGCATAGTGGCCACAAAGCTTTCTTAGGCTGCCAACAACATGTTCTCATCCTGAAGGAGGGTGCCAGCTACCAGGTGGAGTATTCTCTGCAGAGATACTCAGGCATAAAGCTAATTGCTAGTGTAGGAGATAAAGAAATAAAATAGGAACCTGAAGAATCCCAGAAAACTAGAGTTTAAGCTGGTGATGGCCCCACCATATGTTAATAGAACTTAAGTGGCTCATGGCAAACAACTGCTAAGATTTACAAAGTCGCCTCCTGGAAGTTTTGGATACCAAACACCAATTTTAAAGCAAAACAACTGTGCTTTATTATTGAAGTACTGCAATGCAGGAGCTTCTCAAACAAAAAATACAGCAAAAGAAATGTGCTCCCTGAAACCCATAAAACTAATTGCTCTATGAAAACGAAAGTCACATCAACCTGGAAGACAAACTAAAATACTGAGGTTAATAAGGAGGTCTCAGGACTGACAGAGGTGAAAGGAATCAAAATGAGATATAGCTCACAATACTCTTAAAAATCAGGTTTAATATAGTTTCACAACATAAGAGCTGACACAGTCTGAAGAGTGATTTGCAGACATCATCAGAAGAGGGAAAAAAAATATCTACCTGATTTTTAGCATCCTACCTGGGAGCTTACTCAAACTTTTCAAAGAGCAGCTGGTTGAGATTCAGAATTTTGTTAAACTTCATAATATCACCCCATTGATCTCTCTTATATCTGAGATCCTTGGGGAAGAACAAAATGTGCTTCTCTGCTGTGACTGCAGAACAGCTTTCCAATTCAGCTGAAACAAATCATTTTCTGACATGGAGTGTGTTTATTTCAGGAAAGAGCTTGCACAATGATATTGCCCACAATAGTGCAAGGCTGGATTCAATTCTCCTCTCTTCGCTTGCTTCCAGCTTTTTCTCTTGTTTCCTCCTTACAGCAATCCGCAGCAGTCAGCATGTGAAAATGACACCTGATGATCAGTAGCACCTTGGATAACTTGTTGCCACTATGAGGAAGCTGAGGACTACAATGTGCAATCCCTCTTATTCCCAATATCAGAAGCACTGGTGGTGCAAATGAGTTTCCCGCCCACCCTGATGCTTTGGGCTGGGTGCTTAGTACCCACCTCTCCAGCACACAGAATATGCTCTCAGGGAAGGAGCAGGCAGATTTATTTCCCACCAGACATTCTCAGGTAACTAGTAGCCAACTGGCAGCTTCTGGAGAACTTTCAAAAACCATTTCTATTTTCTGAGAAGGAAATAGAAAAGAGGAAAGGGAATAGGATAAGGAGGAATGAGTTTGGCAAAACCAAGCTCTGACAATAGGGCAACATACTGATTTGTTAATTTAGCAGAGGAACGATCATGACAGAGATCCTCAGGTTTCCTGCTGCTCTGTTACAAAGAGTTTAGGTCACATCACAGATACCAATATCACAGCAGAGGATCGCAAGATGGTGGCACAGACAATTCACCCGTTGCTCCTGCTCCCTTGCCCACACTCTGGTAAGGGCATGCAACATCTACACAGAACCTGTATTCATACTCTGTGTGCCTTTTATACCTCCTGAGTTCTCTGCACTGCTGGGACCAAGATTCAGCATTTAGAAAAACACATTAAAGCGTTCCACATGTCTGCTGCATACAACAAAATGTCTTTTTCATAAAGATTTTCTTTTTTCCTGCACAATAGACTGAAATAAAATTGACATGCACAAAAGGCAAGAAATACTTTTCTTCCAGGGGATTTCAATCCATCAGATAAATACAATACATGCCTCAAATGTCCCCTACTTGAGGCTATGCTGATTGTGTTAAATTTCTCCTGTTCCCCAGACAACAATGAAAATCTAAAGATTTTGTTTTACGGAGACAGCAGCCTAAAGGTTCCCTTGCCTACAGACTCAAAGCTGAAAGAGTGGGCATCTTTCTTTAGTTTATGGTTTTAAACATGAAGTCAAATATATCAATTTCGTATTAGGAGGAAGTGTCATACTGTTTTCCTGAAATGCTAGCTTTCCATCATCCTGACCTGTTTTGTTTGTTTGTTTATGGGGGAGAGGGGTTGACTGCTTTTGGAGCTGCGAAATTAAATTGTAGTATTTCAGACTTTTCCAGAAGAAAGCAGCCATTTTAAAGAAAAGAGAAAGCAAAAATTATAGCTAGATGCATGAATTCAGGGATCACCAAATGCTGTGCTTCTAGTCAGAGTGCCCTTCAATTATTTTTTTTAAGCTAATAAAATGAAGAAGAGCAAGAGTAATTTATTATTTCTACACTGGCTTAAACATCCCTTCAAGCTGAGTGACTGAGATGTATGTTGTGTCAGGAAGAACTGCTCATGATGTTGCTGAGAGACAAATCACTGATGGTCTAACAGCTACATAAAGATAATGCCTGAGACATTGATGAGAACCCTTTTTTGCCTTGCACTGTATTCTTTAATGATTACTACATGCAGAGATAGGGAAAAAAAAAAATCTAAAATCAGCCATAAAACCACACATTTTATTTCATATACCTTACTTAGGGTTTCATTTTTCTTGAGGAAAGGAATCAATGAAACATTGACAGAATAAGCAGAAGATTTACAAACTGATTAAAAGTTTTACCAAGCTTGTATACAGCAACCTCAACAAAAATAGCCTACAAGCTATGGGAATCCATTTCACAGTCTGCCAGTGCTTGAAATACCTTAATAGATTTACATATAGGATTTTCTCTGTTCCATTGGTCAGAATTATCTACTTCTATTCATACATTTTTTGGCACCAAAATTTATCATACAATAAAACCAATTAATATAGCATTATGCTAAATTTCAGCATGAAAACTGAAAGCCTCTGAAATGTAAGTGTCCTGGTTTTGGCTAGAATAGAGTTAATTTTCCTCCCAGAAGCTGGTATGGTGCTGTGTTTGGGATTTAGGATGAGAATAATGTTGATACCACACTGATGTTTTAATTGTTGCAGAGCAGTGCTTACACTAAGCCGAGGACTTTTCAGCTTCTTGTTCTGTCCTGACAGCACGCAGGCTGGTCGTACAGCAGGAGCTGAGAGGGGACAGACCCAGGACAGCTGACCCCAACAGGCCAAAGGGGTATTCCATACCATATGGAGTCATGCTGAGCAATTAATATGGGGGGGCTGGCCAGGGTGGGGGAACCACTGCTCGGGATGGGATGGGCATCGGTCAGCGGGTGGTGAGCAATTGCCTTGTGCATCACTTGTTTGTACACATTAGTAGTAGTAGTACTGTTATCATTGTTGTTTTCATTTCTTTCCTAATGAACTTTCTTTAACTCATCCCACAAACTTTCATTTTTTTCCTGATTCTCTCCCCCTTCCTACTTGGGGGGGTGTGGAGGGCGAGCAAAGAGCTGTGTGGCGCTTAGCTGCCGGCCGGGTTAAACCACAACAGCAGGACAGGAGATCCCTATGGCTGTTCATTTTCTGGGGAATTCCTGTCAAATTGCAAGAATAACTCTGAATGGGTTGCTGAATATCCAAAATCTTCAGCAAACATCAGATAAACAGTGCAAGCTTTATCACATACCAACAGTGTAAATAAATGGGGACCCTCAAGAGGATATAATCCAGCAAAAGCTAAAACTGTCTTCACTCTTATCATTACCTCTTCTAGATAAAGCTCAATACACTAACATACGCTATGTTCACGCCATTTTGCACTGGAGACCTATTCGCCATCCCTTGTCCAAAGATCATGTAATCACAGCCTAAGCTTAGGGCCCAAACAACTTCAGATATCAAAGGCATGATTGCAGATACTTGGGAAATTCCCAAATACAGAGGACTTAACACTCAACCTTTCTGAAAGCAATGGCTGGTTTGAAACAGTTTGTGCCATACTATGTATATAAAACAGAGTTCCTAAATTCCAAAGCAAATACCTCTTCAAGACAAAAATATAATTTTGCTAACAATGGCCACTCAGTAGCAGTATTCTGAAGGTAATAAAATTTTTTGAAGTTTTGTATTCACTGAATGAGTTTCTTGCTTGCTCTTAATGAAATCTCTTTATTTTCATCATTTTCTTTTCCTAATATCACAATATAAATGCTATTTTGTGAGACTTCTTCCAGCTTCATCCTAAGAAGAAGTAAGAGTACAACAAATCTTTATCTCCTATTATGCAAATGTTCCACTAATTCCAGACACGATGGTGCTATCATAAATTAACTGCTGCTATTAAAAAACAAAACAGAAAAAAAAAAAAAAAAAAAAAAAAACACCCTTAGGTATTCATTCATGCCTCAGGACAAATAAACAGACTTATCCTTACATTTTAATGAGTAAGGTTTAACATAATGCTTATTTATTCAAATATACTTCTCATAAAATATTTTTTATATGGCATGAGTTTTCCCTAGAACCTAGGTAAAAAGATCTCTTCAGCACTACAGTAAACAAAGAGTAAAACATTTCTAATGCTTTAACACAACAACAGCATCCAATGTAACAGGGCTGCACTTCATTTTGTATTTATTTAACAAATCAAGCTTTCCTAAGAAAGTGTGAACTTGTATAATGTCTCACTAGGCTGCTTTTAGAGGTAAAAGTACAACAGAAAAACTTCAGAAAGACTGGGAAAATTCTCATTCTTATCGCACCTTCTAAAATAGAAAAAACAATCCTCTTCACAGTGCAATGAGCTATCGGCCTCTTACAGGGGCAGTTATCCAAGTACTCCTGTATTACTAGAGTAAAAATAACACTGGAAAAGACGCATAAGAGAATGAAGAGAGACATTTCAATGAAAATTCTCCTTAACAGGAGAAAATTTTCATAGAATGGTAAAACCATGTTTGAGGACATGAAAAAGAAGGAAAAAATACAGCTATTTTCTTTAGAAAACAAAGGAATAAATACTTCAAACAATATTGCATGAAGTGCTGTTTCCAAAATGCCACTAAAATAAGTAATTGTATTCAAAAATTTGTACCTCTGAAACACCAAAAAATAAAAATAAAAAAATCACTTAGTACAAATGTAGCTGGCATTCCACGCATTTTGGTGGCGGACTTGAGTTTGATCCTATAAACTACCCTCTCAGCAGCTACTAGAACTAGCATCAGAAACAATGTCTACATTTCATCTTTGAATAAAAGAGAGCTTGCTAGAGTGGATGGACAAAATTAAGAATCTAGATATTAGTTCAACAGCATAGACTGCGGGATTCCAGATGGTCCAGGTCTCTCCATGCCCTTTCCCCTGCCTTTATCCCACTTCTCCTGCTATCACTCTTCTAGGCAGATCCCCTCCAGAGGGGCTGAGACCTAAACACCGAGAACACAAACAGTGAGGACAAAAGCCATGCCACCTCAGAGCCCAGGACGGGTCTTTGATCCTTTCTGATTTATATATATTGAGATATAACAGATGACAATGTAGGAAGGAAGAAGTACAAGTCACATGATCCTGTGCTGCATCTTATCTCTTTTCTTACATTCTTACTTCTTTGATCCAACAAAGGTATGAAAAAGCTCCAGAGTGAAAATGTTTGCAAAGTTTTTCTGCTTGTTTAAAATATAGAATTTGCGATAGTGTCACATCTTCTAGAGTCTGTATACATCTGAGTCCTCCTAAAATTATCAATATCTCATTCAAGAAAAATATAAAATTGTTTCCTTTCAATGTGATTGCTTAATTGCTTACTGTGTTTATAGCCCCTGCAAAAGGTTTTACAGAGATGATGAGTTTCTGAGTATTTAGGAAAATGACCTGTGTGGCAGGTGCTAATTATTCTCCTTTAGAAAAGGAGGTTGCAATAATTGCACAGATTTTATATTTTAAAATGTAAAATTTAGCAATCAAATCCTCAGCCAGGAATATTACAGAGTCTCCAAAGTCACCATTCAACCAAACTAATTGCAGCACATTTCAAATATTTTGAAAGTAAATGTTTAATTCATTAAACACTATTAACTTTCAAAGACATTTTCCAACCTGGACAGCACTTAATTAATTTGAGTGTATGCAGTTAATTAGAAGATAATTTTTTTTAGTACAACAGACATGTAATTAACTCCAGATTAAAAAAAAAAAAAAAAAAAAAAAAAAGTTTTATACTAAAAATCTGTTATCCCACTTGCACAGATATTTTCACACTAGCCCATGTGTTACACTAAATCGCTTTAAATTCATATATGGCATTAGCGTCACAAAATAATATGGGGTTTATGACACCTAGAAAAAATAGAAAGCACATGGTTGGTGCCCTTACAGGACGGAGAGAAGATGGTGAGACCAGGACAGTCCCCCTGGCAGGGGTAGGAGTGTCCCACCCAGCACCTGTCACCATAGCCTTCCCTTTGGCACCACTCATCTACCAAACTGAAAAGAGTTTTATCCATAAATAAAACAGACAAGTGCAGGAAGTTAAAATGCCTCATTGTAGCCTGAGGATATCAACAGGTTGGCAGGAGGCGGGAGCCAGCTGAGCCTGTGCTGCATGGCAAGAGCCCCTGCTACCCTCACCCCCACTTCCCAAAGGGCTGCAGCTAGAGGACAAATCCACCACCTGCAGCAGGGTCACGTGTGACAGGTCTACAGGGGCTATGTGGTCTCTTGCGGTGTGCACAGGTGTGTTCAGACAGTTATTTCTTGTTTAAAAGTCTCAATAAGGCATCGAACAGTCTCAATATATTTAAAGTTTGGATTTTCATACTCATTTTCATGTCCCTTTCTTATTTTATCCAACTTACTGCCTTTACAGCCCTCCATTGTTTTGATTCCTTCTTCACTTGGTCATTGACAAAGAAAACCCCCAAAATAAAAGGAAACCAGTATTCTCAGTCCATATCAAAAAGTCTGTTCTTCATCACAGTTGTTGTTTTTGTTTTTTTTTTTTTTTCCCAGAAGATCACTCTGTTCTGTCTGATTGCCCTACTAAGAAAGAAATAGCATGGCAGAACAAGCGGATTGTGTTCTGCTCATATGGCTGTCTGGGGGAAGAAAAAGTTCAACACAGCATAAATCAGCATCAGCACTTAATTTCAGTAGCAGAGTAGCTTACAGTACGTACCTCTTTCCTCAGCTCCTGCTTTGAAACAATAATCACATTTGGAGGATCCCCAACAGCTGTGGCAGCCCCCCCAATATTTGTGAAAATTACTTCTGCAATCAGGACATGCCTGGGATCAAGATTAAGTACTTCACAGAGCCTGCAGATGAAAGAAAATTGAATTAACCTTTTAAAACTATAATTATATTCCCTTGAATCTTAAAATCTATAAAATTTACAAAACAAAGTTCTTCAACTGAAAAATTTCAGGATGTGAAACATAATAAAAACTGTGTGTACAGTTGAAATTTTCATTTTATATATACTTTGGTAATTATAGCAGTATCAATGCAAAAAATATAGACATTTTACATTTACAATGCAATAGTTAATGGTAAATGAAACTGATGTGTTTAAAACAGAATTTCATTAGAAGTAATCAATTATTCCAAAAGTTGAACTACACGGAAAGTTTCAAATTTAAAACCCCATTCTAAGTGCTATACAGCTTTTTAAGCCATGGTTCCCAGGTGGCACTGACATATGGAGAATTATTCTGGGCAAACACAAGCTCTGTACTCAGCCCTAGTTATTGACTATCGTGTGGGGAGCAGAAGCAGAGGACAGGCCACCTATCAGCCATGAATCATCCATCTATCATTGACCTCCATTTTCAGCCAAAGTTTACCCATTTCTTTCTGCTCCTGGTTCTCCCCCTTCCCTATAGCTTAATAACAAGTAAGGATTGGTGTGATTCAGAAGCCTACATCTCAGGTACCCACTCCTGAGCACAGCACGGCAGCTGGGGTAAAAGCCCAGAGAGAAATTCCTCTGTTTTTCAAGGGGGCATGCTTAAACTATTGCCCCCTCTACCTAATACAGGATGTGGGAAAGCCTAGGCAGTGAGCATTCATCCTCAGGATTTCGTTCATTGTAGTGCTGTCAGTGATTTCCCTGAAGGAAGTTGAGCTTTACAGTTCAACCGAAGTCTATATTATTAAAACTTATATTTCAAAGAGAAAAGCATGTGTTACACAAAAGCTTACCTTGATACACTTACTCTGTCACCAACAGTATCAATTTAAAAATCAGAAAAAGCACTGTTAGCTTATACATATATCAGTACATAAAAAGTCCAGAACAAAGTAACTTTGCAAAAATGCATTATTTCCCAAACAGTGTAAAATTATGCAGTTAAAAGTGTACTCTGTAGTACAGATGGCCCAATTACACAAGTTGTGGCACAATACTACAATCATACTTTGAACTTCATCACTCCATTGTTTCCAGCATTTCTAAATAAAGTTAACATTTCATTAGTGTTTGGCTCGGTTTGGTGTTGATTTGTTTTGATGTGCCTCGTGGTAGCTTGAGGAATGAACAGCAGATGTACTCCAAGAAAGGCCAAGCCCAAAGTACAGAACAATTACAGTGTGTTAGCTGTACCATAGGACTGAACTTTCTCAGTACACTTACCCTAGTTATATAATTTCCCATGTGAACAACCATTAGCCTTTTCCAGTTCCCAATAACAAAGCATTTTGAAAATAAACCCTAGCTAAGAATGGGTAGTTATTAATTTTTTATCAGCTTACTTCAAAATGCAGAGAGAAACAAATATCATGTTTTATGCCTTATTAATGGCAGTCTAAATCCTTATATTCACAGAATCAGTAGCATTTTCTGCAAGCTCTATCTCCATGGCAATGCAGCGCAGGGTGATGTAGTGAAGCTTTAGATGAGGGCTGAAGACAATGACAGTAAGATAAAAACAACAAATGACCCCCAGCATGATGTTTTTAGAAATAGGCTATTATTTGTTTCGATTAGAGCAAATTTTATTTTCACTTTGATAGTAATTCAAATACAAATGTTTCCTGCACACTGAATTTGCCCTTTTTCAGTGTTACAAACTCATTTGGTAAAAAAAGGAATAAATGCTACAGTAACTCTGCCTGTGAACTGTAGTTCATGATGCACTGACATCTGTGTTTCAATCCATTCCCAATTATAGTTAATACAAAATATTCTGCAACACAGCTAAAGAAAACTTGGTGTTTAATAATTCCAATGTTGCTTACTGTTAGAGGTGAAATTATTGACTGGAGTAAGGCAAAGTGATCTCTTTAAAATATAATCAGACAGAAGACAAATGGTGCTTTCACTCACCAGCTGTTTCCCAATCTAGAATAAATGCCACTTGCAAAATTGGTTTTTACTGCTTTACACTACCTTTTAAAATGGCAGCATATCTTAATAGAATTTTGTGTATTCTAATGATGTGCTTTAATACTTTTTTTAATGATGTCATAATCATGGATGAAAAGCTCGACATGAGCCAGCAGTGCACACTTGCAGCCCAGAAGCCCAACTGCATCCTGGGTTGCATCAACAGAGTGGCCAGCAGAGTGAGGTGATTGTGCTCCTCTGCTTTGCCCTTGTGAGGCCCCACCTGGAGCGCTGTATCCAGGTCTGGAGTCCTCAGCACAAGAAAGACATGGTTCTATTAGAGAAAGTCCAGACAAAAACCACAAAGTTGATCAGAGGGCTGGAGCACCTCTCCTATGAAGAAAGGCTGAGAGAGCCAGGGATGTTCAGTCTGGAGAAGAAGATATTCTGGGGAGACCTTGTTGTAGCTCTTCAATACATAAAGGGATCTTATAAAAAAGATGGAGAGCGTCTTTTTACATGGACAGATAGAGATGGGACAAGGGATAATGGCTGTAAACTAAAAGAGGGAAGATTTAGATTAGAAATAAGGAATGTTTACTGTGATGCTGATGATACACCAGAAAAGGTCGCCCAGAGAAGCTGTGGGTATCCCATCCCTGGAATTGTTCAAGGCCAGGCTGGATGGGGCCCTGGGCAACCTGATCTAGTGGGTGCCATCCCTGCTTATGGAAGTGGGTCGGAACTGGGTGATCTTAAATGACCCTAAAGGTGCCTTTCACCCCAAGCCATTCTATTATTCTATGAATGACTGGAAGAATTACATCACTCCGGATTATTTTAAAACCACACTAGATCTTTCAGAAACTAAACTGGATTAACTAGACACTGGTTAAATTTAGGTTAAACAGCGATTTCTAGTCACACATTCATAGAAGTTGCAAATCATGTGTTAACTTACATAACCTGAAGTAATAAAAGTCACTGTTTTTAAAATTTCAAAGATTTAATCTCCAACTGCAGAATTGATCTGTGACTGTACCAATGTCATGATCACCATCAGGAAGAAAATTCAGAGTCTCATATCTCAAAGGAAGATTCTTACTTGAAATCTGGAAGCCTTTTAACAAGTATTAGAAGGGATAACACATGTAAAACATACGTTACTAGACAAAATTGTATATAGCCCGTAAAGGACAAAACATTAATTAAAAAAAATCTCCCTGCTTATAGGACGAAAAGTCATCTTCTAGGGAGCATTTGGTGCAATATCCTATTGCAGTTCAGATATGGAGACAAACCAGGGTGGTTAACTCCCAAGGCGGTTAAACAGGCTTCAGATATATGTTCACCAAACAACACAAAAGGAAAACAACCACTGATCCCTTTGAAAACATCAGCTCTTTACCCTAATACAATAGGAGTATTTGAAGTTTTAATTTCCATTTAGACAATCAAAAAAGTCCAAACAAGCATTTATGCACACATGCCTGCTACTGATTGCTGGCTATAAAAGACTAAGTCCAAAACCATAACAGTAAAGTACCTTATGGTTACTGGTGTAAAGAGCAGCATAGTGGTAACGTTGTCCAAAAATGCAGAAAGAATTGCAGCAATAAGGCACAGAAGCGTAATCATGGCCCACACCTTGCCTCTAGAGAATCGATAAGCCTAATAAAAAACAAGCAAATAACAACAAGATTAAGGGACTACACCATTCCAGCTGAGCTGTCAAAAAATGACAGATAAACTACTTCACGAAAGATGAAACAACAGTGAGCTCAGAGCATTTACTACTCCATGCACGTCCATCACTGCCCTCTCCAATATGAACACATTTAGCAACAAAACACATATTGGAAGCTGGCAAACATCTCCATCATACAGTTGTGAAGAGACCTCATAGTCCACTGCCAGGCATGGGTGGGGCCTGAGCACCCACCTTCTGCCTGCATGACAGGGTGGACTAACACAGTTCGGCCCTCCTGTCACCTTCACAAGCTGGGACACCTTCCTCATCCTCACAGCAGCACCACCAGGGCTACACAGTCTGGATATCTATCTAGACAAGTTTTTTGTCCATGTGCATTTTGCTTGGGTGTTCTGTGCTCAAAGCAGTCCCCTTTATTGCTTTTGTTTTATTTCTTTCCACAGTTCTCAGAAAAATTAAGCTTTGCAACAGGAGTCCCTCACTATAGGTAATACTTGCATTACAGCCAATCCATCAGAATTACCCTTTTCATGTAATCTTTGCTACTGTACAAAGGTCTGTGGCCATTTATCATGTGTGACTGTAAAGCTAATGATTGTTCCCATATTTCCTCTCTCCTACTGCCAGACATAAATACAGATTTCAGCTACAGAGGAACTGCAGTCCTGGGCAAGTTAGTGGGATAATTCAACTTTATGTTGTCTACATGCTTGTGTATCCTACTGGGGGCCTTTGCCTTTCTCCTGTAGAAAGAGAATTGCCTTAAAGACTTCCTTTCATCCCTAAAAGATTTTCTTGCAAAACTACAAGTCACAATACTGCCATTTGTAGTGTGATAAATACACACTGCCCAAAGAAAAGTTCTATTGAAGTTCTTTGATGATCTTATTAAATGCTAACTTGATTAAACTAGAAATAATTAAGAGTACCAAAACAAGCCTACCTTTACCGCACAGTAGTCAAAGAATCCAGTTTCTGAAAATATGGCCACCAAAACCATCTACCAAAAGAAGGAAAAAAAAAAAAAAAAAAAAAAGGATAGCTTGCAATTGAATTATGCAAAAACAGTGTCATATAGTTTGTGGCCCTAACAAAAGTCCCTTGTATCTGCCACCGTTTTGAGAATCTGATCGTTTTCATATCAGGATAACTACTACAGCTGTTGGTTATCTCAGATATCATATGGTGAAATTTAGTTCTCAGCATTAGCAGTCTATAAATTAGTCTAGTTGAATTTTATTTGTAATGACGTCATACATTACATTGTAAAGGCGTCATACATTAAAGAATCAATGTGTCTCCCTTGCATCATTAATCAAGAGAAGCCAATAACTGTGTGCTTTCTGCAGTAATGCTCTACAGATTACAGAAAATATCAGCTCCAAGAATTACCTGCACTTTCCCACTTTTCTGGGTTGTTGCCTGTGATTCCATCTTTCCTCCCAAATGATTTTTTTTTTTGCTTTCCTTTTTTGTGGGGAGGGCAGAGGGGCCCAGAACATTGTCAGTAAATAAAAAAAAAAAAATCTCAGAATGGAAACAGAAAATGGTAATTTTTCCTGCATAAACTGCGTATTTTATATCAGCATTTAATCACACTTGGACAATACTTTTTATCATAAATAGCTCTGGGCAAAATAATATAGCATATTATTATAATCTAATCATATATTTCTCCTCCATTTCTGGTTTTCTCTTTTTGGCTCCAAACATGACATTAAGACAAAGAAAGCCAGTAGAGCATGTTTGAGGAAGTTTTTGAGTAAACAAAATTAACTAGATAAATGAGAGTGATAAAACTTGACACTTAAACAGGTTTTCTAATTTATAGACCTCGGTCATGTTTTTTGTGTGTTCTACAGATTAAAAAAAAAAAAAAAAAAAAAAAAAAAAAAAAAAAAGCAATATTTTCAAAGGCTCCTTCAAAGGTATGCTCATCATCCTTTTTGATAAATATCTTCCAATTTTTCATTAGAACACGTCCCAGTAAAGTGCAATTAACAAAACATTTTAAAAAGTAACATCTAGATATTGAATGTGATTATCTCAACGCATTTAGAGCAAGAGATACATTTTAATTACCATTCCAAACAGTAGCGCCAGTGTCTCATAATCAATCCACTCTACCACTTTGACCATACTTGGCCTCTGCAATCAAAAAATACAATTACCAGTAAATACCGCGGAACATCTAACTTGTGATTAGTTATGAAGTATAAACTCCACTTAACTGATGAGACATTTAAATAAACTCTGACAGAAGTTAATAAGTGTTCCTACAAGGCACACAAAAAGGACTCTTTTTTTTATTACTCCATTATTATTATTGTTATTACTATTACTATCAATTTAAAGTACTGCAGGCATCCTAAGTGGGTCACTATCGAAAGCCTACATTAAGCTCTTCGTTTATCTACTTGTTCCTTATGTAGCTTTGAGTAATAAATTATAACAGAATTATATGGTACACCCCATTTTTCCTTTTCATAAGATAACAAAAGCATACAGCTTCACCTGTGAACACATCGGACGGAATTTAAAAGAACATAGCAATGATGTGGTGACTATTTATAAGAAAAAATGAAGAAAAAAAAATCAATCAGACTTTTCACTAAATATCAACTAAGAGTAAGTGGGGGCAACAGGGGGGAACAAAGGGATTGGAAAGTATAAGCAGGAGGTGTAAATATTTAGGGCAGCATAAGGCAGTGTATTTTCCATTTAGGTTTGATTGGTAACCTAACATTACTGAAAATAACAGTGCTAAAATAAATCTGAATTATGATAAAAACAGCTGTACTCAGCTTCCTGCAAATCATAACTAAATGCATCAACTGACTTTTTACTCCTCTTCTGTTCCATAGGCTCTCCTGCTTTCCCCATGGTGACACCCCATCCTAATATCTGTCCTACCATCTTGTTCTATTTAAAAAGGCTGCAGTCCCCTGTGTCCACTCACAACATGGCAACCCCTGGATTTTGTGATATCATAGACAGAATTGAAGTGAGGAAGTAAGCGCTTACAGTTTGATAACTTACCTCCCCCACAGCAGCTAATGCAGCTAAAGCTGCCAAAGAACCCAACATCGCTGCAAGGGTCCTGTGAACAATCTGCAAGAAAGTTTAAAAAGTGACCAAAGACTCCTTTTAACATCTCATTATTATTAAAATAATAAAAAAAATCTGTAGTTGAATCTTTTCTTGTTTTGTTGTTTTGTTTTGCTGTTTGTTTTTTTTTTTTTTCCCTTATTTGACCACACTATCCTCTCAATAACAAATAAATAAATAAATAAAGCTTAGGAGAAAATGGCTGATTACTTTGACTCATTATAGGATTAAAAATAAATAAATAAATGCCACATCCGTGGGAACCCTGTAGGAAGTCTCAACTCTGATCTCAAGGCAGAGAAGGAACTTGGGCACACATTTCCTATATTTGCCACCTAGTGGCTTGAGTAGGAAAGCCGTTAATCTTCCCAGTTTAAGAATCAAAAAGTCAGGCATCTCTGCCTGAGCTAGTCTTGCTGGTTTCCCTTCACAGCCCATGGGAAGAAGACACATGGCCAAGAGGTGGTCTACCTCATTCTTTCTAGGCACTTGTTTATATCCAATGAACTACAAAGATCTACAAATACAAAGCAATACCAAAGCACATAGCTCAGACCTGGGGCAGATGAATCTTACACAGACATACTACATTGAGTTTCTAGGTCCATTTTGTGGCCTGGGGCACCGATAGATCTTGCAAACTTGCATACTTGCTTTCGCACTCTCACACACTGTATTTGAACATGTCAGATCAGAGACAGCTCCAGACAGCTCCAAAAGGGACCCACTGCTGGCCAGAGCCGAGCCAGGGAGTGATGCTGGGTGGGCCTCTGGGAGAGCAGAGTTAAGGAAGCTGCACAACAGCAGCTGGGAGAAAGGAGTGAGAAAATGTGAGAGAAGCAGCCCTGCAGGCACCAAGGTCAGCACAGAAGAAGGGCACGAGGTGCTCCAGGCACACAGCAGCAGTTCCCCTGCAGCCCGTGGAGGAGCCCCTGGTGGAGCAGGCTGTCCCCCTACAGCCCATGGGTCCCACATGGAGCAGATCTCCACGCTGCAGCCTCCCCATGGGTGGAGGAGCCCCCGGTGCAGCAGGTGGATGTGGCCTGGAGGAGGCTGCGGCCCATGGAGAGCCCCCGCAGGAGCAGGCCCCGGGCCGGAGCTGCAGCCCGTGGAGAGGAGCCCATGCAGGAGCAGGGGGTCTGGGGGGAGCTGCCGCCCACCCGTGGGGGACCCGTGCTGGAGCAGTTTGCTCCTGGGGGATGGATGGACCCTGTGGGACGGAGCCGTGTGGGAACAGTGCTTGAAGAGCTGCTGCCTGTGGGCAGCCCCCGCAGGCTCAGTTCAGGAAGGACGGCATCCCATGGGAGGGACCCCACGGGGAGCAGGGGCAGGGAGTGACCATGAAGGAGCAGAGGAGACAGTGTTAGGGACTGACCGCAGCCTCCATTCCCCATTCACCTGTGACACGGGGGGAATGACATAGAAGAGGGTGTTTTTAGTTTGACACTGCTCTGCACTGCTAGTGAAAGACAATAAATTGCATTACTCTCCCTATGTGGAGTCTGTTTGTCTGTGACAGCAATTGGTGAGTGATCTCCCCATCCTTATCTCAACCCTTGAGCTCTTTTCCATAGTATTTTCTCTCAAAGGAACATCCTTTGCATGGCTGTGCTAGAGTTTAGCTGCATAGCAGGGTAAAACCACCACATCACAGAACATTATGCTTTCATAGTGTTTTTTTTTTACATCAGTGTTTTCTCTGAAAAAAAAAAAAATGTTTTGGCTTCAATAAAGCCATATACTTCAGCTAAAATCTACTGGACACCCTTGTCTCTTGTAGTCCTTCAAAAGTTTCTTCCACCAGTGTCTAGCCTAACCAGCCCTTGAACACTGCTTCTGCCCTTCTCTAATGTTTCTCTAGTATGTGAGCAATGCATCTGAAAATAGGATCCATACTTCGGACTGCAACACAACTTTTAGGAGATACTGTTTTAATACTTTAACAGTTCATACAACATACAGACATTTATCCATGTCTATATATCCAATAAACAAATTGCATTTAAAATTCTCAAAGAGAAAGTATGAAAGCAGACAAGCCCTGAAAAATGTGCTTTTTCCTTTTCCAAGTGCTCGCTTGTAATTATTTAATCCACCATGTCTGGAAGATCACAGATTGTGTAAAATAACTCAAAGTTAGAATGTAATTAATAAAAATCACACTACAAAAGACCAAATGTAATCAACAGCATTTACTATTAATGTGTTTAAATATTCAGACAGAAGCAAGAATTATATCTCAAAGAAATAAGACAGTCTAGAAATATTTCCTTTGCTGCTAATTTTATAAAAAATATTTTGCTGATAAGGAAAATAGGACATGGACATCTCAAGGCCCTCCCACCTGCTTATATAGGAAAAGAAAAAGAAAACATTGGGCTTTGATTTTTTCCTTGAACATAAAATTTTAACACTAATGCTAAACAACAAGGCAATTTACCAAATGACTAGAAAAATAAATATTTAATTGACTAATTTTAGGAGTCACATGAAAATCTGTCTCATTTTCCTGTTTTCATTCAAAATGCACTGAAGAATTACTTATTCATAGTAACAAATAACAAAGCAGGAGATTGGACCAACATTTCTATGTCCTAATGATGTAAAAGTGTGTAGCACAGATTACGTCTCCAACCAGCTCCCACAGAAGTGGGTGATAAGTCACCTTTTAATTTAGTTCTTTTGATTAGTTCTTTTGCAGTTCTCAGAAAAACATCATGGATTTTCCAAGATTTGATTGGTCTTAGATACTTTGTTTTGTTACTTTGGCATATTTCCACATAAGCATTTTTGTTATCATTAAACACTTAATTGAATATATTAGGTTGACAGCATTTTTAGTTTCCAAGAGGCACCTATGGATAAAATTTGCTTTTGTTTCTGCAGAAAGATGGGGACAAATGCACAAATGGAGTCATCCTTCAGCTCCTTTACCCTGGTGATCTATACAAAAGTATATCCTAAAGAATGAAAAAAGACTGTTCAGGTACAAAGCTCTACTGCTAAAATCTTGTAAAATGTGCAACTCTTCACTCCAGCAAATTATTAAGTGGGAGTTGTAAAGAAATATAAACACTAGAAAGCTCCAACAGATGTAGTTATCCAAAAGGTGAGGCGATCTGGGGGAGGTTTAGGAAAGAGTATTTGATTTTCTTTTCACATAAATCAAACCCCAATCAAACAAAGTTTTTGTGGATGCATTTTAAAAACTTACAAATGGAGAAAATAAGAGATACAGTTTAAAAGCTATGATACTCTGAGCTATGGTTCCATCTAATATCTATATTGTGTATCTCTGGAAAATCTCACATATGGAGGATATCAAGTTGGGCAAAAATCCATTATTATTCTTTTGGAAAGCACTGTGGACCCAATCCAAACCCTTTTTGAAGTCTGAAAAGAAGATGAATATCATTTCAGGATGAATCTGAGTATATGCATAAGCAACAACCCAGGTACAGAATTGAAAGAGCTCAGAAATAAATTAACAGCCTTTTAGCCCCAGGAAAGCTGAGAGATTTGATGAACTTCTGAATCTAAAGAAATTTTGAAAGATAAAGTGAAAAATCATCCATATTAAATTGGTCTTTCTCATACTTGGGAAAGTGTATCTTTGTACATTCTTTTTTAAATAAAGACAATATGCTGAAAGAACCATGATTTATAAGGAATTTCTCTTTCAAACAGAAATTGCCTGTAATATCAAAAATTTGGATTGGCTGTCTACACCTGATTGGATGGAGTCTCCATTTTATAAGCTAAGAAAGTAAGTATAGGCAAATGACTGGCCTCTACTTTCTTTCAGTTACAAATGACAGGAAAAGTTGGGTGGTAATCCCAGGGTTATAGCACTAAACTCTGATCAGTCCAGCTGTTTTAAGTAGACTTCTGGTGTTGGAGATAACCAGTTATGGAGCAATCAGAGCAGCTCAAAGATTTACTTCTGGTTGCATTTGGTGGAGGAAGAGAAGACTCCTATATATACTCCTTCTATATACAGTATTGCCAGTGACACACTAGTTCTAGATAACTGAGAGGCACAATTTTGGATGCTTGGGCTGTAATACACATTTGCACAAGGCTCAGTGCAATGTGTCCTCATCAAATACACTGGTATAGTCAATAACTCTTATAGACCTTTCTATGGTACCTGAACCTTACTCTCTATTTCATCTCTCCTTTCCAAGAATCCATCTCCTGCACTCATAACCTCTTGACTGGACCACAGTTCAGCTACACAGTACTCATTATTCCTTTGACAAAAACAATCGCTAAAATACTTTCCATACTGCACACTGCATATCAGAGCACCTCTTCTCTTTTTCATTCTCTCTCCAACTTGCCTCTTGTCCAAATTTCTGTTTCAAAAGTAATTACTCCTTATATCTTTTCTGATCCTCATTCTGTCAAAGGCACATACCAAAATGACATCTTATTTTCAAGACACTCATTTATTCCATCCCACAAATGGATCCCCACTGCAATTGCAATGATTTTAAGCCATTCTGTAAAATGCACTTCTTATAAAAGTTCCTTTCCTGATTTCCTGGGAAGTTTTCCAGAAAAAAAAAGTAATTTTTTTTTTTTTTTTTTTTTTAAAAAAAGGCCATTGAGAAGAAAAGGCAGAACAGATGCTAGAAGATGCAAAGCCTTTGGTCCATCAGTTTGCATGCTAGAGTTCCTCACCTTCCTTGTCTACAAACCTTATAATCTCTTCTCAGAAGGGACATCTTCATCGTCACCATCACCTTTGTTTTTGTCTGAAGAACACCTAGCAGTGCTTACTTAATGAAACAGCGAAAGATGGCACTTGCATTTTACAAAGGGATAGTTATCTCAGTGGAAACTGCTTCTGAAAACAATGTATCCTTTACAATGCAAAGCTCAGACCTTAAGCTCACCTGCACAGAATAACACTTAGGCTGAGAGCTGAGAAAATAGAATGGTAATTTACAGCATATTATGTAAATAATGAAAACATACGAAGATGCAAAACTGGAGGCTATTAAAAATAACATCAGCAATGTAGGTGTTGTGATAACAACATAGGATCATGCTATAAGGTCAGAATACAATGGGCAGATATTAGAAAAATTTCTGTAAGAGATTTGTTTTGTAATTATCTGAAGAAAGACTCTCATGACTGCCCGATGTGTGACAATGTGCCAAATGCTGACACTGTATGATAGTTTCCATACTCTTAATTCAGAAGTTAATTCTAACATTAGAAATCAAAACAACCCAAATAATTTATGACCCGTTTATTGTGCTTGATATTAATTAAAAATATACATTTCCACAGCTTTAATGCAAATTGGATTTAGGCAACTTAGACCTTCTTCAGATTTAAATTTCTTTATCCATCTGAACATGTTTTAAAATGTTTGCACTGAGTTCATCTTTTTTTTTTTTTTTGGGGGGGGGGGGGAGGGGGTTGAGGAGGAGAAGGGAGGGGGCAGAGGGTGTTAGACTACAATAGCTTCATTATAAAAATGATCCAAAATTCCATAGACTTTATCCTGTAAAGCACACCAGGAGGTAAAAGAAAATTATTTAGGAGCCCAGTGAATGATGACCTGTATGCTATTTCAGAGCATATACTTCCTAGCTGAAATCTAGGGCATGCATATTTCTAAAATGTGTTTCTGAAGATATTTGATAAATGATACATCATAACAAACATTTTATTTCCACAAGTCTTTCTTTGTAAGTGATAAATGGCAGTTGAAATATGACTGTCAGTGACTTTAATGTAAAGCTTCAAACACAGCCTCAATTCATTTCTTATCTTTTTTTTTTTTTCCATTGAAGCCTGTTGCATTAAAATACTTCTTTTCCTGAAAAATTCATTTTCATATGATAGAATGGCAGCATTGCTACTTTCAGGAGGTGGTTATTCCCAAGCCTATATTCACATATGGGTTTTATACATTTTCCACCCACCTTCAGAGTAGCTGAGACCTTTGCTATAAAAATCAACTTCCAAATCCCTCTAAGACTTCACAAAGTCTCTAGTTCAATTATTTATTCGCAGGGGACAGGGAGAAAGAGAATGCAGATAAAATTTGCTCTAGGATAGTTTTTTTCTGACTTAATGTTTTATATCTTTTCCTTTTTATGTTTTAATAAGTCTTTATTTGGTTAAAAAAAATATCCTCAGCAGTGAAGAGAATTTTTTGAAACATTTCTTTTTTTTTTCTTTTTTTTTTTTTTTCCCAGAGAGGAACAGTTTGCTTTTTCTAAAGATAATCAAGACAGCATTACCTTGATTGCCTCTGGAAATGTATTCTTCAGATCACTGCAATGGAGATTTCATGTACTTTATAAATTTTGGTACTCTGCACTGCCCTGGACTGGATTGGCTGTTTAAGAGTGCATTTAAATGTTTCCACTAAGTTCTCTTCTCCCCCCACCCCCCATCTTTTTCTTTTTTTTTTTTTTTTTTTTTTTTTAATAACAAGATAGAGACAAAACTTCAGTCTTTCACGTCACACAAAATTAATCCATTTATGGTCTAGAAAAATTAACACCAAATACTGAAACTGGCATCAGAAACTGAAATCAAAACTGACATTTCTAGAAAACCAACAGTAATTTAGCTAACCGACTTAGGTAATTTTTCTTTACTCTGTCAAGCAACATAATGGAAAATATGAGTTTATGTTAAAAAAAAAACAAGGGTCAAAAAAGCTTTGCAATAGCCTGCAGTAAACCCACTTCAAAGCTGAATGACATCAAATTCTCAGTACATGAAAATGTGCTTTACTTCTGACAAATTGCACAATCTGGACACAATATAAACCAATAGACTAGAAATGCAGGATATAGTCAGGTACAGATGAGATCAGAGCAGAAGAAAAGGGGATTCAATGGAGCCAGTCATATTTATTTTATTTTCTTCATGCTCACCTATATTAAAGAAGCCATCTAGCCAGCACCAGCTATTGAAGGCATAGCAACATACCTTCCCTTTAGCTGGTGATGGCAGCTAATGCTTTATGTCCTCTTGTTTATTCCCCACAAGAGCTCTTCAGAAGCAGTTCTGCTGCTTCTTCAGCCCCAAAGCACTCTTCCCAGTGCCTGGGAACCCCATACAGGGGACCTGTCTCAACAGCTAGTGCAAAATGAATGATAACAGAAAATTAATTGCCTCAGAATTACATAGCTAAGCAGTAGAGAGTATATTCTCCAGGGAGCCTAATGAGCCAAAAGGGAGCTGCTTGATACATTTTAGAAAGTATAACTTATACTGATGAAGTATTCAGGGAAGGACTAAAGCATCTCTTGAGGCAAACATGCAGGGTACAGCTGCTGAAAGATGATGTGTATCAAGGATCCCAAAGGGACTGGAAGCATCACCAAAAAAAAAAAAAACTGACAGCAAGAACAGCTATTTATATCTTTGTCTGCAGATTAGGATACTATCTATATGTATTCTATACATGTGACTAGGCAAATCATAAAATAAGAATTTACACTAGGTTAAATTTTTAGAAAATCTTATTTTGGCTTACAAAAATAAGCTTAGTAATATCAAAACAACTGGACATAAGAATGCCTTGCTGGAAAAAAATAACTGAACAGATGGTTTACTTTTACAATAATTCAATAGTGATTCAATATAGTATTGCCACATACATGAAATGTGTGCTTAGGTTCAGCTAAGAATATAGACAAGAATGCTGCGGACTTGTAAATATAAGCTACATATTTTAGAATTAACATGCATTCTCATTAATCATACGATAAACGGTTGATACCTATAACTCTGAAAATAATGTTCAACATACATTCAATAAGCAGTTTTTACAGGCACATTCCCAACCCAAAAAGGCTTTTTTTAATGCAAACAATACATTCTACAACAAACTGCATAAATCTTAAAGAACATCTACACAACCATGAGGTAAGAAAGCACCAATCTAAGCCATTCTGCTGTAAAAGATGTTTTCACTCAGATAGTGTGCCAAGTTACTTGTTCTAATTCAATGTCAGTGCAGAGAGTCATGGTTTAAACAACCCTGCCTTAAGGTAAAGGCATAAGTAAAAGTAAAGCAGTTGCACTTCCTCATGCAATTTTTCAAAATATTAGATAAATTCAAGGCCACAAATATCTTGGGAACTCTGTCTAGGCAAAATAGCCTCAAAATTCAGTGATTAAGTAAATAAATTAAGTTTCACCAACTGATATCAGTTCTTCCTACTTAAAAAAAAATACATTAAAAAAGAGGGCTGAGGGGAAAACTAAGGAAGTCAAATTATCTGAATAATCCATTCCCTTCTTCCATTAAACTGGAGAAAAGAAGGGAGAGCAACAGTACTCATACAAATGTTGACTGGAGTCTCTAGAAGAAGATTTGTTCCTATATCAAGAGGCTAAAATAACTGCTAAACTTCAAGGTTGAATATGTTTTTCAAAATTAGCTCCCTGCTCAGGATATTGCTAAGAGCCAGAGTTGTTTAAAAAAAAGTCTATCAGTCTGTCATACCAATATAATTACAGACATTGGTGGGTGTTTTCCAGCCTTTACCTGTTGAGATGACTGATAACAAAACTGTTTTCAGACCCCTCCAGGACTTACTGGATGTGGAAATCCAGTAACATCTGATGATTTGAGAGCCACACAAACTCAAATTTTAAAAGCACGTCTTTTTATTTGCTTTAAATTTGGGAGTTTTGTCTTAATGTGAAATTGGAGAGGCACACAGAGAGATGAATGAACTGAGGTTTTGTAAATCAAGGCCTTGAGTCAGGTCAGATGAATAGAAAGCAGAGCCCTGTGGAAAAACAGGATGATAATCATTTTTATGTGCCAAGGCATATTGTTCCTGTGATATTTTAGCTACAAAAACATTTGCTATATGACTGAAGCAGAGAGATCAGGTCCTGTGCCAGTAAAGGACTTAGTGTTGCTACCCAGAAGATGATAAACCAAACCAGTACTGCAGACTGACATAACCAAAGCCATTGGATGTTGACAGGTTGGCCTGGCAACAAGTTTTCAGTCTTGCTAAAACCTTCGCAGCTGTGGAACATTTTCTTGAAACCAGAGATGGCAGCATCTGCATTTTCCCAGTTATCACAACATCATAAAGATTAACTACATTATAGTTTCTAATGTAAAGAAATTACACAGAGAAAACCACAAAACTAAAGTGTAAGTCTATTTTACTTTCCTGGTGTGAATATTCATCCCTCTTCTTTAACAGCGGCATATTATGACCGTACAGAATTGGAGCCATGCACTATGAACAGTATGGCTAACTGCAGCACCTGCCTTGCCTTTACAGGGAGCTGTCTGCTCCAGCTGGCTGTTTCTCTGGTGCATCTCTCATCTCTGGCATCTCCTCTCTTCCTCACTTCGTTTTTCTTCTCTGTATTTTTTTTCCTCTTTAGATTGTGCCATCAAATATGCTTTCAGTACCCCTCCACTGCCTTGTGTTTGTTTATTTCTTTTTTCCCTGCTCATGCTGAAGGAAGACATCATCTAAGGCCCCAGAAGAAGCCAAGTGGTTCTCATCCCCATTTGCGTGCATTAGAAGTGTATGTGCGTTTTAACACCTTGTTAAAATTTTAAGACTTAATGGCTCTCTGCCCCTCTGTTTGCCGTAGGTGGGGTAGAAGCTGAACAGCAACATTCAATTAAGCTAATTTAATGTTCTATTGCCCGTCTCAAAAAAAAATTAAAAAAAAAAAAAAGCAACGTACGTAGTATGCAAGGCAGGCAAGACATTTATGCTTGACAGTCTCACAAATTGAACAAAATGCAGTTTGAAATTAATTTTAAAAAGCAATAGTGAATAGAAAATGGACACTTAGAAATTAGTTTTTACACAGCATTGGAAATATGACTCCTATTATTTCAGAAAAAAAAAAAAAATAGCATTCTGTGAAAAGTGGAGCCTGGGTTCCAGCATCTTTTAAAGCTAGCAGTAATGCCATCCCTTCCCTGGAATAGCAAGCAGCACCATCCTGTGGCAATTTCTTTTCTTTTTTTTTTTGTATTAAGTTCTTAATTAAGGCCAATTTACACATTACAGAAGTACCATCATCTAAGATAGTATTCTTTAAAGCGCACACATGTAGACACACACACACACACAGAGCAGAGACAGGCTTCTACCAAGACGGAGCTAACAATTAGGCAATAGTGGGTGTAAAATCAACAATCATATTGAATTAATAATATTAATAATACTATTTTTAGAACAGAGCAAACTGAGGGTTCTGCTTTCTGTTATACTGTATTTTTGTTTTAATTTAAACTTATCCTATCCTTGTCTTTAAGTACTCTGTGCTTCCTTTACTTAAATCATAAAATCACAGAATCATTAAGGTTGGAAAAGACCTCTAAGATCATCTAGTTTAACTCTCCACCTATTGATATTGCCCACTTTACACTTCCTTTGTTGCAGTTGTGGCAGGTAAAAATGGCTGTAGTTCATCTAACTGGTGTTAGATCTGTCCTATTGGAGGCAGTATCTCTGCTCTACCCAAGAGGTACTGCTGCTCATAAGGAACAACTTGTCACATCATCCTCCTAAATTACAGGGAGGAAAAAAAAAAAAAAAAAAAAAGAATTATCCTGACAGGCCACGTTGCTTAATTGCTAGCTCAGTCGCAAGTCTTGTTTGGGCCTCACAAACACTCTTGGAGAACATCCAGGGTAAAGTTTGAAGAAAAATTCCCTCAAGGGAACAGGAGAGATGGATCTGCCCTACATCTGGATCCCCTTGCTCAATCCAGTCCTCCATCTTAGCAAGCTTTGCTGCCTCCTGACACTCACTTCATAGGCCTCAACACCGTTCCCAGTGCATACCATCAGTTTTATGTCATGAAAGTACATTACTCCCAGACACAGCAAGACAGCCCTCATTACCTCACACATTTTCAGCTAGAAAAATAGAAAAAGGAGACATTTGAATGGCAATGATCTATCATGGTACTGCGGACTCCAAAGCAGACCTGCAACCACCTGCTGCCCAGGAAAGATGTAGCCAGCCAGCTCCGTAGAAAGCTAGGTTTTTCTACTGGGTTTTACATTTTAGATATCACCAAGGTGGATTCAGATTCCATGCAACTCACAGCATCATGACATTAATGATCTCTGCCTCCATCCAGCAAGTTCACTCTCTGTGCCCTAGCTCCTGGCTCCATTTCTACCTCACTGTAAAACAGTGCAGATGATCAAGACAGTCAAGAAATCTTTGCTCTCCAGCATGTTTGTGCTGCTGGAAGCTGGCTGGCACACCCAGCAGGCAATGGTTTACCAGCTCTGCCCCCAACTTGTGCTTTTTTTTCTTCCCAGTCCCAGACAGGAGGGCAGAAGAGGACAAATTTTATCTTGCCTTATGAGGTATGGTTCAGACTCTTCACCAAAAAAAAAGGATAGATGGTTTCTTCTTATCTGCCCTAATTTTCTGCCAACACCTACAGCAGTGTTTTAATACCTCTTCACAATTTTTGCATCCTAGCACAACTGGAAATAATACTAGCAGGAATTTATTTATTTCCCACTAAGGCCAGGGAGAGCAGGAGTTCCGATTTTCTTTTTTATGCTGCCTTTTCAAATAAAGACTATGGATTTTCTTCCGTCCCTGTACTAACAATCTTTTGGTAGGATATATGTGTAAGTGGGAAGACTCTAGTCCACTCTATTCGTTATCTATATTTAAGCACAGATCAATATGAGGATGGATGGGAAGTGAGAAACCGTGCTGAATAAGCTCATCTCCAATTTCGGTGAATCTCCTCATCGGGAAAAAAATCTACCTTAAATTTAGTCTATTGCAATCTCTTTGTATTATGTTTTGTACACCAGTGAATATTTCTTCTCTTTTCCTATTCCCTCTCTAAAGTATAATTTCCCATGTGCAAATAAATAGCCTCTTACTGGAAATAAAAATTAAAAATTAAAAAAAAAAATAAAAAAATATAAAAGAGGACTGCGTGAGCATAGACAATAGTAATAAGAAACATGTTATTTCATTTGTAAAAGAGCTTTCTGACATTGGTTTAAGCAGCCCACAATGCTAGAAAAAAATGGTTGTACTAAACCACATACTAAAATGTAAAAAAATGTTATGTCTGCAGCTAGTTTCTACTGGTTAGATGCTATTAAAAAAAAAAAAAAAAAAAAAAAAAAAAAACACTATATTAAAGAAATTGAGCTTAAGGGATGTTCATTCATAATTTAAACCAGTTAATAATAGAAAAGTGATATGGAAAGAAACTGATACTCCATATTTCCATTAAATTGAAAATTGTGATTAATAGTCCATGCTTCACAAAACAAGAAGCTAGACATTTTAAAGCCAGATCTTGCACTTTCATGTATTTGCATTTTAAGGAGAAATACAGACTTGTAAATGTTATTCAAGATGCCAGATCACTAAAATACTATTTGAAAGATCCTGACAAGATCTTTCTTAGGGATACCTAGAGGACAGGATATGAAAATAAATGCTAGGTGCTGTGATAATGCTAGGTCCAATGGAGGTTCTCACAGAATTTCAGGCACCTGACAGTATCACTTGTCTGCCATTTGAAGTACTAGAAGTACTTTCTTATTATTTAATAAAATGACTATTATTCTGCCTTTTATTCCTGACTAGATAAAATGCTTCATAAAATAGGTGTTTTTTTAATTTTATTTTTTATTGTTGTTTGTTTGTTTGTTTTTTAAGATTATTAAGTAAACCAGAAAATATGAAGTTAAGTATCATAAACAGTTAACACTCCATTTTAGCCCACAACATAAAATATGCAATTAATAGAAAACAGTGGACAAGTGTACATGATTAATAATTCATTCAAATTAACGATCTCTGTCCTTTAATAATAAATGTTACACATTCCTTCTTATATATTTCTAATTAATGCATGTTCAGCATAGCTACAATTATGCAATTTGTAATTACTATTAAGAACTTTATGAACTCAAGAAGCTTTTCTAAACACCAATAAAACTTTCTAATATTAACAAGTATTTTAAGATATGGATAGGCAGATAGATTTCTTTTCGAGGTCACCAGTGTATTATTCCATTATCTACATACATAAAAGGAGAGAAGTCAAAAATCAAAAGTATCTTACTGTATTGAAAAGGGAACCTATGAGATTTTTAACCATAAAACTAATTTAGCACAGCAACATCTATGTAAAACTCCAGACATCTGGACTTTTCACCATATGATCCTGTAGAAAATGTCAAAACATACCTATAGCCCACCTGTTCCTCAGTAACCCTGAAGGATCAGATGTCAGACCTGACATCAAAACAGGTAGATCTGAACCTCCTGAAGTGTACCTTTGCTTTAATTTCCTGTGCAGTGTAGCCTTCCAGGAAGGAAATGAAATACTTCATTGTTTTCTACAACACTATACAATAGTATAGATTAGCTTAATTCAGAAATATCACAAGAAGCAGGTTTTTTTCTTTTTTCTCCTCTGGGAGAAGGGAAGGGAAGAGAAGACTGAAATGCAAAGAGGTAACTGTTCAATATTTGAAGAAAAATCAATTTCAAGAGAATGAATGTCTAGTTACTGAAGGAAAGAATGATTATGTGAAGAAAAATAAAAAAAAAATAAAATAAAAAATAAAAAAGAAAGAAAGAAAGAAAGAAAGAAAAAGGAACATACAGATTTCACAAAGGAAACGTAACTAAGAGATGTCCAGAGTTAAAGGCAATATATGAAAGCTCCAAGGGGTAGAGTAGGATGGTGAGTACAAAAATATTCATGTTTATGGCAAGCATATAGAAGAAATTATTAGAAATTGAAGATGAGAAAGTGGAATCTTCCTTTACCAAAAATGTATTAATATTTTTATGATAAAATAACACAATCAGTTTTAAAAGAAGTAGCACTTAAAATAAATGCATGAAAAAAACAGGTTCAGTGGCTTAACATGTCTCAGAATGTGCTGTTCTTCAGAAGATGCTAAGACCCCCTCTGACAAGGACTGGTTCTTGATATACTTTGAGCTCCTACAAATTCAGTGCCAAAAAAGATGCAAACAGCTACTTCAGAGCAGAATTTTGCACATGTTTTTACACTGCTGCAAGTTTAGAGGAGACTGTTTACAGCAAATGCATTTCATTTTTCAGTCAGAATATGTTCCTCTGTATCTGTGGAAGGCAGAAGCTCTTGCAGTCTGTTTCCTGTATACTCCCTGATGAATAAGGTAGCAAAGGGCAGGCTGAGAAGGGGAAGGAAGGATTAAGATGAGGACAGTGGGTTTGAGGAGGCTGGGGGCACAAGATCTGGGGTTCCTGTATGGGGAAAAAGGGCTGTGCAGGTGGAGCAAAAGGCACACCTTTGGATAGCTCATGTGTTGTAACAGAAAAAAGGCTTCCTCTTTCTTTAACATCACAAGAAAATATGTGAAGATATAGCTCTAAAACCTGTTTGGGTGTCTGCACTGCCTGAAGTTGAACCTATATTGGCAATGATAATGAATAAAACACAGGAAACTAGAATAAAAACAGATAAAAAAAGGGGAGCAGCAACACAGAAAATGAAAATCCATGAGAGATCGCTCCTGCAGCAACACCAATTGATTTCTCTAACAGTGATAACTGCTAATGGATTAGAGTGCAATGTGTTGAGAAAGCAGGACTTCAGGCACCAAAGTAATAAATATCAAATATAAGGTAAGCCACTATTCCGTATACTAAGAATATTAACATCCACGTCTTGAAAGAGTTCCATGATGGAACCAAACAACAGTCAAGTTTTATTTTATGTTTGTTATTGCCAGCTTATAAATTCATAGTTTAAAATTTACTCTAGTTGCAGCATTTGTCATTCCTTCAAAAATTATGGAGAAAGCAGCTAAAATTGTGATGCAATAGGTGACTTCCCACACTTTAATATTCAAAAAACGTTTACTTATAAAGATCTATTTCTGTCTTTGAATTTGCTGGAATAATTTTTCTGCCATCAACAGAAATTTTTCCATGATCATTTCACAGAAGCAATGAACTAATGAGTAGTTTCAGAGCTTTTTCTTTGAAACAACAGGAAAATGCGTGCTTTTCTTAGTTTTGCTCTTCAGTTTATTTCCTGTGCACACATGAATTGTTCAAAAGTGACTTTCTAAGATGAAACAAGAAATCTCAGCCATTGCATATTAAAAAATAATAATAATAATAATAAAGTTTTGCAATTGTTATAGGATTGCATAAGTTGTGTTTTTTTTTAAAGCTGCATTAAAGACCATAAAGCTTATTTTGCATTCCTACCTATGTATACATCAAGATCTAGTTCAAACCACCTTCACACTTAATATTAGGTCTCTTTGTTCACTTAGAAAATACATAGAACCAGTTTTAGCCTCATAAATAAATCACCAGTCTTGAATCACATAATCTAAGCATCTGAAGCATCTGTCATGTTACATGTGCCTATTGCTGATATTTGATAAGAAAGCATTTACCTATCTTTCTTACCATTTCAGCACGTAACAGGATGAAAAGCTTAAGGTACACAAGGGATGTGTATAAGTAGTGAGCATGCCAGACATTACTAAGCACCGTATAGACCTGATTCACTTCTCTGTTTCATACTAGTGGAACTCCTGGAAAATTCACAGAGAATGTATATACTCACAGGATCTTAAAAAAAAAAAAGATGAAGAAGGTAGGCCTGTATTTCAAGATAATCAGACAGTTAATGATTTCAGTTCAAAGAAGTTTGTAGGAGCTGGAGCTCTTTCTGACATGTTTCTCATCCTTAGTGCTGATTTGAGGTATTTTCTTTGGGTCTGGTAACTCAAGGCTTTGGAATTAAATTACAATATATGTTTAAAGTTCCTCATCCCTTGACTTCTTCATGTTAACTTAAACTCTTTTTCTTTAAATACTACAGTAAAAGCATTTCTAAATGTCAGTGATATTAAAAAGTATGCACAGTTTAACCTTTTAAAAGTAAGCAAAATTATAGTTTGAGGTGCCTTAGAAAAAGAAATAACTGAAGTTAAAAAAAAAAAAAAAAAGTTAATTGCTTTTAACCTTTTTAAGATTTGATTTTCTGCATCTTTTATAAACCAAATTTATTAACTCTTATAGCCAAGTTGTAATCCTGCTAAAATACTAAAACACTAAGAGGTGCTAGTAGAAGAACATGCAAGAACCACTGTAATGTTGGTATAGCTAGCCAGAATCAGTTGCAATTCAGAACAACTTCCTCACACATACCTTGTTCATTCCACTAGCAACGATAATGATTCAGCAAGGATTCAGATACAGATCTTAAAAGTATGTTACAGCTCAAGAATGAAACTCTTCCTCACGTTCCATTTGCAATTTTTTTTTTTGCAATTTGCAATTGCAAAAAAATAAAACCAAAGCACAAAACATGACTTACTTCCAGTATGATCAGCACATAGACACCAACTAAGATGATGGATGCAATTGTTACTTGTGCCTCTATATTAGCATGAAGGTATTGATGTTTCATGGAGAGAGGAACACTTCCAGGCTCCTGCAGGAAAGCTTGAATGTTTATGAAGATGGTGCCCCTGGGGAAAGGAAAAAAAGTTTTGTTTTTATTCTGTAATGAAAACTCATTCATTTTACTTATGCATTAATTTTATATTAAGAATCTATAAATATGTTATATTTTTGCAATTACAAGAGACTTTTCAAATATTTTCACTCTATCCCTCTAGATAGCTTTGCTTGGAAGATAACTCAGCAAGCCACCCTTGGAAATGCATTTAGAAAGCAAAGGAGATGTCATGCTTTCCTGCCCCTCTGAAACAGTCAGTGACAGATTATTTTTAGAATGTTATCTTATTCTTTGGCAGTCAAGTCTATGTAAACTTCAATGGTTTGTTTCTGAGTCTTGTAGCCAACCTGTTTGGCATCTGAAAGGTTCTAGTTGTGATGATTTGCTGATTTCTTCTTGAACTTAAAGGTAGAGACCAGTTGTACACCACCTGCAAAAGGGGCAGATTTGGTGATATTAGTAAGAATCAGTGAAAGTGATAAACCTCTGTTCTGGCTTTTATTCTTCATTCTATCTCCTTTGCAGCGTGGAGGATTTTTATGGACAGGAGATCAGACACACCACCCTAAATTCATTCCACTTTGTTAGTTATGTTAACAGCCTTCAGCAAGTTTATCCTCATCCCCTCATTCTATGAGTGAAGCTGGAAACAACTCCAGGAGATGCTCTAGAGAGGGGAGACCACATCACACTTCCTGTTTGGCTTTAGGGAACATCTAGGGCAGCTAGGCTCCTCACCTAAGCATCTCAGCTAGGTGACACAACACAAGGCTACTGTGGGCATTTCCACACTGCAAGAGCCACAAATCCCAGGAGCAATCCCAAACTTCCAGACAATTGGTACAGAGTTTCTGAATTTTGCACAGTCCTCTTTGACTCTTTAACCTGCAACACAAACTGCATGGTACTTAGGACAGGTGTCCTCCAGACTCTGAGTGGTGCCCTTGTGGCCCAAGATATTTTTACTTAAATTCAAATGGCTTGGGAGAGAAAAAAAAAAAAAATTAAAAAAAATAAAAATAAAAAAGGAATTACAGACAGTCAGCGTGGTGCTTTTATATTATGATGCTAAAGATATTCTTTCTTGGCAGATTTAAGGTGGAGGACCTGCCAGGAGAGCATTAGATGACTACATAAGGGAAAACAGCCAAAGTTGCTGAAGTGTCCATCGTCCTCCCACAGGCAATAGTCCCTGGAGTGACCTGTCATCTAAGCCATAGAAGAGACAATGTGGTTTGCTCCTAAGACTGCCTAGGAAGAAAACTATCAGACATAAGGTACAGATGATGAGAAGCCCAACAGCAAGATCCTACCCCCAGACATTATGAAGAATACATGCTAGAATTTCAGCAAACAGAAACAGAATTCCTTCCTTTGCTGATCTAGGAAGAGGAATGAGAGAAAGGAACAAGAGCAAAGAGAGTGAAAAGAGCCTCAGAAAATAAAAAACTGAAACTTTACCTACTAAAATACACTGATATACTGGCAAACTTAGTCAAATGTCATTACATACAGATACATAATTTTATTTTTTTTAAGAAAATAAATGTAAATAAATGTAAGATTCAGTTAATTGTAGTGTAAATCCTGAATCTGTCTTGACCCTATGTGCTACAAATTGCAGAAGAAAAACAAACAAACAAGCAAACAAAAAAAAAAAAAAAACAAACAAACAAACAAACAAAAAAAAAACAGCATAATCAGCCAACTTGGAACACCTGATGCAGAGAAATGCCTGAGGAGCACGCAGACAGGGAAAGTCATTCTGAGTAGCATAATCTGGTCATGTCAGGACCACCACTGGAGTGCCAGTGGGAGGTGGGCTGCTACAACAAACTGTGCTCTGGCTACCTGCAGCAGTGCAAAGGCTCCTTGGGGATCACTGCCTTGGGGATGCATTCTCCACATCAGGGAGTTCAGTGGTTTAAGGCTGTAATTGCCATTATCGTATTATTTGGCACACCGAGGTACTGGGATTAATCTTTCTCTGTAGTATTGGGTGTAAGCGGGCATACTGTTGATGTTATTCAGCTAAATTATCACTGGTACAGGACACCACCTATACAGAATGAGAAGCAGCAGTTTGTATGCCAATACTATTTATTAAATGATGAAGCTTATTTTCATTGTTCAGTGATACACAATGACACCTCATAAAAGATCCTCCTTCACTGAGTTCTCAGGAAGGGAGCAGCAGGAAGTTGCTACAGACAACAGAAAGAGAAAAAAAGCCAATAAGTGTGACAACTTGCCTGAAAAAATAATTTGCAACAAAATGTGAAAATGTATTTCAGTGAGTGCAAAAAGGCACTTTACACTTGTTTCTTCTTCCTAAGACAATTTTTGAAATGTTGCCAACTTTTAACACTTGAACTTTCATGCAAGATATCAGTCAAGAGATATCAGGTTTAGAAAATTTTGATTGGAAGTTAAAGAAAGTCTTGCAAAGGCTTAGTCTAATTATTTTTCTAATAATTTTTCCAATGCTGACCTTCACACAGGTTTTCCCACAGGGAAAAGCATGACCAACTAATGCACATACCAATGATGGAAATACAAAAGATAAAACACATCTCAGAAAAAGTGAAAGAAAATGCAAAGGCCATCACCTGCTGCTGGTGTCTCCTCCTTGGGACAGCATCTTCAGTCTGGCTGATTTGCACTAAAATGTATTCCTCTGTTTGCTCATCTTCTACATCTGCTACAAATGGACCTCCAAGGTCTAACCTCAACAGAGCAGAATCATGAAAATCTGTCAGATTCATAGCTGTTAATAAGGTTGTTAAGGTTTGAATTTCCAGTAAAAATGAGTATAAATTGTACCAACTCCAGAAGAAAAAATAGAAATTGGTCAAAAAAAAAAAAAAAAAAAACAAGGCAACAAAACCACATTCACCTAAAATAATCAAGAAATTATGAAAAGAACAAAAAAACCATTTTCTTCTTCAGCAAGGAGCACTGTTTTGGCCAGGTTTCCTAAGGAAACAGAATTTACAGGATCACAATACTTCTGTCCTTTCCTAGCAACTTGTAAGATCAATCAGTTTCAGCTGACATTGCAGATCTACCAAAGCTCCAAAAGAGTGTATGGAAATATGCAGAGACTGAGAAAGCTCTTTAAGTGTTTGTATAGATGAAAGGCTGCATCATTAGCTCAGAAATTTAAACATCACAGAAATTGTACTGGGAAAAACACTGTGTAAGCTACAACCACATGGGAAACTAAATCAGAATCAATGCCCCATTCATGATGGAGAATTTGCTTTTTGGTCAAAACTTCATTCACAAGTTTGCTAACATCTAAAAACATATATTCAAGCTTCTGCCAGCATACTCATGGTCTCTTTCTCCTCCAGCTCCTTTTCTACTTTTTCTTTCTCAGGTATAACATGAGGTGTGGTCAAACTACATTCCTAGTCTAATATAATTAAGAAATCAGCCAACAGTGAGAGACAAATCCATTAAATATATATATATTTATTTATTAAAATAAAAATTAAAAAGCCTAGCATTACTTATCCAGTACATCTAGGACTATTTAGACAGTATTGTTAGGAGTTCGTTTTTGGCTTGAATGAGAAAGAATTATCCCTGGAGGCCTGGGGAAAAAGGAAAACCTGAGCTTTGAAAGCCCTCACAGACTTTAAAAAGACTACAACAGAGAGACAGTGGAATTGTTTTGCAGCTGTCTGTGATGAGGTAGAGAGCAAAAGCATCATCAATATACGTGTGTATATTTATGGATATATATGGGTATGATGAGAAAGAAGACACTTGACTTTACACATATATGCCCTGTTGAAATCACGCAACTCAGACACATGCTTGAGTATCCTAACAACCTTAACTTCTGACATTTAATTTAATATACTACAAAAAAAATTAATCTAACGTAAAAAAATGTACAAGACTGTTTAACTACCAGAAGGATTTTTCCAGAAAGAGCTTCCATTACCCACAGAACTCAAAAATTTTAATAAACACAGAATAGTTAGAGGGTACCCAGTGCATTGCTATGCCCCACTTCCCAGTGAGCCCCAGTAATGCCATCTATAGAGGACCAGGCTCTTCCTACACTCTGATGGGGAAAGCCTGAGACCTTATGCAGAGTTCTTTCATCTTTAAAAGAAAGTTGTTGCCTGGACAAGAGATACCTCTCACACTCTGTAACCAAAAAAAATCCTAGCAGATCTAGTGGCAGTTGAACAGCCAGTGCATTGCAAGGTGATATAAATTTCATCCTGCTTAGTTGAACCACCTCTTGAACCACCTCTGTTCACACACTGTTCATCAAGAATGACCCACCCAGTCACCCCCAGACATCTATTTGCTTAAAGAAATTGCATAGGAAACCACAGAAAATAACCCCAGATGCAACAAACTTGGAAACTAATTCCAGTCAAGATAATTTACACGTGCAGCCCTTAGCAAACATAAATATAAATTAGTACAGTTCCTTCCCTTTCTGAAGGTTTTAAGTGTGACTTGGCATCATAGTTTTTTGGTGTCCTAATATATGATATTAGTGTCCACTGGAACTATATGTATACCTTTAGCTAGAGACATTAATTATATTTTCTAAGAGGCCTGCTGACCTGAAGTCATTAACCCAATGATTTGGGACACCTCTTGACAGTCTGCTTTTTATTAGAAGTGTAGCCAGTAATTTATGTCTCAAAAAGCTTCAGGTGCATATAATTATGGCAGCTCCCTTTTAAGCAATACTTTTAAAATAAATCCTGTAATTACTCAGATGACACATTCAGAAGCTATTATAAAGGATGCTTGAAATTAAAGGGGGAAAAATGAAACTTTATTTCCAAGAAGAGTTCTTCCTTCCTTCTTTTCCTGTGAAGATGGGGATACTTTAGATGTTTTTTCCATTCCTTTCTGTGCATTTATAAAACTATCCAAAAAAAAAAAAAAAAAGGTTCTCCTTTGATTGCAAGTGGAACTGAACATCATTCACTGATCTGCAATGAGGCACTTAGAGCTGAAATCCCATCAAAGTTATCTTTCTCCAAAAAAAATATTTAGAGACTCTGTCATAATTCCATTGTTAGACTGCAGCAGATCACAGCCTTTATGAAAGGTAGAATCAAACTAACCTGGGAGAAAACTTCAGCCATGTTTTGATAAGTCAAAATGCACTTTTTTTTACCAGGCAGCTCCTCAGAATAGTTCTGCCTTATCTTGGTTTTATATTGCCCTTAAATTGCCAGAATGTGATCTCTTCTCCATTTCAATCATTCAGATGTGACTTCAACTTTTGGGAAAACTATCTTTTTATTTCTAGCATCCCCTCTTACTCTGCAATTTAACCATGCTGGTATTTTTTTTCTGTTCTTAACATTTTTGCAGCATTTGCCTTTAAAGAAAAAAAAAAAAAGTCCCTGACAAGATTTACAGCTGGAGTTGTTATTTTTTATTTCACTTCAGCTAAGCTGCCTCATTTTTCTGTAGTTCCATTCTTGAAATTATATTACTGCTGTGAATTATCCTGTCAAGGGATTTTGGTTTGCATATGCTTTGTGCACCATTACACAGTGGCTCTCTGTATTTACATCTGGCACCAGCCTGGGTGCATCGCTCAAAGCTAAACCAAGAGTTGTTTTTTTCCATTCTTCGTTTTCTGACTAGCTGCTCAGAGAAGGTATTGAAGACAGTGTGAGAGTCACCTCAAGTCACTTTACTTTTTTGTAGCTTACATAAACAACATGATAGAACGGGATGCAGTGGCTAAATATTTAAATTATAATTCATTCACCACAGTTTCTACTTCTGTACTGATGATATCTGCATCTCAGCTGGTTACTCTGATTCCCTTAAAATCAGTGAAAAGAAAGTGCTTTTGAGATGGAATTCATTGCCTTAATTTAGACCACCACATTAAGTTAAGAGGAATCACTCATTAGAAGCACCAGCTGCCTCTGTAAACTATAAAGAGAGCCCAGGATGACTAACTCAGGTGTAGCTGAGATGAGTCACACCCTAAGTAGAGTCCCTGCGTTACCTTGCATCAAGCCATTTATTCAGTATGTACTGAACCAACCAAAAAGCTATGAATGACAGAGATTCTCTCTTATATTTGCATGCAGATGGCTGACTTTACACCTTCTTTAACATCTGTTTGTATCACCTACTCTGTCTACCGTAAAATGTAGCTTGACATTATTACAACTATTGATTATTTTTCACCAAGTTTCTGATATGCATGTACATGTATGCTATTGATTCTGATTTATGACCACATTGCTCAGGCTGGTTTCTTTGGTTTTGCTGGTTTTAAAAGACATTTCTCCTGGACCTTACTACATTTTTACATGTTGCCCTGGGATTATTTCTGCATTTTTCAATTTTCTCTCTTGATGTAAAGCAGATTGCTGTAACTAGTTAGGGTGTTTTTACATCATCCCTTCAAAACGTAGCATGTAGAAACACAAGTTCTTCTATAACTGTTGGTTTCCCTATCTGAAGAATTCTCCATAACTCTTCAGAAGTTTTATGAGTTCTTAATAAACTATTTTTCATAACATTTTCTCAACCATACTTTGATATTCTGCTTCTTTGCCTGCCACTGTACGTGGTCCTCATCTTCATCCATCTACTTAGCAGCTTGAACACTGCCTGTGGGTCAAAATGCTTAGTTTGTTTCCAAGAGCAACAACAAACTTAAACCATTTTTAAATGTGTTCTGCAAGGAAAAAATTACCAAGGAGTGTCTGACAGTAGAGGGCTAAAGTAACAAACAAAATAAATTCAAAGAGAAAAAAGAATCAAAGGGATTTGAGAAGCTGTTTCATTCATTCATTCATTTAAATTATGTTTCTTGGAAAAAGAACCCTTTTTTTTTTTTTAACTTCCATGGATGTTGAAAGTCTGATAAATTCTGTACATGCTCTTTGCCTCATAGTTGTTCTTTCTATAAATACCTCTGGTTCAAGGAGCAGAAAAGGTGATTTTCAGTGTCATTAATGGTCATGGCATGATTACAAGTTTACCTAGTGACCTTTTCTTGCTACTTGATTAATATATTTGACCCACCATTCAAACTCATGCAACCTAATAGAGGAATTTGATATTAAGGTCAGCATATCTTCGTCTTCTCTGTCTAAAGCCTCTCCTATCAATTTCCATATGTGGAATTTTTCTAAATGGTTCCACTGAATTCAAATAAAATAAGAAATCTAGCCTATGAAATATATTTCATATATATATTTCAGTAATATATTTCAATATATTACTGAGATACAGTTTCTACTTGAGAATTTGAGATCTTAACACTGGATGGGGCATGTTTAAATTGCTCAGAGCCACTGAGAATAGAGCTAAGCCAGATGAAATAGCTACTGACTAGTCAATTTGATATCTATAGTTTTTCGGATGACCAGAGACATGTTCAGTCACAACTTGAGAGTATTTTCTCTAACTTTTGTTTTGTGGTGATAATATTTCAGGAGCAAGTGAGTAAGGAACCCCTACTGTAGGTGCTGTGGAAATATATACCTTGCAAAGTGTCAGTTCTCACTCCAAAATTTTTAATGAGAAGATGTCAAGCATATAAAGCAAACAATTAGATCAGGACTGAAAGTATTTAAAATACATTCAAAAAAAAGAAAAATTTGGGGGCAGACTCAGAAAGAATTCAAAGTCCTCTCTCCAGTTATTATTAGTTTTCAGGTCCACAATAGCTGGACCCGAAGTAAGTTCTGACAAGAAATCTGAAAAGGGAAAATGGAATTGCTGCACCTAGACTAACCTAACTTTCCCTCACCTATAGCAGTAACTGGCACAAGTACAGATGTTCTTGAGAGGGAAGCAAACAAGATTGTAAATGAAATACTTGTCAGGGACAGAGTAAAGATGGAAATTCACAACTCTAAGAGGTAGGTGTGAGACCCATCACCCCAGTACTGCACTGGAAGATTTATCTTTTCTTGTAAAAAGCCAAAGTTTCTACTACTGAGAAGTGAAGAAATAGCAATAATTGTATCAGGTGCAGTGAAAGAAAAGAAGACAGTCCATTAGGGAGACAGACACTTCTTTAAATGACAGGTAGAGTTTGATTGCGTAATTCCTCAGTAACATCCACAAATCCCCATTACTTTTTAATTTCATAAAGCCTTGTTCAATTCTACAGGTTAATGCACAGCTCTGCTCCAGCTGTCTGTTCCCTACTGTTTGAGAAATATTTAAAATTTTACTTAGGTCAGGGCAGAATAGTTTAGAAGTGAAGGAATAAACACAGAGTATTGTAAGCATTTCAGAACATTCTTAAGACTGAAAACTTACATGGTTAGGAAAGAATTGTGGGAATAGTTCTCATTCTTTCTGTGGTCAACCAGCTAAGGTACCGAGGTTACTTCAAAGTTTGAATGGCAAAAGAGTTACAGAAAATAAATACGTTCATGTGTTAGAATAGGTATCTGTAACTAAACTAGGAAATATCTCTTCTATTTTTATTTATGTCCACTTTCCAAAGGTACATCATCTTATTAATCATTGATGTGTTCCATTTAACATACAGCCTTTCAGCAAAGGTCTGAAAATGCTGCATAGATATACATTAATAGAGGTATTGAATCTTACTTCCTGCAGAAGAGGGTCTTTCAACCTGGCTTTATACTAAACTTACTTCTCTCTGCTATTAAACAGTTTACTGTTAGAATTTATAAGCAAATAAATTCCGAGTGTTTTCAAAAAGGAACAATATTGCCACTACTTTGAAAAATTATACTAAGTCAACTGAACTTGGATCTGGTGGCAATAGCGAAACCAGTATTAAAAAATATATTAAGTACTCAGAAAGCTTCTATTAATTCAGGGGAGGCAAGCTGCTGTGTTCAGAAACTGTAGCCAGCACTCCTCAGTGCTACGTGTCAGGTTTGTATCCATGGGGATGGACAAAGCAAAGGGCGATACAAGTGAGCTATTAGAAAAGACACAGAAGACAGTGAGGGGGAAAAAAATAGAGTAAATCCAAGCAATAGATTAAACTACGGAAACATCAAAAAGGAACTAAAGCAATGGAAAAGGGCTACAGAGACATCACATTAAAAGCAGGTCACCCCCATGCCAGCAAGTCTCTCCCAACAGCCAGAGACTGAAAGTCCCACCAGGTCTGAGATCTAATGGCCATGACAGGAAAAGAAAAAAACAAAACAAAACAAAAAAAAAAAAGCAAAACAAAAAAATAAGTGGCACTAATGAATGAAGTCATTTTGGACGAGGGCATCGAGTGCACCCTCAGTAAGTTCGCAGATGACACCAAGTTAGGTGCGTGTGTCGATCTGCTTGAGGGTAGGAAAGCTCTGCAGGAGGATCTGGATAGGCTGCACCAATGGGCTGAGGTCAACTGCATGAAGTTCAACAAGGCCAAGTGCCGGGTCCTGCACCTGGGGCGCAATAACCCCAAGCAGAGCTACAGGCTGGGAGAGGAATGGTTGGAAAGCTGCCAGGCAGAGAAGGACCTGGGAGTGATGGTGGATTGTCGGCTGGATATGAGCCAGCAGTGTGCTCAGGTGGCCAAGAAGGCCAACGGCATCCTGGCTTGTATCAGGAACAGCGTGACCAGCAGGGCTAGGGAGGTGATTGTCCCCCTGTACTCAGCTCTGGTGAGGCCGCACCTCGAGTACTGTGTTCAGTTTTGGGCCCCTCGCTACAAGAAGGACATGGAGGTGCTTGAGCGGGTGCAGAGAAGGGCGACAAAGCTGGTGAGGGGCCTGGAGAACAAGTCCTACGAGGAGCGGCTGAGGGAGCTGGGCTTGTTCAGCCTGGAGAAGAGGAGGCTCAGGGGTGACCTTATCGCTCTTTTTAGGTACCTCAAGGGAGGCTGTAGCGAGGTGGGGGTTGGCCTGTTCTCCCACGTGCCTGGTGACAGGACGAGGGGGAATGGGCTTAAGTTGAGCCAGGGGAGTTTTAGGTTAGATGTTAGGAAGAACTTCTTCACTGAAAGGGTTGTGAGGCATTGGAACAGGCTGCCCAGGGAAGTGGTGGAGTCACCATCCCTGGAAGTCTTCAAAAGACGCTTAGATGTAGAGCTTAGGGATATGGTTTAGTGGAGGGCTGTTAGCGTTAGGTTGGAGGTTGGACTCGATGACCTTGAGGTCTCTTCCAACCTAGAAAATTCTGTGATTCTGTGAAGTCCAAAGGGACTACTCAGTTTGATTTTAAAAATATTTCCATCTTTGGCTTTAGATTTCATAGATTTTTCTAGTGTATGCAGACATTGTATACATGAGACTGTACATACTCAAAACAGAAATCAATTTACATGGGCTTTTCTGGAAAAGCATAGAAATTAAGGATTTTATTTTTTTAAAGCATAATGAGTATACGGCACTTAGTACCAATTTGACACTTTTTAACAGCTTTCTAAGAACTGAGCTACAAGAGGCAAAGTGTTCGTTTGCATAATTTAGCATCATATGAGCTAGGACACTTCTTTCTCACCCAAGGCAGTCTTGTATAATAACCTCTGAGGGTTTTGTGACAAGGACAGTTGCAACACACCTGCCTGCCTACCATGAAATTCTTGTAGATGTTCAGAGAGTAGTGCTCAGTATCCACTGAGAATACTACAGTCTGTCAGCCAGAATAAATCGCATATTTGACATTTGTGTGTGAATGGTTAGCATTACTCAAGTCTAGCCAAAAAGGTGAAAACTTTCTTCACTGTGTGACCAAGTGGAGGACAAACACATGAGCTTACATCTGCATAAATGAAGACTAGCAGCAATGGTGAGATGACATTCAGAATTGCTCATGCCTTTTCAAAACCTCATTTAGGAATGAAATCTTCCTCCTTGACCCTTCTGCTTGAATTGCTGTGTCACCTTGAAAATGAAGCATAGCTTTCTTCTCACATATTTTCTCCTATCTCATTGACCTCAGGTAGGAATGCAAGGACAGAACATCCAGTTTTCAACACATATGACACAAACTAAGAAGATGCAGCTCCAGGTTTGTCAAGTAAAGAAGGGGGATGCTGTATTCTGTCTGACAGCTACTTGGCTAGAGCATCCTGACATGACAGGTAAAATGCGAAATCTGGGAATACTTGTTTTTGTCTTCATATCCCAGTCCCAACAGCATTTCCTGAAACAAGCAAAAAGTATAACTGGCTGCAGAATCAACAGGCACAATGCAGAAGCTATGGTTCTAACTCAACATCTGTGGAAAGACATCTAATCCTCAAGTTATGCTCTGAGAGCTGACTAAAATTTGAACTCAAAGACTTGCCACCAATGCACCCTGATTTGGCAGTCTCTGTCATTACAGCTCTGGTGCTGTTCAAGACCAAATGCATATGTAAATAGGACCTTTCAACAACAGTTTCAAAGAGGAAAAAAGTACCGGTGTGAACAAGATACTGATGGGAGTTTACCATTGAAGTTGTCACTGGTCCCACTGGTCCTATTCACTTGCACTCCTCCAAAAAACAATCTCCACTTCTAATTATAAATGGCCCTCAAGACATTTTCTTCCTCATTTACCCTAGCAGTCATGTAATATTGTGTCATTATTTGCAATAGTGAGAATGCTAAAAATCAAAGCTATTTAAAGTGGACTTTCCCTGCTCAAAGCTACAGACCTGCCCAGTTAAGCAGAAGAAATCACTCTTTTAAAATGTAATAATCACACTTTTTCAGAACAAGACACTTCCCAGGAGCCCATAAAGTATATCTGTAGCTTGAATCATCTTCTAACATTAGTGAAATAATAAACAAGTAAATTGTAGACCAAAGTGATAAAATTAGAAATATACTGAGAATAAGAAATGTGATTTTTGTTTGTTTACTAACTGAATGCTCATCCTTCAAAGACCTTTGACATTCAGGTCTGCATTCACCTGCAATGAATCATTTTTATTTTGGATTATTCTGTTGCTTGTTCTTTTGAAGAGTTTGTTGAAGATCTGTGGACTTAAATTCACTATTGAGCAATTTTACATGGAAAAAAAAAAAAAAAAAAAGAAAAGAAAAGAAAAGAAAAGAAAAGAAAAGAAAAGAAAAGAAAAGAAAAGAAAAGAAAAGAAAAGAAAAGAAAAAAGAAAAGAAAAGAAAAGAAAGAAAAGAAAAGAAAAGAAAAGAAAAGAAAAGAAAAGAAAAGAAAAGAAAAGAAAAGAAAAGAAAAGAAAAGAAAAGAAAAGAAAAGAAAAGAAAAGAAAAGAAAAGAAAAGAAAAGAAAAGAAAAGAAAAGAAAAGAAAAGAAAAGAAAGATTCCACACCTCCACTGAAAAATATCTACAGATGCACAAAACTAAACATATGCCTGTGCTAAGCTGTTCTGGAAACAGGTCTGTGAATCACCTAGTTTGCTGCTTTTGAAGGAGTTCACTGAGTAGCATCATGGTCCAAGTACATTATACCCTACATGCTACAGATGACAGCATGGAGAGCATGGACAGCATCCAGAGCAAGTGGCCTGGAGAGCAGTTGCTACAGCCAGGGGCATGTGCTAGTCATGGTCAGAGCTATTTTCTGGGGCTTGATCCCACTAGGTCCCACTTACACACCTCAGGTTTCATACAAAGAGATGGAACTTAACTGGATGGGAACCACAAGACATCCCAGACAGGTGCTATACATTATAGCTCAAATGTGGAGCATGACTGTGCTTTGCATCAAGTAATGAGTCTAAGTGCAGCCCAGGCTCTGAGGACACTAAATCCTTCCTGGGCATAAGCGGGAAAACAGCCATTCAAACACTTTATCAATGAAACCAGTTCAGTTTTCTTCAATGAAAGAAGGATACAGAAGCTTTCCAGAGGCGAGACAGCCAACATCTGCCAGGACATACCTTGATCTGGATAAATGCCAAATAAAACCTAGGATGAGGATAAAAATCAAATATACATTAATAATACAAAAACTCAAAAATACCTGTTAAGCTTGTTTTAGAAACTTACAGAAGATTCTTTCAAACAGTACATTAAATCTTAAGATTGCTTTCCATATTTTCAGGTATGCTTCCCCCACAGCTGATAAGTGGCCCAGAGACACATATCAAGGACACATAATACTTACTGTCAAAGGCACTTGTTCAATATATGCCATCCAAGTGTTTCTTAGGACAAAGGAACTTAACCTCTTCAACTAGCTGTCTCACAGCATCACAGGATGGGTGAAATTAACAGCCAAAATGGTGATGAATTTACATGGAGAGGGAGGTACAATGAAGACTAAGAACAGCTCTAGTGGGAGAGGGAAGTAGAGGAAAACAGACTGAAAAGTGCTGGGAACAGGACAGGAAAACAAAATCTTGCCTGGAGTATATCAGCAAACAAAGCCAAGGAGAGAACATTTCTCATAGAATGACAAAGTCAACCAGAGGAAGAAGGAAGGAGAACAGAGTGGTGAAAAAGAGAGAAGTCAGAAAAAAAGAACTGAGAATGGGAGAGGTTTTTTTAAAGACATGCTGGGGTCTCTGGTCTGCCTAGAGAGCACAGATCTTCTCTTGTATTTTTGTAGATTTTCCTTTCAACACTCATATTCTGGGGAGTTCCTGCCTACTCTTATTGACTGCTAGTGCTCACTGGTGGGAACTGCTCCCAGCTGCCCTTTTTCAGCAGCCACTCAGAAAAGCAGAGGACACAAAAATTTTTTATACATTTTAGTGGCTTCCATGAGAGAATGGCTGCTCAAAGGGCTATAGGAGGAGATACACATTTTTCTAGAGGAAAAACCTACCAACATTCCCCAAGTTTTAAGCAACATCTGAAGACCCGTCTTAAATTCAAGAAGGAAACACTGAGGACACACAAATTTAAGTTAAAACTGACTGCTCAAACCCAGCTACCTGCCCTACTACATTGTCCAGGGTGGCGGCTAGTGCACTGAGCAGTTGTCTGATTAGGCATAAGAACCTGCACAACATTTTTGTGTTTGTTGTTTTGGTTTTTTTTTGCCATCTTCCTCCCACCCTTGATACATTTTTTTATTACCAAAGACCAAATATCACAACTTGTTTTAAACTAATTGTAAGAAATTTAATAGAAAGAGGGGGAAAGGATTGCCAATTCAATACTTACAGAGCAGACAACTACAAAGATAAAAAGACCTGAAACTTTCAGGAATTTTAGACAGCACCTGAAAAGTAAGAAACATGTATTTACTGTATGGTTATTAAAAATAAAATAAAATAAAATAAAATAAAATAAAATAAAATAAAATAAAAAAAGTATTCTTAATTGTTCTGCCATTTCAGAAATACCATGTTGAGCACTTAGAAGTGATATCACACCATGTCAGAGTGTGAACACAACTACACAGGGTCAGCAAAGGATTAGGAAGCCCTGGTGACTATAAGGGCTTTTTGTCCCCACTCTGCCACCAGACTGCTCTTAATGCATGGGAAGGAAGTTTTACCCTTCAGGAAAGCCAAGTGAATGCTGCAGCATGAGCTGGTGCTGGGACCTGGAGCCACTTCCCTGCTGCTACTGATGGCTCCCAAGAGACCCAAAGCACCTTTAATTCTCCCTGACCTCTCCCAGGGCTGCAAAGGAAACCATAGCCACTGCAGGAGGGTGACACATCTGAGCAGAAATGACAGATTGCTGCATAGAGGGGTACTGTCATGAACGAATTCCCCAAAACCAGACTTCCAATATGCATCCTGAAAGTTATTCATAGGATGCCCAATAGGCATCCTGAAAAGATAGTTTGAAGACAAGAGCAAGCTTTAATAATCTCCCAGTTTTAGTAGTATATCTTCAAACCAAATATGCTGTGTGAGCATCTCTACATAAACCGTCTAGCAAAACTCAATTTTTTTTCCATAGCACATCTGTTCCTTTTGAGGGAATGCCCAGTTCTGGAGATTCAATGCCATAAAATCTTCTGAAGTGTCAGAGCTTACTACGGAGTGGGTTAAGCAAGAATAACTCTAAATTCAAATGTTGAAAAATTATGCTCTCAAGTAAGAAATCTTAAGATTTATCACTGTTAAATTACCAGCTCTTTTATCTTACCATAAGAGGCAACTCTTTAATTATTTTCTTGTTGCCCATCAGAATGTTACACAGATGTCTTAATTTACAGAACTCTTTTTGTTATTTGCCCTTATTACATCTCTTCACTAATTGAAGCCACTGATGTTCTCATCACATTTTTTCAAAAGTAAACGCTAAATCATTGCTTTTCTGAGAGAATGATAAATGCAAGGTTTGATTTAAGCCTGATGACAAGCAAGAAGAAAAACATTTCAAGTCACTAGGATAATTAGTTGAGAAGGGAACAGTGCAATAAATAGCTCTGTTGACAGATGCTATAGAACAAAATATTAAAGTGGAGTAATCTGGAGTCAGAAATAATTATTAATCACAGTGGATATAAGTCCCTAAATTGAGTTCATTGACTGAAAGTAATATGAGTGACCGGAGACCCATTTTTTGAAAAAACTTTTTTCCTAAAAATTCCTTCCTCTAGAGTTTATAAAAAAAAAAAAAAAAAAAAAAAAGGTAGCTGATTAAAATATGATGCCACAGTCAAACTGGTACAAAGGGACTAAAACATCCTACAAAAAAAAAAAAAAAAAAAAAAAAAAAAAAAAAAGAAGTGTTAGCAAGTTTATGCGAACTTTGCACAGGAGAAACATCAGAGAAAGCAAAGGAAGACAGGAAGCCAGCTAGGTGGCTTCTTCCAGAAGCACCAGAGAGCCCTGCTCTAACAAAAAACAAGGTAGGGTGGGAGAGAGTATAATAAAGATCTGAAAAGAGAAGAATGACAGCAAAAGTCATTATCAGCACCCCACATAATTCTGATAATTCTTTCAGCTGATGATTCTTTTAGTATTCTTTTGAGTATGATTTATGGAAAATACCTAGCACTAGCTTTGTCATGTAGCCTCTCTCCTACTTGTCTAGTCTCCCTATCTTCACATCACAGCTGTTTCAGTATTTTTGAGAACTTATCATGTTATGAACTACTAAAGCCCAGTCCAGATTGGTTTAATTTTAATGTATTTAGTATTTTCTGTTTGCACTTCCAAATTATCATTCCAAATAATAAAAATTCAAATTACTGTTGAACCAAGAAACAGTAATAACTAGATTTTAAAACATAAGAGAAATCAAAAAGCATTAATTAAGACTTCATAAATTTATAAACACTTGTCTGCAAATAACAGAAACTCATCTCAAGGAGCTGTCAAGATATAATAAAAAAAAGCTTTTGGAAATGGTTATTTTATTAAATGTAGAATTTTAAAGCCTCTTTTCCTCCCATCTGGTTGTTTTCATGGCATTTTGTATTAAGGAAGCAGTGCTTTTAACAGCTTACAGTTGAGAAGCGACGAGCCTTTGACTCGTCCGTGTTTTGCAATCTGTCTCTTTCCAGAGTGCTAATCTGGCATGGTGATGCAAGCACAAACTGCATGCCAAACTCTGTGCTGATATATGCCTCCAGCGCAATCCTATTTGACTTCAGTTGGAAATGCATGAAGTATAAATCTATGAAGGATTTCACCCCCTGTTCTAAACCAAATGATTTTTAGTCTGATCTGCATGTGGTGTCAGGCAGTTTAGCTCCATTTATTATCTCAGCAGAGTTATGCTGAATTACGACAGCCAAGAAGCTGGCCCCATATGTACAACCAGCACTATAGCAATGAAAATATTTCACAGGAAGTTCTGCCAGAGAAATACACCACTCTCCAGATTATAAACGTATGCTATACTGGAAACAATTGATTCTGCTCTCCCGCTCGATGCCTTTGTTCCATGAAATACCAGGGAAAGCTACTGTGAGCGTGAAGAAAGACGCCTGCCAAACTTCTTCACATCTGCTCATATTGCACTAATTGCAGCCATTGAAATTCTCCTGCTCCATTTGTTTAGCAGCGGTGCAGGAGAGTGGCACTCCACACAGTACCATATGCACAATGAAAGAAGGAAAACAATTGTGAAGTGATGAGCTAAGACAACATACAGATTGGGAAAAGAGGCATGGACATCTTGTCAAAAAAGCTCCATGGATCAATGATGAGGACATGCAGTACTGGGCTCTATGCAAATCTTTAGCACTATTAGCAGGGTCCAAACCAAAGTAGGTGAAAGTGCTGAAACTCCAGAAAAGACAGAGAGAATTAGTATCTGAGATTAAAGAGTTTGTTAGCTACAACCCCAGGTGAAAATATCCTGAGAAAATTTGAATTTAAGCTCTTACTATATTGACATGTTTTAATACATTAAAAGATTCAAGGTCATCGTCGCCTAAATGAGGCAAAAGATTACTTTGAGAGTAATCAAAGAGTGAAATATATAGATGTACCTAAAGACAAAAAAAAAAAGTTCTTGTTTATATTTTGCATTGTGTATTTGTGAAAAGCTACTGTCATGACTCCAGAAATCATTGTTAGTACCTAAAAAACTGTGTATGTATATATATATATTTTAATTAAAGACAAATATTTCATAAAAGCACACTGAAAAATAAATCTGGAGTCAACAAAGAGGCTTTTATGAAATGGCTTTCAAAATGTTAAAAGCAAAGACAGTATTTAATTTCAAATTTAGAATAGGAGTTGTGATTAATGCTTCTAAGAACAAGCGGCTATTGATCATTAGGCTGTAATCAATGTCATCAGGGTTTATTTATAAATTATCAATAGCAAAATATGGCCTAAATATGGAGTGTTACTTTATTCATTTGCAGAAAATAAAACATTTTCTAGCCAGCTATACTTAAAAACTAAAACTAATGAAAAAAAAAATGCAAAAAATATGTAACTGAAGATTTGAATTCAGACCTCATCTTTGATGAATTGAACTTGGCATGAAGGTTGTCCAAGATTTCATATTTCTCAGAAGAAGCAGATCTAGACAAACTGGTCATTTCACTTCCCAGTTGAAATCTTTGCTCAAATTCTGCAGAGCTGTTGTCCCATGAATCATCATCTGTGGTAAAATCTGGATTGTGAATAGCCATGCACAGCAACCTGTCACGCATTTTCAGTAAATAAAAAAATAAATAAAACAAAACAGTGGTTTATTTCAACAGATAGTATATGTAACTGACCTTACATATTCTTAGCTTCATTATGATGTATTTCAACGGAAAAACAAAAACATAGATTTACATGTATTCAGTACAGAGCTCCCCTTGGTGATACAGCTGGATAGACAGCAGATCAAAGATAAAGACCTCATGATGCTTCAGGTGTACCTGAGAGAATCAGCATTTTGAAGTACCAGGCATACATGTTTCAGGATTTAGTGTGTAAAATCCTCATCAGAACTGGGCACATAGCTCTGCTGTATCTTGCAGTGCACCTGATGTAACATCACATGAAGCAAATGAGAGCAGCTGCCTGTCCTAAGGACTTTCTAATCACCCTGACCTCAGACCTTACATCATTCCCTGTCCCATTTACAGTCCCTTCTTTCCACTCAAGTTCCTCCAAAGTAATTCTCTGCTTGCAACCCCTGACATTCACTTTATTTCCCATCAGGTTTGCTGTCAGGATATAAGAAAGAACCATGCACAATTAAATAGAAGAGAACTTAGAAAAGAGAAAAAAAAAAAAAAAAAAAGTATTTTGAGTAAAATGAAAGTAACCAACCCATTGTCCTCTGAGGAGACCTTCAGCAGTGGTGTCTTCTCTGTAAAGCAAGTGTTTCTTGACCTTGAGCTGAATAATTTGGAAAAATTGAAGTGATACCTTTGGAGAGAGGGAAAAAAGAACAGTTAATTTGCATTGCAACAATTCACTGCAATTCTACAGAATATTTTGGTACAAGAGCATCTAATTAGTTTAATTTAGGAATGGAGTTTGCCTAACTTATGGTTTTCACAAAGCTTGAACTAGTCATAGTAGTTACTCCCTTACAGTCATGGTGACCAAACGAGAAATTTACCTCATCTTAAAAGTGGTGTCTAAAATAGTCAATGAAATTCCCTCCAAATGCCAGATGAGCAATATACAAATAATCAACACTTGGATGCTTACATTTCACAGAGCTTAAATTTACAGTGGAACAATTGCACTGTAAAAAAAAAAAAAAAAAAAAAAAAAAAAAAAAAAAATCTTAAGGAAAATAATTACATATATTCATGTAAGTTGATGTAAGTATACCATAGAAAACAAAATAAAAGGATAATATTTGTTCCACATGTGTCCTTTGGGTCATACATGTAGATAACAGAAATCTAGTAAACTCTACAGCAACCATGCCTCCCTTTGCACAGGGAAGAAAGTTTTATCTGAAGTACATCATCCCTGCAGCACAACCACTTCCAAACAGTTTCTGTCAAGTCTTGGTACTGGTGCTGCAGATAATTAACCAAGATCGAGCTATGTCTTGCCATATTGCAGCTTAGCATTTTTACTTTTTTTTTTGCTAAAATTTAAATCCTGAAGTTTAAGGGACAGCTGAAGAGAATCAAACACAATAAAGGGGGTCTGACTTTGGAGCAAGCATCTGGGAGAGATGAAATAATTGAACCATTTAGAGCAGCCTGCGCTGGATGGCCCTGCTGGGGCAGGCCTTGGTCCTGATGGCCTCCAGAGAGCCCTGCCAACCTCAGCCACTCTGTAACTCTGAAAATTCAGACTTAGTAAAATTAAAACCTCTGGTTAATGCTTCAGCTTTCTTGTTGAGTAGTTTTACCAATTCAGGAGCCATGCTAGTTGTGTAGAAAATGGATATGGTTATTTTAGCCTTGAGTGGGCAAAGTACTTCTTCAAACTCTGCTTTAAGCACCATATTTGCAGTCTCAATAAGAGAGAACAAAGTGTTAGAGAGACTGAATTATCCAGTACATCAGGTCAAACGCTGGACAGATTAGAATTCAGGTGCTACATTGCACTGACACATCATCTGTGAAGAGATGATTGCATACTTTGAAACTATCAAAGTACTTCCTTTTTTAAATAGGAGAACATCATTCACACAAAATGTTTAAGTGGAGAAACTCTGATATTTTACAGCAAGTGCTATTTTAATCTTATCATAGCCTTAGATGTAAAAGATTACCTAGAGCTTTCACAGAATGGAATCCATAAGGAGAGTAAAAACATTATTAGGACTTTAAGCGTGTACTCAAAAGCAATACTGATATGCTTCTGGCTGATCCTGGCATTCCTTTACATTTGGAATTTGCATCCCAAGGTGACACATTTAATAAAAATTCTGATGGTAGGCCTTGAACTCGCACATTCAGAAATTTAACTGATGCAAAGACTGATTAGCTGTTTCCGATGTTAAAAAAAAAAAAAAATGATGCCATTTGTTTCACACATGCACACACACACACACAAAAGAAAGAAAAAGATTCCAAAAAGTATTGTATGGTATGCTATTCTGCTCTAACCTTACATTGTACATACCACTAACCTTTCCACACTTACTTTACTTCTTTTCCTCGTAGGACAGGTGCAAAATCTAAGATCAGTAAACAGAAAACTTTCTACAAAAACATCCATTTTCTTCCATTTAATTGTTAGTGTATTACCTAAACTGCTTTGTGTTATCTTTCTGTGTGTATATATATATATAGAAATCTATAGAGATAGATAAACAATCCCCATCCTCAAGCACCAGTGAGGGCTGATGAGAGCGTGCTGCCACCACAAACCCACCATGTCCTGCCGCAGTGCCCAGGTCTGCATGGTGAGCAGGGCAGGGACTCGTAACACACCACTCCTCACATGCATGAAAAGGGAAGCGGAGAGTGGAACAGCTGATCATGCTGCCTCTATGTAAAGACTCTTGCATGGTAATCACATGTGAATTCAGAAAAACTAGTTCTGAAACTGCTTTTAACCCAGAAGCTTCCCAATACTGAGCTGAAGTACTGATAGCAGAACAGCTGGAGCAGCACAGAAACACTGGCCAGTTAAAAATTGGCACTTTGTGTAGACATCCTCAGGTAAGCATACGTTCAGCTTCATCACAGACATGTCAGAGTTGATATGTTCTGCTCTTTATCCCAGAGTGCACAGTAAGTCCACATCACTACCATGAATGAGTGACCACTGTGGAAACAGTGCTGCAAGGCAAAGCAACTTCAGCTACGGCGACCAGGCAGAGGCCCAAGATTTGGTGGAAGATTATTTAAATGACCAAACATGAAGTGAAGAATCCAGAAGGCTAGTTAAAGACATTACCCTCTCTTTATTCTGTGCATCTGTTATCCCCGCTGACTGGTATATGTCTTGCAATACTTAAATGGGACTACAGAGCTTCACAGATTGCCAAGAAGGGCCAATATAGTAAAATTGGGAAGGTTCTTCAGATAAAATGAAAGCCATTAGTACATGACAACATCAATTTGTAAAGAGTAAAAACACATGGACAAAAATAAGCAGCGGGAAACAGCCAGGCTTGACAAAACAAAAATAATTAGAGAAAAAGCAGGAGAGCTTCAACTCCCCCATGATGTGATTACCCTAATTAGAGTGTGAGAGTAATATAAACAATAAAGCTAATTAGGGCATAAAAAATCTTGAAGGCTGAAAGCTCTAGAAAGAAATGTTGGGGGAAAAAATCATGAAAGAATAGCACAGATTATAAAAATGAACATCATCCCAATGTAGAAAGCCTAACGCAAGCACCTTTGCACCTCTCACACTTCTGCAGAGACACTACAGCAGGATTTGATCATCAGCTTCAGATTTTCTGCAAACAAAATGTGGGAAGGCCTAAAGAGTCCTTGCTATTACGAAAGCAAGTCTGCAGTGCTCAAAAATGCTAGCAGCATCATTCTCAATGCTCTTTGGCCCTGCAAGTGGCTGACAATTATGACACTGTGTAAATAAAAGAAAGTAATCAGTGTGACGTATTTCAAAACCTGAGATCAGCTCATACTTTGAATGTTACCTTCACGATCGAAACAGATGGGAACTTTGATCATACCTATGCACTAGAATGGAGCGCAGTCTCTCTCTGGAGACTCCCACTCATGTGGGAGTCTCCAGCCATTCCCTCCGATGACCTGACAACTCTTCAGGTGTTATTCAGAGTCAGTGGCAGAAGAGTCTACAACAATTCATCAACATTACCAAGGAGCTAATCACTAGGTCAGCTGGTTAGCACATTATGAATAGATTTGCTCTTAAGATCTGAAGATGGGTCTGAATTTATACTATGTGCAGGTGAGGAGCTGGTAAGCAGGATAACACTTGTGCCCATTGTTTTTCTCTCATGATTCAGAGTCAAAAGTCATTAGCATGTTATACATCATGAGAAGAGGCATGAAAAAATTGCATTTACATATGTGTGAATTTATATGTACATACACATAGACCTTTGCACAAAAGATAAACATTCCCATTTCACTTTCCTTCCAAAGAGATGAGAAAAGTACTTGTGCAGAAACACTTTCATTCTTCTGAGACACCGTAACTTAAAATGGCAAAGCATCCAACCAACCAAAATCTTAGTAGAAAGTATTTGATGAGGATTCCTTCAAAGACTCATAAAGTAACATTCATGTGGAAAGATCCATATAGAACTGACATTATAAAAAGAAGAGTATGACCTGCCTCCTGTGTAACTACAGCTGTGGTCACATTCATTTTCACATTTGCTACAGCTGGGCTTTTTTTTTTTTTTAATTAAAAGAAATCTTTCAAATAGAAGATTGTGTTCTTAACCACTTGGCTACTGCTGTGACAGCCTTATATACAGATTTTGGCTCTCTCCACAGGAGTATAGGTTTGTTCTGAGGAAGTGTGCATTTTCTGAGCTCGTTACTTGCAGTCAAAGTCATACTTTCCTATTGCTAATCTTTCAAGCAATTACAATTTCTGTCTCCATAGTAACCCAGAAGATGAACCAGAGCTGTAGGAGGTCTATCCCTGCCACAGATGATAGAGCAGGTCCTGCCAAGCCATGGTGTCCACAGATGAAGCTCCAGCTGTCTGACAGCAGACGGAGAAGGATCCCACCAACACATTAAAAAATACAAGGGTCTGTATACAAGCCAAAGGTATCTATTGCAGAAGCCCCCACAATCTGTGGATGTGCCACTGCTCCCAAGCAGTGGTAAGTTGTACTTCACTACAGCTGTAAGCGGAGATGTGACCTTCAATATCCTACACTCATTTGGGCAGTGTAAGGAGAAGTAGGCTCCCCCTGACCTCCTGGACATGCAGAAGAGCACAAGGAGAGCTGCAGAGGAAAAGAAGAAATGTGGGAGTCTCCAGCCATTCCCTCCGATGACCTGACAACTCTTCAGGTGTTATTCAGAGTCAGTGGCAGAAGAGTCTACAACAAGCTACTGTTTTCCATTAACTGCAAATTATTACTTCCAAAGTCTTCAGGGGACTTGGGATGAAGTCCACAGAGAGAACTCCATTCCTGCACCTTGAACATGTGAGCACTGCCTTTTCAGACCTTTCTGATGTGTTTACACATGCCATTTTAAATGATTTTGTTAGGAACAATTTTTCAGCAATGAACAACCTTTCAATCCCAAATACACTGAAGTAGAGGATACCAAAAGGTACCTACAGGAACCTGAAGAAGAAAAAGACCACACTCATCCTAGTTAGCTGGCAAACATTTAAAATATTCACTAGGTTTGGTTAGAGCCTATTATTTAGCCTCATATTGAAAAGATCAATCACAACACACAATACATTAAGTTTACACTCCCTATAATAAAAAAGCATACATTTTAAACATCAGCAAATATAATGCTTCATATGTTAAGTCATGCACGCAAATATCAGTAAAAGAGCTATTTCTATGACAACAGAAAGCAATGATTCTCACTTATGGAGAAAGGATTGGGTCAGAAGAGGTGAATATGGAAGCATACATATTGTGCAAGAACATCAGCAGTTTTGAACATAACTTATTGAGAATTTCACTACATAAAACATTAAAGCAGAATCTCTTCAGAAAAAAAAAAAAAAAAAAGAAAAAAAAAAAAAAAAGAAAAAAAAAAGTAGCATACTTTCCTGAATTAATAGTCGCTAAAACATTGTGTGAGCTTTCCTCATAAACAAAAGACTAAAATTACTATAGAGACAAGAGATTATATCAAAGTTAATAAAAACTTAAGGAAAGTTTCCTAGAGAAGACTTGAGTAAGAACATGAGAGATAATTAATCATGCAGGAGTCTAGAAACAACTATAAGATTTTAATTTATCATTTCTACATTGTTGTAGGCTAAAGCCTAGTTTCAGAAGCACTCTCTTCCTTGATTAGAGAATATTTATCCTTACATTAAGTCATGTGTACTGAACTAATTACTCTTATCATAGCTGTAAACAAGCACATTGTAGAAATAAATTGAAAAACATTTTTTTATGAAAACAAAACAAAAATAAATCAAACAAACAAACAAAAGAAAAATACAAAAAGACAAGCCTATACCAGTATTTGATCACATTTAACACACATTCTTCCACCAGATTTTGTATTTGTCAGTATCTAATCAAATCCACTTTTGGACAGTAGTTGTGTGGTACTAACTGTGCTGACCAAAATCCAAGTATTCAGCTTTTAAACACTGACTGTGGACTAAGCAGCAGTATGCATACATCCATCAACCTCATGATATGTAAGTGCCTACACAGAGACACAACCCTCCATCATGATTTGTCCTTAGTGGTAGCACGTCATGGAGGAACTGTTATGACTACCCACACCAAATGAAATATGGTCAACTGATATACTAATTGTCAAGGGAAGGATCGAAGACTCCACAGCTCACATCTCTAAACAGGCTCCAGACATTTCCCCATGACTGCTTTATGTAGCTTCAACTAAATCAGCCAATAACCTCTCAACCCTTTAAAAGCATGCACTATTAAAATGTCAGGGAAATTTAGCAATGAAAGCATTACTTAATCCAGGCTCATTTTCTCTTTGACTTTCCTAATTTTTTATTAGACAGGACTGTACAGGATTCCCCAGAGGACTGTGGTACTGGCACTACCTGACAGCAAGGCACTGCCAGAGGCAAAGCCAACTGGCAGGTCTCATGTTGAGAAGCACCTGCTGTGTGCCAAGTCCCCAGGCAAATAAAGAGCATGCTTAAGACAGATGTAGTGAAATGTGTGCTGAGCTTGTCCCAGACAAAAATGGTTCCTTATATAGGACTTAAGTAATGTGTTGAATTCATTCAGTTCTGCTGGATCTTGGGAGGTGGATATGTCCCACAAGATGTGGCAGTGGTGTCTTCTCCTCTATTTTTTCAATATTCTGCTACTTGAAGAATTAAGACAAATTTAAAGTTCAGAAATAGCTTGGAAAATATAACACTTCTGGTGTTTTTGTTTGTTTGTTTGTTTGTTTGAAATCCAATCAGTCTTTGTGGGGTTATTGCACTCCCCTGAAAAATACAATTTTCGGATACCTCCAGGACTTGACTGCTCCTTTTCCTCAAGAGCCTTTGCCTGCTTCTGCCAGGGGAAATCTCCATCAAGAAGACTTCAGGATATGGTTAACAACATACATCGACCAGGACTCCACTGCACTGGGTGAAGCTAAAAGAAAATACTTAATCCTTAAACTGCCCCAATCCTTAAAATGCCCTGAAGCTCATCTGGTTCTACGTGAGAGGACTACGCTCTTCTCCGTGCATTTTCTGCTCCCATGTCATGATGCCACATGGGCTGACTGCCCCATCAGGAGGAAGCCAGGAACAGAGGGTGGCTATGGGGCTGGCAGTGCTGTGCCCTCCACAGCCAAGGCCCATCCCACAGCAAGCAGTGGAGGAATAAGGATGAGACTAGGACAGGAACCAGGGCCAGCCCAGAGCCTTGTGACCACCTAGCAGGAATACAGTGATGGGGCAGACACAAAAAGACCACCCTTTGAAAGACTAACAGGTTGTATTGAGAAAGCATAGCTGCTGTTTCTTCCTCTCCATTCTCTGCTTCAGCAAAGACAATTGGAAAGCTACCAGGGGCAGCATACAAAAACTGTGGATAGTCTGAAGGAGAAAATACATTTCAGGAGCAGGTGCTGCCAAAACAGTTTAGCTGTTGGTGACTGCCAGCTAGCTACAAATCTGAAATAGGCAGCAGTAGCCAGGGTTGGTAGTGGTCCAAGTTCCAAAACCCAGTCTCTCTGTGGATTACATAGATAACCTGTTAAGAGGTATTATTCTCCAATACTGCAGAATATGCTGGAAAATGAATCTGCTACAAGGAGGCAATTTATCAGCAATTCTTTAAGCATGGCTGCATTCATAATACTTTAGTATATTCTGCAAGCCTGGCTTTTAAATGCCAGCTTTTCTCTTTGGCATTCGTTATGGGATTTTAGCTTAACCAACTCTGATGCTAACTGAATTTATGGCAAATAAAACAGGTGGAGAGGAGGGGCATAATTTTTCACAGTTTGTGAGACAATTCCAAGAATCTCAAAAGTTAAAAAAGTAGTCACAACTTTATGTTTTAACTTTCTATCTAACCAGGGTCTCTTAAAGATGCAATTAGAAGCACTGGGATGACAAAAACATGAGCAGAAAGACAGGTCTGAAAAGGAACTGGATGATGTGCCCAGAGAAGTTGTGGATGCCCAGAGAAGCCAGTGGATGCTCCATCCCTGGAGGTGTTCAAGGCCAGGCTGGATGGGGCCTTGGCCAACCTGATCTAGTGGGTGGCATCCCTGCCAATGGCAGGGGTGTTGGAACTGGGCAATCCTTAAGGTACCTTCCAACCCAAGTCATTCTACGATTCCACAATGTGACCATAAAGTTATTCTCCAAGCACTACATTGGTGAAATGTTGTACTCTCAAAGGTTTGGGACATGTATGTTGAAGAATGAAGATTCACTATCGGACTGGATCAATTTAAGGACAATAAAAGAAAATTAAGTACTGTTAGAAGACCATTGACCATATCCAAAATTAGGGAACACTTTCCTACAGAATGATGAGAAAGGATTTTTTTGATATAATTTTCATTAATCCAAGTGATGTACCGACAAACTGTCACATGTAATTATGCTTTTGGCCTTGCATACTCAAAATTTGGTTTTGTATGCTATTCACCCCAGCTTTGGAGATTGAAAAGAGTAATTAGTAAGCTATACTTAGAGATGAAATCATAAAGAAGCCATTTTTCTTCTTTTTTAAATTGTTGCTCTGTTATGTTTTATTTCAGGAATTAGGAGATAACACTATTCATACCTGCAACTTTTAAAGAAAAAAAAAATTAACTTTGTAATGAAAAACAAAGTATTCTCATTGCTTAGAGTTTAAAAAGGAAAAGAAAAGGAAAAAGGTAGAGGAAGGGGAAGGGGAATAAAAAGAAGATGAAAAGAAGGAAGGAAGGAAGGAAAAGGCCTGGCAGATGACAGATATAGGAAAAAAAAAAATCATTAACAACATGAAAAAAGTATGATTGGTTTCTGTGCCTGGAGAGATGTTGGAGAGAGGAGGCAAAGGCAAACAACAGACCACCCCATAGATTATAAAATTCAAGATCTCATCAAATTAAACATTATTTTAAAAAACACATGCTGGATCCCAACTAATGTAACCTTGCTGGGACTTGTATTTTGTCCTTTGTCCACTATAAAATGAAACAAGGCAAGTTCAAGAGCTCAGACACATATCTGGTAAATGATTAGGTCCTCCTAAGACATTACGCTGTAACTCATTTGGCCTTTATCTAGACCTTGATCTCAGTGGATTTGACCCAGCAAAAAAATGTTAAAATTCTCTCCAAATCTAGGACACAATACTCAGAGTAGGCAGAAACATGAGGAAATTTTTAAGATTAAAAAATCATTTGTAGGAGCGATATAGCTATTATATATTGAAATAGCACTATTAAGTTGATAAAATAATGTTGTTTTTTTTTTCACTAGAATGGAAGTTCTTCCATTATATTTAATCTTTTCATTATTTTGGTTACAATGGAGGTATTAAAATTTCTTTTTCAGCTTTTGGCTGAGCATAAGACACTGAAATTATTCATATAACTTTTGCCATCTAAAGGTCTGGTCTAGGATAGTTACAGTCACTGGCAAGGGGCAGAACTCCTGAAATCATTTTCCTCCACCCATCCCTCATATTGACTATACAATCAACCTGACAAATTTACTTCCCTCAGTAAGTTTGCAGACGACTCCAGATCAACACTCGTTAGGCACGAGTGTTGATCTGCTCCAGTGTAAAAGCGCTCTGCAGGGGACTCTGGATAGGCTGGACTGAAGGGCTGAAACCAGCTGGATGAGGTTCCACAAGGTTAAGGGCTGGGTCCTGCACTTGGGGCACAACAACTCCATGCAGCACTACAGGCTGGGGGAAGAGTGGCTGGAAAGCTGCCTTGTGGAAAGGGACCTGGGGGTATTGGTTAATAGGTGGTAGAATGTGAGCCACCCGTGTGCTCAGGTGGCCAAAAAGGCCAACATCAATCCTGGTTTGTATCAGAAATAGCATGGCCAGCAGGACTAGGGAAGTGACTACCCCCCTCTACTTGGCTCTGGTGAGGCCATACTTCAAGAACTGTGTTCAGTTTTGGGCCCCTCGCTACAAGAAGGACAACAAGGTGCTGGAGCATGACCAAAGAAGGGCAACAAAGCTGGTGAAGTCTTATGAGGAGCAGCTGAGGGAGCTGGGGTTGTTTAGCCTGGAGAAAAGGAGGCTCAGGAAGACCTTATTGTACTTTACAATTGCCTTGAAGGAGGTTGTAGAGAGGTGTGGATCAGGCTTTTCTCCCAAACACCAAGTGATAAGATGAGAAATGGCCTCCAGTTGCACCAGGGAGGTTTATGTTGGACATTAGGGAAAATTTCTTCGCTGAAAGGGTTGTGTAGCATTGGAATAGGCTGCCCAGGGAAGTGGTTGAGTCACCATCCCTGGAGGTCTTCAAGAAATGTGTAGATGTAGAGCTTAGTAGCATGGTTTAATGGTGGACTTGTAAGTATTAGGTTAAAGGCTGGACTAGATGATCTTAGAGGTCTTTTCCAACATGAATGATTCTATGATTCTATGAACTTTGAGTGAGTTTACTCATTAAAAAAAATATATAAGCCTCACACAAACAATGTTTATATTAGCCTCCAGATTTTCATGCTTCTTTTTCATGTATTTTTTTAAAACACTGAAAATCCCAGAGGAACAAATTAAAGAAACGAGGCAGAATATAAAGGTAGCTGATAATAATACACTATTTACTGTCAACATTTGCAGAATATTGATTGAAACGATACAAGAATAAATGCAGTTTATTTCTCACAAAGATTACGCTTTTCCCTGTAGCAGCCCTTCACTAAGAGCATTGTAACATGTAAACACATACAGTTTCTGAGCCTCAGGAAACTCGTTCCACAGTGTTGGGTTCTGTTTTGCCACCAGATATCTTTTTTCTGCCCTTAAAGGCTGATATCTGTAGGGACCTCAAGGCTACAGTGTCAGAAAGGAGCTATCTAATTTATGTTAACAAGAAGCTTTAAAACATAGGTTTTTGATTCAGTGGAATGGAATATGACTTTGAAACATAAGATCTGAGTCTGCAAACACAGTAAATATAGGTTTTCACAAATAAAAATAATAATAATAAACTATTATAAATTATGCATTCCAAGAAATTCTGAGAATTTCCTTGTCTCATTCTGACTAGCATGAAAATTATATCTGCAAGTCTCACCCCAAAGGGTGAGACTTATGAGAAAAAGTAAAGAATAATGATGCCATTTCAGCTTCCTTTCCTCCTGATTTAAGCTGTTATCATTCTCCAGCTAACAACATCATCCCGTGCACTGAAAAAGTCAACAAAACAAAATCAGGTCTTTCAGGGTTCAGAAGGAAATTCCTTTTCCTACTTGTCAGGTGGCTTTGTTCCAGCAACACGGTTTAACTGTACATCATACTTCTTCATAGCAACGATGCAGTACTTCCCTCCCTATCACACAGATGCCAGATTCTCTCTTCTCAGACACTGCATTCCTTCTGGACCTCTACAGAGTGACACTTTGATTACTCCATAATCTCACAGAGGTGATTTCTTTCCATCTTGCTCCTGACCTAGCATATTCTTGATGAGAAATGTCACGACATTTGCTATGCATGTTCTAAAAATCAGTGGCCTCCCAAAGCTAAACAAGACCTGGATATTGATCACCATAAAAAGATAGGATTCTGCTCAGTAGGCATATGGATAATAAGTCTGCATCCACATAAAAATTTCTGACTATCCAGACAGGAGGTTACATAAATAAAACCTCATTCTGTGCTCCCAAACAAAAAGAAAAGAGAAAAGGGAGAGAGTCAATGCTGCTGGCTACAAAAAGATAATTCTCCAGCAAGACAGTATCTGCAGAAAAGGGGAAACCCCATGCTGACAGAGCAGCCCATTGCCCTCAGCTTCTTTCTGTCTTCTTCCTCTCATTAAGGCAGAAGGCTCCAAGTTGCTACACAAAGAGAGATGAAAAACCAGCAGGTCCTTACAAATGAATACCACTAAAGAAGCAAGACAAATATGACTGTTTCCAAAAGCAGAAGAATTGAGACAAAGAATCTCTCTTATTGGTCCCGTCCTGGCAGAAGTGCCATGGAGCACGGCTAATTCAGACAGTTAAAGATAGAAGAAAGTTTATAAGTGTTTTGTTTCTTGAAGAAGGTTACTGCTTGAATAATCTATTAATTTTCAATCAAAAACACCCGTTAGCATTTTTAAAAGCATGAACTAACAGGCTTTTCATCAGAAAAATAAAAAAATATTAAAAATTAAAAATTAAAAATAATAATAATAATTAAAAAAAAGCAAAGCCTGTCCTTTGCTATGCACTGGACCAGTTACACAGCTGTTTGGTTATCAAATCAAACATATCAAAAAGGTTTAGTGCTCTTAAATTAACAGCATCTCCAAATAAGAGAAGTCTGACAGGCACATCAGATGCCTGAAAGCTGGATAAAGTGTAATGCCAACAAAACACAGCTTCTCACATGTATCTTTTGAATAAAACAACTGAAGAAACTGTTGCAAAGATAAACAGCCACTGCACTAACAAATGTCTTTTTAATATAGTCTGCACAAGCAGTTTGCAGAAAAGAAATTATCAATAGGGCATGGTATAGCATGAAATCTGAAGGGCACTCTGACAATACGAAAACACAAAGGAAAAAGAAAGGTAAGCAGATACACTAGGCAGAGGAGCAATGAAGTGGGGGGAAAAAGAGAGAAAACAAGACAAAAGAGAGACAATAAAATGACTGCTACCATAGAATCATAGAATCATAGAATATCCTGAGTTGGAAGGGACCCATAAGGATCATCAAGTCCAACTCCTGGCACCCCACAGGTCTACACAAAATTTTAGACCATGTGACTAACTGCACAGTCCAATAGCTTCTTAGTCATTGCTCTTAAAAGTTGTAATGTATAGGTAGCTCTTTTACACCTCCATAATCAGTATGTAACAATGGTTGTTCCTCTACACAAACAGAACAACTTTAAAGCCCAGATAATGGCATTGCACTTGACTCATGTCACTTAAAAGTAGATTGCAATTTATAGAATTATAGAACTTGGGTTGGAAGGGACCTTAAAGATTGCCCAGTTCCAGCCCCCTGCCATGGGCAGGGACACCTCCCACCAGACCGCATTGCTCAAAGCCCCATCCAACATGGCCTTGAACATTTCCTGGGATGGGGCAGCCACAGCTTCTCTGAGAAACGTGTTCCAGTGACCCACTGCCCTATGAGTGAAGAATTTCCTCTTAATATCTCATCTAAATCTCCCCTCTTTTAGTTTAAAACCACTATTCCTGGTCCTATTATTATCTTCCCAAGTGAAAAGTCACCTTGCATCCTTTTTGTAAGACCCCATTGAATACTAAAAAGCTGCAACGAGGTCTCCCGGGAGCCTTCTCTTCTCCAGGCTGAACATCCCCAGCTCTCTCAGCCTTTCTTCATCGGAGAAGTGCTCCAGCCCTCTGATCATCTTTGTTGCCCTCCCTTGGACCTGCTCTAACAGATCAACATCCTTTTTGTGCTGGGGGCCCCAGACCTGGATGCAGCACTCCAAGTGGGGCCACACAAGAGCAGAGCAGAGGGGACACAATCACCTCCCTCGCCCTGCTGGACACTCCCCTGTTGATGCAGCCCAGGATGCAGTTGGCCTTCTGGGCTGCAAGCACTGCTGGCTCATGTGAAGCTTTTCATCCACCAATTTCAAATAAATGTTTTAAAAAACAAACCAAAAATGAAATGCATGAGAAGCAGAAGTATGTTTTATACTACTTTAAGGTTATGTAATCTGAAAATTAATCAGAATAGTGAAAGAACTAAAGCTACAGGAATTATCTCCCCTGGAAGCATTAGGTAGAATTGTGGGCTAGATAGGAGAAATATCATTACTCATGGTGGAGATAAAAAAGTAAAATTTAACTTAAGCCAAAAATGTATAGACATTAAATTTTCAAAATGCTATAAATTTAGAAAGGAAGGATAGATTCCATCAACATTCCTTCTTCATTGCTATAAGTATGGTTAAAATCTCAACCCTGTAGTGTTACAGCAGTTTATATATTAACTTAACTTTGGTGAATAACACTGAAACCTCAACAGGACAGGTTATGATGTCACTAAGATCATCCTTCTTGACAACAAAGACCAAATGTGATGTAGACCATGATACTATGAAGATCTTGTCCATGAAGAAATGCATAGACAGCAGGGGCAGGAACCTGATAACTAATTCTGCATACAAGTAAATAAATACCTTTACATATAAGGAAGCTGGTGTCAATACTTTATTTGGATGACCTCAAGGCATTATTTGTATGACCTAAATCTCCCTAGATTTATACAGTGCTTGACAAGTACGAAGACCAGAATTTTCTTTTCTCTGTCTCGCCTGTTTGAGCCTCTAAAACATTTGTTGGATTGACACAAGAAAATTCAGTCCTACTCTAAATTGTATATAAATTGGTACATTTGTTAACTGCTTGTGATGTGGAACTCGTGTTCTGCCTCACAAACATCATATTTCCAGCTGAAGAAAAGCATGACAGGTCCAGTGACATTAATGGAGCTCTTTCAACTGCTGTTGACAGACCTACAGGTTCAAAGCTGCGACTAGTACTATATCCAAACACACAAATACTTATGACAATCTATCTTTCTTTTCTGCCAATGACAGTCTGTCTTCTGCAAAAATAGGCTAGTTGAAATATTTCTGGCCCTATAATCCTCTTCAGTACTGTTATACAACTATGAACAGATTTGCAATGGGTGTATGTTGTTATTTAATTTGTGGTCAAAAACAATAGCTTTCCACAAGCTGACGTTTAATTTTTTTACTCTGAAACATCCCTATTACTTACAGCTCTGGCCTAGCTCATATCTGGGGACAGTCCATTGTGCCACAACACATTGAGAGTTTGGTCGTCTTGACCTGCACAAACAAGCAGTGGGAGCTACTCTGTACAGTAGACAAAGAAGTGTACTGTGCAGCCACTCTGTACAGCTCGGCAAAGAAGCCATGTGCTACCAATAGATGTTATAAAACTGTGTATTTATGTAATATTATGACATATCCCTGCTGTTTAGGTTACACAATTAAAGATGCATCAGACAAAAACAGAGTGTATTCTCTGTTACCCTCCCTTCTGGGTTTACAGTTCCTTTTATCAGACTAAATTCAGGTTCATGCTTTTCACTCTAAGAGGTTTACATGCTGTACCAGCTGTCAATACACTCCTAAAGAGGATTGCAGCTCACATGTCATTGACATGGCTGAGGAGGTAGAGTTGCTCGTATCACTACTAGAAAGATTGGAGACAAAAGAATATTTCAAGCTGCTTTTACTTTTTTATTTTATAAGAAGAGAAAATCAATTGCATAAGACCACAAGAGTGGGTAGAAAAGTCACTGAGAAATATTTACCTACCTCATTAAAGGAAGCACTGCATTAGGTAAGGATTAGACTAACAATAATTTTATCAATAATATAGCGCTTCCTTCTCAAACAGCAAATGCAGCAAATGTTTTGCCACACATACCAGTTCAATATAACTGCCAGCATGGCTGTCTGAGACAAATGCTTTCATACTCCATCATTGCCAGAGCTTCACTTCAGGCAGGGGAGCCCTTATAAAAACTCTCCTGGATGACACCAGGAAGTGACTGGCAGATGGACTGTGTTTACTGTCCCTACTAACTGGCAGAGAAAAAGGGAATTGCTCAGAAAGTGTGAGCAAAACCCTCAGCCCTTCACAGCTGCTTCTGAATGATGCTAATTCACAGGCAGTACTGAGTCAGTATCTTCTGCTGCATTTATGAAAACTGTGAGTTTCTGTAAGTGCCAATCTATCTATTTTCTATTTCACCCTGCCTGAAAGAAATATAAAATGTGCAAAGGAAAAAAAAAATGATCAAGTACATTAATTCTGAACCTACCCACTTTTGGCAGGACCTGGCTCCAGCTCACTATTCTGTCCCTGACTTAGCTCTGACCTGCTGTGGACAGAGCTCTGTGTGGTCTCTGACTTCTGCTGGTCCATTAGCACAATTATTCCAGGTTGCCCATGAAGTCCCATTAGTACCTATCAAGCAGAGAATTGCTTGCTTGGTCACTGTAAGCATTTCGGTGACTCATTTATCAGCTTTTGCTGTATTTCAGAGTAAATCACTTGAGCTCCTTATGAATAACAGTTTTGGGGAGAAAAAAAAAAAAATGATTTGCCAGACTACAGACTCTGATCCTTTTTTTTTTTTTTTTTAATTCACTGGCTAACTCTTGCCATCTCCACTTATCTATTTTTCCATCAAGTACATTCAATTTAACATGAACTTCAGCTCTTAAATGTATGACTGCCACCATTCTGGAAACTTTTGCTGTAGCTGAGGAATGATTTCCAGTGCTTCTAATGCAAAAGGACAAACCAATCTGATGCTAATTAATTCTAATGGAGAGACATTTAAAGTGTTGGGCAGACTGAAACACATCTCTACCACCAAGCAGAACTGTGCCCTAAAACAGTAAACTATGGGTGTAAAAAAAAAAAAAAAAAAAAAAAATTAAAAAAAAAAAAAAAAAAGAGAGAAAGAAAGAAAGAAAGGAACCAAATGTATATTTTTGTAGGACTGTTTAGTGTGGGTGGAGTTGTTTGTTGTTTGTTTGTTTGTTTTTTGAGGGATCATGGACTTCCATGTTATTTTGCTAACACTTCTAATCTTTTGTTGGAAGATGGAGTTGTAAATACTCACTAGTGCAAGGTATTCAGAGGAAACAAGGAGTGCCATTAGGTCTGCTGGCTCGTTTCAAGGTTTGGGACTGACAGTTTAACTGCAGCTTTGGGAATGTTAGGATGTTTTATCTTAACTGGGGACTGGTCACATTAAAGCCTGGCTTACAACCATGGCATTTACTTCCTTTTATCTGTCTCATTCCACAGTTCACCACATCCTGGTCTCACTCTACTTCACACCATTTTGGCTTCGCCCAGTGTCTTTCTGTAGCCACATACAAGGGCTTGCATTCATCCTCCTCAATATTGCTACTGCCTGCATTTTCATGATATCTCTCCTGCCAGATACTTCTCCATCCACCTGTGTCCCAGAGCCCCCTCTGTGCTCAGCAGCAATTCTCCAGGAGCCAGTCCCGGGCAGAGGCTGTGGCAATATTTTTTTGGCAAACACTCAGTATGAACTAAGATATCCCAGCTCTCACCTAGCTACCCTAACTACTGGGAGCAAAAGTATCCTGCAAACCCTTCATCTCTCCCTTGAGACCCTTTTATCTTCAACAAAATAATCACTGGAAGAAGGAACAAAAGAGATAAAACAATGCTGATTATCAGATTTACTTAGAAACTAGAATACCTACCTTACAGTTCCTCCTTCAATGGATGTTTCATGATTTAGAGAGATAAAAGCATACAGAACAAGGCATACAGAACAGTTTTTCAAAGAAAAGGCTTCACTGTGGTATACTGAGTGACTGAGTTATTTGCTTCATCTTACACTGATAGCTCCTCACATCAGCTATTTAAGCCCCATGCATGCCCTCCTGCTCAGCTGTGATTGCCTCTATGCAACACATTTCTTCTCAAAGTCTGGCTGTCTTGTTGGCTTAACCCTTCAACCTTATAATGTAAAAAGAAAAAAAGAAAATGAAAAAGGGGAAAAAAAATGCATAGCTGACATTAAAAGCCTTCCCTCCTCTTGAAAAAGAGGTTTACATGAGGAAACAGCTGTCAGACCCCAAAGAGGACTGAAGCTTGTAGGCTACTGGCATCTTTCCACAATCGGTCTAAGAGGTCTAACTAAGAAGAACCCAACACCCAACATAACCATGTTATTAACCATTAGAAAGAGAGCAGCTGCTTGCAAAAATTGTTGTTTTTTTTTTTTTGCAATGTCACAGGAAGTCAGTTGTAATATTTGATCTCTGTAGGTTGGTACACTGTACATTTTTCACTTAGTGCTGAATTCAGTTTTTAGCTTGACAGTGGAAAAAGTGTGAAGCAGTTAATTAGTGCCTCCTAATTCCTTCAACAAAGCACTGAGAAACAAAAATTAATATTGGTGGATTTTTGCTTACAAAAATGTCCTGTCAGAATCAAAAAGCAGTTGAGTGTCTACAGGGGACTGCTAGGGTTTTAGTCTGCTGATGACAGAACAGAAATAGTAACACATGACTAATTTGAAACATTGTAAATAATTATAACAAATAAGCACTGAGATGAAAAATAGTACACAGAAACAGAAGAACTAAAGAACTCTGAACACAGGAAAATTCATCATGAGTGATGTTTCTGTCTGTGTATTTCATTAACAGAAAAGAAAAAAAAAAAAGTTAAAATCAGTCTTATGTGTGACATGCATATTTTGTTCAAGTGAAACCCAACATTGCCCTTAAGTTATGTCATACAACCACGTTTCTGCCATCCTTCTGCTACCACTCTCAGAAGCTCTTTTCCAGGAACTGGGGAACATCTAGTTAGAAGGGGGCAGCAGAACTTTCCAATAATCTATTTTCCTATTTTGCATAACATTGTCTTTCTGTTATACTTCCTATCTTTCAAGCTAAAAGTTTGCTGGAAGTGCTGACTGCTTCTTTCGAGGTACAGCTTCCGTTTTTGAGGGGGATTTTGTGATGCAGTTGGGGCAGCAACAGAGAACTGTAATCGGAACTGACAGAGTCTCTGCAGTCCTGTGCACCCACACAGTGTGCTCACAGCAAGCTGTGTTGTGGCCACATGCCTCCATATTAGCAATGAACACTTGAGAGCATATTCAGCATCAAATGAACCACATTAGATCAATTAGCGAAGACGTGACTTTAAAATTTCTTCAATATTACTTGTTCACTGCAGTGTCACATCATTTCAGGATCCTCACAGGAAATTCAAAACTCAGAAACATTCACTACTGATAAGAAATGAAAAGAAAGACAAAAGTGTCACCAGTCAAGCAGTGAGCAATATCACTAGAAGCTACACGAGAATGATGTATGTGTCAGTTTGCTGTGAAGTCACTTATCTGTCCTGGACTACTTCTCTAATGTTTGCATGATTGACATGAAAAATCAGAATGGTTCCTACATAAACATGCAATTATAATGTGAAAACAACTGCTTTCCCTGTGTGGCTGTTGAATAGAAGAAGATCCCACTTTATTCTAATAGCCAACGATCAAAATTAGTCTTAGGACACATAAAGAATGTTTTGAATGTTTTTGAGCTATTTTTTCCTCAGTCATTTTCCCCTGTCTGAAGAAGCTTTTAAATTGTCACATAAATTTTACTTATTTAGACAGTAACCATGTCTTCTTTTGACATCAAATTCTAACTCGCATAAATGTCCTTTAAATTAGCAATATGTCATCATAATTATAAATCAAAACTAAGATTTATAATCCCTCACTCCTAAAGGCATAATTTCACTTTCTTACAATACAGTACAATAGCTTATCCTCTCCCAGCTTCTCCAACTAACAGGAAATGCAATTGCAATCTTTCTGTTGTATTGGTGCAAACCAAGAATTCAATAGAGATTTTTAACTCACTGACCTTCTCACTGCAAACCAATCATTTCCCTACTGATCCTGGGACCACAGATTCAGGGTAAAGGAAGAGATGAATTTGGTTGATTGTTTTTACCTTTCCTTACAGAAATGAGCATTACGTAAGTGAAACTGAAAGACAGGAGAAATACTGAGAGAAATAGTTTTGCCTGATGAAACACAAATTCAAGCATATTCAAAAAAAAAAAAAAAAAAAAAAAAAGTGTTATTTTTTATCATGGGGATCTATCTTCTTAATGAGGCATTAAAGTTAAAGAAGATATTTCCAAGGACTATCTTATTAAATAACCAACAAATTCCAGGGCCAAATTCATCTAAATGTAACTAAAGTGGAGTTATTCTAGGGCTTGGTTTCATCACCTTCTTTTCACTGTCTAATTTCTCATGAAAAGTTCACAAATATACTCAGTGCACAACTGCCATCATTTTTTAATTTTATTTTAAGAAGATAACAATATTATCTGACCACCTAAAAGAGGTACAGCCAGAAATTACATCAAAAAAAAAAAAAGAGGGGACCAAAAGGACAACATGAAATGAATGCAACAGGGTCTGGTTACTTTATTACCCACTCTTCCACCACTTTTGTATTCCAAAGAAGAACTTTCTTTTTTCAGTAACATAGTTTTTAATAGCATCAGAAAGTAATTGGTTAAAAGGGATTACTATTCATCTTATTTCTATAGAAAAATTTATTTCTATGGTGGCCTTTGAAGCTCACTAACTCCTAGGCTGAAAACAGTTGACATCACCCCCTTCCAGTGGATCAAAAAGGAGGATTTCAGATTTGGTTGACACAAAGATATGTTTGGCTTCTCCTGTGGAAGCAGCACTGCTGCTGATGACACCAAGAAGACTGAAGAGCCTTTCTCTGTGGACATAGCTTGTACATGCATAGACAAGATGGAAGAAAATAGCCTGTGCTTTTGGAAATGTCAGGGCTAACCTAAAAAGCATGGCCAGAGAGCAGTGTCAAACCTTCCTGCAAGGTAAGGGACTTGGGAAGGTGTCATGGCACGGTGTCTATGAGCTGAAAGGCATTTTCATGTACCAAGATGATAATAAGATATTAATGAAAAAGAGCCTGATCAACCCATTACGCAAAGGCTGAGGAGAATGAATGAAGTTCAAAATCAAAATCCAAACTTCAATAGTGTTTTGCACTATGTTAAAAGCTGTATTTCTAGTAGACCACTATATACCACACAGTGCAGTTCAGTGTAAATAAACACCTCAGACAGATGCAGTCCCACTGAACACCACTAGACCTCATTTGCTGTGCAGTTCAGAGGAACATGCCTGTGTTTCCTATAGTGAGGAGTACTGGAGGAAGTCTGACTCTTATTTCAGTGTGAAGGATGTTCTGTGCATGGTCCAGGACCACTGTGGATGGTCCAGTCTTCATACAGAGCCCAGAGAACCTAATGCAATGTAACAAAAGCTGGAGGGTATTGTTCTTCAATATGTGATGGAAATTAGAAAGCATTTTGACAGGTAGGCAGCTCAAGACAACACACACACTAACCATAAAATACCTAGAGGATTATGCTGCAGTCAAATGAAAATGTTCAGTCCAAAATAGGGTGGATATCTACTTCCCTAAAAAAAAGGACCTCAGTTAATTCAAGAACACCTTCTTAAAGGTAATTTTTGCAACTGAGATAAATCCTCTGTTCTGTTAAATGTTTTTTTTAGAAAGTCTTGTCTCAGTTCACATTTGAACAATTCAGAAAGCCTTGGAATCTTATCCCTGAAAGATAATTCAGCAATTTAAGTTAAGTAGATGCATTAAAACAAACCATAAAGACATGCCAGTTTAGTGAACCTTTATATGGAGAAAAAAAAAAAAAAAAAAAAGATTTACTCTCCTCTCTCCTCCTTTTTTAATGGTTAGTACTCTTCTTTGCAAGCAAAAGAACAATTGACATTAAAAGTTAATACTTATTCTACTGAAACTCGTCAAAAAACTTGTGAACCTGCAAAAGTTTATCCATGGTTTTATCTGCATTCTGTTGAGTAGTCACATTGATTAAAGGGTAATTACTCATAATAGAGGGGTCACATAGATAACATTAGTATTTTAATTGCAACTGACATACATTGGCTAAAATATACACTACAAGCCAGACAAGATTCATCTCCACATAAATATATATATATATATATATAATATGTACATATATATTTTGCAGGAGCAAGAGAGGTAAAAATTAAACAAGGAGAAACTTCAGGAGATTCTTTCCCGATCCCTAATATATTACTATAAAACATCAGATATACATTTGTCTGTAAGACAGCATAGAGAGGTTTCTTTAATTTTATGCCTATTCCTGAGTCACTCACAGTGACTACATTTTACTCAACAGGAAAAGTGTTATCAGAAGGCCTGGAGCTACTGCCTGCCTTTGCAGGAAGGTGGGTGCAGCTTTCTGAAAAAGATGGGGGCTGAGGCCTGAAGACTGCTTTATCCCTGTATGTTTTATGTCACTTTGTGACACCAAGCAGGGAAGAAAAACCACATGTCTAATCTTGAAAAGAGCAAAATGGGCCCATAGCTGCTATTAAAGCTGAGATTAGTTCAGAAATACAGTGATCCACCACCCTCCTAAGGCAATTAAGACTGCTCTGATGTCCCATTAAGCTTTCTGTTCACTTTGTGGGAGAAAAAACATTTTCTTATTGACAATACATATCTTCTTTGCAAGGAAGTAAAAATGAATTTGAATTAGAAGAAAAATATTCTGCTTGTCCTGATTCTTACCTTCCCTGTATGGGAACTTGAGTGAAATCCTTCCCCAAAGCAACACAGTCATCCTCCCCTATTGCTCTGTTTTCACAAAGCATCTGTGGCTCTCCAAGACTAGCTACCATGCCATGATACTCTCTTAATAGTCGCAGCTCATTGCAACTTCTCGTCCCCGGTTTGGATGCCACTGTTGCAGATAAACCAGTTTCATGTGAAGGGGTCTGATTCAGCTCCATCTCTTGTTGTCTAGAAATTGTACTGTCATCTTTGTTATCCAAGTACATCTGTCCCTGGGGGGTGTTCTCCTAAAGAAAGTGAAAACAAATATATTAGGACTAAATTGAATTGACTCAATGTTTACTTCAGTACAAGCGTGTTAAAAATGCCAAGCAGTAGATTTTTTTGTGCACCTTTGGGTATCTCTCTTGTTGGTTTATTTCCACCAGGAATAAATCCAAAGTTTTAAACCTCTTTGTAACTTCAAAATTAGTCATTATAAAAAAGCACAGAAATATATAAAGAGACCTTTTCCATGTCTGCCATGATTTTCTCCCACAAATTTTCCAGGAACTTGCACTGACCTGTCCCACAAAATAAGCCATAATCACTTATGGATCAGTGTGGGCTGGCATTGTGGCTGGTTAATGAGAAACAAATGCAGCCACAGTGCTATCAGTGAGCTTTGGGCTTTACTTCAGAAGCACAAAAATACCAATTCTTCAAGCTCTGTGTGCGTGGAAATCCAGCTTATGCCAGGAAGAATTAACTCAGATTTACAGACCTCTTAACATTGGGAAAGTGGGACTGGAAACAAAATTCTGGCCAAATTTGAAGGGGAGATTTATCTGTTGATAAATCAGATATGAAGACAGAACATCAGATATGAAGACAGTGAGACCCAAGCTCCTGTTGGATGCAGCAACTGCACATGCCAGCTCTTCTGCCACCCAGCACCTGGGCACAGGGCTGGGCCAACAGGGACTGGCGCAGAGGCCACAGACTCAGAAAGGCTCCCCCTGCAGAATACTTGGGGTTGTGTTAATGCCATTTCACCACATCATATGGCTTTTACCTTGACCACAGCAGTGGCCATGGCCCTACTGAAACCACTGCTCCCTTCCCGGCCCACAAGCTCCCTCTGAAAGCCATTGTCAGGCTGAAGTGCTGCCACAGGCAGCAGCCCTTCGTTAAGCAGATCAGATATTCAAGGTTTCTGAAGACAAAATGCCATTTCACCAGCTGCCAGCGGCACTTATGAAATGTGAATCCAACCTTGATGAAAATTAGGTTCTATTATATGATTATTAACAGTGATTATAATAAAACTTAGTGCGTAACAGTCAAAAAGCTTTTATACTTTGATCATTAAAATTCGATGTGAAAAGTTACAAAAAAAAAAAGCACTTCAGAATACCACAAAGTGCCCAAATCAGACACAGAGACCGAGTTAGAGAGCAGCCCTTCTTGAACACATGCTGAGGAACCTAATTATGGGTCTATTTAAGTGCAAAGTGGCAAAGCCACCACAGAGGACAGCAAGAGCCTGGGACACAGGCCTGCCAGCCTTGTGTGTCCGAAAGGCAGGGGACAGCAGCCATTTTGGAGCATGTCCCCACTTCTCCCTTCAGGGACCTCAGCAAAGGACAGGCAGGTAGACCTGCAGGGCCATGGGGCAGAAATAGCACAGTAATAGGGAATAGGCCCAGCAGGAGAAATCGCTGGAAATGGAAATAACAGAAAGTCAATTGTGGCTTCGTGCAGCTTTGAGCTCTCCCAGTCGCACAGCTCAAAAAGGATAGAGGACCCTGAAAGGAATGACTGAAATAGTAATAGAAACATAGATCTTGGCTCCAAGCAAAGATGGGCTTGCAAGACAAATCTAAATTAGAATTTCCCCAGGTGGCATATCCTTCTCTAGTGCTTTCTATTCCCAGTATCCTTCGTTCTCATATCCTAATCTTCTTCACCTGACTTTATAAGGACCTGCACTTAGATTGTCTAATTTGACTCTTGCCATCATTAGCAGCCTGGAAAACATCAGCACAAATAAGCCTTTGTTTACTTGGCCTTTCTTGGTTTTCTTGAAAGAGAGGAGAAAGGAAGGGAAGGCAGTAGGGAGAGTGTGCTGAATTGCTGGAAGAAGTCAGCAAAGCTACTCCCTTCACAGGGATCCCACTTTGGGGCATGACTGGCACGCATCACAAAACACTAATGACACTTAAATTTGCCATGGATGATACTCTCCCCCAGATATTTCCTTGAAGGGACAAGTCCCTTTGTCACCCAGTATAAGGAGCAGAAGCATGGCTGATGTAGTACCAACTACGCCATCAGTGAGCTGGTCCAGGCATTTTCTAGTGTCTGGAAAGCACTGAATATTGGTGACCCATGACAAAATCCTGAGTAAAAGTCCAGGAAAGCTGGGCTTGTTGCATTGTACCTTGAGATGAAAGGCTGGTGGTGTGGGGCAGGCCAACTCACAGCACATGGAGGCCAACACCACCCCATCAACACCCTTATGCCACCTCTGGTAAGCTGCTGCCCTACAAGGCAGCCACTTGCTGCCTGTGCTAAAATCACAACCTTCCTTCCACTCTAATAGATAAGTTTGGAATGCAAATATTTCAAACTGCACATGGAAAATATAATAGTTCTTGTCTTCAATCTCACTATATATATTTACATACTGGTTTTATTAAGACTGTAAATTATAATTGAGCTATCTTCCCACTTGTTACATTTTTCATAACATTTGGTTTGTCTGAGCACCTGCTGTGAAAGTATACAGACCTTCAAGTGATGTCAGGCTGTGGAAACATGAGCTCCATCTGTACTAGTTTTTTTTAAAGACAAGAACCTGAACACAACCTCTAAAATTGATCCCGTGTCACCCCCAAAAAATGGGAGTTTTATCTTGAGTTGAGTAAGGACTAAATCAGTTAGGGTCTTATAAGTACAGAGCCTTAGCCTGAAAGAAATTTATTTTAAGAACTAACATCAATGAAAAATAAAAGAATGCCAAGGACAAAAAGCTTGAGAGAAAACCTGATGCCTGGATACCAAATCATAAACCACATTATTGCACATTCACAAAAGCTTTGCAAAAAAAAATAAAATAATACAGCATCATTTTGCCACAAGAGACAGGTTTGATTGTGATTACCCACGTAGCTAAAACATTGCTAAGGCAACTATCACCATGGTATCTAAGCGTCTAAGACATCGGTGCATTTACCATTCAAGAAAATCTCAAATGACTGCACTTCTCTGTAGTTACAGAACTTTTTTTCACTTTTATTTCTTCTTCCTTTTTCTTATCTTACAATGCCTCCATCAGCAATGAGACATAGGTGAGATGTTACCATGTGAAGGTGAGGAGAGATTTTAGCCAAGGAAAGTTCATTTGGGGTTCATCTGTCTGGAGCCACACACCAGCAAGAGTTTTTTAGCCACAGCTAGAAATTGATCCAGCAACCACCCATCTGGACTTTGCCTATGAATACAGTATTTAAGCAATATTTGTTATCCTTTTTCATCCTTTTCATCCCAGTCCAAGCAGTTGAACATCTGTTTTTAAAGTACTAGTACAGAATTTCTTTTTTTGTTAAGTTTTCAGATGTTAATAAGATCAACAGGCTATCTGAATTATTTTATTTAAGAGGGTTTGTGTAGCATGTATTTTAGTTGCAAAACGTAACGCTGGAGGCAAATGATGTAGCTGGTAATATATCATTTAAAACATTATTTTCCTGAGTATCACTAAGCACAAGGTAGCATCTCTGCAATCAAAAATGAAGAAGAATTTAATCTTAGAGCCCATGAGGCTACAAAATATGACATCTTCTTGAGAGAATATCCATAAGCAGTATGTTTTCTGTCTTGTGCATCTCATGATCCATCAAAGCCTTTCTCCCACCAAGACTGGAAAAAATATTACCTCTACACTCAGTCACCTTTGCATTACCAGGCAGAAAGCCAAATTCTAAAAAATATATACTGGAAGAGGGAATGTGTGGTGCTGCCCAGCAGGATATGCCACCATGCCTGCCTGGCTCAGGCAAAGGAGAGCGTGGCTTTTTAAGCAACAGTCATGTTCACCCCCCCAGGGCTCAGATGTGCCAGGGAGCCTCTCTCCCAAGGCAAATTAAAGCCAGATATCACCTGCCTGGGAAGGCTCTCTACATCACCCGAGCCTAAATAAACCTCTCTCCCACCAAATCCTCTCTCAGCCTGCCCCTGTGCCAGAAGCAGAGGCCAGAGGTACAAACTGCTGAGAAGGAGCTCACAAAGTGCTCACAGAGCACCCCAAGGCAGATGTGCCACGAAGGCAGCTTTCTATATATGCATCTCCCTCTGGGTATGCATCTCATGATAGCTTCGCCACAAGTCAGACAGGTAATACTGTACTGGCCTCCTGTGGCAAAGATGCCTAAAAATTTTCTCAGCTGCAGGGAGGAAAGTAACAACTCCTAGTCTATGGCCCTGAGAAACAGCAGGGCTTCAGCACTACAGCTGAGAAGTCCTCCCATGGCAGGGTTGTTCCTACAAGGCCATTGCCCTGCATAACCCTGACCCTGCTGCCCAAAGGACAGGCGAGAACCGTTCCCAACACTGGGTAAAATTCTTTACCCTAGACTGCAGCCAAAAAAAAGACACCACACACACAAAAGCTCCCACACCAGCACTGCCAAAATATGCTTATTTATACTTATTTACTTTACTTGAAGAAAAGGTGCTGGGGTGTCTAACACTATGATGTGCAAGCAAGAATTCCCAGTGTTTCTTATTTGGTAGGTTTTGTCTTATAAACAGAAAGTGTTTCTAACTGTAGGAAGCAGGTGAGACTGGTTTGGGCTTAGAGGGTGTAACAAATTATTTTGACATACATGATTTGACAGTATATCCCACTGCTGCTATTTTCCACAGAAGCTGTGCCTATCCTACTTAAAGGATCTCCTTTATCCCATGGGGTGGCATTAGTGATTGCATGGAATAATGCTGCACAGAGCAGTCCTCCCTTGTGTGTCTGAGTGGGAAGACTACAGAGCAGGGCTGGCCACAATGGATTGTCACTACTTTTCCTTCAATGACTTTGGGGTCTTCTTTTCTTTGGAGGTGAGACAGCATGGAGCCATTTGCTGTGGCCTCACACTTTATGTTGTCACTCAGGGATGGGCCCACATGTGTCCAGGAAAGTGAGGAAGGGCTCCAGCCACAGTGCCTTGCAAGAATTCAGCAGAGGCCCCAAAATCTCACTGCTGCAAGATAGTGGCTGCCCTTTTGGTGGCTTCCTGCATTTGGGAGGCAGCCCTTGATGGATCACAGACTTCACAGTCTTACAGACTTCCCAGCTCAGCAAAAGCCCTGACACCTTGCTTCTCAGACCTTTCACACATGGGACCATGACCTTGTTGGTGCCTTGCCTCCTTTGGACTGGCATCCTATATGTGACCACAGAGCTCAGGGATGATACGGGAGCAATGGCCTGGCAGGATGGATGTCCCTCGCTGCAGAGGGGTGATGGCCAGGCTAGGAGGTCCTCAGATGGGGCAAGGTGGACTGGACAATAAGAGTGAGTAAATGGGAAGTCTGCTTCAGGACGAGGAGTGAGGGAAGTTGTGGGGGGTCTGGGCATGGCTGGTGACAGAGTACGAGGAGGAAGATTTTGGGCTGGTCATGATGGTGATGGTCATGATGGAGAGGGCTGCGCAGTGGGCAAGCTTACTGTGTAGTCCTGATTCAAATAACTAACCAGATAGCACCATTTGCAGGCTATGAGACCATAGACAAGTAACTCAGGGGAGAAACCACTTTCAGGCCACCAGACAAAAGAAAAAGACTTGGTGCTATTTTTGTTTTTAGAGTGCAGTCACACAGACAACTGCACCAGTGGCAGCAAACCACAGCAGAGAAGCAACACCAAGCAGCCCAGGTGGCAACTCCTTTACAGAACGAAGATGTCTAATTGCATCCCAAGAAAGCGTAAAACCACTGGGCTGGCTAAGAAAAGTAGCTGAAAAGCGAGTGGGGAAAGGCACGGCAACGCCACCGCGGCAGCACTGCGGGTACGCGGGCAGACGCTGACCCCTGCTGGCAGCCTCGCCGCCTGCCAGAAAAGGGTTTTCCCCAGAAAAATAAATAAATAAATGCATATATACACAGGAACACACGTTTTTAAAGCAGGGTGTCCCCCAAGCCACACGCGGGTCCACTGGTGGGGTGAGGGGTGATCGCAGAGCAAGTATTTGCACACTTAGGGTGTGCAGAGGAGAGTCTGGCCGTCATTGAGTCTCCCCCCGCTGCAGGATTCACCTGGTTGTTCATGGATAAAATATCTATAAATAGCTGGGAGACAGTGTTTCTGGGTAGGCAGCAATGATCTCATAGGGCTTTTGTACACAGCTGAGGCAGGTAATGTTTGTAATGTATTTTGAGATATTGATTAGCAGTGGTCAGCTGGATTTTAAGGATCAGTAAAATAAAAAAGTTAAACTGTTTAGGGGGGTCTCATTCAGTCAAGTCAAAGATGCCATTGACACAGAGAGTCCTGTCAACATCAGGACAGCAACTGAGCATCCTGTTTGAGAGCTTCAGATACCCCAGAAATTAGGCTTTTTTTTTTTTTTTAAGAAAAAAAAATGTCCCTGCATATCTGCATCACAATGCCCTACTCTTGCTTTATCTAAATAGTCAGTTTGAGGAGCCCTTTAGGAGGAGTTCTTGATGAAGGAATGATTTTAAATGAAGAGCTATCAGCTTGGTCATTAGGAGCAGGGTGCACCATAGAGCCCGTGGAGAGGGACAAGCCCTGGCCACCAGCCTCACCTGGGCACCTGAGACAGGGCAAATGCATCATACTCCAGAAGTTCCTGCATCTCCCACTGACCACCAAGGGACCTGGGGGTGAGGGACACGTGTACTGTACCACAAAGCAATGCTGTACAGTTACTGAGGCCAACATCAGTGCTTGGCCATTTGAAGATGTGCCTAATGCTGTCACAGCTCTGAAACAGTACAGTTGTTGAAGCAGATTTCTTGCTGGTAAGCTGAGCAGGTAAAGGGAGAGGGAGAATGAAAGTCAGTATTAATACAAGTCACTGGACAACTTAGTCAGGCAACACTATTCAAGAACTATAGATGCATCATCAGCACACAGGACCTGTGAAGCACCCTCACTGGAGACAAAATGGCTCCCACCTTGTGGAGGGAATGGGAGGGAGAAGCACCGTTCCTGATGAGCCTGGAGATGCAGGGTGCTGTGTTAGAAGGAGGCTATATCAGAAGGAAGATGATACAACTTTCAAATAGATTCTTTTGGATTTAGGGCTTGGTCTTACTTTAGGGAAAAAAAAAAAAAAAATACTCTAGAAGAGACTTGTAAAATGTAGCTCAAAACTATTCAGGAAATGCATTTTGCTTTAGTTGAGACATACTGAGAAACCAGGCAGGTTCGAAAGGAAAAACATGAAAAAACAGTCTCTTTCCTGTCATGACCCATATGCAAACCCAGAGAGAGTTTTCTTCTCTCCTTCAGCTATGAAAGTTCTTTTTATGCCATAAAGTTAATGCTATTCTTTTAAAAATGCATTCTGTATTCTTTTAAAAATGAGATCAATAGCAAATACCATGTTACAGGAAAGCTACCTAGCCTGCTGAGATGCCGAAGGCCTTTCATGAAGCCTCTGTGCAAGAATATGAAATGATTGACACTGATGAGGAAAACTCCAGCACTATAGCCTTGCTAGAGGACTTTTGAGAGTCTTTTTGACTTCTCTCTGGCACTTTCATAACCCATCATTACATATTCATGGGAAAGCAACAAGATCTCATGTGCTCAGATCACCCTGAAGCACATCTGTGGGTAACCCCTGAGGTCCCAAGGCAGAGGCTGACAAGGAACACCTGGCTCCACAGCCCTTGCCAGGGCCTTGTGCCTCTCCAGCTGCTGCAGGCAAAGGCAGCACAGGGTGACCACAGGTGAGGCAGGAAAGGCTGTTGGAGAAGAGTATTCTGAAATCTGAAATGACTTCTAATAGGCCTTTATTGGTGATTGCAGATTGCTGGTCTTGTTTTTACTTTGGGTTCCTTATCCTTCAGACACGTCACAGTTTGTAGCAGTGCTCTAGTCTCATATTGGGTGTGTATAAAGGTCTTTATATCTTTAAATATTATTTGCATAGTTTTCTAAGTAAAAAGCAAGACTGTAGGAAGGGGTTGATTAATTGACACTATACTTTTAAATCATTAAAATAACCCTGGCTAGTTTCAGTGGTGTTTTAGAGAAAAGAAAACTCAGGTTGCCAAGTTGAAAACGAATAATATTAAGGGACATTTTTATATTACTTTTATGCCCATAGTCTGCTAATAAATGTTACAAGTTCTTAACAAATTATTCTACAGACTTTCAAGCTGAACACCAAACTCCCTAAAACAAAGTGCAGAAAAATGTGTTATTGCCCCCGGAATGACATGTCTAGATGATTGTTATTCCCACAGTGTCAATCTTTCTTATGTCTAACTTGATAAACCGCAGGTGCTCGAAATTGCTGCAGCAGCTAGAATACTGAGAGGCAATAAGTGTTCATGTCACATTTCTCCTGTCCGCTGTTAGCCTAAATTTACTTCATAGAAAAGATGATGATAAGGAGTCTCTTTGCACAAAGGAATTAGAGCATCCATATGCCTTGGCAGCTGTACCATGGAAAAATAAAATACCAACAGGTGCAGAAGAGCAGAGTTCATGGTACTGATGGTTTCTCCTATATTCTAAATATACAGCAAAGCAGAATAAAATACATCTCTTTCATACAGAACCCCAGCGCAAATAGAGGTAGCGGTGACATAGACACAGTTTTAGCACACCTCTTTGTCCTAGTATCTATCAGACTGGAATTTGTTTGTGAAATGTCCTTTGGCACAGCTACTATTTCAACTACAAACAAAGCAGCATACTAGGTATGATTATATTTTACAAAGTGAATGTAAATATTTCATACACTGTTAATGAGGCTGGAATTTTTACTTCCCTATGGGTAAAAATAACTGACCCTCATTTATTGACACTGGCTATAATATACTCAAGATAATTAAACCAAGAGGGAACATTAAGGGAGCTAGTTAAGTATTTTGTATATATCTATTTCTATGTTCTATGATAAAAAAAAAAAAAAAAAAAAAGTTTACTTTCTACAAATAATTTGTTGGAGTTATTAATATTTTTTTTCCTTCCTGTACTAACAGGTTTCATGGCTATATTCAGAAATTAATCATCACCACAGGACAAAACTATAGTGGAATGAATGCTAAAATAATATTTTTCTGAGACAGCCATGGCAAATAGCAAAACATTCTAGAAACCAGAAAATGACCACTGTAAATGGACATATCTGTACTGATTGCAAGCATCATTAGTACTTATTCTTCTTTCCAGATAGCCAAAGGGATTTGATTCACTCTGTATGAAAATTATGCTTTGATTTCAGCTGGGAGAGGGTAAGACCTGACTGAGCTAATAAACTTCAGTTTCAGCTAGAAATTTCAGTGTTATTCTAACAACCTGTTCTTGTGTGAATTAAAAAAAAAAAAAAAAAAAAAAAAAAAAAAAAATCAATCAAACACTAAACAAACAAGGGGAAAAAAAAAGAAAAAAAAAAAAAAAAGTAAAGAGACATATTTAGCACTTACTTTTCTGGAATTTGGGTGTTCCATTAGCACCCTACTGCTGTACACAGCTTTTTGTCTTTCTTGTGTTGCAACTGAGCCTGCTTTTATATACATTTCTACTTCTTTCAAATGATCATGCACTAAAAAGAAGCACAGCTTCATTGATAAAACTAGTGTGCCCATACTGTTGATGGCACTGGTTCATGTTACAGTCCTGACAAATTCATTAATTTCTCCCTCAGCTTTAAAACATTCTTACAAAACCAAGAAGCTGAAAGCACATGCTATGAGATGTAGATTTGAGAAGCTGGCAGCTTTCTGGAGTGCTAAATCTTATGAAAATCCAAATCCAAGGTAAAATGTGTGGAATGTGAGCCTTGGGGCTTTATCCAAAATACATGGAGGCTAGTGAGAGTCCTTCCACTGTCTTCACTCGACTTTGGATCAAGCCCTTCAAAGATGTAAAACAGAGGCTTAAAATGCCAAGCTTGCAAGAGATACTTGGTTACAGATAGAAGTTGCCAGGATCATGCACAGGGGAAATACAGGAAGGGAGGGATGTCAGACCATCCCCTCCGGGTCCACAGCATTTCTCCTCTCATGGCAGACAATCATTTCATGTTGATGGGAATTGGGTCGTGAATTATTTTATTTAGGTATCCCTGGGAAGAAGATATTTCAAATACAGCACAGAAGCAGAGCTTTCCTACCAAAATAAAGAGCACTAAAATCTCAAAACTAATCAAGCGACTTCATTGTTTCAGCAACTAGGAATTGCTTTAAGTGCTTGGGAGTGAAACCACAGCCAAGCAGCTGCCACCAACCTGGAGATGAGAATTGGGATTGCTGTTCCCTGCTTTGCCGTCTGTCTGTCTTGGGGCAAAGATGTGCCTTGTCTGCTAAGTAACTTTCATCCAGCAGGGTTCGCTCAGCAAAGCTGTAAATTGTTTTGAAGTTCTCAGGCAGAAGGCACTGGGAAGTGCATTGTAATATCAATAGTAACTGCATTTTCTCAGCAAAATGTTTGCACTCTACATGAGAGTACGTTTCATGGGAAGGGGGAACAAGAGTGGCCTCTTCATTCAGATTATCTTAACCAAACCACCTCTGACAAGTGCTTATGTTCCTTGGCATTCACTTCAGATGGTGCATTCCTAGGCAGAAAGTTCATTGCACAGAAGATTCATTAGCAAGTCCTTCTGTGAATCCCAATAAACACTGTGCCCTCCGAGTCTCCAGAAGGTCTGAAGCAAGCATGCATTTCTGAACTAGCTGCTTAAAGATCTGAGGGAAACTTGGCTGGAGGAATAGCCACATGATCCTCCATCCCCTTTAGAATTTTTGGCTTTCAAACACTAAGTCCAACGTGACTTGACAGCCTTATACAATCAAAAACTCACCATAGACCAGCTGAGCAATGCAATACTGGGAAGGTTAACCAGAAGAGGGAGGGAGATGAGTATCCAAATTCCCTTTCTTTCTGTCTCCTCATTTGAAGATTTTACCTTATAACTACTCAAACAGAAGTGAAAACTTCCCACGGGGAATCTGGCTGTTGGGCAGTGCAGCATTACTGGCTGACAAAAGGCAAGATCCTTTTCCTGACCATGCAGAGCAATCCACACAGGGCTTGTATGAGCACAGCACTAATGTGAATCAGGGCAGACCCCACTGCAAGGACAGCTCTGAGCTTTTGAGATGTTGGGATGAGTGTGCATACTTTGGGTCCAGAAAGAAGGATCTTGGGAGTCCACGAGCAGAGCTTTTTTTTTTTTTTTTTTTTTTTTTTCAGTGCTTTTTTTTTTATCTCTAGTCCTTCATCATCATACTCTCTTTTTAAGAATCCCTATTGAAAAATAACCCTTAGAAAATACAATTTGCTGGTCATAGACCTCAACAGGGTGCTGGAAGAAACTAATATCTTGACTGGATCCACTGTGCTCCTAGTACCTGTCCCTATATTCAGGAGGTGACACCTCATTCCCACTGTGGGTCACGGGAACTAATGCAAAAGGAAAAGGAGACAAAACTGTTGGGTCTGACATTCACACTAATTACTCTTCTCCCTACGCTAAAACCAGTGAGAGATGTGTTTGCACTTACTCTAAATCCTCTTTTCACAGTCAAAGCAGTGTAAATGAATGCTGGGATTGGTGGAAATAAGGACTGCTATCTTCAAAGTGATTGTTTGACCTACCTAAACTTTGCAGCAATTCCCCTGTAATATTTTTTTATTTTTTTACCCTGACACATCATGGAAATCTCACACTAGCAGTCATGAGAAAGTGGAAGACAATGACTAGATAATTTGGTGCATCCCAAAGTCTTTATTTTAATCATGGATTGTACTTCGGGAGATGTGTTATTTAAAGATATGTATGAATTTCATATCAGACTGCAGACATTTGTTTCTTTTACTTCATGAAAGATAATTGCTGGATTATGGATAATTGTTAGATAAAATACTCTTTTCACTTATCAGAGTTCACAAAAGTTACCTCATAGCAGAAATAGTTCTGAGTTACCTCAGCGATGAAGAATTCTAAATTATTAACTTCCTCTGACATCCAAGTAGTCTGCATTTTAAAGCTAAATATCATTTATCTGGAAGTAAATCAAGTCTCTCTGGTGCTCAGAGTTGTAGTTCAACTAATTTATTCCTTAGCAAAGTCCAGAAATGGTTGTGTTTACTACATTCAACTTTTTTTGAAAGTGTTCATGAAATGTGTTAGATTTAATATGCTAAGCATTTTTTTCTGGTTTATGGGACTTTACAGCAGTCTGTGGGTAAATGCAGAAAAATCTTTTTGCCAAAAAGATTGGTTTCTCTTCTGTATCATTAAAGACAGATAAATTGAACTCTAGTTTTATTTTTAGAACAGTAAATAAATAGCTAAAGAAAACCAATTTGCATGAAGAGGGAAAAGGTGTCTATAGTCCATGAATGATTGATAAACATAGGTAAAACATTTCAAAAGGAATGCAAAAGTTTGTTCTTTTCTAAATGTAAGGAGAAATGGTAACAGCTGTTTAACTGGAAGTCTTGCATTGGCCACAGCTGTTGTGAAAAGTATCCCTGTGGGAATACAGACCTTTAGCTTCAGTTTATATGCCCTGATATTAATGAGATACACTTTTTTTAATGGATAGCCTTGCAGTTTGAATTTTGTATTATTACAGCCTGTTTTAAGGCAGCCATCTGGGCCCAGTCAGACCAAGGATCTCTGCATACAGACCTGGGCGCATAATAGGTCGAGGACCAAAGAGTGCAGCCTATTTACAGACAGTGAAGCTATGTAGCAAGGAGCAGTGGCCCTGCAAGGTGCTCCAGCATTTAACAAAGAACTCAGCCTGCATCCTCCTGCACCATGGAGCAAAACGGACAAATGTAATCCCTGAAGGCTTAAGGCCAAATAGCACACAGGTATTGAGGTTTGATCTCTTGCCATGTTAGAATTTGTTTCCTACCAAGTACTAGGGCTCTCCTTTTGGAAAGGAATTTGGAAGAAGGGAGGCAGTGCAGAAAACTCACAATGCAAATAATTCAAGGGCTTGAGAAATGCCTTACTGCAAAGTCCCATTAAAAAAAAAAAAAAAAAAAAAAAAATGGAGCGATGACTCAGTTATTAGGCCACCTCCACAGAGAGCAAATATCTGGTACTAATGCATACTTTAACTTAGTGGAAAAGGCAAGATAAAAACTGATGTCTGCAAGATGAAGCCAGATAAATCCAAACAGGAAATACAGCAATTTTTTATGACGTTTTTAAGTGGTCACATAGATTAACTGCTGAAACATGAAACAAGCTACTGAGGACAGCAGACTGGCAATATCTTCCCATCTAGACTTATCACTGGGACACTACTCAATCCGAGACTTGGGAAAACTGTATAAAATGTGAAAATGTGTGATACAAGAGTGCAAGTTAGAGATGAGAGTCCCCTTTAAACCCAAGCTATGTGAAAGTCTGGCTTTACACATTTCCTTTCATCTCACTATCATTTAGGGTTCATTTTCCAGATTGTATTAATGAGTGTCAGTATCAACTGAAATTTGTTTTTTAGACCGTAGCTTTGCAGATCTTTGGGGGAAAAAAAAAAAAAAAAAAAGAAAAAGAAAAAGGAAAAACAGATACCGTTATCACAGTAGAAGAAGTTATTTCAAAAATCCTTACAGTAATCTATTCCTTTTGGACCTATAAAACCTTTAGGATGCTTAGGGAAAAAAAAAAAAAATCTAGTTACTGAGATTTTTTTGTGCATTTTCATGCTTAAAAAGCAATGCTTTGGCTGGCAATTTTCATTGAACACTGCTATTTATAGAGCCACTTCAGCAATGAAATAGGAAGCTGTAATCGCACTCTACATGCTTTGGCAGCTCTTGACATGGGCAGGATGTCTGAAAGGTACTGTATTCAGACTCTTCTTTTCCTTTCTTAATAAAAATCTGTCTTCAGAACTTCCGTATAAAAGGGGAGAACTCATTAGCTGAGAGGCACACAAAATGCAAAGAGCTCATTATGCTTTTGGGATAAAGATAGCAAGTTTAGCCAGATATTGTATTTTAATTGGATTTCCCAGCAATAAGAGAAAAACACTCTCAAAATGAACCCTCCAAGGGAGGAGAAGGCAGAACTCTGCTCTTTCTCTGCAGTCCCTGTAGCTGGTGGGACTTGTGCAGATCTTTCCTCCTTGTGACTCCGGTACCGGTGGAGCACCTCACCCACTCTGCAGAGGAAGAAACCACACTGATAAGTGCTGCTGTCTGCAGCCTCCCTCCCTTGCCCTGAGGCACTGAACCTGCAGAAATTCTTCTAATAAACAAAAAGATGGCTGGTTATGTGCTCCTCATGTCAACCCACCTCTTGTTTCAAACCTGAAATATCTTGACCTTGCTTCTCCTTGGGAAGCTGCTAAAACAGACCCTTTTGACAAAGGGGATGGCATGGGGTCACTGGCACTCATGGGCACTTATGCTTAGCAGATGAACTGCCAGGAAGACAGCACTGCCTGTCCCGGCACCCACACAGGTATGTGCTGCTCTTCCTGCATACAACACGAGCACAGTCTGTCCAACAGCCCTGCAGAGGATGTCTCTGACCAACACTGTGTTTTTACACCAGGCACCTAAAACAGAGCGACTGGGCTGCCCATCCAACAGCAGCCCTGCTCCTGACTCTTCAAAAACCAAGAGATTTTGTGTGTGGTGTCAGCTTTGTGCTGTCAAAGGGTTGTGTAGGAGATATCTTCATAGCTGACTGGGGAGAGAAACTTCCAGGAAAAAGGTTTACTGGTGGTAATAGCAGTCCCTCTGTGCTGTTTTCCATGAGAAATGAAGCATCTCCACAAATTTTTGCCCAAACCAAGAATTTTGCACAAAACCACAACAGCTACCAGCTAAGGGCTGCCTCCTGACCTGCTAGTACCTGAAAGAAATGATGGTCTTTGGATGTGAACACAAAAGCAAGTTGTCTCTGCAAACCTGCAAGCAAGGTCAGGGTGTGCTGGCTCTCTCCCCAGAGTTTTCCCTCTGATGGTCCTCAGTGGGGCCTCCATGCCAATCCTGGAGATGGCAACCCCAAATACCTCAAGGTCCCGCCTCACAAAATACCAGTCTTGTTCAGTGTTGAACATTAGCCTTCCTTGGACAACTTTTTGGGGTATTCATATCCTAAAGTTGCTTTAGAAAAATGGTTTGGATGAAACCTTGGTGCCCTTGAAATTCATCCTTATTGAAGTCAATGGCAAAGACTTTCTCCTTTGCACCCCTGGCAAAACATAAAAATACACACTTCTGAAATCAAAATGAAGGTGGCTGCAGCTTCATAGATTGAGCAAGGCTGGAAAATCTCAGCTTCACTGCTGTTCTTACATGCATGCAAATGAACTGCTTTACTATTTAATTTAGAGCACTTGAGTTACTGAAGGTGAAGCATGCATGTTGTGACAGATTTGAGACTTCAGCCTGCTGCTGAAGTTTGCCACAGCCACGCCATAAACAATTAGATAAGAAAGAGATGCAAAAAATGGTAACAGTGAGAGGGAAGGTACAAAACACAGTCACTGGTTTAATCCTTGGTCATACAATCTTTGATGCATGCTGAGAGGAATTTCATCAGGATCTGGGGCATGTCATCTAGGATTATTTCCTTACAGAGACTTACCCAAATGCACTGGGTCCCAGCACTCAAACAGCCTGTATGTCCAAGACAAGAAAAGGACTATGTAATGAAAACATGATACACAGAAAAATTTAGCAGAATGTGGTATTCCTGAGGCACTATAGTTGTGCAGCCTTTGTAAAGATATACAGTCTGAAGTAATAACCCTCATATTTGGCATGTATTGGTGCTAGACTGTGCATACACAACCAAATATATCCCATGCTGGCCAAAGACAAGCTATCATGTGACACACTGCATCAATTAGAACATACTTGCTGAGAAATTCCTTGAAAACAGAAAAAAAAGAGTGTATGAGAATTGTCCCTTCACGCATCAGGTCCCTGCTCAACCCCAGGCCAAGTTAGGCGTGATTTTGTGTGAAGCTACTCCAGATTTGTTATGGCCAGTTACCATTCAGATTATTGAGAAGGACATTTTCTAGGCTCAAGCTAAAGCACAGTCTTCCCAGTGAGGCGTTTCATAGAAGTTGAAGCATCCACTGCATTTGAGTGTGTCACACACAGACAGTCTAAAAGGGAAGGCAAAGGAGCAGACAACATGGCTAAGAGACACTGAGAGAGGTTTTAGAGAACTGACCTAATAAAGAGAGAAGCACAGTGTTAAGGAAAGGTTAAGGCACAGCTCGGTGAATCTGCTTGTAGATATCCCAGGGCAGCTCAGAGCTGCCCTCCTTCACCCTGAATCTCATGTCCTGCCTTCCCCAGTCCCCAGGGTTTTGCGGCTCCTGAACTGGTGATGGTAGCTTTGTTCTTCATGGCCCTTGTAGGATTTGACAAGAAGCTCAACATGAGCCAGCAATGTGCAGCAATGTGAGCCCAGAAAGCCAACAGCATCCTGGGCTGCATCAAAAGCAGCGTGGCCATCAGGGAAAGGGTGGCAATTCTCCCCCTCTGCTCTGCTCTCATGAGACCCCACCTGGAGCCCTGCATTCAGCTCTGGGGCTCCTAGCACAAGAAAGATGTGGACCTACTAGAACGGGTCCAGAGGAGGGCCACAAAGATGATCAGAGGGCTGGAGACCCTCTCCTATGAAGACAGGCTGAGGGAGTTGGGGTTGTTCAGCCTGGAGAAGAGAAGGCTCTGGTGAGACCTTACAGTGTCCTTCCAGTACCTAAAGGGGGCCTACAGGAAAGCTGTCAGGGAGTGTAGTGATAGGACAAGGGGTAATAGCGTTAAACTAAAAAAAAATAGTAGGTTTAGATTAGATATTAGAAAGAAATTCTTTACTCTGAGAGTGGTGAGGCACTGGCACAGGTTGTCCAGGGATGCCCCATCCCTGGAGGTGTTCAAGGCCAGGCTGGATGGGGCTTTGGACAACCTGGTCTGGTGGGAGGTGTCCCTGCCATGGGCAGGGAGTTGGAATTAGATGGGCTTTAAGGTCTCTTCCAACCCAAACCATTCTGTGGTTCTATGATTCTGTCATTTCTGTGGCATGAATTTGACCAGCCACTTTCTGAATGCAGAAAAAAAAAATGCCAAATATTCATAACTTCCTCTTGCAAAGTGCTTCTGGCCCATGGCAATTCACTGCAAGTGATGCTTTATTAATAGAAGGGTTTTCCTGGAAAGCTGCAAACATTCTGGTTAAAAGCAAACCAAAAGACAGACCCTAAAACATTAAAAAGACCAAGCGGTTACTGCAAATACAGCAGAGTTGGATTAAAATCTCTGTTCAGTCCAAAGCTCAGTTTTTATCTGATTGTCCCTCCAGCATGGCATGTGACATGACTCCAGGTATTCTGCTGCTGCTATCTACCAGTACAAGCTGCTGGAGCTGTACCAGTTTCTGCAGAGGAGTTGTCTGTACAAGTTTCTGCGTATCTCTTGGGCTGGTGCAAAGGAGAATTGGCAGCATGTGGTCAGGGCATTTCCTGTGTGGATGATGCAGCTTGAGATTTCTTACATCCCCAAAAGATTTAAAGCCATCTGAAGCCCCACAATGAAGGGGGACACAGAACAAAATACAATTCACCCTGCGAGGGACCTCTGGAAGTCGTCTGCCTCTTATTCCCAAATTCTTTATTTCTTCTCAGAACCAATGGGAAAGCTTTGGAAATGTTACAGTTTCTGAGGACCACAAGCTTAATTCCAGTTCTGGAAGGGCTCAGGCAGAACTGGGTATCTCCCTATCAACCCATAAGGTTTTTTTTCAAAACTGATAGTTATTTTATTTTATCAACACTTTCTGAAAAGTTTATCCTCCATCTCCTCCTTGCAAGGCCTCAGCTGAAACTACACCATACACCAGGCCCCCATTCACCTAGAAGCACATGAAACCAAGACCACAAAGCTTGCAGCAAGCCATACCAGGCGAGGGCCAGGCAACACACAACAGCAGCGAGAGCACTTGGCTGACATTCATTCCTCAGCTGACCGGCCTGACCCTGAGGTAAAATTCCTCAGCCAGCAGAGAAGTGTTCCTGGTAAAACACAGACAGCCTGAGGAGCAGCTGAGTATGAACCCACGGTGTGAGGAGGCCACATTTCCCTGCACACTGACAGCAGGCCCCTGAGACCCTGCTCTACCAGAGGCTTGAGCTGTCACACGAGGAGCCATCACAACCCAGCTCCAGCTCAGATGACAGATAATTGTCCACTGCTGACTATGATGAAACATATTTTTTCTCCTGCACTGCTTGGCTTCCTAGTGCAATGCACCAGGAAAAGTGGTTTCAGCAGGAAATTGTATCTCCGGGGTGAAGGAACAGCTTATAAATTAAATTAGCCTCATTCAGCCTGCTATGAAATTTTAAAGCAAATCAGGCAAGGGCATATCAACACAAGACTGTGGATCTTGGGGAAAAAATAAATAGTAGATCTAAAATCAAATATTAAACACTATGTCATGGCTTAACCCAAGCAGGCAGCTATGTGCCACACAGCCACTTGCCCAGGTGGGATGGGGGAGAGAACTGGAAAGGTAAAAGTGAGAGAATTCATGGGTTAAGGCAATGACAGTTTACTAGGTCAGGCAAAAGCAACGTGTGGCATGGACAGCCACAGTCACTTTGAGGTGCTCATGGCTGCTCTGATGCAGCCTTTTCCATCAGCCACAGAGGTGCCTTCAGAGGTGTATTCAGACACTTCTGCTGTGTTGTGGTCTTACCCATGGCCACAGACACTTTGAGGTATTCTGGTGTGGCCTTACCTGTGGCCACAGACACTGCAAGGTGTGCTTGCTGCAGCATGGACTTCTCCCTGGCCATAGATGCTTCGAGGTGTGCTTGCTCTGGAGTGGACTTACCCATGGCCAGAGACATTTTGGTATGTACATGCTCTACATGGGCTCATCCACAGGTCCCAGTCCCTCTGGCACGAGTTCATTCTGGAGTTCCAGCCTGTCCCGAGCAGCAGCACAGGAACAGCAGCAATGCCCTGGCCACCAGCCAGCCCAGGTGGATGACTACAGCTCTTATCAAAGCGTTCCCAGGCACAGCAAAGCAAGATGACAAGGAATAGAGCAAATGGCAGAAGCAAAAGCAGCCACTAACAAGCATTGGACTCTAACATACAGTAAGGCAAGCAAGCCCCGTGACAAGCACAAAAGCCTGCCTATTAGCAGCTAAACAGCTATAACATCTATAAATTCAGTCTAGCACACTCCATACCCCAAGCAAATCTATCCTCTTCTCAAACCTTCTGTGCCCCATGTTGGGGCACAAAACCAGATTGCCAGAGCTACAAAACAGGTAGAAACTGTTCTTGCTTTAAAAACAGCCTTCTTAACCAGAAATGTTCCTGCATATGTTCCTAAATACAAATGGAAAGTATTCAAAATGCTATATGGTATGGAGAGTACAGATGATAAATAGATACCACTTAGGCAAATATTTCTGTCTGCAGAACACAGCTTAGCTTGATTAAGACAAATATCTAAATTAGCCATCAGTCATGATATCTCCACAGTGTTGTGAAATTTGCAGCAGCTCCTATAGAATAACGCCTGCCTGGCACTAAAAAATTCAGCATTCTTGCAAAGAACCACAATGACTGAAATTACCAGACACCAGTTTTAAGACAAATAACTAGGGATAGACGTGCAAACAATGGAATGGCTCATTCAGAAGCACAGAACATTTGGCTCTGCAGACAAAGAGATGCCCCAGCTATACATATGCCTACAGGTTATGAATAATGTCTTGCATAGCAGAGCCTGTGGTTTAAGAGCAGTAGTAGTTTGAGAGAGGTCTGTCATGCTGGATGCTGAACATTTGCAATGCCTCCCCAGTTTTACTTGTAGTTGCTTTGGGTACTTTTTCCCTTGATCACCGCCCTGGCCCCAAGAAAATGTTACAAAATTCCTACATATTTAGGGTGCTTGTGTTATGACTTAAATATAGTGTTCAAGAAGCATTTTCACCGATTGTGCTGTTCTGCTAAAAATAAAAAATAAAAATAAAAAATAAAAGAAATAACAAACCTGTAAGCTAACAAAGCCATAACTAAATTGGATTTTTGTGACAAGCAATTACAAAGTGCTGGACCTCACTGCAATAGAAAGGGAACCTCTTTCAGAGGAAAAATCACCCATAAATGCCCTTTGGGGGGTGTTCAAGGAACAGGAACTGCTGCACTTGCATTTCTGCTTTGATTTTGCCAGCTTCCAGCCAGCTTCTCTGCTGAAGCAATGGGGCAGAGCCAGCCCCTGCCCCAGGCAGAGAGAAGAGTGGCTTCACGGCGCTCGCCCTGCTGCTCCTGGCAGGACACAAAGTGCAGCCCAGCTGTGCAGCTGTCTTGAGGGATGGCCGCTTCCCTGCACTGTGCTTAACAGATCCACGCTAATCCGTCACCAGAAAGCCAACAAAAGTCATGTAAATGGCTCTATGACTGGGAGGAAAATGTATGCTGCAAGTCCTCCTAGGTTGATGACAGGTAAAGAAAATGAGCTTTTAACAAATCAGCCCATGAATGATGGAAAAGAAAATACTGCACAGGTCAAAGCAATGTTATATTTGACTTAAAATTTCTGAGGGTGCGGTTGTTTCACCCAGTGAAAAGCAATGATCCCAACGCCATTCCTTCAGGAAGAGAGCTCTGTACAGGGCATCCCTGTCAGGCTGCTGGGGCATGAATGAGGCCCCAGCTCATTCCTGCATGCTGCAGGACCACAGCAATGGTATTAGCAGAAGGCAGTCCTGTTGGGCCTGGGCAGAATTCAATAGCTGGGAACTAGCACAAAAAAACAACCACAACAACAGCAACAAGAACAAAAGTGCTGTTCCTTTGTGTGAAACAACAGAGATCACAGCCTGGTCAACTAAAAAAAGAATCATCAATGCTGCTTTCAATTTTGAAATTACAAGGTTATAAGGCTTATCATGCCAGGAATCTTTATTTGATTAAACCAGAAATGTAGCAGAAACAGAAATGTAGCAGATGGGTTTTCTATGTTAAATTAAATAATTGTAATGATATATGTAAAAGAGATGAAGTTCTCTGCTATCTACAGGTTGCATCAGTGAAGGGAAATGGTCACAAGAGACCACAAGTGTAGCATCCACAGGGTGTGCTGGTATTTCTACAGATCAAGAAAGCACAACAGTAATAAGCCTTCCCAAGAGAGTAAAAGTCATGTGTTTATGCAAACCAATGAAAGGCAATGAGCATCAAATAAGATGGCTACAGTGCTGAGCTGGGTGACACAGCAAACCTCTGACATGTGACACATATGGCCGTGGAAGAAGATAAGGGTATCTTATCTGCTGCTGATGGAGAGCGAGGCTGGCAAAGCACAAGAAAAAATCTGTGCACGACAGACCCCTCCATGCCACATAGCTAAAGGGTCTTATGACACTGCAATAGATCCTGGATCAGGTACTTTTGTAGGGAGGCTCCATTTTAAAAAACGTCTTCTCTGAGAGATACGTCCAGGGCTTCACTATTCCCTGCTGTGGCCAAAGCTGCCCATTATCTCGGTCCCCTCTCCAATACTTTCTTTGCTCTTTTTTGTAGGTTCCTGAAATACCACAGACCAGGTACCTAAACCCATTGATAGCTGCAGGAGGATTTCTGCTGGCTTAGCTTTACTCTCAATAGGTGCTGTGCAGATGACTTAAAAATTAAATGAATTTTTTTTTTTAAAAAAAAAAAAAAAGGTCACTAGTCAACCAGAAGATGCTGTATCCTGCTGTAACCTGCCCTTTTTGAAGGAAAACACTGGGTGCAGTCATATTCCTGCAGGGATTAAGAATTCCAGTGTTTTCAGTGAGATCACAGGTCTAGGATCAGAGGTAAGGCGTGGAAATGCGAGGGACATGAAAGTCCGAAGGTTGATTTATGAGTGAATATGTTTATGTTCCACACATCTTCAAGTGAATGAATGGTTTTGGCAGCACTCTGCAGCTCTTCTAGTGAACACAGAATGTTTTCTTTCTTCTCTCGGGCAAATTAAAATGTCAGTAGGCTCATTCCTCTTTCTTGTTTGATCTGTTCCTAGCTGGACATAGAGATTTGAAAGCCTGTGATGATCCTATAGTGACCACATTAAAAATGCAAACATCTGCCAACCATTACCACACAGCGGTTTCTGAAATAATGCTCCATTTGTCCCTGCTCAGAGCAGAGACACACACAGCGTGCAATCCCTAACCATAACAGCTGGTGCCTGTCAGAAAATACTAGGGTTTTTGCAGTGGCTTGTTTGCCCAAAAATCACAGGAAGGGTCATCCAACCTTTGGCACACAGACTTCAGTAGCTTTCTTTCGTAAGTATGACGGGCTGACATGGTTTTGTAAAGTTCTCGAAAAAGAAACTGAGTCATTGCTGTATCAATAGGCAAACTTTATTGCAGTACTAACAACATCCTGTAAAAATAATTTACTGAAGCCACGGCAGTTTAATCTATTCTGTGAGAGAGAAAATGGCCAAGTCTTAACGGTGAGAACCTAAAGGCTTTCTGCTGTAACAGGATTTAGCAATAACTTTTAATTGGCAGTTCAAAGTTAATCCTCAGGGGAAAATGTGATCTGGCAAAAGCACCCAGTCACAAAGAAAAGGAAAAATCATTAGACTGTGGATTTTTTTATTTTTTTTTTTTTTGTCTCAGTATTTCTCCAGCTATTGTTACTGGGAAAAATTAGAGAATTAATTGTTGCATTGTCTTGGCCTAACAAGGCTCTTCAGAGGTGACACGTTTTTACCCCTTCTGTATTTAATTTCCCTACCAGTGAAAAAAAAAAGGGCAAAAGTTTAAGTGTGTCAGTGCTCCTAGTGGGTTTTACCTTTATTTAACACACCTTCTGGAGGGAAAACCATAGGCTAAGGGAAACCCCTAGACTAATACTCCACTCTTCCTTTGTCTCTCAACATTATTTTCACAGAGTCACAGTCCCAAATTTTTCTTCCATTTTTACTTAAACAGCATCTCCCAAAGGCTTGCAGTGAGGAACCATTTCTCCTCCTGGATTTAGCTGCAGGAAAAGCCCATCACCCAGACAAATCTTCTCATTATGTCACCAGGATCTGTTCAGCAGTTCTGTCATCCATGATTTCCTTGCTTTGTTCCAGTGACATTTAAAACTAACTTATGGTGACCTGCTTAACCCAGAAGAAAGTTTATGGATGTTTCAACAGTGAACAGATGAGGTCCAAATTAGCCTCCTACTGACAGAACAAAGCCTGCAGTGAAAGCTGAGTTGTCAATAAAAACTCTGGAGCTGCCCTCATGTAACAACCACAAACTCTGACAGGAAGATGTGAAAACACCTTATCTGAGATTTCAGGTAGCAAATATGTCCACCTGTGACCATATTGAGAAATATGAAGAGTTTCCTATGCATCAGCCAAACCAGGTTTCTTGAAAGGTGCAGCTCTTTAGTCTCTGTTTTATATGAGTACTAGATTCTGTTCTTGAAAGAAATACATTATACAAATATTCCCCATAAAAATTATGTAGCTATCTTTAACTGATTAATCCGCTGATCTCTTGCCTTAAGTTTCATTGAAATCCAAATGCTCATATCTTTGTAAAATCTCAAACTCTTGGGAAGGAGGGCAGCTTTGCCCTTGTCCTCTTGCAAAATATGCAGCGCTGAACAGAACAGCGCATTGTTGGTCAGACAGACTGCTCTCTTTCTGCTCAAGACTACTCAAGCAAGACAACTAGAAAAATCACAAGAGCTTGTTACAAGTACAATCAACATGAGTAAAATCCATGAAAAGGAATGTTTCTGAAAAGTAATAGTAGTATTCTATGAACTACTTCATTCATTTTTATTAAATCATTTTACTTTAGAGATGCATTCACTGTACAACATCTGTGTGTCACCTCAATATGCAGACCTAAACATATTTTTAAATGTGTCTATGTTTTACAGAATACCCAGCCCAAATAGTAAGTCTGATCTACTTCTCTTACACATAAATGCAATAGGAAGAGCAAAAAAATAAATGTCATAAATTAAGTGAAATTTGAGTTCCCAAAGGATCTACAATCTAAGCTAAGTTAAAAGAATTTTTTAAATATTTAATATTCTGGGAAAGGTTAATGCAGAGGTAAAAGGAAATGCAGCTGAAAGAAGCACTGAATTTTATAACATATACTTGACATGTTTCATTAATGTTCTAAAATGCTGAATGCTCAGGTACATATAAATGTTATACAGAAAACTCTGTGCTGTTTGCAAAGTTAGAGTAACTTTTAATATGTATTATTTTATCGTGCATATTAAAACTTCTCTCAAAATAACAGAATTGCATTAAACTATCCTAGAAAAAAAAAAAATGTCTTGTAGAAAGATTGCATTTTACCTGCGTTTTGGAAGAAGTCCCAAAGTGGTCCTTTTGTTTGAGAATAAGATCTCCAAAAGGAAGAAAAAAAACAAGGTGCACAGAAGTGAGAAATAAAACACTTGGTTCAGCTGAAGGAGCTGCAAGATGCCTGGTTTTTTTCTGAATAGAAAGTTTGTTTGGATGAATGGCTTTGTTGGTGTGCAGTGCAGCTCAGCTCTTTGTAGTAAGCATCTCTAGATGAGAAGAGAGTGACATTTCATCCTGTGCACTCTCATAAATGAAGCAGGAATTCCCAGATTTGCCATCACGTGATGTCAGTGAGGAACTAGCATTCATTTCACTCCCAGCACCCGTTACTCCCTGCCCAAACAAAGCTCTTCCAAAGCCTGAGATGGTTGTAACAAGTGGCAAAGACTGAAAGGGTAAACAGATTGTTATGAGCTTCACTGATCAGACGCTTAACACGCTGCCTCGAGTTCAGGCCAGAAGCAGGAAAAAATGTCCCGAGGAGGACAGAGCAAATGTACCCTTGTTAAAGTGCCACAGAAGTTATAAAAGAGCAGATTTATCAGTTTTCTCTAGGAAAAACAGCCAGCATTTGAAAGGGAAGAAAAGTAACTTCTGCTTTTCTGCCATAAGGGAGTACTAAAAAGATTATCCTGACAAATACTCATTCTCATTCTTTATACTGGAATTTCAAAGATCTACACATTCCACTGCAGCACGCAATGCAAGGTTAATTAAGCACTGTACCAGCCAAGCTCTTTTTGCCCTTATCAAACATAAATTGGCAGAACAACAATGTTGTAGTCCTGTCTGTCTACAGTCCCAGTCCCAATACGGTATATGCCAACAGAAAGAACAGATGCTACATTAATATGATAGCTTTGAGCAGAATAGAGAAAAGGAAAAATAATATAAAATTAATTCTTCACAAAGAAAATGACACTATTGACATTTTGCTTTATTAAGTAGAAATGATGGTTTCTGCTAGCTGAGCCTTCCTAAAGAAGCAATTTTTCATGAAAGATACGCAGCTATTTTTGACCTTCTAAGACTCAAGGCAGAGATGAACACTTCCAGCTCGACTCATGGTTATCCATAAGGTCATCAATAGGTATCTCCAGCACTCTCATTTGATGCACATCCATGTTGTACATCCAAGACCTGTTTTCTCTCTTGCTGCTGGAGAGGTGCTTGCTGCATGAGTCTGGTGAGAAAATGTGATAATATGGACCATTGCACAATTTGTATTATGATATTCCATCTGTGCTGTTACTGGAGGTCCTTAACTGTTCCAAAGTGTGCTTTTCAGTGTTTTTTTTGTTTGTCTGTTTGTTTTTTCATGGTTGTTGTTGCTGCTGTTTTGTGGTTTGTTTGTGTGTGTTGGGTTTTTTGGGGTGGTAGAGTACAAGTAATGTCTGCTTTTTTGATGTAAAATAGGTTCCAACTTAGTCTAATCGTCTACAAACATCAAGGTGATAATAGCCTAGGCTTGAGGAAGTCATTGACAGCTCTGTAACTCAGGCAGCCCAATCATGTTTTGTGAATGCAAATCTATTTATACCTACAACCAATATCACAGGAGGGCTACTTGCTGACTTCCTCAAGGTACAGTGACACATACTTTTTTCACCACCATAAACATAATTGTCATGAAAATATTAGTTTATGGAGAGCTTACAAACAAACAGGTGTCATTCCATCCAATTTCATGGAGAAAAGCTTTACTGGTTTTCACTGTAATGGAGATTTTTTTTTTTTAATTTTTTTTTTTTTTTTTTTGCACAGCAGCTTGTATGGTGTTGGTTTGGATTTGTGACCAAATAGTGCTGATAACACACCATTGCTGCTGAGCACTGCACACACAGCCTCGGGACCTTCTCCATTTCTTGCACTGCCCCATCAGCGGATGAGGGTGCATCCAGGACAGCTGACCCCACCTGACCAAAGGGATATCCCATAACTTAGGGTGTCCTGCTAAGCAATAAAACTGGGGAAGGGAGAAGGAAGGAGTCCCATTCAGAGTTACAGCGTGTGCCTTCCCAAGTAACACTAACACATGATACAGCCCTGCTTTCCTGGAAATGACTGAATATCTGCCTGCTGACAGGAAGCAGTAAATAAATTCCTTATTTTGCTTTGCTTCTGCAGGCAGCTTTGGCTTTACTAATTAAACTGTCTTTGTCTCAATCCACGAGTTTTCTCATTTTTTCCCTTCTTGATTCTCTTCCCCATTCCACTGAGAGGGGTTAAGCGAGAGCCTCTGTGGAGCTTAGCAGCCAACTGGAGTTAAACCACTGCATGTGGATCCAGTACTCCTTTTAAAGATTATTCTGATACACACACACAAAATCCCTTTATTAAGGTAAATTATTCAGCCCTCCAACTCTGCCACCATTTATTTGTGTTTCTATTGCTTAGATGCTCCAGCTGTGGCTAAGGACCCCAAAGCAGGAGATGCTGCACAAACAGAAAAAGATGAAGTTTTCATCTCTACAGATGAGATGCAACACAGAAGTCAGCAAGCAGGGCAAGAAGTGACTAAGACAACACTGATCAGCATAGTGATATACAAGTAGTATTTTAGGAAGGCATAGACCTAAGGGATGCACACTGTTCAGTTTGCCAAGGGAACAGCATGAAGCTGCATTAGCAGAGATTCATTTTGGATATTAGGAAAAAGTTCTTCACTGAGATGGTGGCAGGAGTTCAAGAAGTGTTTGGATAACACTCAGACATATATTTTGATTTTGGGGTGATTCTGTATGGAGGCAGGAGTTGGACATGATGATCCTTGTGAGTCTCTTTTACCTTGGGATATTCTGTGATTATATGGTTCTGTGATTAACAGTGGACAGCCAGGCAGAAATTCCAGGAATCAAAAGAAATGTTTCTGACGTTTATATGTTTGTGGTGGGTTGACATTTTCTGGCTGCCAGATGCCCACCAAGCTGCTCTGTCACTCCCCACCCTCAGAAAAACAAGAGAAGAAAATAAAATGAAAAAGTTCGTGTATCAGGATAAGGATGGGGAGACCACTCACCAGTTATTGTGATGTGCAAAACAGACTTGACATGGAGAAGATCAACTTATTTTATTGCCAATTAAAAACAGAGTAGGATAGTGAGAAACAAACAAACAAACCCATGTATTCCGTCCCACCATCACTTCTTCCCAGGCTCAACTTCACTCCTTAATTTCCAGCTATTCTACCTTCTCCCCCCAGGCAGTGCAGGTGAACAGGGAATGGGGGCTGCGGTCAGTCCCTGATGCTTCGTCTCTACCACTCCTTCATGGTCACTCCCTGCCCCTGCTCCCCATGGGGTCCCTCCCATGGGATGCCGTCCTTCCCCAGCTGAGCCTGCAGGGGCTGCCCACAGGCAGCAGCTCTTCAAGCACTGTTCCCACACGGCTCCGTCCCACAGGGTCCATCCATCCCCCAGGAGCAAACTGCTCCAGCACAGGTCCCCCACGGGTGGGCGGCAGCTCCCCCCAGACCCCCTGCTCCTGCATGGGCTCCTCTCCACGGGCTGCAGCTCCGGCCCGGGGCCTGCTCCTGCGGGGGCTCTCCATGGGCCGCAGCCTCCTCCAGGCCACATCCACCTGCTCCACGTGGGCTCCTCCACCCATGGGAGGGCTGCAGCATGGAGATCTGCTCCATGTGGGACCCATGGGCTGCAGGGGGACAGCCTGCGCCACCAGGGGCCTCTCCACAGGCTGCAGGGGAACAGCTGCTGTGTGCCTGGAGCACCTCCTGCCCTCCTGCTGCACTGACCTTGGCTGTTTCTCTGTACACTTTCTCACTCACTTTACCAGCTGCTTTCATACAGCAGATTTTCCCTTTCTGAGATATGATTTCACAGTGGTGCCACCAGCTGATGGGCTCAGCTCTGCCCAGCAGTGGGTTTCTTTTGGAGCCATCTCGAACCTGCTGTGTCCTACATGGGGGCAGCCCCTGGTCTCTTTTCATGCAAGACATCCCTGCAGCACCAGCCTACCTCCACACCCCTCTACTACCAAAACCTCACCATGGGAAAACAATACAATGTTAAAGAAGAAAGTTCATGCACTCTAGTGGAATGGGAAATTCAAGCTATGCATTTGCATGTTTCCTATACATCTTTAACTGTCAATGTAGCTGTAGAAATGAGGGCATTCCCTGGCAAATGTAGAACTAATCTAAAATCCATATATAAATTTGTGGTAATTTGGAGGCCACTGTGCACAGGGAAATGAGTTGCAGCATTTCTCTCCCAGGTTATGAGTCTGAAAGAGTCAAGTCTACCCAGACAAGAATACTGAAGTGATTAAGTCAGTTAACTACTCCTCACCAATCTGCAAGAACAGAAGATAGCTGCCCAGCAGCACAGATAGGAGCTAATATATCCTTAGGGAAAATAGATAATGGCAAAGTAAATACACTGAGCATGTTTGGGACAAAATAAAAATAGGAAGCAGATGAGTACCTGATGGTAGAAAGGGGTTTCAGAAGTCAGTTAGCTGCCAATCCTGTGGAAACCTGGGCAGACCTGAAAGACTACATGATTCAGGAGAAGATAATAGGTGCACTTCAGTACCCTGAGTGATGTCCTGAGAAACCGGAGCTGATGTCTGAGCATGGTGAGAAATGGGACAGAAATGCATCAAGGATTTATTATTGTTTTAGTAGATCCATAAAGCAAGGGAAATAGGAACTTCAACAGAATTGCACAAAACCAAGCTTTCCCTTCTGCCAGTCACTGACTCGTAGCAGGGACTGCCCATGTAGCCTGGGTGTGTGGGGACATCTCACTGAGGCAGACAGAGGGAAGATGGGGACAGGAGGATGGGTCCCACCTTGGGGCAGGCAGGCAGCTCATCCCCTGGAGCCTTGTAGAGCAGCTATACAGCTTGTGTCCAGACAGGTCTTGACCAAAGCTGTGACACAAACACTAAGTATGGGAATGACTCTGTGGGTTATGGAAAAGCAGGCATCAATGCAGAGGCTGGAGTACAAAGTCAGCAGAGGTCAGAAAGGTCTGAATCCATGATATGAGACCACTCAATTGTTTATAAAATCTGTTCCTAGCACGACAATCAAAGGATGACTGAGGAGAAGAGGTGGAGAGGAAAATATAACCAGCAAGCAGCTGGGGCAGACAAGCTTAGAAATAAACAAAAAGAAAGAAAGAAGAGAGCTCAAACACCTCCAGGGATGGGGCATCCACAACCTCTCTGGGCAACCTGTTCCAGTGCCTCACCATCTGAGGTGAGTGAGGCACTGGAAAAATTTTGAGTGAAGAATTTCCTCCTAACATCTAAGCTAAATATCCCCTCTTTTAGTTTAAAACCATTCCCCCTCATCCTGTCATTATCTGATTGAGCAAAGAGTTGCTCCCCATCTTTTTTATAAGTTCCCTTCAAGTGTCCTCATTCATTCCAGGAATACATTGGGTGCAAGAAGTATGAAAGCTGAGGATGCTATTTTGTTGGATTCATTTATGTTGCAGGTAAAAAATATTTTCCTTCCCTAATTCTCTTATTAAGTTTAAGAAAAAACTGCATAGCATCATCACATAATTGCACTAGAGAAAGTGGCACTTTCATGTCTCATGTCCCTAAAAATGTGTTCAGCACATAGCTGAGATACTATGTGGAACGTCACACAATGGGAACAAAAAGATAACAAATAATACTGCTAAATTATGAAATCATGTCCACAGAAGACCGCAAAGAGAAAGCTGCGATGTTGCTCAGTTCAATTTAGGATTTCATGTCCATAAGGCTGTACAGTATAACAGGAGCTAGCTGGGGTCTGGATTCAAACCGATCATTTTTCTAATACTGAGCTTGGAAACTGCTCGGTTTCCATGGATTAGAACTGAACAGAGCTGGGAAGGAAACCAAGCATGGTTTTAGTTTCATTATCTATATTTTCAGAGCAAAAAACAGGGTTCCCAATGCCTTCCATAAATTCTTTTATGGAGAAAATTTCCATGTAGTTCTGTTTTTCGAGCTAGGATAGATAAATAAATAGATAACTAAACAAGATCATCGCCCACGTGATTGCAGCAAGTCCCAGCTGTAGCCCCAGAGCAAACATCAGTTTCTCGGTAGGGAACAGCAAGCCTGTGAACAGGCCGGCCGTTGTGTGGACGTGGCATTGCTCAGACTAGCGGAGAGGGGCTCAGACTAGCGAAGAGGGGGTTTTGCATTCCTGACAGACTTTCCTGACATGCCAGGGCTGTTCCCTCAACACTGAGGCCTGGGGGAGGCAGGGAATAGTGCTGGGCCTGCCTGTCCACCATGACAGGACAGTGCCTGCGTGAGGCACAGAGGGCACGGGCAGGGAAGAGCGGTGTCAGGGCTCACACCAAATGAAGCTAGTTCTGGGGAACTTGTGGTGTGTTTTTTAGGAATCCCACATCTTCCTTCGGGATTTAGGAAAAACACACACACACAAAGGCCAAGCCAGTGATATGTGGAGTTTATAGGCCCACATTCAAGAAAACACTTGAGGCCACAACTTCCATTAAATCTGTTTAAAATCTGGGTGTCTAGTCTAACCAGTCTCCAACACTTAATACAGATACAGACACCTCTAATGGATAAAATCATCGCACCATAAGGTAGGAGGGATTTGTGCTGGCAAACTTAAGGTGTCTACATGAAAACTGCAGGTCTAAACTCCCTCTTCTAATCCTTGGAGATGCAAAGTCCATGCAGTCTGAGAAAGGATGCCCCAGCCCCATCTGGGTGTCCACCTCAGGGTGAGATTAAAAATTCTCAAGACTGTATTGACTGTATTGATTAATCATTCACATCCCAAAACAGGGAGAATAGACATGAAGTTCACACATGGACACTTTCACCATAGACACCTACATTTATAAGGCCTTGGGTGATTCAGCTGAGTAGTCCTCTGGAGGGAAATGCCTGTATTTCCCTCCTGCACGGTGAACGGGGAGAGAGAGATGACTTTTCATGGGGTCTTCCTAACTGGGAACAGTTTGGTCCACCTCAGGCAGGTGTCCTGTAGCTGCAGACTTGTTTGCCCGTGTTTTCTGGAGCTGCCCCAAGTAAATGCACGCCAGGCTCTGACAAGCCCAAGTCCAGCAGTGGCTGGGCTCTTTACTAGGCTTTGTTTCTTTCTCCTCAACTTTCTTCCTGGCTATTCCTCTTGTCTGCTGTCCCTGTGAGGGCCTGTCTGCAACAGAGAGGAGATTGGAGAGGAGACGGATGATAAGAGTAGTGGGAGCTAGCAGATGTGGTGAAAACACAGTTGCATAAATCTGCTTGGCACCAACCTGAAATAGCATAATTTTTTCTCAGAGGGAAGAGTAGACAGGTAACAGACATGGCAGAAGAAATGCCTAGTCTAGTTTATACCTGCAAGGTGGCCAGACATAATGAGTGTGACAACAGGCTGGCTTCCTCTGCACTGGTAGTGAGCAGAAAAAAATAGAGTTTTCCAGCAACAGTGTATGCTCAGTGGCAAGTTAGAAGTTAGGTGTTGATTTGCCACCTTGAGCTGACAGTCTAAGTCTGTGCTGTGTTGGAACCAAACAAAAGAAATTAAATTATCTAGTGAACTTAAATGAAAGATTCACTTTCTGGTGAACAAATTGTTCAATCCAGGCAAGGCTGCAGCACAGAAAATCAGAGGAAATCCACCCCTGGTAGCCAACCTCATGCTCTTTTTCTTTCAGGGTGAGGCTAAGACAGTACTGGTAATCACATCATTCAGTCCCCGCTGGTATTAGACAAACCTACCCCTGATGGCTACTGTTGGAGGTCTCCAAGTGCTTCATGTCAAGGTTTTCATCACACCAGTCAGCCTAGCACTGAGTATGCCTGGCCAGCAGTGGGGAGGCCTCCAAGGAAGAGCTGAGTGCTCATGAACTTTAAGTCCTTGCACATTGCTGGCAAGGAGACAGGGACACATCCCAGCCCTCCCATCTGTGCCTGGATGCACTGTGTAAGGCTCTGCACACCAGGTCATGAGATGTGGTCAGGGAGAGACACAGATAACAATGATAGCCTTTCAGTTCCAGGCCCTGAAAGGTGGCATTCACTGCCTATCTGACGCTGCTCTGGCTCCAGCCACAGCCCCCGGCCACCGCAGCGGCCCCACATGCTGAGCACTTGCCTGTCTTCACAGGCCAGGGAGCTGCTGTGTGGCTATGGCTTGTTTCAGGGACACAAGGAGAGGAGAGGAGAGCAGCCAGAAGGGCTGTTAGGACCTTTAAGTGACTATCCAAGAAGTAATTACAAGATTGAACACCCTTTTATGCATGAGCACATACATCAGAAAAAGCATGAGATGGTACTTGTTGTATAAGAGGAGCTTCATTTTCAAAAGTCATCCCATATCCTTTGGGTTAATCATAACTCAGCTGAGGCAATTACAAACATCATTTGTGTCAATACCTTATCTCCATTGAGAAAGAACTGCTCCGTAGCTCCACACCCCTGTCTCTCTGCGCCTATGCCAATCTCCACATATAGTCCAGAATAACAGCGTGTGCCTCCTCTCCAGTTCCCCACCCAGAGATGACCTGCAGTAGAGCAAGAGACATAATTACTCCAGGAGAGTGGACTCAGTTCAACAGGGCTATGCTGTCATTATTTATGTGTGCAAGGCAGAGCGTAGGTTTTTGTCTACAGCAGATGTGAAACTAGTTTGCTTAAACTGGGAAATTTTCTGAAATTTTGTAAAAGAAGGCATTTCTCAATGAAGTTTAAAAGTGGTTGACAAGGTTTCTTCTTCCCATCAAAGTTACATATTCTCTCCTGTTATTATTTTTTCCATAAATACATATGATTTATACAAACATTATATATGATTCTGCTAGGAAAGTTATAACATTACACATAGCCTGTCATCTTCCTTTTCACAGAATCCATCATGCTAACCTGGTTGAGCAGAAACATCTCCAGCCCCTGCAGGGTTTAACACAACATTTGCCAGACTGGTGAAAAGAATTTTCTTTCCAGCGTCCTTAATGCATAGCTGAGTACCATGAACTTTCCTATAAGAACACCTCACCTTCATCCACACATCAAACCTGAAGAGGAGTGGATTTCACAAGTCATTCTTTCAATTCAGTTCACAGTTTTTTGTTTCTGACTCTACCTGGGAAAGGAGCACCCTTATCTTTGGGAATGGAACCAAGCTGTTAAAAGTTCCAGATGCAGCAGTGCCCACTGGTTATTTTTGGCTTCTCTTCCTTTTCTATCTTCTATATTGTTTGCATTTATTTTTTTTTTTTTTCTCTGTGCTAGTTACAGACTGTCAAGTCTCTTCAAGGGCTAATTCATCATGGTTGACATGGGTTATTCACTTCTTTGAGGATCCAGTATCCTATGACAGAAAACTGCAGGGCTATAATGACTGTTGAAAAATTTAGTAAAAATCCTACTTGCCTATGTAAATCTATCAAATCAAATGCCATGCCAAAAGATAACCAGCTCTGCATCACTTGAAGGAGTATTCTCTCTGGACGATAGCCAACCTCACATTTCTGAGTTGTGTGGAAATGCTCATCTCTGAAGAACGCATTTCTTCACACAGGGTGCTAAGACCTTCCCAACGCTGGCAAACCAAAGTCCATTTCAGTGGTAGGAAAACATCATTTCACTTCAGGACAATTCATAACTCTCTAGATAAAAGTCCTCTGCCATGCAAAAATCCCAGATGCACTTGGGACCTCATCTTCTGGAGATTGTCTACTCGATACACAATTATGGGAAAAAAAAAAAAAAAAACAGAAAATTTCAAAATCACAGAACGGATGAGGTTGGAGGGAATGTCTAGAGGTTACCTGGTCCAATGGCCTGAAGAAGCAGGGCCATCTAAAGCAGGTTGCCCAGGACCTTCATCCAACAGCAAGTAGTTTTGCCAACTGAGACCAGTTAGTATTGAATGTGGCTGTTTGGAAGGCAAGGACATGGGTTTTTTAAGCTTTTGCAAGACCAAGGGGACATACTTTTCATCTATTCCCATTGCTTTTTTTAACACAGTCCTGCAAAAATATAAATAAATAATTAAACAGATAAATAAAAATTAAAAGCCATGAGTAAGCTATATGTACATCATCACATTCACTGCTTAAAAATGTCAGCTGCAATTTGTGGCAGGATCTTCGTGGAGGACACCAGTGAGCTCAGTGGCTACATCTTGCTCTAACCTAAACAAGGAGACTCAGGTGAGGTCAAAGTGTTAAAAGCCCTCAAATCTACCTCAAATTTGTCCTTCATTCATGCACTATCTCTTTTGTCCCATTTTCTTTGCTGTCCTCAGAATTATTTGTCTCATTATTATGGCCACATTTTGTCCACCCCCACACATAGGTATAGCCCCTTCTCAGAGCAGTCAGTCATCTCCAAGCTGGCTCTTCAAGCAAGGTGATGTTTAACCCAGAGCAGATACCTTGCAATCCCTCCCAGCACAGCAGTACCATAAATGTGATGTTATTAGTAGAATCTGACATCTTCTTCATGCAAGACAAGTTACTGAAATCTCAGGAAAATGACCCCAAAACCAGCCATGTCAGTAAACGAGTGCTCAGTAGCTGCAAACTACATCTTTCCTAAAAGCAGATGGGATGCTGGATCTAGGCTCTGATGTGTAGAGGGGGCCCTGAGTACTGCTGCAAACACTACTGTCTCAGAATAGCTTTGAGACTACAAAATATCCTGAATTTCCCAGAGGTGCCACAAGGCAGTTGTTTTACCACCTCCAGTAAGGCCTTGGCAGCAATTGTCACTATTCTGTAAGAGTTAAGAAGATGATAACAAGGTTTGTACCACTCCCAAATGGAAAGAAGCAGATTGTACAGCTATCTTTCAAATTAAACAGCCCATAAGCAAATTCTAGTTAGGGATTTTGTCCTCCCCGCTTCCGTCTTTAAAGCCCTGCATAAAACAGACAGATATCCCAAAGCACATTTTGAGCTTGTGAGCTATTTCTGTAGCCTGTTACTGTACAAAAATATTTTCTCAAACCGTTTTCCATTGGCAAACAATACCCCAACATTCATTTGTTTCAAAACATACAAGGGCAGTGCCACTGCATTTCCTGCCTGCGGGTATGCTGACCACATCCTTCCCAGCTCTCGTGACACAATGTGACCCAAGCAATCGCAGCCATCACTGCCCTTTCCTCTGCCCACTCCGTGCTCACCACTCGAAGCCACCTTCATGGCCATGGCAATGTACGTTTTACCAGAGCAGTGAGGACCGGCGGCGCCCGTCCTTGCTCCCTGTTCTGATCAGCAGCCTTCTGTAGGTGGGACGAGCCAGTTCTCCACCATGCACTGGCTGGTGGGAACAATTCCTCGGCCCCATCAAAGAAGTGTGTGTAGCACTCCTATGAGATCACTCCTATCAATGCAGCCTATGTGTTGAAATAGCATTTCTGTACAATGGGGGGACTTTGATCTCCTGACTCCCGGTCCTGTGCCTTAACCACAGAGGAAGCTTGAAAACCTCCTGAAGACTTCTTTGCTGGTCATGATCATACAAAGTTTTCTTAACACCATTGCAAACTGCCTGCGATCAAAGCAAGGCCATCTTGAAAGCAGACATCAGGATTGTTTTGACATCCTATGGCATGCAGGCACTTCTAGTTGTAGAACCAAGACTGAGAGGTGAGCCCAGTCTTGGAGCCAAGTACCTGAAGCCAAGACCAATGTCTGCCTTTTTTATGTAGAATTTTATAACAAATGTGTTTCTTACAGGGCCTTTCTAACATATACAACGCATTATATTTAAGTCTTCTTACAGCGCACACACATGTTTAAATAGATTACTGCCATCCAAAGTAGCCACCATTTTCACAGCAGTTAATTTGGATTTGTGCATAACAAACTAGAAAGACAAACTACCTGGCCACAGGATTGCATTTTCCCACTGAAATTGTCAATATTGTCACAATAAAAAATTTAGATCAGCTTCATACAGACTCCAGGAAAGCCAGTAACTAACCTCAAGCTGGGTTTAACAATATTTGCTTTTCCCACTGTAATCATTTGAGCAAGTCACTCTTAGTTAAATGAGTTTACACAACTTCTCGTTATCCATACCATGGGGCAGTGCCATTTCTGCTCCGACAGCAGAAGCCTTGAAGCTGGGCTTTCCAGCCCCCTGCCCCAATCATGCATGGTTGTCCCATGGAGCCTAGAGGAGGGCAAACATTTTGGATGATACCTACAGTCTCAGAGGGTTGTTAAAGAGGAATGATAGGGAGGACTTGAGGGCAGGGATGTTTCAGAGGTACTTGCTCTCCCCTGCTGCTTGTTCTTCCCCCTTCCCATCCCACTGGACCAGTGCAATTGGTTGCGGGGCCAACTTCAACAGAAGAAGGAAATGATCCCATCAAAAAACAACCAGCAGCAACCTTGGGGCAGAGGATTTTAGTGCAGAAGTGTTTCTTGAGAAACAAAATACAAATGTGATGGCTTAACTCAGCTGCTACTTCCCAAGCTGCTTGGAAGACTGCCATGTGCTGCTGCTTTGTTGCTCCACCATTTATTTTCTCCCCCAAGGCTGACAGGTGTATCTACACTGCTGTATTAAACAGAGCTGGCAGCAGAGGGTTAGCAGCTGATTTAGGTGAGAGCAGCTGTGCTGTACGTCCATAAACCAAAAAAACACTGCAGGAAGGCACCGGGGGACTCCTGCAGCACTGAGCTGCAGAGCATCTTTATCTAACTCCACAGGATAAATCACCAAGCCCTGATGGAGTTGGGGAGAGCTGCGTGAGCAGCAGAATTAGCATCTGGTTAAGGTGTTACTGAAGAAGAAAAGATCCTGTTGAGCCAATGCAGGTCCACAATGGAAAAGCTGAAAAGTTTCAGTGTCTTCGCTTAATCCTGATGGGATTTAAAGGGTTTTGTCTGCAGTAAGTTTGGATGTCTCAAGGCACCTTGGTTAGAACATGATGAAGAGGGTATAATTGCTGAGTCTATCCTACCTACCAGAAACACATTTTGGAGATAAAGAACAAAGCATTGCAGGAATAACAAATAAGCTGAAAGGACTCAACAGAATGGTTTGGACAGCTGCCTGGCTGAGAGTAGATCAATAATTGTCGGATCATCACCAAGAGATGTCTAACAAGATTTTTAACACCTGTATTATTAACTCAAATTCTTGACCTGCCTAGACGGATGATTATGGTGGCAAATTGTCTTTACAGTTACAAATCGTGGTGGTGGGTGGGTGTCAAGTATTGCTACTGTTTCTTCTAAACTTGCTTTGGATAACCACAGACAATCAATCATTTCCTCCTTAATCCCAATGTTCTTTGAGAAGATGCAGGCCACAGCTTCATTTACCTACATCCCGTATCTAGAAAAAAACAGTATTCAGTCTGGGAGCGTGAATTGCCAGAGTAGCCCGCTCCCCAGACAGAAAATCTGGTCCACATCTGCAGATGGAGACCTCTGGAAACAGTTCAAAGCCTGTCAGACCACTGACTGCAGGCCAGACCCTCCCCAAACGCACAGGCAGGCAGTTAGCCGCCTTCTGCCTCTCTACACATCTTCCACTTGTCTACTTAGTCGTGGTGAGACACACATCAGCACTCTGAAATTGCTCTTGAAGAGAGTATTTCACTCTATAGGGTATAAATTTGCTTCTTTACTTGCTTGTCATCATCATTGACATTTTGACGTCCAACTTGTCCATGCCTCAGTAATCATCTCCAGACAGGGTGCCACACAGCTGATTCCTCAGCAGCACAACCCAACAATAAATCATGTCTGGCCACACTTGTAAGGTGTGGAAGGACAGTGTCAGCTCCTCTACAGGCAGCTCACCCAGGGAGCGATTACAGGAACACACAAACACGGCCAACACACAAAAGGGGAGGTTGTGATGAGAATATTAGAAGACAGAACACGTCCAGACCACACCAGCCAGGCCACCGGTGTAGTGCAGTTTTCTTCCTCTCAGACTTGTACGTCCATCCCCTCATCTCCTTCCTGGTTTTGTCCAGACAGTTGTCCCCCAGAAATATCCCTTCCTCTACAGGAGCATGGAGAAAAAGCAACTCACCCAGGCCAGCCCAAATCCCACCTGCCCCCACCCCCAGCTATTTCATATTTTTAATTTCTTCTTTCAGACAACCCTTCACCTATCAGCTTCATTTTGGGCATGGAGCCTGTTCTCCAGTTTACTTTTAGGGATGACTCTAAGTCAATGTGATGAACTTGATTTAAAAAAAAAAAAAAAAAAAAAAAAAAAAGACACTTGCAGGATTCTTACTTGAAAAGTTTTTCAAGGTTCAGATGGAACATAACACGTGGATGCAATTTTACCTCCACCTCATTTGAGAGACTTTAGTCTCCTTACAAAAGTAACGAAGAGAGAAGTTACCAAAAGCCATAATGAAGTGAACCTGCCTTATCTGTTAACTAATGGGCCAGTCCTACTGGCGAAGCAGTGTTAGAACAGTTTCATAATTTGTGGTTCACAAATCACATGCTCATGCCACAAATGCCAGACGTATCAGAACAAATGTCAGAAAAAAATATCACTTCGAAATTATGGGAAGAACTTGCTCAAAACAGATCCGTTTCCGAAGCTAAGTAGCATATTTTCCTCCAAATAGCAGTGAAAAACTTAACAGAGAGAAATTAATTAAAAGTCTGTCTCCTAGGAAGACAAGTCACAGCCTTCTCTATTTGGTCATCCTTGTGTTTCTCACTTTCAGACCAATGGCACACTGGTTTCAGAAGTATTAATTGGCATGTTTTGGCCCCAGGTCAAACATTTCACAAGAGTGAGAAGGAAGAGCAGCCTGCTCTAGTCACAAGCATCCTAATTTTGTGCTTTTTTGGCTGCTAAACAGGAAAACGAACTCTGAGATGCCACTGAGACCAATCCATGCTGGCGCTTTTTGCCCACACGCCGATAAAGTCGTTACAGTTGAATAAGAAAGGCCCAAAATAGGATTCTACTTTATTTTCCAGAAGTGTTGCAGCCCCTCGTTATATAGGCTTGCCATCAGTAGTGAGTGTATCCAGTTGCCCAGTGTGAACAGTTTCTCACCAGAGATCTGGTCAGGGATTACCAGAGTCAGGAAACAACTGAAACAATTATATTCTGTGTTTCTGTGAAATCCTTGCACTGTATTGCTCCCTGGCCATCAGAAGACTAAACGCAGAACTGATGAACTTGCAGACCTGCCATCAGGATTTGCATTTGAACCAAAGAGGTAAATCAGCAGACCCTTTTACAAGTATTTGAGCAGTTTGTGTCACATTCTGAGTTGCTTTTACTGCAGTTTTCACTTCAAGTAAGGATATGACTGGATAATTGAATAACTTGTCCACCAATTTTACACTCTCAAGCCCCAGCTGAGTGTAAGTTGAGCCCAGCTGAGCCCCATTCCAGCACCATGCTGCAATGTTTTACTTAAAATCTTACTTTTTAATTACAAGATTTAATTGAAGGCTAACCTTGAAAGGCAACTTCTGCAGAAAGTAGGATCTTCTACAGGATCTTCCACAGGATCTACACACCTGAACATTTTCCTTAAACGATGTATTTGAAAATAGAAGGCATTTTATCAATAAGATCATTGAATTTTATCATTAAGATCATTGAAAGCTCCTGCTTCCCTTTCTCCTAGAAGAGTGCTGCACAGTTTAGTTTTGCACAGGAAAAAGATGCTTTCAGGAGAGACAGGTACCTACAAACACTGGCCTGAAAATTTCTTTGACTAACACGATGTTTAGGAACAAATACCATGGTTATAAAAGTTATAGAGAGCATGTCCTCTACACTCCGCGAGGGGCCCAATGACCTCCTGTCCATATTGTCAAGCTGTTCAGCAGCCATTAAGGAGCTTTAGAGGAGTGGGGAATTCGCTCAGAAAACAAAGTAATTTTGAACATGGGATTTTTCTTTTATTATCCTGCAATTTCACAATTGTAAAGCTTTATTATAAAAATCAAACCACCATCTGGTCCTTTGCTTTTAAAGGGATCTAACACATGAACTCATTTGTAAGGCTGAGTCCTTTTCCTTCTCAAGAACCTACATCTGAAAGCTAAATAAGAGCAATTCCCATTTTTTCAACACTCAAACAATGATTTATTAAAGAAAAACAACTGGCTACTCAGAACTATTTTAAGACAGGCCATAGATGACAAGCATTTCACACTGTAATAGGGCACCCCGGACTCTTCTGTTAGGATGGGAAAGCAAAGAAGGAAGCTTAAAAACCTTCTTTTATTCCTCCACAAATTAACAATGGGAAGTGCTACTGTACAAAACAAATAGGTCCTTTCTGCTTTTTTTGGAAGAAAAACTCTTGATAGTCACATTCCTCCTTGCCCCCAGTGACACACCCCATGAAAACTGTGTTTTATAGTAGTTTGTACACTCCTGAAATTGATTTTGAAATTCAAGAATGGCAATTGAACTTGGTCTCAAGTCCTTGGGCTTGTGGCATTTGGGCATGACTCATTCATCACGTCTGAAAAGCTGACTACAGAATCTCTTTGATCAAGCTGATGCCTAAATGGCTCCTGTGTTACCATGGCAAAGGACAGCAGACAACCACATGAGCACTTCTGTACCAGACTCTCCACTCTACCTCAGGATATTCAGAAGAAATTGAATTCAGCAGCAAAGATAAAAGTCATTGCCTTTTTTTTTTTTTTTTACACCACTATTTCAAAATACCAATTACGTCTCAGGAAAAATGATTTCATGATCGCAGTTAATATTTAAAGTTGGAGTAGAAGTCACATACAAGCACTAAAAAATCACAGTGAATCAATTCTCAATTGTAAGAGTTTAAATAAACACGTGCATATACCTATCCTAATTATTACTGAACATCACTTTCCACTCAATTCTGAAAATACTGTTAGCAACAAGGTTTTCAGGGACAAGGTTGTACATATGTCATTACGTATGTTGTCATTTTCTTCTACATGAAGGTACTTGAAGACATCAGTCCCCTACGTTTCCTGAAAGGAGATTTTTTTTCCCCAGAGATGAAGTTCACCATTACTGACAACAGCAGCATTTGGAACAACTGCATAAACAAGGTGCACATAACCACTGCTGTTAATGTGCCATGTAGACTTGCTCTGAGTTTACTACAGCTCACCTTCTGTCAATGGCAACGTACCTTACTATTGGTGCATATTCCTTGAACAGCAGCAGTGTTTGACCAACAACTGTGAATTGCAGAAACCCTTCTCGGATGAGTAGAAGTAATGTTCATTCCATGTGACAGCCGTACAGCCATTAAAACACACAAACACCCAGAGCACTTCTTTCTGTGGCAGAATTTTATTTGGAGGGAAATTATAACTTTTGCATTTACATGGCACAAATTATATACAGTACACTTTCCATGATAAGAATTATGATGCTGTTCACAGAAAGGTATCAAATTTTAGATAAATAATGCATAAGCTAAAATATACAAACCAGGGGTGAAGGTGAAACTATTGGCCATTTTTATTATCTATAGAAGAATTTCAAGGAATAATGTTAATTCAATGTTCAAAAAATTTTAACAAACTTCTAGTAAAGTTAATTGAAATATTTATAATACTATTCAGTTGTTGCACAGTATTTCCAATATACAATCAAGATACACAGAACACAACACTTAATATGAAAAAAACTACTGCACCCACAAATTAAAAGGTTTCACTGCCTTTTGGATGCTGCACTACCTTATTTATATAAACATTTACAACACTTCAGTAAACACAAAGGTTCTAAATGTAGTGCAGCATTATGGGGGGCCACTTTCAGCTCTTAAAATAAATGTTAAATGCCCGTATACTGTGCCATTCATTCTAAGCTGATGGTTTAAGCTGTAACCCTTAATTCCTACCATGAGTAGCAAACACACTTTCCCAACTTTCAGAAGATTCCTCTGACTACATACTCTATATTCTGAGCCCTAAACTGTCCTTGGCTTCGTTATCATTTTGGCATTTTGCCTCAGTGCTCGTAACAGCTATATCCCTTACTTTATTTCTGGTTTAATGCCCAGTTAAGTAGTCCTGCGTAGAATCTGAAGCAAAAGAATCTGCATCTTCATTATCAGAATCATCACTACTGTCATCAGCAGCTGGCTCTCCTGTCAGCGCTATCCGGGCATAATCATCAGTGTCTATAGACTTGCAGAAATGAATGGCATATTTCAGTTTTTCCTCTAGTACTTGCTTACAAGAATATCTGGGTAGCTTCAGGAGAAAGAAGCAAGTGTATGACTCGGGAAGGAAGTGGTCTGGAGGATTGTATTTATCCAATACCTGTCAAAAACAAACAGCACTGTATTTTTTGATTTACTGCCCACACCACAAATAAATATTGAAACAATACTTTAATTTATTACTCTACTTATTAAACTGTCTTTATCTCAACCCACGAGTTTTCAAACTTTTGCCTTTGATTCTCCTCCCCCATCCCACTGGCAGAAGTGGAGTGAGCATGTGGCTTTGTGGTGTTTAGCTGCCTACCAGGGTTAAACCACAGCAGTCATGCTACTCCTCCTCCACTTCTAGCTATTTAAATTAAAAGCCCCGCTCCCCATCCCACACACTTTACCTGAATAACAAAGTCCCTCCCTCTGAAATCTGCAATAGTCCTGGGCAGCCTTGTTCTGCCCCACACAAAACGCAGGAAGAGAGATCGCTCGGTATTGGAGAACGACTCCATCACTTCCCAGAACCACTGTATCAAGGAAGCAGTTGGTTCAATTCCTTTGTAAGTTGCTACAGATTTCAGGAGGTGAAGTGGAATATCTGGGCTTCCACATACCTGAAAAAGAGAATATAATGATAAGCTACAAGTCTGATCAAATCAATTGCAGGTGATTTGTTTCCTCCACTCTCTTAAAATATTTAATCAGCCTTTACGCTGACAAAATGAGAATTCAGGTATCTGAAGTGCTGTACACAGTCTCCTATTACAATGATACTAAATGTACATCTTCCCATCAAGGGACAACACGCTTCTTTCATCTTCCTGAATCACATAAAGAGTTCAATAATTTACCTAGGAGGAATGTCTCCAATTCACCTCTAACAACACAGGGCTGATCTCCCACCAAACTGCTCTCAGAATTCAATACATCTTACCATGTTTTGTTTTGTTTTGTTTTTTTTCTTGGTTGGTTGGTTGGGATTTTTTGGTGATTTTGTTTAGTGGGTTGGGTTTTTCTTTTTATTGTTGTTGGGTTGATGGAGGGTTTTTTTTTGTTTTTTTTTTTAATCTCCGCAAGTAATTCATTCCGTCACTGCTTCACTGCTCAGCTATATCAAAATAACTTTTTGAACACTATGAGAGCAATAAAATATTTTCTAGTCCTTCCTTGAGCGAAGTGTTTGCAATCAGAGTAAGCACTGTAAACAGTATTAAATGTGGGTTTTATTATTCCATAATCTTGGATTAGTAAAATACAAATGAAGAATCCAACTCAAAAGTTAGTCTGACAGAGGTAGCAAAACAGAAATTGATACCATGGTTTCCAGTTCATATCCTGTAAAGAGCGAAAGCAGAGGAACTGGAACAACACGGGCCATCCCTTCACGAACTGCTGCAACTTGTTCGTCAAATTCATGAAGCCTGCAGAGACACATTTCAAGGGATTCTGTGAATGCCTTCTCCTGAAAATTTTTAACTAATACTTATTGTAATATCAAGGGAGCTTTAGGTGTTCTCCTCAAGTCTCCAGCTATACACCAAAGAAAATTAATGCTTATCACACCTGATACATGACTTGTACCAGTTTCTACAGCATTCCATACTGCACAGCAAGCTCACCGTGGAGAGGTATTTTCCACTGTTTTGAACATTTTCGTTCCAGTATTATTCATGTGCTATTCCTGGCAAGAACAGACCAATACCCCATTTGAAAAGAATTTCTCTTAGGCAAAGATCATCTGTACTTTAAGACTGTGCCCTCAAACATTACCAACACTAGACAAGACATTACAGTAAAAGAAAAATGGGTCTGAACTAAAACATTACATCTAAGGAAAAGGATTTGCTGTGTTTTCAGACAGAGATAAATAAGTAACATTTCAGTGCTTCTGTTGCCACCCATGATTTGTGTTTTGTTTTTTTCCTCCTCTCCTGTTAAGCTAATTTCTAAGACGCTAAGCTCTGAACAGCAGACATTCACATCATTGACATGTCCAGTCCTCAGGCTTGTCATCACCAAAATAAACAAAGATCTCAGGACAAGGTCTTTCTTGTGTATCCACTTTTTCACATGGTTTCTATTCAGGTTCTAGTTTTTCTCTCAAGGGCTTCATATATTAAGAAACAAAAAATCTATTAAAATGTTCTTCCCAAAAGATTTCTAACTGTAGAACACTTCAAAATCACTGTTGTCCTTTGATGACAGCTAAAATTTTCAAGACAAGAAAAACATTTCTCCAAGTGAATGCAAGTTTTTAGTATCCATTTGGTATTTTATGTATCATTTATCCATTGCAAATTATATTCTCTATTGTCAAAAAGCAGCATTAAATATTAGTCTATATCCATTTGGAGCATGTATATACACGTGGAAACAAGGACTAATTCAAGTAGTTGTTGGCAGACATTGCACTGCAAACTAGCAAGTATAAGTGATGATCAGTCTGGCTCAAGTGTTCTCTAAAATAGATAACTATGGTGAGGAGAATAAAACACCTATGAATCAGTTTCTCATCAAAATCATCTAATTTCCACAGCTCAATAGGCACAACAGGCACTGGGCTCACTGTTTCAAATAACAAGATGCCCACAGTTGCTTCTTCAATGTACTTGTCTAGATTAGGTATCTAAGTAACCAAAGGCCCATTTGCACAAACGCTGAACTATTTCCCACGTTTTAGTGCATTGTTCAGCTTCTGTCACCTATGGATGAATTTACTTGTCTGCAGGAAGATGTCACTTATTTGATGGTGTCTGGGGTATGAACACTTTGTTTTGAGTGTTCTTTCTCAGATGAGAATAGAAGAACAATTTATCTGGGACTGCTCTTGACTTGAACGGATGATAGGAAAAATCATGAGAGCAGTAGTACTAAACCAAAGCACTCTTCATAAAGAGCTATATGAAGATGGGAAATTGCATGGAAGATAAAGTTTCAAGCCTACTATTTTATTGCATAGGATGAACTAGAAGGATGGGGAATTTCTCCACACAAAACTGGCTGACAGAACTGCTATGTCAGGACAGCTATTAAAATCTAGAGCCATGCACGATAGTTTGTTTTGTCTCCTACATGCTATTTCCTAAAACTTAAGTTTAATCTTTTTGCTTTGGAGAGATTAAAAGCAATATGAAAATCAAATCGCATGAAAACATTATTTGTACATAAGAGGTTAAAGAATCATATTGTTCAAAAGCTTTTAAAGATTTTTAAAATAAAATGCTTGTCCATTTAAATAATATGAATGACTTATCCAACAAACCTGTAGTTTATTGCCAGCCTCACATATTCAGCTCTATTATCCAGTGTGATATGGGTGTACTTGGAACTCAGCTGAATATCTTGACCACTTGCATTAGGCACAGTGAACGGGAGGCTCATGGCTTCAAACTCTTCTGATGTAGCTTCGTTGTCTCGAATGTACATCAGCCCAGGAATAAAATCTTTATCAACCTTTTGAAAAATAAATAACCGTAAGTTAAGAACAATTTATTAGCACTATACAAGAGTGCCTCTTTCCTACCAAAGCACTGCATCATGTGCCACCTACCAAAAGCATTGAGTCAAATGTCTAATGACCGTAACCACCTACGTGAATTCCAAAGCAGTAAAATAGCTCAGTATATTATACAAAATTGCATTATGCTGGGATGTTGGAAGGCACACGTGTTCTAGATTTCAATCCTTTTGAGGAGCATTTGCCAAGAAACTGTTATATAAGAAAATAGATTTAAAGCTTAAAAACATGATTAACTCTACAAAATCCGATGGCTGTTTTGATACAAAAGGAATCCCCTTACCAACAAGTAAACAACTTGGTGCTTTTACGGTAGGTATATTTTTAGATGACAGTAGCTGAGAAGGAACTCTTCTATGTAACAAATACCTAACTCTTAACTCCACGTTTACTGAGTTCAATAAACAGAAATTGAAAGTTTGTGATGTTCAGTATGACAGTGTGAACTATTTTCAGTAGTAGTTTGAACTCATTTTCAGACAGTAACAGCTATGGAAAGGTTTGCTGGCAAGTAGGAGTTTAAGCAGAAATATTTATCTAGTCAAATCTATGAGTGCATTTGAGAATGTTCTACAATTCAAATAGGTTATTTAGCTACTCTTGAAAGACAAACGTACAGTTTTAACAGTGAGTACAAGTGATCTTTATAAACTGGCTCAAAAATATGAAAGATTAGTCAAAATGCTACAAATACATACAGCAGGGAAGCAAATCCCCAGAGAATTTCTTATGCTAGAGTCTGCTTGTCTTCTGTAAGCTATACCCTACTCAGAAACTTCACACTTACCTCACTGAGATCAGCAATTGTTAGGTTCATTCCTGCAAGCTGCTTCCATACTGGTTCAGCCAGGTTGAGGCTCAGAGGGCTGCCAGTCCGGATAGCAATGCCCAGAAGTACACCTGTAAGTTTAAACACAGTATTTTAATTATTATTTATTTCATTTCCAATATTCTGATTGTGTAATTCAAGTAGCGTGTCACAATGTCAGTAAGAAATTACCCAGAAAACGGAACATGTTCATATGTAAGAGAGACTTGGCAGCAGGATTTAATAGGAAACAATCTCTGTTTGCTCCAGATTCATCTCTTCCATTTGGTGTCACAATTAGCAGAGGGGTCAGCCCATTCTGAAGCTCCTCACACATTTCTGCTATTGATTCACTGTAACCTCCGCCGCAATCGTCCACAGATTCACCTTGGAGAAGAAAACAGGCTTAAAATTACACACTCTTCCAAAAATGTTTCTAAATTAAGTCTTGAAATAAACTGAATTTCCTTCCACAGGGATGACTGGGTAAGCAAAAGTTTACTAAAAGCTACACTGTCTTATCTATTCTTATGAAAACACCTTATGCTTTCCTTTGTATTTGTATATTTCCAGTTCCTCATAAACAGTATAATTTTGAACGATCATCAGCAACACACTAGACTTTGCCAGGGTTTAACAACCACTTTTGTTTTAAACACTAATCAAAACAGAACAATAGAGGTGGTAAAAGAAAGCCTAAGCAACATGACTCTTAAGTGTCATTTTAAAGTAGATTTTTGTATGTATTTTACATACAATAGGTACATTTAGGTACAGTGGGTCTTCAAACTAAATTGCATTTCATCTTAAAGCTCAAAGTGACATGCAAATTGTAAGAAATTCAAAGTAAGAGCAGCTAACCAGGATTATTTAGAGATTCTGACAGATGAAGAACACATTTAGGTTTTGCAAAATGCCTGTTAAATGTAAGAAAGTTGCCTTTGGAGTCCAAGGACAATTACAGAACTGTTTCCATTCATCTTGGGTGTGGGTTTTTTTGTTGTTTTGTTTTTTGTTTATTAATAAAATCATTTTTCAAAGTTTTCGTATTTCCTAAGATCTTATACGTTAGGAAATAACATACTATGCTGCCTATACACAGACACTGTTTAACTATACTCCTTCCTTTCTTCAGGTCCTCTAAAAAAATTAAACCAGAAGAAAACAGTAAAGATAAGTGCAAAACAGTTGGGGCAAATTGGGGACAGAGAGGGAATCCTCTTACCAACAAACTTGACCTTCCAAACCCGATGAGGAAGCAGAAGGCTGTCAGGGCTGAAGGAGCTCATTTTAGCACACATCTGTCCAAACACTGACTTTGTACCATCAGGCCCAGCCAGTCCACCTTTACTCCTAGAACGTTTTACCTGTTGAATAAACGCATAGAAATCACTGCGAGAACAAATTTCAGCCAGCATCTCTGTGCAGATCGCATATAAGATTCATATTTAAAACATTAATGTGTTCAGTGAAACATCCGTAGAGGTCTACCCTGTATTTTTGTAGCATATACAGAGGAAGAACCCAGTTTCAAATGTACAGTGTACAGGTAGCACAGACTCCTATGACGTATCCTGACCCTTTCCAGGAAGACAAAAGCAGTTAATTTCAGGCTGATAGGAGCCCAGAACTACTACAAAATCACAGGACAGCTGAGGTTGGAAGGGACCTCTGGAGGTCACGTGGTCCAGATGGCTTCTGAAGATCTCCAGGGAGGGAGACTCCACAATTTCTGTGAACCAACCTGTGCCAGTGAGCAGCCTGCCTCCCAGTAAAAACAAACAACAAAGATTGTGCCTGCAGTCTCTTGTCCTCCCACTGGGCACCACTGAGAAGAGCCTGGCTTCATCCTCTTTGCATCCTCCCTTTGGGTATTTATACACACTGACAAGATTCCTCCAAGCCTTCTCTCTTCCACGCTAAACAGTCCCAGCTTTCTCAGCTATTCCTCACAGGAGAGCTACTCCATCCATTCCCTTCATCACCTTTATGGCCCTTTGCTGGACTCTCTCCAGCAGCCCCAAGTCTCTCTTGTACTGGGGAGCCCAGAACTGGACACAGTGCTCCAGGTGCAGCCTCACCAGTGCTGAGTAGAAGGGAAGGATCACCTTGCTCAACCTGCTGCCAGAGCTTTGTCTAATACAGCTAAGAATATTGTTAGCTTTCTTTGTGGATAGGGCACATTGCTGGCTTATCAGCTTGGTGTCTACTAGGCTCCCAAGGGCCTTTTCTGCCAAGCTGCTTCCTAGCTGGGCAGCCCCCAGAGTGTCCTGGTGCCTGGGTTGTTCCTCCCCAGACTTAGGCATGTTGTTCCTAACTCTGTGACAGAGCTGTTGAACTGAGTGATTACTGTGATGATCACCATTTATGAACTGTGCAAACTTCAGTGCCAAGTAACAGAAGAAATCGGCACAGACCAAAAACACAGCATCTGGTTATCTATGTGCTTCTAGCACACATCCTGAATCGACCTAAGACTGCTGAATGATTGCTCTAGGTAGGTTGGTTGGACCTTAGTAATTTTGCTGTTAAGAGTAAAATGCAAAAGCAAAAGGGAAGTCACTGCAGTCGGACTGAATGATTCTTACCAGTTCTGCTGACAGCCCTGTGCGCTTTCTTCCCTAGATAAGAAACTCTGTGTTCCCTCAACCACCAATACCTCATTCATCTTTAATTTCAAATGGTTCAGTGTTCATCGCTTTCTATCTGTTCATCTTTGAAGCAAATGGAAAGATAGTGGGTCATCACTGATAAAGTTTCTTAATAAAAAATAAAGTTTTCTCTTTGTTTCTGAAGAAACTGCTAATAGTTCGAGAGTTTTTGTTTGTTTGTTTTCCTGGATTGCAATCCACTTACTTATTTCATCCTGTTTCTACTCATACAATTCACTGTCAAACCAGGGTAAGGTTTTCACAAACAAAACAAATCAGGGTGTCTGTTGTTGGCCAGAAAACTGAATACATGGTTTTTCTTAAGTTAATTTATGACAATATTTAGGTATTTACTAGCAGCATCTAAAAATGAGCAAGCACTACCAAAAGTGAACGTGTGTACCTGCGTGTACACACAGTAATGCGTTTCTTAAGCACCTACCAAAAAAAGTAGCATATTTAAAGATTTGATTAAGATTCCTAACAAATGCCATGCAAGGGTAATCCCACATATTTTGCTGCAGGAGATGCACACAGAATGGTTAAGAATACAAAGAGCATTTCGTCAGTACAGAGAGGAAAGAAAATAGACAGAAGGCAGGAGAAACCTGAAGTGTTTTTTTCCCCCTTAGCGTTCTGCATTTTATATTCTCTACCTGTCCTGACTGTAAAGGGAATCCTACGGTGCATATAATTCATCAATATCAATGAGAGTATTTATGCAGAAATAGCCTAGACTGATCCCACTCATCTATATTTGGTATAATACATCTCAAAATCCAGCTCTTCTGCTGCTGTATGCTTTGGATGCTGTGAAAAGATCTGCCAGGTTTCTTTCAGGTTTTCCTGAAAGGCTGACACACTCCAGTCCTTCTCATGTATAGGATGTTCTAAATCAACACAAACTTGTTTTAGTTTAGTAGACTTTTAAGGAATTTCGATACCAAAGAAATTTAAGTTGAGAAATCAGTGAACCTTCTCTTGAAAAGACCATGCACGAGTAGGTGGTCTGTGAATGCAGCAGTTACTTTCAAACCACAGACTGAAAATACAAATTAAGTGACAATAAAATGGCAAGCAATCTTGGCTGAACTGAATAGAAAGGTATGCACATTTGCTATTGTACGTTTAATTCAGTACTTACTCACTAGCAACGCAGGATTTTCATTTAACCTGATCCTTTAGATGCAGGAATGGTTATGACTTGACTTTAAAGAAGCAGCGTAAGAATGCCATGAGGGATTATTGACACTTCTGCCAGAACCGTGATATATTGCTGTGCTGACAGATGCCCATATTAAAATGTAAAAAGTTTTTAGCAAAGAGTAAGACTCTTCACTGGAAAATAGCAAAACTGTGGTCTCTGGACCACAGAGAAATGCAGCAGCTCAGAAACAGCATACAGCAACAGTGAATAGTCATTTATTGTGAGCAGAACCACTGCAACAAAGGGGGAGAGGCACTCAAGTCAATCTGTAATTCGGTTAATGCATTTTTAAGTGAAAAAGATCACACAGTTAGAGACTAATAAAAACGTTTACAAAAAGATGGCAGCTTATTAGTTAGAATCAGCAGAGAAAGAAAAATGTACTGTTAACATAGAAGACATCTGTGAAGAAAACAAACACAATTCGAGGATATGTAATGAAATCCATTTCCAGAAGAGGAAAAAAAAAATAGTGTGGTAATTCCAAGAGCACAGACAATGCATCATCTGTGCCTTCAAGTTTCAGTTATCTATGCTTAAACTCGAATGGCACAGAGGAAAATACAGTACCAAAAGTATAGAAAAGCTATTCTACAAAAGTAAGACAAAAAAGCTTAGCATGTTCAGTCTAGGAAAACGAAGGTTGACATGAAATGAGTATCCTTTAAAAGCACATTTGATAAGGGACAAGACAACAACCAGGAAGGAGGAGGGATGCTTTTTAAACTGAAGAGTAACACTTGCAAAAGAACAAATAATCCATTCATTAATATCTTGTGCTTAACTTAAGGCCATATAATTTTTAATCGCCATACTAGTGGGATTTCTATAATCCACATTTAATAAGTAGTCCTAGTAAGGAGGAAGAAACTATTCTTAAAGTAGAATTTAATATATCCAGAAGTGCAACATTCCTCCCAAGACAGCAGAGGACATTGAAAAACCTTTCCTTTGGAGATCCTTTGTAATATTGTGTTCCTGAGAGTACATATTCTCCTTAATAACTAAAATTTGCTTGTCTTTTAAAAGGAGGAAATTCCTTTCAACTGCTTCGATACTCTTTCATCCAAAGGCAAGGTATGATTTAACAGCAGTAAGAACATCTTTGCCTACAGATCTCAACACCACACTTGACACCACTGACATTTGACACCACTTTAGTTAGTCTGGTACCTAAGTACTAGGTAAATCTATTTACTAGTTAGCAGGTCACTAAGTGAGCTTGAGCTCTGGAGCCATCTACCAACATAATTCGGTTTAGTTTGCAGCTCAGTCTTTGACTACTTCTATCATGCCACTTCAGAACTGGATCCAAGTGCTGTTCTGAAGCATTTCACTGAAAGACCATTCCCAGCAAGTAATATCAACAAAACTGCATTACTTTGGTTTCTTCTACCCTACGCAATCCTCTGATGGTGTCCTAAAATGGCTGTGCATTCCAGCTTGCCCTCATGCTATACCTCAAGTCATAAAAACATCTACCCTCAATTTTTTTTATGTTATAGAAAATCCAGGTCGGTACTCTGGTGACTTGCAGTACAGTCGCCATCATATTCACAGTTCACTCACCTTGAGCAAGAACAACAGAACACTCCCCCAAAACGCTGTGTCTAGCTATCATGAGGCTCCCAGCAGGCATCCAGGCTAAATTAGTTCCCTAAAAGGAATCTAGTCCGTGGAAAACTTGACCTCAGGACAAGAGAGTCGTGCCTGGCTTGCCTTCACAGAAGTTAACAGCTGTTATGACCAGTTAACAGTATTTTTGAAGAAACCACTGAACAGCAAATTTCAGGAAACATTTTAAAGAACAAGTCAGTATCTGCAAAAAACCTTGCAATTAAAACCTCATCTGTTTACTTTATACCAAGGGAGATGAAGAACTGAATTGACTGCACTATATAATTTATGAACTGTAAAAAAAGTCTTTTGACAGCAATGGGGTCTTTGAGTCTAGCTGCAGTTAGACTCACAACTACAATTAAGATGAAAATTCCCACCATTGATGATTAGCTGTTTGAGACAGCTTTGAATCTCTACTTAAAGGATCAATCAAATAGTTTTAAGAAAGCACATTTCCATTCCCTGCAAGAACTAACTAAAGAATTTATGGCTTCTAATTGGTACTGTATAAGCAGACTAGATTATGATCATCTTTTTTAGTCTTCACTTGGCTAAATCTAGGACAGACTTGCGTTACAGAAATATTTCATTTCCTATGGAAACTATGAAAAATAGAAGCCCCACAGCGACCAATTCTGTTCTAGATTTAAAGAGAGATTCACGTAATGGACTGGAATACAAGAGAAAGCTCATCTTTATAAATTACCTCAACAGTAGAAGGATATTAAGAAATGAGCCCAAACCCCAACCATTAGTTTCCTGCTTAAAGTTAAGTATTTGCACTACTTGCTAGACTTTCTGAATTCCCCCAAAAGAGTAATGGGAAGATCACTGGCATTCCCTTCAGCTTCAAATTCACAAATAATATATGAAAATAACAAATTTTAATCATGTCACATTCCCATAAGTTTTATGGGCCAATAAAATATACCAAATGAGCAGAAAATATTGTCCAGGAGAAATAGAACATATTTCAGTTCACTAAGAGAAAGCTGATTAGTCAAAATTTTCCCAAATTCTCCGTTCTAACCTTACGAAGAGTAGCTTTCTTACTTTCTAATATATCAAAAAAGGAAGAAAAAACATGACTAAATGAAAGAAACACATGAGGACTCTGTAAGACCAGACTTCAGCCCATTTAAAGAAACAATGTTTTACTATTCTATGTTATGGAAATATCTATGGAAAGAAAGACACATCTGGCCTAAGGCACAACGTTACATTTTCTAACATCAATTATAAGAAAAAAAGCCTTTTTGTATCAAACCATTCTGCAATC